>NW_028318492.1:1430000-2145000 GCF_062004578.1 Staurois parvus
TAAATGGTGTCCTTAACGCTGAGAAATATAGTTAGATACTTATTCATGATGCCTTTCCATCAGGGAAGCATGTGATTGGCCCTAAATATATTCTGCAACAGGAAAAACACCCCAAACATACAGCCAATGTGATGAAGAATTATCTTCAGCATAAAGAAGAGCAAGAAGTCCTCCAAGTGATGGTTTGACCTCCACAGAGCCCTGATCTCAAAATCATTGAGTCTGTCTGGGATTACATGATGAGACAGAAGGATTTGAGGAAGTCTACATCCAAATAAGATCTGTGTTTAGATCCCCAAGATGTTTGGAACGACCTATCTGCCAAGTTCCTTCAAAAACTGCAAGTGTACCTAGAAGAATAGATGCTGTTTTGAAAGGCAAAGGGTGGTCATACCAAATATTAATTTATTTTGGATTTTTCTTCTGTTCACTTGCTTTCCATTTTGTTAATTGATATACTGTAAATGAACTATTAACACTTCTATTTATTGAAGCATTCCTAATTTTTCAGCCTAAAACTTTTGCACAGTAGTGTATATGCATGCATACAGTGTATGATGATGATTTAGGAAAGAGATTAACAATTGATTTTATATATTATTTCATTGCATAGTGTATGCAAAATTTTTATTTACTTGTTTTTTAAGTGCTCTGTTTTATAAACTCTGCCAAAAGCTGGTAAAATTAGAATCTTCACAGACATGTTGCAATAAAGCGACTGAATGAAAATAAACTTCAGTGGTGCGTGACCTGGATCTTTGCCGCCTTTGCTAAGCTCATGTTGTTTTGTTAGCCAAGTGCAGAGAAAGTATACAGAACCTCAAATATGAAAATCATATCATGAACAAGTACACATTTCACCTTGCTGTTACTCTTGTTACTGTAGTTGTTGGATGCAGCTTAGTACTTGGTTATTTGACCTTGCATTTCACTTCTAAGAAAGCTAAAGTTGAATGAGTTTCTGAAAACCTGCCAAGTAAATGTAGAAATGAGCTTCACAGTAAGTTCCCCACTGGTAAAACGGAACTATCCAGTGACATGAATGCGTATATAGATGAACAGACAAAAAAAGGCTCAGATCTGTCTAGCGTACTCCTATTCACTTGCATTTTAATCACTTTGAGTATTGAAGGGACCAGAAATCTGGTTGTTCCATGGACTTTGCTACTCAGATTAGTCTAGCATAGTAGAGTTCTGTATTCCCCAGCACTAGACCTCAGGCTTAGCTCAGGAGGGCTAAATTCAATATTTTAAGCTCAAAGCAATGCATAGTCCCATGGGTAGTCAAACAATGTAGCCAAACATGCAATATTGTGTACCTAATACTTACATTGTGAAGAAAACTGTGAAATATTTGAATCTCTGTGACCTCTTGGGGCAGGAGATGCTGTAATTTTGCCAAGACTATCTGTAAGGACTGAACCCCCCCACCCCCATCTGTTCAACCAATTATCTTCACAATGCAGGTTCAGATATATCTTCACAATGCAGCATTTGTTTTTGCACAATCTATTGTATTGCATTTTTGCTATGCTGTGAGATCACCCATTAGACAACATTTGAACTTCAGATCCACTTTAACCTTACAGTTTAGATTTTATTAGCTACTTTAAGGACCTGGGTAGACAGAATTTGGGCTTGTGTCAATGGCATCAGTTTAATTTCAGTTTGAGATGATTGTGATATCTTTCAGAAATAATTGACAAGTGCACTTGACATTCAGTTGACCTTCATCTGACTTGCATTTTGACCTGCTTGTATTGAAATGTAGAACCCGCTCGACACACACAAAAGCCCATTGACACAGGCTCTAATGCTAGTAGAAAAAAACATTGACTCATTAGAAATCTGGGCCTAGTGTCATTCAACAAATTTGGAAGTACTGAAAAACTATTTTACTGAGATATATTAAAAGTATACATTTCAGAATGGATCTTAAGACACTTGAAGATCTTAGGATCTTTGAGATTAACATTTGTGAGATACTGTCCCTTATTATTAAAGGCTTTTTGTGTCATGATGCAAGGTTAGATTTTATTCCAGTTAATGCAGTTTGGTAAAAGTGAGACAAGAATCTGGCCCTGCCTCATAGACCCATGGTTGGTTAATCAATCACATTAAGTTTTGCAAGCTGAAAGTTTAAAGCAGAACTAAACTCCCTATCCTTTCTAGCCAAGGAGGCTACCATTTTAAGCAGGCCATAGATGGATGGAGAATCAGCTGGTTCAGGCTTAATTTTGATCCATCTATGGCCATTCCCATTTTGGGAAACAGTTCAAACAAAGAGTTTAGGTTCACTTTAACATGCTAACATTTCAAATACTATTTCTTTCTACCCAACTACTTATAAATCTGATAAAAGAAAGATACAAAGCATTTGAACATATTAAGGCATCAGTAAGTATAAGTTCTCCACAGATGCCTGTGGGTCAACGTAGTACATGCATACAAACCAAAGCAAAACATATCAGCTATGTCACAGAAAGCTTTGGTTGTGGATCTTTTTATTACATTGAGGACTGTTTAGAAAACTGGAGAAAAATATTTGCTTTGACCAGAATAGCCAATCAGATTCCAAATGCCATTTTTCTGGTTACAGCTGAAACAATTGAGTACTGTCCGTGATACTTTTTTTATTTGCACTAACATACAATTTTGAGGACAAGCTTTCGGGGAATGTCCCCTTCTTCAAGGTCTAAGCAGTACTCTGGTTACAGCTGTAATCTGATTAGTTTCTATAGGAATGTGGTTGTTTTTTTCTTCTTCACCTTAATGGTAAGAAAAAAGTGAGATATTACATTCAGTGATATTAGCTATAGTAGATTACAGAAATTAGAATTTACATAGAAATCTGTTTTAAGGTGAACTAATAATGATTTTCTGTTCACATAAAATTAACCTTTTGTGTTAAGGTGATTCTGTGTCACATCTATTGTGAGGAGACCTAAGCTCTCAGTGTTTTTAAGACCATAGTATATTCTTTAACTAAGCTGGATAAAGAACTCTCTTGGCCATCGATGGAAGAAGCAGGATTTAAAACTGATTATTAAAAGTGTTAAACAGCAAGAGACTGATTGCATAACATATATAGCCTTGGTGAGATGGAGTAAACAATATACAAAAAGATTATGCTTGGAGTTTGCATTTAAATAAAAAAAAATAGTCTCAAATTTTGCAGGACCTCCAACTAAGCTCAGGGGCAGGAGTAGTTTCAGTGGATTGATTTATTAGTGTTAGGCCTTGTTCATAGGGGTGTACTGTGAGGGCCGTGCTCCCAATTTGATAGTCGGGTGTGTACAGGGGAGACAGGTGCAAGTCCACGAACATGGACACATGAAGTGTCCATGTGCTAACACGGAACATACTAATATTAGAAAAGAGCAGGGTGACAGATGGGCTGATCAGGTAGGGATCAGATACAAGACACGTAGGAATTACTTAACTGCAGCAGAAAAAAATCAGCTAACCTACCTTATCAGCCAGAGCTGTACTATGTGGCAGAACTGCCTAAATCCCAGGACTGGATGGACAGAAATACAAGTCCATTGGCAGGAAAAACAGCTACCATATGTATTTCAGCTATGAATTTAGTTGTTTTCCTGGAGTTCAGCCATAGATTATTTAAAGTGATTGTAAAGGCTCAGATAAAAAATAAAAAACATGTCATACTTACCTGCTCTGTGCATGGGTTTTGCAGAGAAGCCCTGATCCCCCTCACCTTGGATCCCCCACCAGTGCTCCTGGCTCCTCCCCCCTGCTGAGTGCCCCCAGAGCAAGCTGCTTGCTATGGGGGGTCTTGTACTTGCTCGCTCCCAAGCTGCCTCTGTGTGTTTATAGACATTCAACCCCATCCCCGGCTCCTTCCTCACTGGCTGTGATTGTTTTGGAGTATGCATTCATCTGAGCTGCATGCCGGCTGTGGATGTCAAAATATGACAGCTGTGCAGAAAAGGCTGCATGGCCCTAAACGTACATTGTCTGTCTCATTTATAATATATATACGGTAGCTGATTGCTGGAGTTCAGCTTTAAAATGAATCTTTCCTGTCAGTAATAAGAGGCTAGCCATTGGTGACCTCTTTCTGATGATAGTTGCCTGTTTGTTTTGCTGATCCTACAGTGCTTGATTAAGCTTTGTGGAGGCCCCTAGGCAGTCAGAACCTTGGGGCCCCCATCGCAGGTTTCTGGAGGTTTCTTGTGTGTGAGCTGTCATGGGATAACATTGAACTAAGTAGTGTGCACGTCAACAGCTAGATGGAGAAGACCACCCCTTCTGTATATCACATGTATGTAGGCTGCACCAACATTTTTTACAAACTGACTGCTGAAAGAAGATGAGCTTTTAAAACTGTGATGTCAACCTGATATCTATGGTTTATTTACTTTAAGTTGCTATTGTTTATACATTAATACAGTATTTTCTCTATGGAGTCTTTATTGTAAAATGTTCGTTTCTTTGAGTTGATTAATTTTTCTTTTTGTGAACAATTTAAAAAATCCTCATTGTAATTCTCTTTCAAGATTACATCAATATAATTTTGATCTGTTGTTGTGGGGCTCTTATGCCGGTGCCTACTCTGCCTATTTGGTAATCTGGCACTGTGACCCTATAAATTCAGTAAGTCACTAACCTTGGACAAGTATTCTTATCAGGGAAGTCAGTATAAAGTCAGAAGTCATTTTTTAGCACATTTGTTTTGGATAAGCCCCCCTTGCCCTGCAAGTATTAACTGCTTGTTAAATATAGGGGTAGCGGTCCCCCAATATCTTTAGCAGTCACACCCTCACATCATAATGTACGATGTAAGGCCAATAGTCCTACATTGCACGTGAGGACAGTGAGAGCTCTCCCACAACCCAGAGCATTAGAGAGAAGAGAACAGCTCTTCAGTTAATTTTTGCAAAGTGTGTGTGTGTGTGTGGGGGGGGCGCACTGCAAGGGTAATTTAAAAAAATAAATCACCAAGTTCGGCTTTAATTTTTCTTGTAACTTTTTCCAGAAGAAGGAAAGAACATTTATTGCTCCATATTACATTGTCACAGTGCAGCATTGTTTACTGGGAAAGCAATCAATATATGCTTGTAGAGAAGGACAGAGAGGGGTAGGGAGTTCTTAGTACAGCAGGGAAAAACCCAGGCAGGGCTGCTTGTGATTTCAATGTGTCAGGTCAGCTTTGTCAGCCAATAGCAGGGACTTTGGAAAACCCTAGGTTTCTGGCAGGCTTGCCAGGTATTTTTCTGTACTTGTGGCATTTGTAAATGGGTTCAAACATGGAAAAGTGTTGACACAAGTGCATGTATTGAAGTTTTTTTTGCACATACATACACTTTAAATATTTTGTACTAGGCTGTTTTCCGATAATAGTCTGTTTACTGAAGAATGTGTTAATCCATATGCTTGTTCTAGAAAGGTAGATGTTTCACCATAAAAAATAGCATAGCTGCCATTCCAGATGCATCACCTTGCAGCATAGACCATCACAATTTCCTTTAGTCTCAAAACTCGAGGGCCAAATTTTACAAAATAGCCAACTGCATTTTGATCTTAACTAGCCATGCAGGTCATCATGTTTGGTAAGGGGTTTACTACATTCATTATTTCATCATCAAGCACCCAAATATGCCTGATTACAATCAGGTCTATGACTTTCAGGGCTTGCTGCCCATAACAGTCTCATTGCAAATTTCCTTATGTCCTATGAGGTTAATTCATTTCAACACACTGCATTGGTGTGCACTTAAAAAAGTAGGACATTTTGCAAATTTAAGTAGCACTTTGTGTCTCACTGTAACTCATAGTAATGTGCTGCAATGCATAGAATTAAAAAAAAAAAAAGAAAAGAAAAGGAAAATAAATTGCACTGCACAACAGCACGTGTTCATACGGCACACCATCACACATGCATTGCTCGCTGTGGTGTGTGAAGGAACCTTCACTGTTATTCAGTACTGCTCTCTCCAGGCTGTTACTTAGCAATTTTCAAAAAGCTATCTGGCAAGAATGTTGTTTTTGTGTAATGTCATGTTTTCAAGCTTTCTTTAGCTTAAGGCTGACCATACCGTATACAGTTTTCTTGTACAATTTTCCTTTAAATTTACCAAAACCGTATAATCTGAGGTCAAACCTAAACATTTTCAATTTGTATACGATCCTGCAGGCCTTTGTACTATATAGTTGAAGGTAAATTTAAAAGAAATTTATCAAGAAAATTATATAATGTAAGACCAGCTTTGCTCTATTTATTTGTCTTTTCAATAGAATAACTTTTGTTTCCCTTGGTTTCTTAACTGATCTTTTTTTTAATAGTATATTGTGTCATCATAAATGCATATATATTATTGCTTCTTTGTCGATGGGAATGTACCCCTTTATAGGATAATGATTAAACAAATTTCATGGGCATTTTCAGAATTATCAGTACAAGTAGGTCAGTATTATGTCATTGGCTCTAAAAGTAGTCAGATCATTTGCTGGTAAACCTGGCCAGCACAGCTTAGAGGGAGGCTAAATATCTTTGCCAGCCCTCCAATCACAGTGAAAGCTCACTCTGTGTGGGGACAAGACACTGTAAAGCTGACTATATATTTTTTTCAGTTCAGCAGGTTGAAATTAAAAAAAAAACTTAAAAATCCCTGTATCAGCATACCTGATGTTGATGCAGGGCTCTCTCCTGCTGTTCTATTGTATTCTGATAGCAGGGACTCCACCCCACCCTGTTAGAATACACAGTTCAGCACTTGCAGTCATTGGCTATGAGAGCTGATCGAATGCTGGTTCCTCAGCATGAACATTTGATAGAAGCCAGTCGTCAGACTGGCTTCTGTTTAACAGACAGCGGTATACATGGACTAAACTGCTGAACCTGTCAAATTTCAGTTCGTGTGTACCAAGTTTAGGAGTGTCCAGAAATGTTTAGACCCAACCTTGACCCATTCTTCTTAGGAACATCTAAAAGGTAAGAAATATATATGTTTTTATATTTTTTAGCTTTGCAATGGGAATAGGAATACGTAACAAATATATAGTGGGGGTTTCTAAAATTTGACTGCAAAATGGAAATACCCATTAAATCTCTTAGAAGAATCAGTTGGAAATATTCTCTGTAGTTTAGGGAAAGCTAGTTGTTGAATATTGTAAAAGGAAATAACTAAAAAATAACCACCAAATCAATTGTTGGGATAGTCTAGGAGCAATCTGTCAAAACATGTCATTCATTTGCTATAGCAAATGGCAATATCATATTCAAAAGTGAAACATCCAAGTGAAAACACACCCTAGAGTTCATTATGGGTCTTATGGGTAGCAAGCTGTATTCTGTTATACGTTAATTTTTGTAAAAAGTAAACTCACCAAAAGAAAAAATTTGGAGAACACTGTCAACTAAGTAGGGTTGTAACTTTACCGTTGTCAGGCTCAAATGGGGTGAGTTCACTTGTGTTTCTGGTGCTTTGGAGCATACCTGGGGGACCATGAATCATTGTTCTTATGGCTCTATCATCTTGGGATCTAGTGTTTTTCATAGCTATAGTTTTTGGTTTTGCATATACTTTATTTAGAGTAAATTTTTGGCTGCTCTGGAATTAATCCCATGCATGTTAACATGATGTGTATAAGGTTGAGCCACGGAGCCTACAGGGAAACTGCAACTTTTAGTTCAAAGATAGCTGGAGACCATATGTTCTCATTTTTTTAGTTCTATTCTTATGGAGTAGAGTATTCCCTTTATTAGAATTGGAATAGACTATGGATTTGAAGTTTTGACATGGGTTTCAAATATGTGCACATTAATTTTCACTATATTGTGGATATAAAGCCAGTAGACAGGTGCTGGGTACAGTGGTAATATTCATCCAATTATTTATTAAAAGGACTATTTTATATCATTCCCCCTTTACAAACACCACAGCAAAAGTCAGTAAGGTTGAATAAAGACACCAATCCATCCAGTTCAGCCTGAGTGTGTGTGTGTGCGTGTGTATGTACGTCACTGCCATGTTCAATATCCCTTTGTGTTCGCGTAGCAACACCTCTCAAGATTTTTTCATTTATCTACACTCCGCAATGACACAACCAACTGTGGAAGGGAGTTCCATTTTCTTACCACTTTACTGGTAAAGAACCCCCTACACTGCTTGAAGATTGGACCTCTTCTCGTCCAACTTAATTTTGCTACCATGTGTCTTCTTTAGAGACCTTTTAATGATTTATATTTTGTGATCATATCTCCTCTTAAGTGTCTCTTCTCCATGGAGAATTAGTTTAATGGTTGTAATCGATCCTCATAACTAAGCTCCTCCAGCCCCCTTAGTAGCTTTTTTTGCTATTCTCTGGACTCTCTCCAGTTTAAGTACACCCTTCCCGAGAATTTGTGACTAAAACTGGATGACATACTCAATATGTGGCCAAACCAAAGTTTTGTAAAGCGGTAGAATTATAAATTTCTCTCTTGAGTAAACACCTTTTTTAATGCTCAGTAAAAGTCAGCTTGCCATTGTATGCTATTGCTAAGTCTGTGATCTACAGTGACCCCCAAATCCTTTTCCATATTTGATTCCCCAGAGGTACTCCCACTAGCGTATAACTTGTATTCCTATATTTATTGACCTGCTTAGCTTTGTATCATCAGCAAACACTGAGATTGAACTATGTATTCCAACCTCTACATCGTTTATGAACAACTTAAACAGAATTGGTCCCAGGACAGAGCCCTGAGGCACACTGCTCACAATTCTAGACAATTCAGAATATATGCCATTTATCACCACCCTCTGGACACACAACTTCAACCAGTTTTCCATTCATGTACATACAATCTCATCAATGCCAAAAAACTTAAATGTAAATTGTAAATTAGCATTTATGGGTTACTGTATCAAACGACTTAGCAAAATCTAGATACACAACTTCCACAGACCTTCCTCTATTCAAATTACAGCTCACCTCCTCATAAAATGTTAAGAGGTTGGTTTGGCAAGAATGGTTCTTCATAAACCCATGTTGGTTACTACTAATAATACTATTCTCATCAGCAACTTCTTGGATATTGTCCTTTATCATTACTTCCAATAGTTTGCATACTATTGATATTAGGCTAACTGGTCTGTAGTTTCCCAGAATATATCTCAGCCCTTTTTAACTAGTTGCCGACCGCAGATAGCCGAATGACGGCTGCACTGCGGCCGGCCAGTTCTGAGTGGACGTCATATGACGTCCTCCCAGAACGCGCTCTCCTGCGCGCCCCAGGGGGCGCGCACCCGGCGATCTCCGTGATTGCTGTGTCCTACGGACACAGTTGATCACGTGATGTGGTAAAAGGCCAATCACAGCAGCCTTTTACCACGTGATCAGCGGTGTCCAATGACACGCTGATCAGAGGGAAATGCAAGTGCCGGTTCTCGGCTGCACTTTCCTCACGCTGTCAGATCGTGAGGAAAGTACTGCCGAGAACCGGCAGTTGTCAGAGCGGGGATCGGTACTGATGATCAGTGCCCTGATGATTGGTGCCCAGCAGTGCCGCCCGCAAGTTCCGCCCACCTGTGCCCAGCAGTGCACCCACCTGTGCCCAGAAGTGCCACCTACCTGTGCCCAGCAGTGCCACTCACCTGTGCCCACCAGTGCCACCCACCTGTGCCCACCCACCAGTGCAGCCCAGCAGTGCTGCCAGTCAGTGCCACCAGTCAGTGCCCAGGGGTTGTGCCAGTCAGTGCCACCAGTCAGTGCCCAGCAGTGATGCCAGTCAGTGCCGTCTATCAGTACCCATCATCAGTGTCACCTATCAGTGCCGCCTATCAGTGCTGCATATTAGTGCCGCCTATCCGTGCCACCTCATTAGTACTGCCTATCAGTGCCCTTTAGTGCTGCCTATCAGTGCCCATCAGTGCCGCCTATCGGTTCCCATCAGTGCTGCCTCATCAACGCACATCAGTGAAGGAGAAAAAATACCTGTTTGAAAAATGTTATAATAGAAACAAAGAAACTTTTTTTTTTTTTTCAAATTTTTTGCACTTTTTTTATTTATAGCGCAAAAAGTAAAGCGCCCAGTGGTGATTAAATACCACCAAAAGAACGCTCTATTTGTGAGAAAAAAATGATCAAAATTTCATATGGGTACAATGTTGCATGACCGCGCAATTGTCAATCAAAGTGTGGCAGCGCTGAAAGCTGAAAATTGGCCTGGTAAATAAGGGGGTATAAGTGCCTGGTAGGCAAGTGGTTAAATAACGGTACCACATTTGCTTTTTGCCAATCGCTAGTACCATTCCTGTCAGTAAGTTGTCTTTAAAAATCTGGAATAATGGTCTAGCTATCTCATACCTCTTTGAGAAGTCTTGGGTGAAAGCCATCTGGTCCTGGTAATTTGTTCACATTAAAGTGATGGTAAAGGTAGAAGATGTTTTACCTTAATGCATTTTCTGCATTATAGTAAAAAACTTTCTGTGTTGAGCTTACCCCCCAACCCCCCTAAATACTTACCTGAGCCTGATCCCAATACAGCACAGTGCCCAAGAGCAGTATTCCTCTCAGCTCTCTCTCTGCATTGGACACAGAGGCAAAGTTGGAGCCATTAGCTCCTGTTGTTGTCAATCACAGTGTGTGAGGAGGAAGTGGGGGTCGGGGCCTAGCTGTGCTGGGTGTGTCTATGGACATACAGAGTGTGGCTCAGGATTGAGCCCATATGAGTGCCCCCAAAGAACCCCAGAAGAGGAGGATTGGGGCTGCTCTGTGCTAAACCATTGCACAGAGCAGGAAAGCGTAACATGTTTGTTAAAAAATAAACTAGGTTTACAATCACTTTAATTTTTTCGAGCATTTTTTGAACACTGGATGTTGTCAGCCACAAGGGTATATTCAATAAAATGTTTTTACTTACTGTCTTGTTTATTATGCCCCTTCCTTTAATTCATAGAAACTGGAGAGAAGAATTTATTAATACAGTTTTCTTCTCCCTGTAGCTTGTGACCAATTTCTCCTGATCATCTTTTATGGAGCCAGTATGTTTTGACCTTGCCTTTTTACTATTAAAAACCCAAAAGAACACCTTTGGGATTAATTAGAGTGCAGACTGCGAGCTAGGCTTTCTCATCCCACATCAGTGCCTGACCTCACACATAAGCTTCTAAAAGAATGGTCAAACACTCCCACAGAAACATTCCTAAACCTTGTGGACAGCCTTCCCAGAAGAGTTGGAGCTGTTATAGCTGCAAAGGGTGGACCAACTCAATATTGAACCCTACAGACTAAGACTGGGATGCTATTAAAGTTTATGTGCATGTAAAAGCAGGCATCCCAATATTTTTGGGAATAAAGTGTATGTATTTAAAGCACTCCCACTTTTCTTCAGTGTTCTTTGTTGTAAGAATGTTATCCCATTTACTGTCATGTGGTATGGAATGCAGCTTATTAAAGTTGGATCTTTTTAAATTTAGTGTTCTTGTCCTACCTTTTGCATCTCCTTTTCCTATAATTTATGGCAAATGTAATTACTCTGTGATCACATTTTCCTAAGTTATCCCTTACTTCCACATCTACAATCAGCTCTGAGTTGTTTGTAATTAGTCAGTCCAGCAGAGCATTATTTCTAATATCCTTATATCCTGATCTCAGGATACCCTTGTATAATACACTATGAATTAGCCATAACACCAAAAAATACACTCATGTATTTTGGATTTTTTTGCATAAGAGTAAATAAAATACCATTGATCATAAAATGGAAGACACTATCATTCATTGTGTTGGCAGTTAACTAACACGCATCAGCCATGATGTGTTTGCTGTAAATATATATATATATATATATATGTATAAATTTTCATAACAAATTCTAACAAACATGCATTTGTTTTGATACATTGGAACAGTGTGCCAAGAAACTGTCTGGGAAGTCTTCAAGATCTTCTGGGACCGACTACCGGACCAAGCTGAATATCAGCACTGGATGCATCTATGTGAAGAGGGCACTATGCCAGTGTTTGTTATAGGGGAAAATTTCAGCAAGTCGGAAGACCATCACAAGTTGGTCAAACAGGTACACTATCGTAGTACACATACTTTTTTTTATCAAGTGGTTTAATAATATCCCCCTGTAGCAAACAGTATTAGCTTTCAATAGTTACCCTTCCTAGTAAATATAAAAAGTATACTTAGAACTCAAATTAGTACAATAAAAAACTGAGCTTACATACTTTATTATACTTCATCCTAATATGCATTATAAAGTTGTTGAGCCTGAAATTAGGACAAGGTAGGGGGCAGGGCAATGGTAAGGGCTAATAGTAGCAAGCAGAGTGTGCTTTACTGAAATGAAAGCAATGGCTTTACAGTGGTGTAAGCAGTGCCCATTGATAAACTTTGAGCTGACAGTGTTGAGTTTAAAAGTGAAAAGCCTGTAGGGCTCCTCATTCTAACCTTTTGTGTTCATCCTGCCTTCCGCTTCAGCTATTTGCACATCCCTCTAACTACCTGTGCCCTTTCCTAACCCTATGCAAGTTCTTAGGATCTCATCCTGCTACTCACCTCCATTTTGCACTCTACTTCAGCTCTCTACACTCCTAAGGAACCTGGGGGGCAGCCATATTCTTTTAAACATTTTGAAAGTACCTTCTCTAATTGAAGCAAACATTCAGCATGGAACATTTTCAAATCTTTTGACCGGCTAGAGGTTCTGGGGCAATGCTTATGTACTCTTACTGTACATGCCAGTGAGGAACAGGAGCTCTACAAGAAGTAAACACAGCCCAATCCTCTTCCAGGTCTCTCTTTCATCATGGCAGAGGAACTCCAGGTGGCCCGGAATCCCAGCTGATTAGCCAGAATCTCTGGAGAAATCTAGTGAGCTCCCAGCGACAGTGGGCAATCAAAAGTATGTGAAGTCACAACAATAGACAAACACAAGGTACTTAAACTGATAACACGCATAATTCTAATTTCTCGTGTCTTTATTGAATACATCCATTAAACATTCACAGTGCTAGAGGAAAAAGTAAGTGACCCCTTAGACTAATTACTTCAATGAAAGCTAATTGGAGTCAGTAGTTTGCACACCTGGAGTCCAATAGTGAAATGTAGGTGTGATTTAGAGCTACTTTGACTGATAAAAGACACTCAGACATTTTAAGATAACTGTTCATATGAAGCATCAGCTGATGTGAACCATGCCTCACAAAAAGGAGCTCTCTGAAGACATACAGTCAAGAGTAGTTGATCTACATAAGGTTGGAAAGGGATACAAAGCAATATTAAAGTGTTTAGGCATTCATCCGTTGACAGTTAGACAAATTGTCTACAAATGGAGACAGTTTAATACTGTAGCTATTCTTCCTAGAAGTGGATGCCCAGCCACAATAACTCCCAAAGCACAATGCAGTATCCTCAGTGAGGTAAAGAAGAACCCACAAGTAACAGTTAAAGGCTTGAAAACATCAGTGGAACTGGAAAACCTCTCTGTTTATGAGTCTACCATACATAAGTCTTTGAACAGGCAGGGTGTCCATGGCAGAACACCATGGGGGAAGCTGCTACTGTCCAAAAAACAATTGCTGCACACCTGAAGTTTATCAAAGAGCACCTTGGAAAACCACAGTGCTACTGGGAAAATGTTTTCAGGACTGATGGAACAAAATTTTAATTGTCCGTGAAGCACTACATCAACACTATGCATGGCACAAAAAGGGCACATCTTACCAAAACCAAAACATCATTGCAACGGTGAAGTCTAGTGGAGGGAACATCATGATTTGGCCTTGCTTTGCTACCTCAGGGCCTAGACCCCTTGCCATCATCGAGGAGAAAATTATTTCCCAAGTTTAGTAAAATATCCTACAGGATAATGTTACAGTGGCTGCCCATCAGCTGAAGCTTAGTAGAAGTTGGATGAAACAACAAGACAGTGACGAGCATTGAAGTAAATCCACCGCATCCTGGTTTAGAAAAAGAAAGTGCGCCTTCTGTAGTGGCCCAGTCAGAAACTGGACTTTAACCCCATAGAGATCATGTGGAATGACCTGAAGAGAGCTATCACCACCAAACATCCTACAAATGTGTCTGAGCTGAAGCAGTTTTGTAGATAAGAATGGTCAAAAATTCCTAGGTATGATCAAGAGCTACCCAAAACAAATTGCTGCCAAAGAAAGTTTGCCAGATATTAACACCAAGGGTTCCCTCCACCTTTTCCTCCAGCACTGTGAATGTTTAATGGTTGTGTTCAATAAAGACATGAGAGATTAGAATTGTTTGTGTATTATCAGTCTAAACACATTGTGTTTGTCTATTGTTGTGACTTGATGGCTATCAGATCACATACTGTATTCATGCAAATTACTGCAAAAAACAGTTAAATCTAAATCCGAAAGGGTTCATGTAATTCTTATTGCCACTGTTCTAATATTGATATACTGTATTTAAAATGATTATTGATCACATCTCAGAAGAACACAATTAAGGATGGGGCTAGACTATTTTCACTATTTTTCCCCCATCTAGCATAAATCCCTCCAATCCTACCTCCTAGCACAAATCCCCCTAAATCCCTCCTCCTAGCACGACCCCCTCCAAATTACCCTTCCCAGAACAAATCCTTTTTCCCCACCCTAATCCTCCCTCTTAGCACAAATCCCCCCTCCTAGCACAAATTCCCCTCCCCTCCTAGCACAACCCCTCCCAATACCCCCTCCTAGCACAAATCCCCTCCCATTCCCGCCAATCCACTCTCCTACCACAAATTCCCCCCAATCCCCCCCTCCTAGCACAACCCCCCCATCACCCCTCCTAGCACAAATCCCCCAAATCCTCCATCCTAGCACAACACCCTCTCCTAGCACAAATCCACCCCCAATCTCCCCTCTGAGTACTAATCCCCCCCATCCCCCTCCTAACATAAATCCTCCACATTCCCCCTCCTAACACAAATTCCCCCATTCCTCTCTCCAAACACAAATCCCCCATTATTTCCCCTAGCACCCCCCACCCCTGTCATCCCCTTTACCCTTCCTAGCCCAAATAGCTCCGTATAGTTCCCCGAGCCTGTAAGCTTCCCTTCTCCCCAAACTTACAGCCAGGTAAGCAGGTAGAGGTGCGGGTTGTGCTGTACTCCTGGAGCGATCCTCCATACAGCAGATAACACAGGATCGGTCTTGGATTGGGCTGTATGCAATTTGATTACCCTGCCCCCTATCTCCTCCAATGACCGCTCATCACTCAGCAGCAGGTAGCCAGGGTATGAATCAAACACTGAACATGCCAATGTAGGAGCGATCCTGTGTCATCTGCTTTATGGGGAATCACTCCACTGACCAAGACCTCTCCACTGGACAGAGACCGCAGCCTGCACCTTCCAGCTCTCTCCTATCATTTCTCCTAAGCAGGCTTTACTGCTCTATCCTTGTCACACCCGGAGTGTGCGGGGATGGGGGAAGGCACTCAAAGGCCAGGCACAGTGTCCATGGAAAGACTGGTGTTGGTGGGCAGAACTGAAATCTGTGGGGCGTAGTCACCCCAGCAACCCCCTAGATCCAGCCATGGAGGAGAGCAGGGAAACCAGCTGCTGTGGCTGCGCCTTAGGAGGCAGCGCACCCTAAGCTGCTGCCTAGTTTGACTAGTGGTGTCGCTGGCCCTGAACACAATTAATGTGAAAAATATCTAAATATTCTGGGATTGATTTAATAAAGTAGTAAAGACTGCCCACATCCTATGTTTTTAATTAACTCTGTAACTGGGCATTTACCCACTTAGTACTAGTTTATATTTGCCCCTCCATTACCAGGCTATTTTTCAGTTTTTAGTGCTATTATAGTTTGTCTGGCAATCACTCGGTCCTGCAACTCTCTACCCAAATGAATAGTATATTGTTTTGGGACAGATAGAGCTTTCTTTTGGTGGTATTAAAAGTTTGGAAAGAAAGGTTTTCCCTTAATTTCTGTTAGAAACATATAAAATAAAAATGCCCGTACAGTACAGACACCCTAAAATGACCCCGTTTTTGAAAGCAGACACTCTGAAGTGAACTCAGTTTTTGTCACAATTTTCTGGATATGGAGAAACATGCGGGTATTGAGGTGGTTATAACATAGAGCTTGGTAATAGCTCATCAGATGACAGCTTTAATATAAGGCACTACAGAGACAGGAAGGAGATGAGATGTACAATGGAATGTGAGTAACAAGGTTAAAAAAACTATTCCAGTGGCAACCAGAACTATTGCTCAGGCCTGGAAAAGTGCATCTGTTCCTTTTCAGGGGGTGCGGGACCAGATGATCACCTTAATGCTCAATGAACAGATGTCGAGTATTCGTAATGACTCCCAACCAACATTTATGTAAATGTGGGAGCCGTGGTTGACATATGCTTTTCCCATGCTCCCACCCGCTAGTCTGGGTTTAGGTTGTTGATCGGTATTGGTGTTCCCGGATCCCTGCTGTTGATCTTGTCTCCTCCTTCCTTTACTCTTCCTGTCTTTTTGCTTTTGACTGATTTTTGTGAGGCGGTTGATATCTACCTTTGGTTTGCTTTACTGCTGATATTACAACACTGTATCTTTATATTTTCTGTACCATTGATGGCCCCTGCTTGGGCGTGTATTTTACACTGTTGCCTATGGCATTTTTTCCCTTTGTATTTTATGTCCCATTGATAGCCCCTGCATGGGCATACCTTTTGCTTACATCTCTGTTTGTTTAAAATTAATAAAAACCATTGAAATACAAAAAAAACTATTCCAGAATAACATTTATAAAACCCCTTTGAATCTGCTGCCATCTTCACCCCATGATCCCTTTAATCATGTAATCCTCTTTCTTCCTTTACCTCTGTTGTGAAAGAAAGGGAAAGGATCTCAAATGTAAACACTGGAAGTGTTTACGTTTGTGGTCATTGTTATTGGACTTCACATTGATCACAAGGCACAGAGCCACGTTGATTGGCTCTGTACATTTTACTTGTGATCTGCACCATCTTAATGATAGCACAGTCGCAGGCATTGTGTGAATGGTGTAGTAGTAAACGAAGTGCCAATTTAAATGGTGCTCTATAACTACATGATCACCGCCCACCATTTTAAAACAAGTGAAATGTGCAGACTTTCACCTTTTTTCTGTGTTTATAATGCTGCTCAGGACTTGTTATTTTAGTACTTAGTAGCAAAGAAACCTGTGTGCTCATGTAGCCCTGTGAAATGTTTTTACTTTTATTATCATATGAAATTAGCAGTGCATTCTAATTGTCTGTGGATTAAAACAGCATTATTGCCAATGCAAAAATAATTTAGTACATTTTTGTATTGTGCTATAATTGTTTTGATACACATTCGCTCATGTTTATATTGTTAATAGGTCTTGAATGATTATTATTTTTATTTTCTTGCAGAAACTGGCTCTGACAAAGCATGCAGACAGCACGTAAGTTACAGTTAATAACATTTAACGAGTAAATGAACTTTTCCCTAAATAAGAGTACCACCACAGGGTTTATATCCTACTACTATATTTCCTCAGTGGTCCATGCTCTTAGTGTGCAGTGGAAGTATGTGGGTGAATGCTCATGGTTAATAGTGTCCAGTCTGGCACAGAGCCTGCATACATATTCCCACATAGGTTTAAGTGCCACTGTTGAGATACAGATTGGGAGGGTGTAGGCATTAGACAGTGTGAAGGGACCATGAATTATCCTGCAGAATGGGCATATAATTATATTTACTGTTTTGCTGGAAACTGAGGAACAGTTTCAAATCTGCTTATTTTGGTAAAAGTTCATTAATGATAAGTTTTCATTTACTAAACATTATCCGTTATTTAAACAACTTTCCATCCAATATTAGTTATTAATTATATATTTTTTATATTTTAAGTTCTTGCACTGACTGGACTTGTGGGTAAGTACTTAGCCTATCAATTAACTCAGCTCTGCAATCTTTTTGCTGTCAATTTGCAAAGGATAACTATGCACCAGTTATATTTTCGGTAAATCAGTTAGTTTTCAGAATTTTGATTTAAGGGAGGCATTTTCACCCTTTACTCTGGGTTTTGACCAGGGTCATATACAATAGCCATGTAGAGGGGATGGACTGACCATTTGGAAACTCGGGCACTGCCCGAGGGCCCGGGGTCAGTAGGGGGCCCCATAAGATGCCCCTGGTATCTTTTTTATAGGCTTTTTTGAGCTTGGGCAAGGACACAGGGGCCCCATGATCCCCTATTATACAGGGGCCCCATGAGTTGTCAGTCCGCCCCTGGCCATGTATACATGATGTATACTGGATCATGTTTCCATGGACCAACACTGCACTGGCATAGATTTTGTATTTAGATTTTTGTGTCTATTGACCTCCTCGGTTATTAACTCCAAATGCTTCTGTGTTGGTAAAGTACTATAGTGTATTTTAAGTGCGCAGATTTTTAAAGTTAATATTGATAATGTAATTTTTTTATTTGAAACAACTGAGCTCAAGAATGCAGGAAAAAGTGGATCTGCAAGGAAGGTACTCATCTGTCCTGCAATCTGCCCTTCCTTTGCTTTCTTTAATGGCATGCAGTGTAGGATGCCTGTTCCTTCATTGTGCACTGTGGTTCTTTCCACCGGTCCCACTAGTGAAGATCAGAGGAATGGGCATTGGAACAATTTAGTATCAAACGTTTTCTTTTGTTTTATGTATTTACATTTCCTTAACTTAGCAACAGTCGCTTTAAGGTTAATTTACCTAAGCTTGCTTTATCTTTCTGTTATTGTATTCAGTTTTGTAGGTTTTCTCTTAATTATTGTATCTGAATTTTGCCATACTTAACCTGCTTCTTCAATAACTACTGACATTGTTAGTCACCTAGAGAATGTATTGTTAGCTATACCGACAGGTAGACTTGCAATAAGAAAAGAAAACAGGCACAACCAAACATATATAAGTCATCACTTTCCTAGGCATTTAAAAAAATATGAATAAGAAACTAGTTTCTCTTATCAGCGATATTAAACCTAAAAACATATTGCAGCTTAACAATCTTTAGATGTGGCGGTTACATTTGTTTCTCTTTTTGGACTTTTTTTCCTCCTCTGTTTTCACCTGGTGATCTGGTCAGTAACATACTTCTTGTATTAGAGAGCCTCCACCCTGGAAAACAGAGCACAAGGGCACCTTTGGACAGCAGCAATGTCAGACTGGGGGGGAGGGTAGTGTTAGATGTACTAACTAGCAGATTTAGATACACTAATAAATTGAAGACACACCAGCTCATGCTTCAGTTACAGCAACAGTTTTTTTTTTTTAATTAAGCTTTTACATGAATAAATAAAAGCTGATCATTGTCAGTTGTATATGGTTTGTCTCAACGCACTAGCTTCTACATTTGCAGGAGAGCTTGTTCTGCTGGAAAACAGTAGACTTACTGGCTAGTAGTTAGCACTTCTGTCTGGCAGCACTAGGGTTGTTGGTTCAAATCACAACCATGGAACTACATGCTTGGAGTTTGCATATTTTCCCTGTGCCTGTGTAGGTTTCCTCCAGGTAGTCTGATTCCTCCCACACTCCAAAGATGTGCTGGTAATAATATGGCCAGGCGAGTACACTGCTATTCCAGGGTGACATCCTCCTATTTGCATGCCTAAGGGGTCATCTGTGACCCACTGTGTCCACTGGACACAACAGAAAACAGATCGATGTACCTATTTTTTTTCAAAATTTTTGTTTTGTTGTTGTTTATGTAGCAAGAAAAACAGTGATGATTAAGTACCACCAAAAAAGCTCTGTATTTATTACAGAGACCTTATTGTACGCCACAGAAGTTATTTATGTTTGACAGGCACTTGGATGATACTTGCCCTGGATGTGGAGGCTCTCCAGGTACACTCTTTCACATGATGTGATGATGCCCCAAGTTACATAGGTATTGGGAAGCAATTCTCCATACTTTGAACTCTGTTTTTATGTTATCCTACTCCCTGAATCCATTGTTCTGTCTTTTTGGCTATATGGATGAGCAACTTGTGCCAGCCACCACACAAATACTGGGGCTTTGCATGTAAGCTCATAGTAAGGAGATGGTTGGCGAGGCTTCCACCCACTCATTCAGACTGGGTGCATACGAACGATACCATATTAAAAGAAAAGTTCATATATACTAAGCTGGGATGCCCCAAAAAATTCGATAAACTTTGGGTTAGGGTTTGCTTTTATTATTATTTTTTTTTCTAGGTCGTATTGCTACGTGATATTTTGTTTAACTTATTTTTGTTTATGTATGAAGAAAAAAATGCCTAGGCAGAATGGGGCTGAACTTGTCCGGCATTGAAGTGCTTAATTGGCCACTGTCTAAATTGTCCCTAGTATATCTATGTATGAAGGTGAGTTAGGGACCTTTTTTTTTAGAAAGCCTAAAAAAGAAAACTAATGCAGCCATCACATCTAAGAATTGGTAAGCTACAATATAATACATATTTGCTGTTAGGTTTAATACTGCTTTAAATGCAGCCCACCCTTGAAGTTATCAATTTCTAACACTCCTTTAATCCTCCCTCAAATAACTCACTTGCTGTCCTGGCTGTGATAGCCTTTTATTATCCAAAAGACCACCCTCTGTACTCCACGTTGTAGTCAGCAAAGTACAAACCTTTTTTCGGTTTTACATATTTGATTCTTTTAGAAAGGGTGAATTCACTAAAATGTAGGAGTTTTTTTTGCAGTCTGGGTATGTTGTCTATTAACAATTTTCTTTTCAAAATGGTCAATTCACAAACATAAATTTGGTTATGGCGTGCAGTCAGGGGTGGACTGACCATTTGGAAACTCGGGCACTGCCCAAGGGCCCGGGGTCAGTAGGGGGCCCCACGAGATGCCCCTGGTACCTTTTTCATAGGCTTTTTTGTGTTTGGGCAAGGACACAGGGGCCCCATGATCCCCTATTGCTCGGGAGCCCCATGAGTTGTCAGTCCACCCCTGTGTGCAGTCATTTTTTACTTGCTTTGAATAGGTAAATTAACACTAACAACCTCATAAATTGTTATTGTATCACAAATTACATTTTTCTGCTTTCCTCAACAGAAACCTGCCCATTTTTTGCCAGTCTTAATCTTTATCTGCCAGTCTTTTAATTCAAAAAATATAAAAATGCAAAAAAACAAAAAATCCATTTTGTAGATTCAGCTAACCCTCTCAATAAATTAAGTAAAAAAGAAAATCTTATTATTCAAAGTATTAAAAATAATGCATGCATTAGTGAAAGGACTACATTTGCAAGAAAATGTATATTTTGGAATGTTCCAAAATATTTCTGCAGAAAAAAAATAGCATTTAATTAGCTATTGGAATTTATATTCTGACCTCATTAGTGTAAATGGAAGCAATTATTTTGCACAATAATGTAGTTTGTTGCAACTGTCAGATAATAGTTGCATAACAATTAAGTAATTGGGTTAATAGAGATGTCTGCAAAATGTTTTTGAAAGGGAGTTAGATGGTTATTTAGGGAACTGTGTCAGACAGATGCCAATAAAATCAAGAAAAATGTCAAACTGAAGTGAAAAGTGAAAAAAATCATGGTGAATAAACATGGCTACACAGCTTTATAATGAGAGAACAGGAAAATTTGAAGTGTTTTTGCAAAAATTAATGGCATTTATCAATTAGGTATTTAAAAAAAAATTGCCACCCTGTAAATACATGTTACATTGGGGGTTTGTCTAGAACAAAGTTGTCCTACATCTAGTGGTTTTTATAGTATTTCCTTCATCCTCCTTTGTAGGACATGGAGAATGCTAGAAGGAAGATAGCGTTAACTACATTTGAAGCTTGATTAAGAGTATGGTCTGAGTGGCAGCAGTGTAAAAGTGGTTAATGTGATTATTTATCACTGACAAGTCATATATCTAAAGCCATTAACTTCAACAACATTGTAGAATGATAATTAAAGTGTATGTAAAAGACAAACCATTTTCTTTTTACTTTTTGATATGGAAGGGTTGAAGTGTCCTGTTGGGGGAGATTTTGCTTCACTTCCTGTGCTGGAGACAGAAATTGAGAGGCATGCTCTTTAAAGTTAAAGTGATTCTAATAGTAAGTGCTATGGGGCATTCAAGCAGGCTCACTCCCGGGCCACGTACCTGGACATAATCCATTGGTTCCTGCCCCCTGCTCTCTTCTCATTGGCTTACTGGCTGTGATTAACAGCAGCAGGAGCCAATGACTCAAAGTGCTGTGTGTGCCAATGAGGAAATAAATCTCGGAAGAACCCTCTGAACACTATTATTACCCTTGCAAACATTGCAATAAAATTAGGGATATTTAGTTCACACATATTGCAATTGAAGAAAGAGACACAGAGGAGAGCCACTACTCTCATGCACATGGTTGGATGGGACTCAGGTAAGTATAAGGAGGGGGGGATTTCAGGGGGGATCTGCACCCAGAAAGTTTTTTTTACCTAATGTATAGAATGCATTAAGGTAAAAACCCTTCTGCCTATAAAACAGCTTTAACAGAACTCCCATTTAGAGTTACAGGCAGAGATATAACCTTTGGAGAATTTTCTCTGACCTGCTCTGGTGACAAAATACATTTATTGGATTTTCCCTCACTTTTT
This sequence comes from Staurois parvus, assembly GCF_062004578.1. Taxonomy (NCBI): domain Eukaryota; kingdom Metazoa; phylum Chordata; class Amphibia; order Anura; family Ranidae; genus Staurois; species Staurois parvus. Next base: position 1,452,557 of record NW_028318492.1, read on the forward strand.
ATCTTAGTGACAATGGTTAACAAGACAAATATAGGTCTGAGTCTACCTAGGGGAGTCACAGACAGAAATAAAAACTTGGCAAAGCATCTGACCTTTCATTAATCTATCCAAAACTCTTTCTTTGGTAATGCTCTGTATTTAGCCATGGAATAGAATAAATGCTTTTTTGCATACCATTATCAGTATAGGTTTTCTCTACCCAATGCACATTGGAATGATATTTAGTGAAGTATATAGTTTTACCCAGCGGTGGACTGACAACTCATGGGGCCCCCAGGCAATAGGGGATCATGGGGCCCCTGTGTCCTTGCCCACACTCAAAAAAGCCTATAAAAAAGGTACCAGGAGCATTTCATGGGGCCCCCTACTGACCCCCGGCCCTCGGGGAGGGCCCGAGTGCTCGAATGGTCAGTCCGCCCCTGGTTTTACGCCAGTGTTGCTCATTGCATGCCCATCTCCATGTCTGAACATGAAGTAATGATGCCTTTTAGTATTCCTTGTTTAAATAGTGATAGGAGTTACCTGTAGAAGAAACCTCTAAACAACATCTTAATTATGCTTCATGAAGCCACATTCAGTTAATCCATGTAAGCAGAAATTAGTCTAAGTGGCTGAGTAAATATCTCTAGGGTAAATGCTATTTACTTGTCAAAAAGATGTAATCCCATGCTAAATAACCAACCACCTGTTATGTAGCATAGATGTTTGTACCCTTTACAATGGTCTGCTTTGTAAAAAGCCTAAGAGTTCACAGCATATATTGCCTACTTGATGTGGAGTGAGAAAAAATGTTGTTTTTTTATTGGGTCTCCAAAATATTTTTAAAGAGAGTAGAGATAATAAATTGCAGCTAGATGAGTCTGCGCTATCAGAATAATCTTTGTTTTTAAATGATTTGTGAATAGCTAAGGGCTCATCAGTAAGCAAACTTGGTTCCACTACTTACTCTCAAGTGAATCAAGTTAATGAGGGGTCTTCCTGTACTGGAGACACATCAGGAAGCAGAAACATTTCTCCAAATTGAGACAAAATCTCTGCATTGACAGATGCCATTAAAACAAGTATCCCTGCTTGGTCAAGGACACATCTATAGACTGCTAATTAGACAATAAAGCAGCAGCAGACTGATTAGGTCACATTTCTGCTTACTCCACTGTTCCCTACCCTCAATATGTTTATTGTCAGAACATGTACACTGCAGACAGGGTAGCCATAAGAAATCATGGGGCCCCACACAACCTAACTGACAGGGCCTCACGCTTCCTCCCATCCATTTTCCCCGAATGATAAGCAGTGAGGTAGCACAGAGAGTAGACTGTGGCAGTAAACCCAGGTTGCATTTACTGTGATCTAGAGGGGTATTGCAAGATGGGCCATCTGAGGATTGTCATACAGGGTAAGCAGCCATCATCCCACATCCCATATTCTTTGGCATACCGTTCAAGGAGGTCACTGATTGGTCAGCTTTAAGCTGCAAGCTGGCCTGGTTTGTACTGCAAGGAGACCACATTGGTGATCCTGGCAACCACCTGAGGAGCAGGCAGGTCTTTATGTGGACCACCTCACTTTCTGATTGGTATGCAGACACTAACGAGCTTGTGTGAGTTCTGCCCACACATCCTTTTTCTGTGGTCAGTGAGCCATGTGGAAGACATTGACAGAGACAGGGTCTACTGGGGCTCAGGCATAGCAGGCAGCTCCTGCCTAGTCTTGGCTACCCTGCCAACTGGATGGAGTCAGGGCCTGGTACAGGAATAAAATATGATAAAGAGATAATTCTGGCGCACAGAGATGAAGTTATATATAAAAACAATAAATGTATATAAACTAATGCAGGAGATGGCAATGACATACAACACTGTGAAATAAAGGTATAATGTTCATAAGTACACAAGGAGTCTATTAAAAATCTCTCAAGCAATCAGCCCAAAGGTCAGCACTAATTAGCAGCAGCCATCCTCGGAGCAAAGCCAGCTCTATATGCAAAGACAAAAGAAAGGAAGCAGGAGGCGCCCATCTAAGTGCAGCAGATAAAACTGTATTTAATGGCAAAGGATTAAAAACACTCACAAGAATAAAAAGACACTTCACAGAACACAATAAATCCACCACGGGGATCTCTGTATGGATCCTTGAACATATTCCCATATTACCCTCTGTGGCACAGAGCTTCAAGTGCCTCGGTCAGTGTGAAACATGTTGGATCTTATGTGTTTTATCCAGATTTTTATTATATTATTACTAATGATCATTTTAAGTTCCATATATAATTTTCATAATGTTATTATTAGTGTATAGACCCTTTTATGTATTATTATTATTATCAATTCCTTTATTAATTCCTCTTTTATTTTATATTATTTTTATTGTTGTTTATAACATCGGTGCTTATATATTGTGCCCGGTATCATTTATTGTTCCACATTAGTAATGTTATCCCTTTACGGTACTGCGCCTTTAAATCCCTGATGAGTGATGTTGTCCCACGCTGACAGCATCTCTTATTTAAGCTGATACCGCTCCCAGCACCATCAGGCCAATAGAAGGAGCTAGAGGCTCAGAGCGCGTAGCCTGCTTGTCCCATGTCTGTATCTTCTGATCCAACTGACCTTCCGCCTCTTCTGGTGACATCACTTCCGCCGGTGTACTCCAGGCTGGTTGTACGGTCCTTTCCTGTACAGATGCTGCTGGATCAGCCACACAACACAACCACTCTGCAGGATTGACTCTTACTGTGCCTTCTTATTACTCCATCAGCCCAGCACACATCCCTAATGCCACCGGTGGTGCCTGCAGGTCACCCTATCTACACAGATGAGCTTGTTTTCTTATTACTCTTGTGAGTGTTTTTAATCCTTTGCTATTAAATACAGTTTTATCTGCTGCACTTAGATGGGCGCCTCCTGTTTCCTTTATTCTACAGCCTTGACTAAAGCACACCTTTTTGTCTCAGCGTTCTGGCACTCCTGTTCCTAAGTGCTGTTGTTCAGGGGAGTTTATGAAGACTTATCAGTAGGTACTCACACTACTTTCTTTAAAACTACATGTTGAAAAAGAAGTTTTGTTAATCTGCCTGAAGTTCAACTGTAACCAAGCTTACTCCTTTCTACACAAGCAAGCATGCAACACTTACTGGCTGTATAAAAGATGTGGTGCTTTAAAGATTTTTGGTTATCGGAAATATAGAAAATGCTTAATAGATATAAAGCCTTGAAAATTGTGCTTCCTGCATTGAATAAGGACATGTCCAATCCCTGTACCTATCCTGTGTTAAGACTTGACACGTGAAAACACACTTGAGGTTTAGAGATGAGATATATTTGTTCTGAATTTGTTCTGGAACATGTTATACACTAAATATACTGTATGTGTCTAATAGAGGAAATGCCTGATTCATGTTGTTTTTCTAATGGTTTGAGTTATGGCCCTATGCTGATGCCATCATTAGGATTTGTTTGTGTCTTATATTTCAATATCAATCATTCAGTAAATAAAACATAAAACACACACACACACTGAATAAATAAATACATAAATGGTCCCTGCTGCTGCCCCGAAGTACTGAAGCACTCTGAAGAATGAAATAATAAAGACCCCAGTGGGGTGCAGCACTACGTCACCAACCGTTGAAAGTTGGTATATAAAAGTCTAGTGCTCAGTGCTTATTCCCAAACACAAAATCTGTGACATGTTTCAAAATTCATCCTAATAAATAGTACAGGACACCTTCTGATGTTTCTGAAGATGTCCTTTACTGATGACGAAACATGTTAGGCGGGATCTTCCAGTTGCGTCATATCTGCTCTGTGAAGTGCATGCTTCCTGATACAGGCAATCTCTATGTGCATAGATGTAAGTACATTGGCTTTTATTCTTTTTATTCAATAAACATTACTTCACTGTGGCAGTCTCTCTCTTTGGCACTGATTGCTTTACCTCATATGTGGTACATGTGAAACAATGCTGAAGCAGATCTCTGCATGCTTTTAATGTTTGGTCTGGCTCACTTGAAAAAAAAAGGAATCAATCATGTCTGGTGAGTGTGGGAGAAGCTGGAGGGCACATTTGGACAGCACGCTTGAGAACACTGCCATTTCATTGGATGAATTTTGACACAAGTCACATATTTTGTTTTTGGGAATAATTTAAGTACTGAGCACCTCACTGTATTGGACTTGTATGCACAATTATTAACGTTGGACTGGTTTTATATATTGTTTTGCACATTGGGTGGTTGGTGATATTGCGCTGTCCTTCCTGTGGGGTCTTTACTATATCACTCATTCATTTAATGCCAACCAAGAACTTCACTGCTTATTGGTTTTATTAATTGATGATAGTTTAGCTGTGGCATAATATGGACTATTTAAGATATTGATAGCTGTTAGAGACTGGTGTACATTTAACACACAGTTATTGTTCTTATACTGAATACTCACTGCTGCACCTCCAACTTTAGCCCTCTCTGTCTTCTTCTAACTAATGTCCAGCAAAGGTTTTGCTCCATGGGTCCACTGGTGCAGGTAAGCAGAAGAAGTCACTATATACAATCAGATTTTAGAGTGCTTCTAGCAAAGGCATTTTTTGGGGCTCATTCACGCAGGCATGCATTTATTGCACTGTTCATGTATATCTGATAGCATAAAACTACTCGAATTAAAATACAATACATATTTCTCACTTCTGGGTTATTGGCATACTTTATTCCTTTCAGGTAGCTGAAATTCTTCCTAACACACCATAAATGCTCCAACAATGCAAAACCGGTGTCAATTTTTTTTTGTTTGCTTTTCTGATATATATATGTATGAATGAGCCCTTTGCTTATCATATATTGGAAATATTGAAACCATTACTTTGTACAGTCCTTGGACATATCCATGCAAAGATCAGAATGTGTTAACACAATGATGGATCTTTAAGCCAGTGGAGTGCTATGCTGTATAAGGTGCCCATAGACATTAGACATAGGCTGTTCAACAGTTGTGATTCCAGCATGATTAAATGATACTTGGACTTTTGCCACTACAGCAGCTTAAACAGCAGGAGGTATCAATGGTGTCCAGAAACATCTGGAAATGTTGAACTTTTAGCCATTTTTCCCATGCTGGAACTCGGTATGCACATTTACACATTTGAATAGATATGTACAGTACATTGTTATGCATTTAGAGTTGTGTTAGGAGAAAAATGTTTACATTGAAGGATAACTGTACTTTTAAACCACATTAGAACTATTATTACATACAGGAGTACCCACCAAATGCAAATATAACCTATTATCACCAACTTTTTTTCTCTGTGCTTTGAAAGCTGTAGTCACAAGTCCAGTCCAGTGTAAACATTCAGCTAATCTGCAGCATGCACTGAATCTGCAGAAAAGTAAGGCATGCACTTTACCTATCAGCTTGATTGAATGTTTACCTGCCTGGAGCCATAAATGATGATGTCCATGCTGTAATGCCCTCATTGGCAATCACAAACTGCTCAACGTGGGCAGTCCTGTCTACCCCTCCATTATGTTATAAAAGATAAAAATTTGGAAAGCAGAATTCATGTCTAGAGGAATCCCTCATTCCTTTTTCTCTTCACTCCTGTTATGGAGAGCATCCACTCATAGCTCAAATGTCTGGAAATTTTGAAGCCATGAGAAAACATTTTTTCCCTGTTTTTTTTTTCAGAAACATGCAGTGTGGAATAGTTTAACAAATTAAAAGTAATTTTGTTACATTGGGAAATGCAACGTATATAAAAGTATTATGCTTGACGAAAAAATGCAGCTTATTCAGTAAATGAACTAAACTTGCTTTTTACATTTTTATTTTTTATTACAAATGGAATAACAAAGACTGTATATGTAAAAACATTTCAACTATACATGAGAACAAGTGTCCACCCCCTTTTCCCTCAAAAGCAGCAACAAAAACCATCTCAATATTTTGGCTACATAGCAAGGTTTAATTTTTGAATGGTGCTTTAAAAAAATAATAAATTGAGAAATATTTCCAAACTCTAGATGTTGGTCTCACCATTTCACTGAGAGGAGAAAAAGAAAAAATAATTTACTGAGCAGACTATAGGAAAACATTATGCAGTGATAGTGGAAAACATTAATGGGAACCACTTAACCCTTTGAGGACCATAAGATTACAGAACGCCAAAAGAATCAATTTTTTGTTTTTAAAGTTCGTTCAGTTGCTGTAACTAAGCCATTTCATGAAATAATTGGCAAAAAGCTAGATCCATTTGTTGATAAGAACTAATATTTTGACTCAAACCAAAAAAAAAAAGTATTTTAAGTTCTTAATCAGATGATACAGGCAATTAAAAACATGGGACAAATACGTCCGTTGGTCCTCAAAGGGTTAAAGGTTTTAAAGATAAAATAATTTGTCAAATTTAACCTCGTACCTGTCAACTAAGTCCTGAGAGGACAGAAACTAACATTTACTGTATCCCAACAATCATCCAACTGTAGGTGGTACAAGATGGAGCAAGCAAACTAAACTGGAGCCTTTCCCCTGCAGTGCCCCTTAGTGGCAGAACTGCATTGAGTGTTACTTGAATTGTATTCCAGTATTTTCTTGTTTTCAGCTGAGAGAACTTACAATAATTTAAGACTTTACATAAAGTCTCAGACATTGTTCATTAAGGACTTTAGATTATATAGTTTAAATACCATCTCATATATTATTTATCATTGTAATAGAACATACTACACACTTTTCTTTCATTTCTCCCAGGCCTTCCCTTCTCTACTCCCAACTGTCCCTCATTTGAAGAGACTCTCTTTATTTTGAGTCCAAATATTCTTGTCCCTTGTGCAGCCTCAGATGTCCCTCTTTTTGGTCTCATGTATACATCTCTGCACAAAATGTACTATTTTACTACCAAAAGTGTTATGCTGCACTGCACTTATGTCAGCAGCTGGATTTTTTTTTCTCAGTGTCTTATATCTATGGGTAGTCACTTATTAAAAGATGCCATGCAGAGTTGCTAGCCCTGGTGCAATTACACTGCTTATCCACATTATTTATCTAGATTCCCAATTTAGTCATTAGATTTAACCTGTAGTTTCGTAATTTAATCATTTAGAATTCCTCTACTCCTATTTGTCAGTTTTCTTAAGAGATACATTTATTACTAGTGGGAATGCACAATCAATAGCACAAGTGTAATAATACAGGTATTTGTACATTACGTTGCATTTTTTTGTGTACATTTCACCATGGGTATAGTATAGATTTATGGGGCTGGGATGCTAATTATAATCTAGGACATATTGTAATGTGTCTACTAGTGCTAGAGATAATACATAGTTGTACACAAATAGATACATAATACAAGTATTTTACAATGTATTTTATATAGTACAATTTTTATTGATACTTAGGGAGTAAACAGATCTATCTATACACATCTGAAGCTATATATATATATATATATATATATATATATATATATATATATATATATATATATACTGTCTCTATTACTCTAAAAATGTAGTCTTCAGCTTGTAAAAGTGTTTACAGAAGCAATGATATGATCAGTGAAATTATTATAGTTAGTTTAGTTTGGCCAAAAATTTGAAAAGGAGGTTTGCTTGCCTTACATGTCTATGTTGATTTAGAATTCTTAACATCTTTATACAAGCCTTTGCTTTCGATGGTACTTCTGACAAAGCATTTTCCTAGCTGTGAATACTAATATACTAGGATACTAATATACTACGGTGTATCTCACACATCTATTAGGAGAGAAAGTATACAGTATTTCATTAGTTATTATTTCCCATATTAGAAAGTGTAGCTTTAATCTGTATATATGTAGCATTTAAATCCTATATTATTATTCATTTTTAAAGATTTTTTTATTAGTCTTTATTTGATGTATGTGGTTGTGCGGGCTTTCCTTCTATTTCAAACACTGTCTCTAGAACCAATAGTGTATTTATTGCAATGAACAGTAGACATACAGGAATATAATTTAGTTACTTGTTTTTAGTGGTGACCTTATATATACTCATTCAGTGATCTCTGTTTATTGTTAAAGAAGAAGTAGAGCCAAAGCTCTTTTAGCTGTTCTTTTCCTGTGGATTACAGGAGTGCAGTTCAATCTGCACTCCTATGACCTATTTTCAGCTGACAGCAGGCTGAAGTCCGCTGTTGACTGACATCACTCTGCTGGTCCAGGCTGGGGAAAGATCCCAACTTTAAAGTGGTTGTAAACCTAATGTTGGTCAAATGCTGAATACTGTCATCCATAAATACCTTTGAGTGCTGTGTGTCTGATCACCTCTTTGTACAATTTTTCTGTTACTCTATTTTTGAGATGTAGCCCTCCAAAGTTGTTCCTTTCTGTGGGTGTGGTGGCACTTTGGAGCTTGGGTGACATGATAGTGATGTCACCGGAATCCCCTCCCCACTCTACATGCCCTCATCCCCGGCATAGTGGCGCACACTGTGGGAGTGCATCCTACGCCCCATGATGAGTCATGTCCAATCAGACACCTGGATCTGCACAACCTGACTTCCTTCCCTTCCACAATGCTGAGGGACAGAGCTGCCAATCCAAGTGCAGCAGGAGGGGGAGCGAGAGAGAGATCTGTGCATGAGTGCACAGGAGACATGGACACTTCTCGTGCTAGTGCATGAGAAGTATTATGTAGGCTGTCAAGCAAAGGAGAGGGAGCATGGTGACATCATTTTATGTCCTGTGACAGTTTTGTCCAATGAGGGACAAAGAGGAAATAGCAGAAGAGTGCCGGGTCCTTTTCAGACATGGGGTGTATGCATTGTCCTGCTGTGCAGATTATGGTAATGTGATTATCTAAATTTATATTTTTTGGGTTTACAACCACTTTAAAGTCAGGATCCTCCCCAGAGTCTGGAGCGGCACCTGGCTCAGCCTCTCAGCTGGCCACTGAGATCCTGAGCCAGCTGCATCCTCCCCCTCCACAGCTCAACGCTTCATTGAGCATGGTGCGGGAGGGGCAGAGTAGAGAGCATTGACTGACAGTCACCGCTCTCTGCTCACAGCAGCAGTGAGAACTCAGCGATCAGTGGTCATGTGATCACTGAGTTCTCACACTTAGAGCTGGCAGGGGACAGATGTAGGACTGATGCAGCATCCACCTAGGTAGGTATAATTTGGGAAAAAAAACAAACAAACCCACACTTCTCTTTTAAGATGTATACAGTTTTTGTTAAAGTAGCATAAGACTTTGTAAAATATCTGATTATCTATTATAGTGCAAAGTATTTACAAGTTTTGTACTGGGTTTTGAACATTTTTTAGAAAGGTTACATAAACTACACCATAAAGCATCAAAGCTATAAGTGAGGCCAAAAAAAGTCTTAAATCATTAAATAATCATATTCATATTTCCAATAAAATAATCCAGTTTAATAGGTGTATTTATTTTTGTTCTTAAAAAATATATGTCTGCAAAGATCTGTAGATATAAAAAGGTCTAATTCCTAAAGCCAGTAATCTATAGCTCTCAATCAGAAGTTATCTTGTCCTGGTCTAATTTTAGCAAAGTGAACTTTGGTTGCTACGTATAAACAGTTTTAGCATAATCAATCTTTTAAGAACTATCCAGAAGGTTGTTGTGATTTTGGAGAGGCTTATTGTGCTATGCATGCAGATGAATACTGGCCCTATGCACGCTAGTGAAGTAAATAAATATTGCAATGGAGTGGAATTGTTCACATGGAATGAGCTTTATTGAAACATTTCTCATAAATCAGTATTTTACTTGATAAGTCGTTATTTTATCTCAGCCCCAAACAGCTCAGTTTTCTTCTTCCTGCAAAAAGCATTGTGGTAACCTTTGCGAATCGGCTTTTAGATACAAAATACCACTAACATCAATAACAAAACATGTCCTCAAAAATTCAGCAGATATGTGTGATAAAATGAAATTAAAATTTTGATAGAAAAGTTAGCCCCTAACCCAAAGGAATGTGTATGTGTTATGCTTCTGTGAATTCACTTTTTATTGTATTTTTTTCTTTTACTGTCATTGTTATATTTTTATGCCAATAAATGATTGTAAGACTGTCATACTTTATTCCACTTACTTCTAAATCTAATTCTTATGTATATTTCATTATGGCAAATTTCTTATATGTTTTTCAGTTCAGAAGAAACATCAGTGACTTCAATATCAGAAACCACAACAGTTCGAGGTATTTTATAGTGTTATAGTAGAATATATAGTAGTAGTATAAAGTAGTTATTTTATGCTATAAGAATAGTTACATTTATGTTAATGACGGTCAAATCTGACACTGTGTTTAAATAAAAAGTGGTTTGCATTTACTAAGGTGTACAAGATAAAAGAGCAAAGCTCTTTGTTTATAGGAAGATAGGACAACAGAAGGTGGAGTGCCCAGGCTCAACTAAAGGCTCCAAAAGCTTCTTAGCTAGCAGTTTCTGGGTGGGTCTCAGAATCGGGGAATATCACACAGCCTCATCTAGAGTTCAGAAACCTAAAAACAGGAAAACAAAGTGTTACTCCATTCTAGGTCTTTGACACTAGCATGATTCTTCAGGCCCACATGATCTTCATGTACAAAGCATGCACAGGTCGAGGTCCTGTGGCTTTTCTCCAGGTACACTGCCTACACAAGGGTCTAGCCCTCCAGGCCCTGAGGCCTCACTAGAGACACACAGTTGTTAACAAGTGAACCTCCACTCAGCTAAAAAAACCTCTCTCCCTCGAAAGGGAAATAGGAAAAGGATCCTTCTGGTACCATGCTGTTTTGTCGAAGTATGGTCGAACCCCCTGATGACAATCGTAGCAAGGGTTAGCCAACTGATAATTCATTCAAGACTCTCTATACAGGACCCCTGTCACATAACTCTGAAGCTTCTAGGAACTATGTTCTGCAAAATACCAAAAATACGCAACAAACACTATAACCAAACCTGTCAGAGAACACATCCCTACATGAAATTTAATGCATTCAATGCCATTGTAAAAGCATCTGATGATATAAAGAATTACATTAGGATCTGTGTGAATGGATTTCCCCTTGCATTTTAAAAATACTGACTTACAGTTTTATCACAAAATATATTATATCCAAATATGTATTGATTGTCATCATTCTGGGTTATTGAGAATGTGTGCGTTTGTGTTTATTTTGTTCTGGAAGATGCGGCTGCCAGTGTACCGCTATCATACGAAATATCAGTTGAAGAAATTTCACCAACTGTTCTTCTGAAGGAAGAGGAGACTGCAGAAGTAAGTAAACATATTTGCTTAAATTTTTTAGTATAAATATAAAAAGAAACATAGCACGATTGTGATAGATAGAAACATACACTATTTCCTGGGGATCCATCTATACACCACTAAATTAAATTATACAGAATAGACCTGTACTGATTCATACAGGCCTAGAAATATAATGAGGACATTTTACTAAGACTGGAGCAGACATAATCTGGAGCAGTTGTGCATGGAAACCAACTGGCCTCTAGATTTAATTTTCAAAGTTTAACTAAATCCTAAACAAAAATTGTATATATTGTAGCTTACCAAACATTTAATCTAGTAAATGCATTCATTTTTCAGGTTTTTTATTTATCTAGTGACTGTCCAGTAACACACCTCCAGTCTTAGGGTGGCTACATCCACTCTTCCACTGTATCTATGAAGGAGCAAGATAGTCACCCTTGGACAGCACCGTTGTTAATCAGTGAAGAGAGTAGTGTAAGATGGACTAACAGATTTAGATGGACTTGACATAGGTAACTAACAATTTAAAGCTGAACTCCAGCTAACACTTATTAAGCAGTTACAGCAACAGGTTTTTTTTCTTTTTGTGATAAAGGTTTTACATAAACAAATAAAAAATGAACATTGTAAGCACCCCTCTTAATATTAAATGGTCTGTATCAACCATTTAACTGCCACCTTTGCCAGACTGCTTGGTCTGTTAAAGGCAGTTGAAAAACAACAGACTTACTGGCCAGATTACCATGTAATAAACTATGCTACGAGGAGGCTCAGAAAAACAAAAAGACTTCTGTGTTAATGGTATGAACAGACTGTATCATATATGCCAATTTTGGCCATAGTTACACATTATTATTATTATTGTTATACAGTATTTATATAGCGCCAAAAGGTTTGCTCAGCGCTGTACATTATAGTGGGGGACAGAACATGAGACAATACAGTAACAAAACAAAACACGAGGGGTTCAAGGGCCCTGCTCTTTTGAGCTTACAATCTAGGAGGGAGGGGGTAGTGGTACAGGAGGAAGTGGCTGTGGGGGATGGAGTGGTAGGAGGAGTGGAGATCAGCTGTTAGGTGAGGGCGGGGTAGGCTTCCCTGAAGAGATGGGTTTTCAGGGTGCGCCTAAAGGTGAGGAGGGTAGGTGACAGTCTGATGGATTGGGGTAGTGAGTTCCAGAGGAACATTATAAAGTTAACTGTTTCCCAATATAGTTACATTCAAAGCATGCAGTAAATGATAACGTTTTCAGTCGCTCATGCTCTCAAGTGAACTGTCAAGCCATGAAATGGCTGGTGTCATAACAGATCACATGTTCAGCACAATGGCAACTGCGGATTAACCAAAGGCAAAGAGCTTCCCTCACTGTATAGGGGAGGAGGGTTTAGTTCTGCTTTCACTGAACAAGCTGAGACTAGAAGCTGATTTCTATCTAATCCAGTTTTAATAAATTCCCCCACCGTATTATATTTTAGTTTACATGTGTAACCTTGAGATGATAGCTACATAGTACAATGCGAAGTTCCAATGGACTTACAGGATGCATTTTTTACTTCTGAGTTGCAGAAATATAGAGAAAGCATGTGTTAGCAAATATAGTATATCTTACAAAAATTTTATATTACAAGGTCTTTTATTTATTTAAAGGCATAATGGTGTTAGCTGGAAAACATTTATATTTACAATGGAAGTACTAGTAATACATGTGCATGCTTGCAGAGTTAAAATAACTTGGAAAGCATTTGGTGTCAAAGGCTTCACTGAAGATGGTTGGGAAATACTATTAAACAATATTTTGTATGCTATTTTATCCTAATATAGACAAATTCTAGTTTATTAGTATTAGTAGCACAATGGTGCATAAGCATTATGTTTCTCTAATTCAAAAGTTTGGAGGTTAAGTGATACGATTTGTTGGCCAACTGATATTATTAAAGGTGCAAGCTTTCAATACCTGTTTAGTTTCTTTCTACTGAAGAAGGAACCTAGCAGGTCCCAAAAGCTTGTATCATTATTACCTCAGATAGCCAATAACTAAAGGGTATCACTTAAACTTCAAATGGACTGTATAGAATTAAAATTTCTCAAAACTGAAAGAGGTATGATTGGAGTTACAGGATTAGGTATTTCCTGCTTTGCTGCAATGGATAAAATAAGAGAAAAAATGTTCTTCTCTGAAATGTTGATGTATTACTTCAGCAGTTGGACAATGAAATTTTCAGGATTACAGAGGAGCCAAAGGGACCTGCAGACAAAATGGTTGAATTTACTATCCTTATTCTTAATGAGCAGTACAGCCCTGAACTAAGTGACCTGTCCACAGATCAACATAAAGAGTTCACTGGAAAGTTTGTTACCGAGGTATCTATCTATCTATCTATCTATCTATCTATCTATCTATCTGTTTTTGTATTCCAATTGTTTTTGTATTATCTATTAACTAAAATCAAATCTATATATTAAAGTTGATTTTGAATGATTTGTTACTTAAAGATATATATTCTGATAAATTATTCAAATTGTTTCTTTGCTTTTACAGATGAGAAGTGTATTTCATGCTTTGCCAGGCTATAAAGGCATAAGAGTACAGAAAATAAGGTATGACTTGGTTAATTTTGTCAATATGACCTTTGTTAATGCTTGTATTTTATAATTTTATAAATGAAAAATATGTTTTGTTTAATATAATCCTATTTTTTAATTTTATATATTTATAACGTACAACTTATTTTTTTTCAGCCCTTCCCTGCTGGATGAAAGGTACTGTGGCTGCTTTAATATTCATTTTCAGAGAAGTTTTATAAAGTACAAAAAAACCCCATGTGTTTTTATCCTCCGAATCCACTTAAATTACAACTGGTTCACCCAGAGGCAGAAAAGACTTGAAACAGATAACACACCATTCTAGCGTTTTAATTCTGCCTACATATCTTTGCCCTAGTGTAAGTGTGCATAGGATTTATTAATGTTACCTACAGAATATAAAACAAGTTTATTATCACTGCATCTAACTGCAAGGAAGAACCCTGTTTATATTGCCTATTACCAGGGGTGGACTGACCATTTGGAAATTGCCCGAGGGCCCGGCATCAGTAGGAGGCCCCATGAGTTGCCCCTGGTACCTTTTTCATAGGCTTTTTTGAGTTTGGGCAAGGACAGAGGGGCCCCATGATCCCCTATTGCTCGGAGGCCCCATGAATTGTCAGTCCGCCCCTGCCTATTACTATCCCTTTCATTTGCTGATTAATCAATAGTAGTTATTAAACTATTCACATGAATCTAGTAAGTTTGTAGTTCATAACTTGATGCTGGGGTTTATAGAAGTTCTATTTTGTTTCCAGGAATACTATTCACACTATTCAAAAGCCTTGATAAGAGATTTTCAGACAAATCCTTACAGACATCAATAGTCAGAAATTATGGTATATGCACTTTTGCAGACATATAGCAGGCTTTGCTGTCATGTATTATTAAAATTGAATGTTGTTCTTTGGTTTTGCTGGCAGATTAAGTATGACATTTTTGTCACAGCTGTAATTATATATTAACTGAGATATGATGTATTTCTGGAGATTTAACCCATTTCAACTTTTCAGAAAGCATAGTTCTTTGTTAAAGTAGTTGTGAACATTCAATGTTATAGACACTTTCTAACACAGTTCTAACTATGGAGGCACCAAAAACTTTGTTTAGTTTCAGAAATGATGTTCCTTAGCTTTGCACAGGGCTAAAAAGTTCTGTCATTTGCCAATGCATCTGTTCTTCCTGACAGTGGAGGTTGGTGTTACAGGACACTGTGCAGACACCCAGGGATTGATTTACTAAAACTGGAGAGTGCAAAATCTGGTGCAGCTGTGCATGGCTACCAGTCAACTTTTAACTTAAGCTTGTTCAATAAAGCTTTGATAAAAAAAACCTGGAAGCTGATTGGTTTCAACGCAGAGCTGCACTAGATTTTGCACTCTCCAGTTTTAGTATATCAACCCCACAGTGTACCTATATTCATTGTTTGTTCAGCCTGAGGAAAGATGTTGGTTGAGTTTAAGCAAGGGGTGTGTGCCAGACCAGATGCAGTCTGGGATCGGTTGGGGCCATAGTGGATGAACAAGCTACCTAATAGAGGCATGCTGTTGTTTTCACAGCATCCTGTACCTCTGAATGGCCAGCCAAAGGATGCAAACTGACCACACTAACACAGATCAGCTTCTGTGTTTTGTGTGGTCAGTTTATAACGAGGAAGAAAGGTGACAGGCAGGGTCAACCAGGTGTTTCAGATGGAAGAAGTAAATGAAAAAGATATAGACTGTGATTTATAAAATACACATATGTAACAAACACATAAAAAATGTAGGGTAACATCATACACTTAAAAGTCCATTTTTGTAAATGGAACATTATGAGACCAGTCTGCAAAATGTTTTTGTCTAAATATATTTTTGTTGTTTTCAGCTGTCTAATTCAGGGGTCTACAAACCCTTTGCTTGCCTTTATCTGGCCCTTGGGTCACTATTCCTTCCACTGATACAAGGCATATTCCTTCTACCAACACCAAAGATGGGGCACTATTCCTCCCATTGACATCAGAGAAAGGGAACCAAATCTCCTACTGACACCAATTATGGGGCACTATTCCCACTACTGACACCAGTAATGGGGTAATAATTCTACCACTGACAGCAATTATCAGGTGCTATTTCTCCCAGTGACACCAATTATGCATTTGTTTTTACTTTAACTGACCACCAAGCCTATGGCATTAATTACTCCCACTGATGCCAGGGCATTTTCTACTCTTACTGGCCACAGTCCAGCTCCCCTAAAGTTTGAAGGGCAGGAAACTGGCCTTTTGTTCCAAAAGTTTGGAGACCCCTGGTCTAACTAAATATACCCATATTTTCATTTGCCTAGACTTATGCTAGGCATATGCTGATGTAATGTTCCATGAACAACTGTTGACAATTGTGTCTACATATACTCTGTGGTAACAAGCTCATTTTAGACATTTCACATTTGAAACAAAAGCAATACAGATGCCATAAAACAAGATAGATAATTCAACAAATTACTCTGGTGATCAAATATGCCTGATAAGGCAACAAGCAGAGGCGGACTGACAACTCATGGGACCCCCGGGCAATAGGGGATCATGGGGCCTCTGTGTCCTTGCCCAAACTCAAAAAAGCCTATGAAAAAGGTACCAGGGGCATCTCATGGGGCCCCCTACTGACCCCGGGCCCTTGGGCAGTGCCTGAGTTTCCAAATGGTCAGTCCGCCCCAGGCAACAAGTATCACTACCTCAAAGGAAATGTACTCCTGCACAGCACATTTTCATGAGATTTAGGCTCCATGCACACTGGGTGTTTTAATAACGCTGGTAACATTAGCTGTGCAAAGTCACAATAAAAGCGTGAGTTGTTCAGCTTTTTTTAAACATTTTTGCATTAGCGTTTAGAGGCGTTTTGCCACGATTAGTGGTGTTTTCCCACGTTTTTCCATGTGTGCATTTTTTAGCGCTTTTTTTTACTAAAAAAAAATTTGTTTGGTAGAAAAAAGTTCAAAAACACCGGTGTGCGGCGTGTTTTCAGTGTTTTTCAGCGTTAGAGCATTTTTACAGCTATAAAACTCCTCTAGAGACCCACTAGTCCTGTTTTTTTTTTCCAGCCAAAAAAGTTGATTACAGTCTATGTGTGCATGGACACATAGGATAACATACTGGGTGGGGGGGGTTGCTGGCTGTAGAAAAAAAAGTCAAAAGCCAAAAATAGCCACTTTAAAAACGTCAAGTGTGCATGAGGACTTATGCAGGCCATAGACGGGTCGAAAATCGGCCGATTTTTCTTTTAAAAAAACAAAAAATCGGTTGTTCAAGCGGCCGACGTTACCAGCAACGGTAAAAAAAAATTGTCCGATTTTCATCCCGTCTACAGCCGGCAAAAAGTGTCCCTGCAGAGAGCTCCGCTATTTCTTTGACAGTTCCTTGACATTTATAGGTGTTGCAACAATGTATCTATTTGTATCCATTTAGGATACAGATGTTTTTATTCGGAAAGAAATAGATACATTGTTGCAACCGCTATAAATGTCAAGGAACTGTCAAAGAAATAGCGGAGCTCTCTGCAGGGACACTTTTTGCCGGACTGGAATTCCTCTTCTTCTTCATCCTCTTCTTCTTCTGCATCCTCTTCTTCTTCTGCATCCTCTTCTTCTTCTTCATCCTCTTCTTCATCTTCTTCATCCTCTTCTTCCTCTTCCTCTTCTTCAACCTCTTCTTCTTCTTCATCCTCTTCTTCTTCATCCTCTTCTTCATCCTCTTCTTCTTCATCCTCTTCTTCTTCTTCATCCTCTTCTTCTTCTTCCTCTTCATCCTCTTCTTCTTCATCCTCTTCTTCTTCCTCTTCTTCTTCTTCCTCTTCCTCTTCTCCTTCATCCTCTTCTTCATCCTCTTCTTCCTCTTCTTTTTCATCCTCTTCTTATTCATCTTCTTCTTCATCCTCTTCTTCATCCTTCTTCATCCTTCTTCTTCCTTCTTCTCCTTTACTTCTTCCTTCTTCTTCTTTTTCTTCTTCCTACTTCTTCCTCTTCTTCATCCTCTTCTTCTTCATCCTCTTCTGCTTCCTCTTCTTCTGCTTCCTCTTCTTCATCTTCTTCATCCTCTTCTTCTTCATCATCCTCTTCTTCTTCTTCCTCTTCTTCTGCTTCCTCTTCTTCATCCTCTTCTTCTTCTTCATCTTCTTCTTCTTCTTCTTCTTCCTCGTTTTATTCCTCTTCTTCTTCTTCATCCTCTTCTTCCTCTTCTTCATCCTCTTCTGCATCCTCTTCTTCTTCTTCCTCTTCTTCATCCTCTTCTTCTTCTTCCTCTTCTTCTTCATCCTCTTCTTCACCCTCTTCTTCAGCTTCTTCATCTTCCTCTTCTTCTTCATCCTCTTCTTCTTCATCTTCTTCTTCATCCTCTTCTTCTTCATCCTCTTCTTCTTCCTCTTCTTCTTCTTCATCCTTTTCCCCTTCTTCCTCCTCTTCTTCATCCTCTTCTTCTTTTTTCTTCTTTTTGTCTTCCTCTTGCAGGTCACTGCTCATGCGCAGATTTTTTTATCGGTAAAAGATCGGCCGATTTGCCTATCATTGCCGCAAAAATCGGCTGATCGGCAAAATCGGCCGATTTTTTTCCAACTTTACCAATAAAAAAAATCTGCCAAAATACCGAAAAACGGACGAACATTTAGCCCAAAAATCTGAAAATCGGCCGATTTTATTTTCGGCCAAAAAATCGGCCGATTTTCGACCCATCTATGGCCTGCATTAGGATACTCAGGTTTCCCAGCAAATAAGGCTTTTTACATACAGTATGTGTAGTTTGAATGAGTATTTAGCTCTTTGTCTAGAATTTAGCATTAAAGAACCGTGTCTGTAATAATATGAAAATTTTTATGTTTTCCAATGCACATTGTTATGAAATATTGCAATACTTCAGGTAGTGTTTGGTCAGTTAATGCAGACCTAAACTTAAAGTTTTAATCTGCTTTAATGTAAAATCCTACCTGCAACAAAAAAGCAGCTCCCATGGTGCAGTACCTTCTGGTCACATGTCCCAAAGCACTGCAATGCTAACATCAACAAAGTTGTTAGTCAAAGTGAATAAAGACTGCTGATGTTAATATTCACAATATAAGACTTCAGCACGTTATGGGACCTAACATGTAGGACTCAGGAGGGCAATGGCAGCTGCTTTGTTGATTAACTGGGATGTTTTTCAACTTTTTCACTGATAATGCCTTACTAATGTTTCAAACAGTCCTAAACCTCAAATATAGGTCAATTAAAAAAAATATGTTCTCTTTGGTTCATTATTTTGCATAATTGTCATATCTTTTGTCAAGAAATCTATTTATACATTCTGTTAATTGCAGACTTGCTATGGAAGTTCAATATGCTGTCATTTTTGAGGGAGATTCAGATGCCATAAACCATGCTACTTTGGACCTTATGAATCTACATTCCAATAAAATTGAAGACACTTCCCTACATTATATTGAAGATAATCCAACAGCTGTTTATACTGTCAGTAGCTTTAGGAATTTTATATTAGATGGTCTAAACAGACGGATATATACTGGAGAAAACACACTCGACTTTGACCCTGATTCTCTCCAACTTGTCAATGGTAAGAATGTAAAATCATTTTTTAATTATTATTACTATTATTATCATTCATCATTACCATTTATCTTTGTTATCATGGTATACCATTATGAATAATAGCATCAAAAAAAGGCAAGGGAAACAAAATGGCATGCATTATATATATTTTAAAAAAAGTTTTTAAATTATAAATGAAATTAAATGTAATGAGCTATTGCATTAATAATAATCAAAACTAAAAATTGTGCATCTTTCATATCACAAAAAAATATTTATTTACAAAAAAACAAAACCCCCTTTAAAAAACTGATTCCCATTCATCAGCAAGACCCTATCTAATCAATAGATTAATTAACCCTCATCTAGTAGATGATCCTAACTGCCATGTTGATCTGGGACC
Organism: Staurois parvus; assembly: GCF_062004578.1. Taxonomy (NCBI): domain Eukaryota; kingdom Metazoa; phylum Chordata; class Amphibia; order Anura; family Ranidae; genus Staurois; species Staurois parvus. Next base: position 1,472,347 of record NW_028318492.1, read on the forward strand.
AAAGTTATAAAATTCATCAAAGTACTTTCTATTTCTAGAAATTAAAAAAATCCACTCTTTTCAGTCCATCAAGTGGTATATATATCTGGAAAAAAAGTTTAATGAGGTAGATGGTTAATAGAAGTATTAACAAGCTGCATCTTTCTAGCATTAATTTCGACTGCCGCACAGAATCAAAATGAAAATAGATTTACAAGGCATCAAGGTTCAAAAAATGTAAGCTGTGTGCATAAAGTGTAAAACAAAATCATAGCTATATGTAGCAAAACATGAAATGTAAGAATATCCATCTGCACCGCCAGGCACACTAACTAATATAGCATATGTGATATGGTGTGCTCAGATTATTGTGTCCACATAGTTATTAGTTAACAACATGATTGGATCACATCTTGTAGCAATATGTAGCGCAGGTGGAAAAGAGTTTAAATCACCTTGTAAAAAAGCATATCCTAAAATATACTAACTGATGTCAGGTGTTGTAGTATGTGCCCCAGTGTTTTCAACTCATTGGATGTTATGTACATAAAGTACTCTGAGATACGATGTGATCACAAAAGTAAGTATCTTGTCACGATCTTGTCTACTTCTAGGTAAATTGCCCCAATCACAAATACGCTTGCTACTAATAATTGTCCTGCTTTTATCACCATTCTGACAACTTCAATCAAAGCTAGCATCCAGGCATCAAAAGATAAGGGCATATAACATCAGAAGTAAGGCAGCATGGAGAAAACCAAAATTTCCCTCTCTTCTTGATTAAATAGATTACCCCACACAGCTGCAAATATATAGCAGAACTAATCAGTAAAATCAAGCAATAGTGGGGTTGATTTACTAAAGGCAAACAGAGGTGCACTTTGCAGGTGCAGTTGCACTCAGAGCTTAGCAAATGTGGCAAAGCTTCACTTTGTAAAGCATGCCCAATTAGTTGCAAGGAAAAAAAAAACTGCATCTTTGCATGCATATGATTGTAGGATGGACATCAGCAGAGCTTTAATAAAACCTTCTTAGCATCTGTGAAATCTTCAAATATTATTCAGAATTCATACTCCCAATTGATCCACCTCCATGGAATCACTCTTTCAATAGCCACATGTGCCTCAAAAAAACCAAAATCTACATATAGTGCATTATCCCTATTGCATAAACATCAAATAAAACTCAAAATCCAAATCTCAGTGTATATTGTGTTCAAAATGTATATTACTCCACCCAGTGTCCACTTCTATGTGGCTGGATAAAATACTCTTACCCTAAATATACTTGTACATGACTTCAAATCTCATTCCATAGTAGAAATCCACTAAAAATACGATCCTCCAACCTTTATTTGTACTTTAATAATAAATATCCTCTTTAAAGGCTTTCACAAACATAGATAATGTAAAGGAAATTAAATGACACATAGGAACGTCAATTAGTTTTGTAAACTAAGAATTTTACCAAGATCAGTGGCATATTATCCAGTGTGCAGGCCCCCTGGGCGGGGGGGGGGCACTGTGACCTGCACACAGTACACACAAAGAAATATCCAGTAAACTGCGCATCTTCTGCCTGCTTGGAGGGGGTGCACTGTGCATGTTCGTCCTGTAATATCTCACTCACAGGAATTCTGTGAATGATCTATTAAGACACAGGATCAACAGTGCCCAACACAGTCTGTTATATGACCAGGACAGAGGAGACTGAATCTGCTTCACCTCCCATCCGACTCTTGCTGAGTCTGCCAAGCCCACACTCCACCCCCCAACTTGCACTCACTGCTATGAAAGGGCTTTAGAGGTGGCTTCAGATCCTGGCTGCCTGAGCCTAGGGGAGAACATTCTGGAGCCATAATTGTGAGTAGCAGGCATACTGAAAACCCCCTCCCTCTCTCACCCCCCTCATCCCATCTCTCTCACACACACCCTCTCTAACCCACCTCTCTCTCTCTCTCTCTCTCTCTCTCTCTCTCTCCGCCTCTCATTCCCCCTCTCTCCCTTTCTCACCACCCTTTCTTGCTACCCTTCTCCCTCACCCCCAACCCCTCTCTTTCTCACTCCCCACTCCCTCTCACCCCCTCTCTGCTGTTAAAGGGCTTGCTATGAAGGCAGCTCTAGATCCTGGCTGCCTAAGCCTAGGGGAGAGAAGCCTGGGGCCATAATTGTGAGTAGCAGGCATACTGAACACCCCTCCTCTCTCACCCCCCACCCTCTCATCCCGCTCTCTTTCACACCCCTCTCATTCTCTCACCCCCTCTCTCTCACTCCTCCTATCTCATCCCCCCTCTCTCTTACCCCCTCTCTCTCATCCCCTCTCTTTCCCACCCCCATCTCTCTTAAACCCCCCCTTTCTATCTTTCTCTTTTTCGCCCCCTCTATCACACCTACTCTCTCTCTCATGCCCTCTTTCACACCTACTCTCTCTCTTACCCCCCTCTCCCACTCCCTCTATTTTCTACCCCCTCTCTTTCTGCCTCCACTCTCTCACCCCTCTCTCTGTCTTACACCCTCTCTCTCACCCCTTTCTTTCATCTCCCTCTCTATCTTTATCTCTCTCTCCCCCTCCCCCTCTCCTTATCTCAATCCCTATTTACCCCCTCTCTCTCACCCCCTCTCTCTCTCTCGCCCCTCCTCTTTCTCACCCCCTCTCTTTCTCTCTCTCCTCACTCTCTCAATCCCCATTTCTCTCAACCCATACCTCTTTGGCTCTCTAAGTCACTACCCACTCTCTCTCACCCACCTTTCTCACCTTTTCTCTCTCTTGCTCTCTTCCCTTTTCTCACCCCCCTCTCATTTACGCTCATCTCTCTTACCCTCTCTCTCCCCCACCCGCTCTCTCTCTCTTACCACCTTCTCTCTCTCACCCCTCTCTTTCTCTTTCTCACCCCACTCTCTCGCAGCCTCTCTCCCCTACCCCTTCTCTCTCCCAAACACCCTCACCCACCCCCTCTCACCCTCCCTCTCTCACCCCTCTCTTTCTCTCTCTCCCCACCTCTCTCTCTCTCCCCCTCTCTCAGCCACCTCTCTTCTCCCTCTATCTCATCTCCCCATTCTTTATTACCTCCTCTCTCTCACCCCCCTTTTCTCACCCCTCTCTCATTCCCCCTCCCTCTCTCACCCCACTCTCGCTCTCATCCCTCTCACCTCTCTTTCTCCCCTCTCTCTCTTTCTCTCTCACTCCCTCTCTCTCTATCACCCCCCTTTCTCACCCCCCTATCTATTACCCTTCCTCTCTGTCACTCCCTATCTTTCACCCCCCCTTCCCTACCTCATCCCCCTCTCTCTTACCCCCCCTCTCTAAACCCACCTCTCAAGCCCCTCTCTTTCTGGTGGGAATCCAGATGTGACATGTCTGCATTTAGACCCCAGGTGCACAAGACAACCTTTAGACAACCCCATATGCCGCATTATGTGGTATCAGGCCCCCACTCTATGAAAGTAATCCTGTATGCTAAAAATGAGAATAGACTAATATATTGTCTTTATTTGATCATACATAGCAGAAGCATAGTCAGCAGCTTTTCAAGAACACTGGAATCATTATAACAAAATAAATATTAGCTGCATTTAACGCAATGTACATTTATCTTGTAAACAGAATTTTAGGTCATAGTGGAAAAATCATTGACATGCACTTATGTTTTAAAACTTTTTTTCTTATGTCTTTAGTAAAAAATGTTCCATCACATATTTACAAAGAATGGACATTTGTCACTGAGGAACCAGCCTTTCCCATTCCTTCTACAGCAGATGTTGTAAGTATGTTACCTGTTAATTTATAATCTAACTACAGTTCTAAAAGTGCTGTACATGGCTAGTTCTTACAACTGTTTGAAGAAAAAAACATTTTAAAAATGTCTAATGGGAAGGATGCAAAATAACAGTTTTAGTGCGCCAAAATTCTCACAAAATTGCACTGTCTCTAATTTCAAATATATGATCTGTTGCTAAGGACAATAGTCAAATTTAATTCCCACACTGCTCCTCCATAAAGATAGATAAGGGTGATAGTATGCAAGACTTTGCCTCTTCTTTTTTTTACCTCTTTATTTATTCTCTGTCCATGTCTGTTTACTGTCACGATTCTATGTAATATCTTTTTTATTTCAGTATGTTTTTTTACACTCATTTAACATGTCATTCATGTGATTTTAGAATAATGCACTGCAAGCTGAATGGCTCCCCACTGATTTTTCAACTATAATGAGAACTTATCCAGTGGAAGAGATTCACGACAAGTTGGCTCCAAAAACCCAGGCTGCTTTGGAAGCAGAAATACCTGTTGTTACAGAAGATTTTGTTTTTAACGATCATTTTTCTACAAGTTCTGAGTACATGCTTACTACGCAAGCAACTGCTTTAGACTTTGTGCAAAGTACATCTCTCAGCTCAGAGGAATCTTTATTATATCCAGTCACTACTTCAGCACAAGACTTAGACACTCAAGAAGAATCTGGGGATAATGATATGTCATCATATACTCATACTACTATTGGCACCTCATATTCATCTGTGTTCAAAGATATATCATTGCCTAAGGGGAATGATGTTATTACCACCGCCCATCTTTCACCAACTGCTACCATTCCATCAGCTATAGAGTACTATTCAGACATTGTGACATCTGCAATAGCTGCAGAAGAGCCTGCATTAAGTGAACCCACTTTGAGCAGTTCACCAATTTATTCTGGAAACACTGAAGAAAAAAGTGACCACTTATTATCACAAGTAACTGCAGCAAATAGTGAAAACTTATTATCCCTAGTAACTGCAGCAAATAGTGACAGCATACTATCCCAAGTAACTGCAGCAAACAGTGACAACTTCATACCACAAATAACTGCTGAAAGCAAGCTGGACCCCGCTGAAATTCTGGTGGAAGATAATTTACTGCCTACTACATTAAGCACTGAAAATAGTATTCCCCTTGAGGATAGTTCAGGTTCAGGATATGGTGGTTTGTCCAAAGAGGAAAAACCTGTGACATGGTCTTGGACAAAAACAACAGTGGAATCCCTTTTACCCTTAAATGAACAATCAATAGATGTAGATTTAATGGAGGTAACAAAAAGTTATGAGGATCTTACTGAAGAACCTTTTACTGATAAATCAGCTGATCAGTATATCAGTTTGGCTACCACTGAAGTACTCTCTGCTTTGAGCCATGGTTCAGAAGACACTGAGATTTCTCATAGTACAATTGTTACAGAAGAAAGTAAAAATCAGCCTGTCCTGCTGGAGACTGTGGCAAACCTTTCACCTGTTTTGTCAACTCCAGAATACTTGAATGTTGATCTGTCTGCGCAAACACCACAACCCTCAGTGAGCAAAGGGCATACAGTTACCGAAGCAACTAATATTGATAACTCATTGGATAATTTATCTTCACATAGTGAAGACACTACTGGCGCTGCTCAAACAGCAGAACCACCATCCCAAACAAGCCTTATAATGGGCTATGATGCTATCATTACAAAAAGTTCTATATCTAATGAAATAGAACCATTACAACCAGATATCCCTGTCCAAAACCTTAGTTCAGTGCCAACAACTAATGAAAATAATGACCAAGCTATAACCAGTTCTAATAAAAATGTTTTCTCAGTGTCAACAACTGATATTATTAATGACAGTTATTTGTATTTTACTTCAGTGCCACCAAGTAAACCACAGGATGAGCTGTCAAATACCATCCTCCTGGATATAATAAAAGCACACCCAGACAGTGACTCTGAATCTGTAGGCAAAGACAATATACCTAACATTATTCCTATGATAGACATAGGGGAAGTAATTTCAGATCCAGTGCAGTCCAAATCACATCCAAGTGGAACATCTGTAGTCCCAACAAGGCTATTGGTACATGAAGCTGGGATCACAGTGGATGTACAGGACATTTCCCTGGAGTTAGATCACACGAGTACAGTTTATTTTCACCCAGACATAAGTCCTGAAGAGAGAAGCATGGTGGCAAAGAAGGGGGACTCTACAGACTTATCAGGTGTTGTCTTCTCTACTCATGAGAGTGGCATGAATGTTTCTGCACAGAGACGAGCACTTGTGGTGTTTTTTAGTTTGCGTGTGACTAATATGATATTTTCTGAAGATTTGTTTAATAAACACTCTCCTGAATATAAATCTTTGGAACAACGATTTCTAGAACTGGTAAGTTTCAACTCTAAAGTGTGTTACGTGATTTATAAATCTTGAAATACATTTATAAACATTATGTAATAAGTAATTTAATTTAAGAAATTACACATTTTTTTCTAAATTGTTTTTTTGTTAAGAGTATTTAATAACATTTGTTGGATCAATATGTAAACATTTTAGAAGATTAGTTGAACTAAACATATTTAAAATGAAGGTGGAGTAGTGGCTGGTTTTAATTCCCAATACACAGATTATTTCCTGAACTCAACAGATTAAGGTACAAAGAAACAACCATATTTTGCTTTGTTTTAGCACTGTATTACCATGCATTTCAGTTTTTGCCAGGTTTATGAAATTTTCTGACATTTTCATGTTTGCCTTAAATCTTCATCTTCTGGACAAACTAAATAGTAGTTTTGGAAGTTTTTTTTCTAAATAAGTGCTTATTTCTTCTTTGGGAAGTGTCTCTGCATTAACCTCTCAGGAGATGTCCCTTCAACCTGCCTTTGCTAGATATAAGCAAGCTGTAGCGGCAAAGTGGAATTAAATAGAATACTAGAGAATTTTATGTATATTACTTTTCTTTTACAGAATACCAGCTTTTGTTGGACTCAATTATAAGAGATAAAAAAGGTTATTACCCATTTGCAGAATTACCATTCAGGCTGTCTTAGGCAAACCTTTGAATGCCTAAGAGCCCAAAAATCTCACTGGAAATGTAGTTCTCTTTCCAATATGGAGCTGCTGGATGATGTCTTTATTCTCATATGCCTCTTACGTTGTGCATATTTGTCAGTGCATGTTAAATTGGTGTTTTTTTTTGTCTCCAAGACATAAGCTGGTAGGAATCTGGAGTTTATTTATTACCAATAAATGCAGTTTTAGTAGAATAATCTAGTTTGTGTGCTTGAATAAAAAGCCTCCGCTTACTAAGTCGCAAAAAACCGTTTGCTTACCTAGCTTCCCGCAGCTATGTAATTAATAAATGTAGAAGAATATTTGAAAAATTACTATTGTACAGACTACTTTTTTTGTTTTCTTTGTTTCAGCTGGTTCCCTATCTGCAGTCCAACTTGACTGGGTTTCAGAACCTTGAAATATTGAATTTTCGAAATGGCAGCATTATTGTCAACAGCAGAATGAAGTTTGCAAAACCTGTTCCACGCAACGTTACAAATGCTGTTTACATCATTCTTGAGGACTTCTGCAACACGGCATACCATACTATGAACCTAGCCATTGATAAGTACTCTTTGGATGTTGAATCAGGTACTGTTACAATTTTCCTTAAAAAAGGTGACAATGCTTGTGGAAAACAAGCAAACAAACAAACACAAAAACAAAAATAAGAACTGCCAGCATACTATGAGATATTTATCACAGCCAAATGTACTTACATGAAATGTGCTGGGCTGCAATATCACCAAATAAAACATATAATAATAATTCAAATGTCTCAAAAAATCTTCCAAGACACCTTATCTTCAGTGCTCCAACACCAAGAAGAAACTTAGCTCTGCTTACCAAACTGAAATGACTCTCAAATCAACAAGAGTCACAATTGCGCTTCAGTTAAACTCCATAGAAGCCATCCTCCATGGTCTTCAGATTACTCTCTCTTTGGAATAAGGCCACTCTCCACCAGGAAGTACCTCCACAGCATCCGCCAAAAAGAACATTTGTGCATGAGGGTAAGTATCCAGAAAAGAAGATTATAAACCCTAGTCCACAAGCAGCGGGCCATTGGACCGGTCCTCCAAATGTGGAGCATTGTACCCTCTAGAGAGCAGTAGAGTCTCTATGTTTCTATCTATCTTCTTCAAGTATTATATTCCTATATTTATTATTGTACTGTTGACGCTGTTTTTTGCTTATCTGTGCTTTGGTGTACCTCAAAGGGCACTAACTGAAGTGGGGCATGCAACAAGAGTCACAGTTAAACTCCATACAAGCCATCCTCCATGGTCTTCAGATTTCTCTCTCTTTGGAATAAGGCCACTCTCCACAAGGAAGTACCTCCACAGCATCCGCCAAAAAGAACATTTGTGCATGAGGGTAAGTATCCAGAAAATAAGATCACATGCTCCACATAGTGTGAAAACCATAAGATTTTAATTAAAATAACTAAAATTGCACTCACACACAAGTAAAATGTACTCAGCACTGCTCAAAGTCTTCAACTCCTGCAAACATCGCAATTCCAGCTCACTTCTGGTAAAAACATGATGGCGTCACAACAGGCTCCACCGACATGGTACGTCATAAATTACATCTTCCAGGGCAAGGAAGCCATGTTGGTTTTTCACGTTTTATATAGTCTGTTACTGTCTAAGGAAATTGAGCTAGCCAAGCCTCGTTTTAAAATTCTCCAAGATAGTTCAAAATCGGCAGTTATCTTAACCAGTACTAACCAGGAACCATGCCTAAAATTGGGACATTTGAATTATTATTATATGTCTAGTTTGGTGATGTTGTATTGCAGCACATTTCATACAAGTACTGTCTCAATTATCGCAAAGTGACCAATCTCTGTTTTTCTGGGGGGGGGGGGGGTATTTAGACATGCAGATTTTCAGTTAATCTTTAAGTGCATATGGTAATGGTTGTTTAGTGGTTATAGGTGTCATTAATTATAAGGCATTCTTTTTTTTTAAATAATGTCAAATTCCTCCATTTATGTCTGCCAGGATCTCAGCACATATTAAATATCAGCATTAGTTTGACTGACCTTTTAAATAATTCCTCTAAGGTTCATCAGAATGGAATATTTTTCTGGACGTTATCTATAAAAGTAATTTCTGTTTTCAGTTGCTAAGAATAATTTCCATTTTAACCTTTTATGAACTAAAGTAACTATGGCTTTCATTTGAAAATCCTTATTTTTATTGAGACCAGTGTTCAGAGTCTTTATGTTCCTTTTACCAAAGATTTCATCAAGCATGTTGAAAGAAACATACAAACCATGACAAAGTGACATCAGACAATAGAGGATTGAGAAACATCATACAAAAAACACAGAAATACACATATGAGGCCCACGCCTGGGTCTAGATAACACTGTATAAACAGAGGGCCACGAGGCCCACAATCACATCCTGAAATATAAAAGCTACATTCAAGAAAGGCAGCAAAAAAAAAAAAAAAAAACACAAAGAGAGCCTCGCCCTCTTGAGGCAATATTATCCCTGAGAATCATAGATTTGTTAGATAACAACAACAAATGATAGGCAATTCGTCTAATGTAAACAAACCATATGAGAGAGGAAAGAAAAAAGAAAAAAGGGTCAAGTAGATCCAGAGAGGGGCAAGGGGTCAAAAACCCTAGACCCCCCCCAATCCAGAAAACACAGAAAAACAAAAAAGAAGGAAAAGAACAGAGAGAAGAAATAGACAGGCCAGCAAAGAACAGAAGTTCGTCTGGGGGGGAGAGCCGGGAGACACGAGTGGACGACTTCCAAGAGCTGGCAATTGTCTGCTTAGTAGCCATAAAAAAAGAAATTAACCAGTGAGCAAGGTCTGCGGGGCATGCCACAAAGTGGCTTAAAAAGTAAAGCTTCAATAGGGTCTTTTTTAAGGTTAATGGCCATAACTGAATAAATAAGATTATAAACCCTAGTCCACAAGCGGCAGGCCACTGGACCGGTCCTCCAAATGTGTAGCATTGTACCCTCTAGAGAGCAGTAGAGTCTCTATGTTTCTATCTATCTTCTTCATGTATTATATTCCTATATTTATTATTTTGCTGTTGATGCTGATTTTTGCTTTTCTGTGCTTTGGTGTACCTCAAAGGGCACTAACTGAAGTGGGGCATGCATTTTTGTATAACTGTTATAGCTTAAATAAGTGCTAATCAAGGGTGGACTGACCATTTGGAAACTCAAGCACTGCCTGAGGGCCCGGGGTCAGTAGGGAGCCCCATGAGATGCCCCTGGTACCTTTTTCATAGCCTTTTCTGAGTTTGGGCAAGGACACAGGGGCCCCATGATCCCCTATTGCCCGGGGGCCCCATAAGTTGTCAGTCCACCCCTGGTACTAATACAATGTTTCTGCTGAGAAACCAAATCTAGACAAAACTTTTTTGATTTTGGAAAGTGTGGGGAAGATCCCCCCTCATTTTCTGTACTAGGACAAAAAATGAGGGAAAATAAGTGTAACTGGGACAGGATGGATAGTAAATAAAACCTGAAAGAGGTTCTTACCCACTATACTAAAAAATGTTTTTACTGTTTCATCACATCACCGTGAGAAGTGAGGGTGAATTTTCAACAATAGGCACATGCTGAAACTATGTGAAGCTCATTAAAACTGAAATGTATGTTCTCTTTCCTTTGCATAATCAGGAGATGTAGCTGACCCTTGCAAATTTCAGGCATGCAATGAATACTCTGAATGTCTCATTAACAAATGGAATGGTGAAGGCGAATGTGTTTGCAACCCAGGATATGTAAGCATTGATGGCTTGCCTTGTCAGAGCATTTGTGATCTGGAAATAGACTTTTGTCAGAATGATGGCAAATGCGATATTATCCCTGGACAAGGAGCTATTTGCAGGTAACATTCTACTTTAGAAATAAAACATTTAATATGTTTATACAGTTTAGAGATACTTAGGTAGTCCAGTGGCAATAGTTTTTAGTCTAGATTGTTACAATTTTAAATCCACTATGTTTAAGGCTGAACTCCAGGCACACAGCTATATACAAAGTTGTTTCACTTGTCAAAAGCTTTGTATATCTCTTTATCCAATTCTGAGATTCAAGCAACATAGCCCCCTTTATTGCAGGACAGAATGCCTGATTTTCCTCTCCATGATTTTTGCTCCTTGTTGGGACATGAGCACTGCAGCACTCCTGATTGACAAATTGTGCTCCTTTTCCCCCTGCCAGTCTATGTTCTGCTGTACAAGGACCATTAAGCTGGCATTTGTAACATACTTAATGTGACCTATAAACTGTACAACTCAGTTGAACAACAAACGTTTAGGTGGAGAGAAATAAAAATAAAAAACTAAAATAATATGGTTGCACCTTTTGATTTGATTCCAGCACTCAGTCTTTTTGGGGATGAGTCTATCAGCATGGCACATCTTGACTTGGCAATATTTGCGTACTCTTCTTTGCAAAAACACTCAAAATCTGTCAGATTGCGAGGGCATCCCCTGTGCACAGCCCTCTTCAGATCATCCCACAGATTTTCCATCGGATTCAGGTCTGGGCTCTGGCTGGGCCATTCCAAAACTTTACTCTTCTTTACTCTTCTTCTGGTGAAGGCATTCCTTTGTTGATTTGGATGTATGCTTTGGGTCGTTGTCATGCTGAAAGACAAAGTTCCTCTTCATGTTCAGCTTTCTAGCAGAAGCCTGAAGGTTTTTTGCTAATATTGACTGGTATTTCAAACTGTTCATAATTCCCTCTACTTTGACTAAGGCCCCAGTTCCAGCTGAAGAAATACAGCCCCAAAGCATGATGCTGCCACCACCATGCTTCACTGTGGGTATGGTGTTCCTTTGGTGATGTGCAGTGTTGTTTTTGCGCCAAACATATCTTTTGAAATTATGGCCACAAAGTTCACCCTTGGTTTCATCAGACCAAAAAACATTTTCCCACATGCTTTTGGGAGACTTCAGATTTTTTTTGCAAAATTTAGCCAGTCTTGGATGTTTTTCTTTATAAGAAAAGGCTTCTGTCTTGTTATTCTACCCCATAGGCCAGACATATGAAGAATACAGGAGATGGTTGTAACATGTACCATACAGCCAGTACTTGCCAGATATTACTGCAGTTCCTTTAATGTTGCAGCCTCCCAGACAAGTTTTCTTCTCGTCTTTTCATCAATTTTGGAGGGACGTCCAGTTTTTGATAATGTAACTGTTGTGCCACATTTTCTCCACTTGATGATTTCTCCACTTCACTGTGTTCCATGATATATCTAATGCCTTGGAAATTCTTTTGTACTCTTCTCCTGACTGATACCTTTTAACAATTAGATCCCTCTAATGCTTGGGAAGCTCTCTGTGGACCATGGATTTTGCTTAAGGATGCGACTAAGAAAATGTCAGGAAAGACCTACTAGAACAGCTGAACTTTATTTAGGGTTAATTAGAGGCACTTTAAATGATGACATGTGTGTACTGACTCCTATTTAACATGATTTTGAATGTGCTTGCTTAATTCTGAACACAGCTACATCTCCTGTTATAAGAGGGTGTGCACACTTATGCAACCACATTATTTTAGTTTTTTTTTACTCCCCCCTAAAAGATTTCAGTTTGTTTTTCAAGTGAGGTATATAGATTATAGGTCACATTTAAGGTGGACAAAGTTCCAAAATGATTTATCTTTGTCTCATTTTTTTTACATCACAGAAACCTGACATTTTAATAGGTGTGTATAGACTTTTTATATCCACTGTATGTGACTGCAGAACCTGATAAATTGAAGGATGTTGAATACACAAAGTCAGACCTTTTTTCAAATTTATATTGGTTTCCTGTTGAAACAGAACATGTAAAATTTGTACTATAAACACAGCTGTTACCTTTCATTGCAGGTGTCGTGTTGGAGAAAACTGGTGGTACAGAGGAGAGCACTGTGAGGAATATGTCTCAGAACCTCTTGTGGTTGGCATTGCCATTGCTTCTGTAGCAGGGTTTCTTCTTGTGGCTTCAGCTATTATATTTTTCTTAGCAAGAACACTTCGAGTTCAAAGTACAAAGGGAGATTCTGAGGAATCTGGGGGGTGAGCTATTTAATCAATTACTTCTTATACTCAGGATCCCTTATATGTAGCATTAACCCGGATACTGGTAGACATGACAGATGTATGTATGTATTTTTTCTGACTCTCAATGATTCTTTAGACCAACACTTGGACACCATGCCTGCTACCCTTGTAAGCCTTTACACAGAAATTTGTTTGAGAATTTTTTTAGATAAGTCTCAAGGTCTTTCCTCAACCCTCTCCAATTGCTTGGGCTTGGGACCAACCTGCAGAATGTGATAACACATGTGCATAGCTAATTTGTACGCACATACAAGTACCAGTTTACCTACCAGCATGTCTTTGGAATGTGGGAGGAAACTGGAATAAGCTCACACAAATACAGGGGAACTTACACACTAAATGCAGATAGTGCCCTGGCTGAGATTTGAACTAAGGAACCCTACTAAGCCACTGTGCTTCCCTCTTGGCAAATACATGCTGATGTTATGATTGGTGATCTGCTGCATGCCCAATGCCTTTTAGTAACATATATATATAATAACCAATACAAATAAAACCATTGTATTTACTTTTGGATTTGCAAAATGCTGATTGTATATTTTCTAATCCGCAGGAGACAGAGTGATAGCTTGTCATCTATCGAGAATGCTGTGAAATATAACCCTATGTATGAGAGTGACACCACTGGCTATAGTCACTATTATAAGCGATACCCACAGCTTCCATCGACCAGTTCTACCAGTCCAGAGACTTCTGCAGATTTCAGCAGTGAAGAGATAAGACATATCTATGAAAACAGTGAGCTCACGAAAGAGGTATATTGTACAGCCACTTATTTTGGTGCCGTCTTTACAGGCTACTTGCTATATTGACTATTAGTATAAAGGCAAAGGAGTCAATTCACTAAACACTGCATACATTTTTTACTTAAAATAACTTACGCGGTATCTCAATTCACTAAAAACTTGTGTTATTTACCAAATGTGTTAAATATTTATGTTTTGCAATATTTAGTGCTTACATTTTGCGTCATTTTTTACATTTTTTTTTGCAATTTTTTTTTGCAGGCTAACACTGCATCAGAAGGCACATAGTAATATTGTGAAACTATGAAATTATTCTAGTGTGCTTTCATTCACAAAATGATTTCCCCCTGATGAAATGTTACAATTTATTTACATTCCTAAGCTCAGAAGAGAACATTTTCACACTGATATATTGTATACTTTTCATATTCCGGCCAGTGCAGAGTTCCCCTCAATATAATTTTGTATGTTTCTAAAATATCGTCAGCAAAACACCAGGTGATGAATAAGGAATGTGTGTGTTTTTAGTGAAGTGACTTTAATGATTTATCTCATGTTTTTTGCGGTATTTATCTCACTAGTTTAACAAATGTGTGGTATTTAAATCGCATTCAATATTTTACTTTGATTAATTGACTCTTTTATTACCTCATGCGATATTTCCAAAAAATGAATCACATGACCTTCATATTGCATGCGGTAACCTTTAGTAAAGTGACCCTATTGCATTGGTCTAGTTAAATAATTTGCTCTCTCACTGGATTTTACTAGCTGTAAAAAGTAAAGAAGCACTGTCAACTTTCCCATTCAGGACAAAGTTGCAGTGTCTATACAATGGTGCATCCTAGACCCCGTATACTCACCTGACTAGCACTCCCCTGCTGCTCCTTCCTCTGCTACAACCAGTGACAATTCTGGTGCTTCTGGGTATGGGGTAGCATGTGCCCTTTCATATAACCATGCTTAAGTTCAGCAATCAGTTTCTAGGCTCAAACACTTTTACATGATAGAGGGAGTGACATTACCACTCCCATGGTTTTCCCTACCTGACACTGGTAAATTTAATGTTGGATGCAACAAAGGAAGGACTGGCGGAGGAGCGTTGGCAAGGTGAGTATAAGTGGCTTGGGGAGCTCTTTGCAAAAGACCCTGTCACTTAACCCTGAATGGGCAAGGTGACACTGTCTCTTTAAAGGAGATGTTTGGGGTATTCAAGAAAACAAACATACATACTCACCTTGTTGCAGCAGCATCACTGTGATGAGGCAGCTGTTCCCCACCGGCTCTAAGACAGAGAACTGAGTGATCACATGGCCACTGATTGCTCAGTTCTCTGTCTTCTTGGAGCGGAGAGCACTGCTCTCCACTCTGCTTCTCTGGCTCTCACTAGAGCACCAGGCTGGAGAAGGGAGCTGGCTTTGGCTTTGCTGAGAGTAGAGTCAAAGCCAGTTGTCAATTAGGCATCTTGGTAGATCATGATAATTTGGCTGGAATCTTTCCAGGCCCTGGAGCAACTCTGTGACATCCGCCAACAGCAGGCTTTAGCCCACTGTTGGCTGATTCTGGGTCACATGAGAGCACAAGTAAGTGCACTCCTGTAATCCATAGGCAAATTATGGCCAAAAAAGTTCTGGCAACAATTTTCTTTTAAATCAGATTAAACTGTAGGCTTAGCAAAGCAAAACATTCCTAAATGCCATGTGAACTGATTTAAAATCCATGCTCAGAACAGTTGTTTATGACTATGAATATTATATCCTATTCATTAGTAAGTGTTTCCCCAGTAATCACAATAGTCCAGCAGTAAAGTGTGCCAAAATTAACCCTACTCATTTTTGAAGAATTGACCTATGATATCTTTTATAGGAAATTCAGGACCGGATAAGGATAATAGAGCTCTACGCAAAAGACCGACAGTTTGCTGAGTTTGTGAGGCAGCATCAAATGTAAGCTATTCATCTCATCATTTGAAGTATACCTGTAAATGTGATTTTTCTTTTCAACTTTCTATGTTTGATTTCATAGTTGGGGGTTTATGTAATAAAACAAAAAGGATCACTTAGGCTTTTTTACCATTTATTAAACAATGTAGAACATGCCAACATTTATACCACAGAGGAAGAGAAAATAAAATGTATTCTGGGTAGTCATTATGAAATAAAGCCACCTATAAAATTGTTGGTAACTCAGCTATTTGTTGTATGCTAGCAGTCCTAGTTACAGTAGGTCTATGTTAAGGTTTACTTACAAGCAGTGAATACATCCATGCCAAGAAGATGAACCCCATTAATATTAGCAAAATATTTTTATTGACCTGTTCAAATTTTTCATCACAAAAACAAATAGTATAGTATAGCTGATTAACCAAATGTTATTATATTAAAAATTATTATTACATTGTAGTACTAATTATTATTAGTAACTGGTGGCCTATTAGGAATACTACACAAACACACTATATATACCCCTCCTGAATTACCTATTTAACCTATTTAAAAATCAGTGCTTAAAATAACACTTCTAGATGTATTTTTATTCATTAAAGGCTGCAACAATCTTTCCATGTTTTACCAATCAGTGTGTAGATATCCACTCATATAGTATGTACATGTCTATTCGCCTAGCAAATCCTGGAACGTTTATTATTACTGGAGAACAATAGCTGTTGGGAACAGTGATGCACATGGCTTATAGTTATTTCTAGCCACTTGAGCCCAATTTCTGAGCTCTCTTTCTAAGACTGCTAAGATGCCTGCCTGTCACTCTGATCCGCTGACCTAAATCATTTCTGATTCACTGACCTGAATCAGATATGGAGGCATGAGTCTTCAATTTACAATTTGTGTACCACATGTTCCAGGTCAGGAAGAATTTGAACCAAAGACAGGCAACTAGCATGTTTAGGAGCTAAACAATGGCAACCTACATATTCCTGGAAGTATAGGTTTCCTGTAAACTTGCAGTAACCCATTGATCTCATGATCACCACTTGGTCCTGCCAGAATAGCGGCTAGATACATACACTCTTTTAAAAAACATAAAAAATGCTAAAGAATCAAGCTTGTGAAGATATTAGATGGTGATAGTTTGTTTAAGAAATTATTTGGCTGCAAAAAGGTCTGTTACAAACAGTACATATGCTGGCTTCTTATTAAAACTATTATTGGTTGTAGATAGCAGATATTGACCAACTAATGCCTATGAGTAACATTGCTAGAAAAATGGTATCTTCTAAGCATAAGCACAGCTAATAGTACTGAAATTCACAGCAACACAAAAATGTACATATGTTTTCAGCTGCTGTGTTACTGAGATGTATTGCATCAACAGAAAACTAGTGATGCCTAATATCACAATACAATCTGTATTCATGTAATATTATAACTATTGAACATGATTACATTGTAATCTGATTTTTTTTTACTATCAGGTCCGTGGATAATGTCAAAAAAACCAATCCAACGAGTTAACTACTCATATGTCCTCATCTTGCAGAAACAAATGGTAATGCTTTGTTGAGATATATAGATTTCCTCATATCCAGATACATATTTCTTTTATATACTGTACTGTATGATGCCAATGTTCCATGTAATGCGTGAAAGACATTGTGTAAGAAATAATCAAAATACAGCAACAACATTAAACGGGCATATAACACAACAGTAACTTAATCCTACTATTAGGTTACTGCTTTTTTTTAATAAACAGGTAATCAACAGTAAATATACTTTCAAAATGCATTATGTGCTGTATTCAAACCATGCTGCTCTTTTCATTCTGGCCTAAATATCAGTTCTTTTGTGTGACAAGAATGTGTTTGCTTTGTTCCTGTTACAGAGTGAAGTGGAACGCTATGAGGACCGGATGAGGAAAACATTTTGCCATTACATTAGAAATGTGTTACCTCATATTGTATTTAGCAGATGTTTATTCCAAACTGTACATACTGTAGTTCTAAAATAGGACATTTTGAAGACTGTATCAGATTACTTTATATGAAGATTGTTAAGAAAATTATTATTGTTGAGTTTTTTTTTGTAAGAACATTGTTTTACTATCAACTTTTGTATATTTTATTTTCTTGTATTGTGTTGTCTTTGCAGCCACAGTACATAGCCTCAACATTTCTCCAGTGAGATACTGTATATGTAACGTTATGCAGAAATGGATGATTGAGGGGTCTGCTGCAGTCAAACCTCACTGATATCTGAGTTTGATTTAAGAGTGGTTTGTAGCAAGTTCAACAGCATTCTAGGTAATATCTTGGGATTTCCAATGGCAAGGTATCCCCATCTGAATTCCCAGTGCTGTGATCATGTTATTCCCCAGGGCTTGGGTGCTTTTTAGGTCCATTGCAACATGACTGACAATGGCTGAGGTGTAAAAGCTGGGGAAAACAAGTCACCCATTACAGTGAACCAGTATGACAGATTATAGAGTTATGTGTGTTTGCTTACTATATGTAAAACAGCTGAAATGTATGTGTTCAGATGAAGAGTAGTGTTAATTCTGATTGAAAGGTTAATTTAGATATCCTATAGAGGTTCTTTTAAGGTTCAAGGACTGTTTGGGCTATTAATTGATTTGAAATAATTTTAGGTTTTGGAAGATGATACATAAAACAAATCAGAGCAAACACAACTAAAGCCCATTTCTAGGCAAACATTTTTTTTATTTTAAAAAACTGTTAACAGTTTAAAGTCTCTGCCAGGTCTTTATTTCCATCTGTGTCCCTATTGGAGAGTTTTTCCTCCACTTTCTGCCAAGATAGGAAATGACGACTCTCCAATGGGGATGCAGACAACACACATTTTTTTCCACTGTTTTAATTGCTGTCCATGCCTTTCTGTCCTGAGGACAACTGCTTCTCCCATTTCTTGTATAGGTGGGAACATTTCCCAAGGGGGCTTATGCATAAATCTAAACACAGCAGAAACTGTAACATTTTTCGATTCCATGCAAAACAAAAATACATTTTAGCTAGAATTGGGCTTCAGTTATCCAAGACCATATTGAGGGAATGGTGGCAATAAATATTCACATGAACAACTTAAGACATATTAGCTGTTACTGAGGAGTATAGAGTATGTATGAATCAGGGGTGTACTGACAACTCATGGGGCCCCCGGGCAATAGGGGATCATGGGGCCCCTGTGTCCTTGCCCACACTCAAAGCACACTCAAAAAAGCCTATTAAAGGTACCAGGGGCATTTCATGGGGCCCCCTACTGACCACGGGCTCTCAGGCAGTGCCCAAATGCTCGAATGGTCAGTCTGCCCCTGGTATGAATTGGTACTCCTACTGTGGACGAGTACTTATCCCCATATATGCTGCATCCAAAGCGGTCAGTTTGGGGTTGATTTACTAAAGGCACAAAGAATTTTACATTGTAAGTGCAGCTGCATTCTGAAAGAGAATTCTCCCCAGAGCTCAGTGAATGAAGCGAAGCTCTGCTGATTTCCATCACCCAATCATGTGAATGCAAGAATTCAGTTTTTTAAATTTTTTTAGCACATGATTGGGTATTCTTTGCTAAGTGAAGCTTTTTAGTGCAACTTTACTTGCAAGGTGAACAAACTATTTGCCTTTAATAAATCAACCCCTTTGCTGGAATATGAGTGGAACATGGTACATACAGTTGCAAGAAAAAGTATGTGAACCCCTTGGGATTACGTGGAGTTTTGCATGAATTGGGCATAAAATGTGCTCTGAACGTCATCTAAGTCACAACAATAAAAGAACACAGTCTGCTGAACATGATACTACACAAACATTAGATGTTGCCATGGTTTAATTGCACATAACATGTAAACATTCACAGTGCAGGGAGGAAAAAGTATGTGAACCTTTGGTCTTAATAACTGGTTGACCCTCCTTTGGCAGCAATAACCTCAACCAAACGTTTCCTGTAGTTGCAGATCAGACCTGCACAACGATCTGGAGTAATTTTGGACCACTCCTCTTCACAAAACTGTTTCAGTGTAGCAATATTCTTAGGATGTCTGGTGTGAATCGCTCTCTTAAGGTCATGCCACAGCATTTCAATCGGGTTGAGGTCAGGACTCTGACTGGGCCACTCCAGAAGGCGTATTCTGTGCTGTTGCAGCCATTGTTTTGTTGAATTACTTGTATGCTTTGGGTCATTGTCCTGTTGCATCACCCATCCTCTGCGGAGCTTCAGTTGGCGGACAGATGGTCGTACGTTTTCCTGCAAAATGTCTTGATAAACTCTGGAATTCATTTTCCCATCAATGACAACAATCCGTCCAGGCCCTGAGGCAGCAAAGCAGCCCCAAACCATGATGCTCCCTCCGCCATGTTTTACAGTGGGGATGAGGTTTTGATGTTGGTGTGCTGTGCCTTTTTTTCTCCACACATAGTGTTGTGTGTTCTTCCCAAACAACTCAATCTTGGTTTCATCTGTCCACAGTACATTTTGCCAGTAGTGCTGTGGAACATCCAGGTGCTCTTTTGCAAACTTCAAACGTGCTGCAATATTCTTTTTGGACAGCGATGGCTTCCTCCGTGGTGTCCTCCCATGTACTCCATTCTTGTTTAATGTTTTCCTTATTGTAGATGTGTCAACAAAAATGTTAGCATGTGCCAGAGATTTCTGTAGGTCTTTAGCTGACACTCTGGGATTCTTCTTTACCTCATGCAGCATTCTGCGCTGTGCTCTTGCAGTCATTTTTACAGGACGACCACGCCTAGGGAGAGTAGCAACAGTGCTAAACTTTCTCCATTTGTAGACAGTCTGTCTTACCGTGGACACATGAACATCAAGGCTTTTGGAGATACTTTTGTAACCCTTTCCAGCTTCATGCAAGTCAACAATTCTTGATTGTAGGTCTTCTGAGAGCTCTTTTCTGCGAGACATGGTTCACATCAGACAGTGCTTCTGGAAACCAGTAAACCCAAAACAGGTGTGTGTTTTTTAAGGGCAGGACAGCTGTCAGCAACACATCAAATATCATCACACTGATTAGAGTCAAGGTTGGCTCACTCCTGGCTCCAATTAGCTCTGGGAGAAGTCATTAAGCTAGGGCCTCACATACTTTTTCCTCCCTGCACTGTGAATGTTTACATGTTATGTGCAATTAAACCATGGCAAAATCTAATGTTTGTGTAGTATTATGTTCAGCAGACTGTGTTCTTCTATTGTTGTGACTTAGTTGACGTTCAGAGCACATTTTATGCCCAATTCATGCAAAACTCCACGTAATCCCAAGGGGTTCACATACTTTTTCTTGCAACTGTATAATGGAGGGTGCATAATATGTTGTCTGCTTTGAAAAACACTTCATAGAGAATAGTGAGTTCACATAGCCATGGCATTTCATGGCAAGCAAAACCCTTGATACATAGAAAGTGTTGTGCCACCTGTGTTGGAATGCATCCTCCGTGGAAATTTGTGTTGGAAGACCTGCTACTCTCATATACGAGAGTGTAAAATACAGTATATATTTAAAAACGAAGAGCCTAAAACAATATTGAGGTAGACAAATGTATACAACGGCAATTTGACTAAGTATTACATTACGGAATGTTCTTTTGAAATATGTGTGTAATGATCAACAAGAATGTATAGTATTGTTTTTTTGTTGAATGCTTGTCATTTAATTTCAGTGGCTATTGCGTTGTATTCTCTCGAAAGTCAGAACCTTCATAATCTCCTTGTGCCCAACTTGATTTGTATTTTTTAATATTTTGGTTCCTTCTTAAAACGCCCTTGCTGTGTTGCAGTACAGGCAGATATTGTATGTATAAATCTGACCCTTAAAGCGAAAGAAGATGCTGCTGATGGCAACCCCTTTACCTGCCTTTAAAGGATAAGTGCACTTTACAACCAGTAATTCTTTAGGGCCCCTCCAAGTGCAGATCATTTTGCTAATAGCATAATATGAACTATTCAGTAAGGCTCTGGTGATTGTTCTGCATGACCTGCCTGCCTCACACAACCTCTTCTTCAAATCTGTTCAGCCGCCCATTGCGCTCATTGTGCATAGGCTCTGTGAGCTCCTTTTATTTTTTGCACAAATTATAAAACAGAAGAAACTCTATTTATGAACAGCACTATGAGAAAACGATCCTTCACCACTAAAATAAATAGAGGTCATAGAGTACATGCAGAGCTGGTGCACTGGTCAGCTGGAATCATTTTGAAGAAAAGGCTGTGCAGTAAAGTGAAGATCACTGGAGCCCTGTAGTTCAGATAAGTGTAAGCTTTTAGAAAAATGCTCAGCAAAGGGAAGACTTAAGAAAGTGCACTTATGTTATAGCAGAACTAAAGCCGAAAACAAGTCTCAAGGGGTACAGTTTTTTTGTTGAAGAGATTTTGAGGTTGATTTTCTAAAGGCATATAGACTATTATTTTTGCAAATGCAGTTGCACTCTGCAAAGGAATTTTCCACAAAACCTAGTGAATGAGGTGAACCTCTGCTGACTTCCATCATTCAATCATATGCAAGCAAAAATGCTTTTTTTAAATTTTCCTTGCTAGTGATTGGGTACTCTCTGCAAAGTGACGTTTCACCTCATTCAGTAAGTTCTGTGGAACATTTCCTCCTAAAGTGCAGATTCCCTTGCAAAGTGAACATCCTATTTGCCTTTAATAAATCAACCCCTTTGCGATTCTGCCAAAAAATTGACTTTTTCTATTTTTTTTAGCAAATTTGTTTACATGTACGCTGCTTGCAATGTATATGCAGAACGCACTGTCCTCACACCTTTAACATTTGTAAGATGGAGGAGGGTGCCAAGGTAATTCTAGCATTCCTATGTGGTACTTGCATCAGCAGTAGCTGCCCAATGGCAGAAAAAAGACCCCAGTCCAGAAGAAGAGAAGAAAAAGATGGCAGCGGCTGTTAGCACTGTAGAAGGCCAAACTGAGGGAAATGTTATAATGCACCCCCAGCACAGTAACTCTCATGAAAGGAGAAGTACAACCAAAGCTCTTTTGGCTGTACTTACCCTGTGGATCACAGGAGTGCAGTTCATTCTGCACTCCTGTGACCCGTTTTCAGCTGACAGCGAGCTGAAGCCCGCTGTCGGCTGACGTCACTCAGCAGGTCCAGCCTGGGGAAAGATCCCGACTTTAAAGTCGGGATCCACCCTAGAATCTGGAGTGGCACCTGGCTCAGTGATCTTCTGAGAGCCTGAGCAAGCCACTCCCTCCCCCTCCACAGCCCAGTGCTCCAGTGAGCCAGGGGGCAGAGCAGAGTGGCTGAGAGAACTCAGCAATTAGTGATCATATGATCGCTGATTTCCCACCCTTAGAGCCATCAGGGAACAGATGCAGCATCGGACCAATGCTGCATCCACCTAGCTAAGTATGATTTAAAAAAAAAAAAAAGAAATGCCATACTTCTCAAGGTCAACTAGAAGCTTTCTCTTCTGTTCTACTATTGTTGTACCTTTCTGGATTCAAATATCATACAAGATGAATTCTCTATAAATCGTCTTCTGTTTTTGCAGTTGTCTCTTTGGTTACATATTTTTGACCCTCCTCACACCCCAGCTCCCTTAAGGCTGGTACACATGGAATGAATATTGGGCAGTATTGGCCGGTTCCATAGAAAGGGGCCGACATTTGCCTGGTGTGTATACAGCAGCCTGTCCAACAGAAGCCAGTCTAACAACCAGCTTTTATCGAATGGGCATGTTGGAAAACCAACATCTGATCAGCGCTGGTAGCCAATGACTGTGAGCAGTGATCAGTGTGTTCTGGCAGAGGGGAAGTCCCCCTGCTACAACACAATAACTCAGCAGGGGAGATCGGCAAGGCAACCTCAGTTTGTTTTTTCATTCAGCCTGTTTTTATTCAGCATTAGCTCTATGCTGTCTACCTAGAAGGGGGAATCCATGTTTCTATGGTAAAACACAAACATTATTTTATCACTTTAATCAGGAGAGAAAAGAACAAGGGAAGTGGACATAATGAAGTTTAAGCAAACATTATTCATCCCAAGAAATAGAAAATTTCAAACTAGGGAGTTGCCCACAAAATGGTACCATTCACAGTTGCCCTTCCCTGACCTGCGAGGTGAGGGGCAGGTGGCTGTTAACAATGACTGACATCACTACAACTGAAAAGAGTTAGAGGTTTATGCATTTCACTTACAAAATAGGGCAAACTTGAGGGAGTTTAGAGAGAGGACCTGAAAATTAAAAATGTATAGGAAACAGAGAATATGATGGTTCTAAATATTAAAGAAAAAAAAACACATTAACCACTGAAGCTAAGTGTTATGTAACCTTTAAGGTGTGCCTTCTGTATTGGTAAACATCTCTTTTGCTTTGTATATATAGAGGGTGCACTTCATCAGGATCTTTCATTTGCAATATATTAGAATCTAATATGAGACTTTTTACCATAATTAACTCTCCACATCACATGCAGATAATAATTCCTGGTTTTCTGAAAACTAAAAAGAATGAGATAGGATTTCAACTGCAGCTCCAGCAGCCAGAAAGCCTGAGATCACATTGAATTCTTTGGTAATGTAGAAGTTCTTATATCTGTTTGAATGGACTTCAGTCCATCAAGCAGTGTACATAATAGTAGCATGAAGTTCCCGCTGCCTTTGCAAAGGGGGGCTATGGGGTAAAGCCTGATGTTAGTAGAAACGTTGTTCCAAGCCATATGGTTTAGAACAATTGTTTTTAACCCCTTGATGCCTAACGCACGCAAATATGCACCCTCTCGACATCTAGGCCTTGATGCCGAGCGGCTGCATATTTGCGTGCAATTAGACAATACTGCTCCCAGCACATATGTCCGTGACTCACAGAAAGGTCCCAATCTCCCCTTTCGATTTGGGACTTTTTCCGATCATGTGACTGCCATGATGGCAAATCATGGCGGTCACATGACCCTAAAACGCTGCCTGCCTCCCAGCTTCTGAAACTCTTAAAGGGCTAGGAGGCACCAGCGCGAAGTGGTTAACCTCTTTCCGCCTGCCCTAGCATCCTCATTAAAAGTTCCTAACACCCATAGGATGGGCATACAGGAAGGATTGGCAATCATGTGACTACTGTGACCACTGTGCGGGGTTGGGGTGAAACATTTTGGGGAATGGCTTGAATGAATTGAGCTGAGGCTGCTTTTACCTGCTAGCCACTAAGGCCAGGCGAGGTGTGCGGTGGCTGAGCTATCTTTCTATTTCTACAGTGTGCTTTGGGTATGGACATACCTTTCCCCAGCCTGCACCCTCATGAATCAGCAGTATTGAATTTATTGGACCTTGTAGCCTTAGGGGGCCACTAAGCATTTATCGTAGTTGTCACAGTGGTCACATGAACGGAAGCTGGTCCTGTCGGCTACCAATGTTTTCTCAGGACTGAGAGCCGTTTTCAGGAGCTTGGTCTTTGTGCTGGGTGTGTGCAGGGAGCATGCTCGCAGCACACAAATATTGGCTGCCCAGCAATGTATATGTGTGGCATGTGAGCATTAAAACCCAGCTTTTTGCTGCCACACATATGTGTTACTGGGGCGAAGGGGGGTTAAAATTGGGATTTTGGTTATACAATTAAATCATCTGTTGTTGGGTTGGATTTTATTAGTGGATTAATATTTTTCTTGTTTATTTGGTATCATGCAATAAACCTGTATGATAACTGCTGCTGTTGTACATTAGCCCAGAGTATTGATAAATATTAGATTTGAGTAGTCTAGTGGACTTAGGCTTTTAAAGACTGACTTATCATTGGTTGCTGTGGGTTTATCTCTTTCATTGTATTGTAATATACACTGAGTCATATCTAAAGCATGTAAATGCTATAATTCAAGGAAAATATCATTTATACATTTGGTATGCCAGCTGAATGACCAGGACCACAAAATTTTAAAAATGATTGTACAGTATTTTAGTGTAAATGGCAATCCAACCAGATCCTGCAACTACTTGATGAACGTCACCCAACAACTTATTCAATAGCAAAGTTTTTTGATGTCTTGTTACACGGTTGTTTCAATATGTATTTACAACATGCTGAATTGTTTCTGTTTTTGTATTTTGATATTTGTTTTAAATATATTTGCTTACTAGGAAATTGTGTGTGTTTCAATTTGTACAGCTAATTGAGTATTTTGACTTGTATTAAAATAGAGTTCAAAATTGTAATATATTATACATAATTAACATGAACTTATCAAACCAAATACATCTGGTATTTAAGGTAAGAGACTAAGCAAAGACAAGAATAACGGTTGGTTCACTCTATAGAAACGCAGTCCAGATGCATTCCGGATGTGTTTTTGCAAGTGCATTTTTTCCCCTCTTTTTTCTTTAAATGAAAATAGGGACGTGTGCATTCCGGTGCGTTTTTAATGCATTTTACAGCGTTACAGTACAATTCTGTGCAGAAAAAATGCAGCCTGTTCTACTTTTTTTCTGCAACTGGACCGCACTGGAACTGCAAGCACTGATGTGAACTATGACATTGACAATCAGATAACCTACTTTCTGTGCATTTTGGATTCAGAAAAAAAGCAACTGAAATGCAGGTAGTGTGAACTGGCCCTGACGTGATAATGTAACAAATACACATTCTTTTTACCTGAAAAACCATTTCACCACATTTATCATTTTTCCACAGCTCAGCCAGTTTTGCGTAAAGGAGATTACACAAAGCCAGTTGAAATAGATTACTGGATCTATAGGAAGCACGGCAGTTTAAGCATATTACATCAGGCAGACAGATGACCCATAATTGAACTGCAGAACTGCAACCTGTGAATTGTTAATTGATGGTGTCATTAATCTTCTAACAAACAAAGCTATTTGGTATTGCCCTTGAATAACCTTTTCTTTACTTATATGCTATAATTTGTACTTCAAGGTATTATAGTGTTTATGAATTTGTTCTAACCCCAGCTAGCATTAATACGTAAGGGCCGCACAGATGGGCGTTATTTTCCTGCAATTTGACATACGTTTGAAAAGCAAGTCAGCAGATTCCTATTCACTTCAATAGCATAGATGGCAGTCCTGATGTTGATTTTGAACTGCTTTGCATTGTGTTTTTCTGGGACTAAACACATTCATTAGAGCTGCGCTGTATTAAGTTGCAAAAGGCAGCATTTGAAAACAATGCCGATCGACACGAGCCCTAATAGCAATTATGACAATTCCATGTACAGTACATACATAATTACAGATTGTACAACATCATTAAACCTAGGCTTTTACATTCACTTGCATGTTTAAAAAGCTTTAAAGGATAAGTTCACCTTTTGTAACATGTTACACCCATATTCACCGAATTTCGCCAGCCTCCGCATCCCCCCCCCCCCCCCCCCGAGAGCCCATTGTGACAGCTGGCGGGGGAGTGGGGATTCCCCACTAGCTGTCACAAACTGAGAAAACGCAAACGAGTGAGGCTCCGCCCACCTGGCCTCGTCATCCATTCACAGTGTTCTATGCATTGGAAAACTACAAGTCCTGATGGCCTTTGTGGCTGTTGGCTTGTAGTTATCAATGAACTTCCACAGCGCTGCTGATCGCTGTGGAAGTTCACTCTTTCTTCCTGTCAGTGTGTATCTGCCTGGCCATATGATGTACAAGCAGATAGATATACTGGCAATCTGCAGGAGTCCAGCATGGCACCGGTGATCTGCTGATTGCAAGTGCAATGATTTACAGGCCTCAAGTATAAAAAATAATAAATGCACATTTTTTTTAACTGCAAAAAGATGTGCATTTAATTATTTATTTATTTTTAAAGGTGAACGTATCCTTTAAACATAGACCATACATTGTCTTTAAAATTTAATAAAGATTAAAAATGACAAATTCCACAATAGTATAACATTATGCGTCTGGTAACGGCCAATTAAGCTACCTTTTTAGTAATAACTGTTAGCATGAAATACATTTCTAAACACTTAAAATATGTGCCACAATAGTGCGAGTAAGAAGTTCCAAGCACATTGCAGGGGTGCATTCTTCTGGGGTTTCAACTTCCCATCTTTTCTGACAATCATCCATGAGGTGTGGTGATGTCACCCATGCCTCCCAGAAGCTTCAGAAGCCTGGGCCAAGGACAGTAACTTTTATGCTGTATGTATTTGACAATTGGGGGCTGTCAATTAAGCGTACTTAACATTTTAATGGAACATCTGCTTTACATGGTATTTGGAACATGGTACATTTGGAAAGTATTTTCTAAAATATAATACATACATAGTAAATGTGAATGCTTGTTATGAACTGCAAAAATAATATCAAGTCAACAGTAGTTTTATCTTCTTTACATTCCAAATAGCAATTCTTAAATCTTACAAACAATAACTTAAATACTTTCCGCCATCGTACTTAAATAAACATATAATATTGATGTGGCTGAGTGTCCCTGTTCAGAATGTGAAGGCTGTTGACCTAATTCAATAAAGAGGACACATTTGCGAATGCTGTAAACCTAAACAACCAATCATTTTGCTCCATGTTCCTGCACTCAAAGTGGACCTAGCAGATATATTTTTTCATTTTAAGTGCATGCAGGCTTTTCTGAATGTATAACATTTACAGGTATGTACAGGGGCGGAGTGACAACTCATGGGGCCCCCGGGCAATAGGGGATCATGGGTCCCCTGTGTCCTTGCCCAAACTCAAAATAGCCAATGAAAAAGGTACCAGGGGCATCTCATGGGGCCCCCTACTGACCCCCGGACCTCGGGCAGTGCCCGAGTTTCCAAATGGTCAGTCCGCCCCTGGGTATGTATTACCTTTCACAGAGATCACTTTACTCCCCTTGACAATGATTTCATCTGCTATTTAGAGCAAATATCTACTTCCTTGACTTACACATTGGTTCAGTGATAACATTCATGTAAAACTTGATGCCTGTGCAGTTCTTGGTTGTGTTCGCACATTTCTGACACAGATCAGCCCCTTTTGCAGACTCTCACCTTGTGGCTTGCTGCAAGGTTACAATGTTGTTTACTGAACAATAGGAAGAGGAGACAGGGGAAATGTTTCCCCCTGTCTGCAGCAGACTGATGACATCATCTTAGCCTAGGTAAAGTCACCTGGATGCCTAATAAGTAATTTTTAATAATAAAAGACAGCTCTTTAAGAATTATATTGCTGCTGTACATTGTGACGTCAGAAATTCATTCTTGAAGCCTTGTACAGCTTCTGAAAGATCTACTTTAAGTATTAGTACTTAAGAATGAGCACTCTTTATGGAATAACACCATATGTTCACAACAGGACAGTACTCTTACAATTATGGTTTAAATCCATTTAGTAAAAAAGTATAATTGCATTGTCTCTAAGAGATTGCGGTTTCCCATCAGAAGGATAATCGAATTTCCCTAATTAGCATCAAACCTATATATAGGCAATTGATGTGTGGACAGCAATCCTCCTAAGTGTAAGAATGCAAAGCACATGTGTCAGTGAGGTCTGAGCAGAGCATTAGTTAATAGGATGAGCTTCCTTATAGATTTCTCTACTTCTGTTCAGAGCTTTCAAAGTTTTTACAAATAGTAACCGCAAAGGATGATACAATGAAACCGAAGGTTGTATGACTTAAATCCTTTCTCAATATCATGCTTAAATATTTTGATTATATCTTCTATAGTGTTCTTCCAGGACTTATAGTCTCAGCAATGTTTAATGAAAAGGAAGGTAGTGGTTTGGCATTGCTAGGTGTAGTTCAACAGTATGATGTGACATACTGAAATAAAGGAGGCCTAAACAGAGATAAATATGTAGATTTTCCAAAGTGTACTGCAATCTGAATTCCAATTTTGACTTGGCACACATCTGCAAAACTTGAAGTACTGACCATCAGCTTTCTTACAGTTGACATGTCATAAGATAGATACCATCATGTTCTAGTCATGGTGGACAACTTTACCAGGTTTATGGTGGCAGTACTGACCAGACCATTAGGATCACCGCCCAGATGATGGGGAAGCGCTTCTGTCTTTTTTATGACTGTCTGCAGAAGATACTTTCAGACTAATTACACTGTTTCGAAAGCGGGTTCTTGTAAGAATAAAGCCACTTACTAGGCACTAAGTAGCTGCACCGAGTAGAAACCCACAAGGCCACGGAGCATATGAGAGGTTCAATCGCACCCTGATATAATTGGTGAGAGTCTTAGCTTGTGAGAAACAAAGGAAATGGATTTAGATACTTAGCTGAAGTAATCTGGAAGTACAACCATATAGTACATTTCATGACAGGCTGCTCACCATGTTAAGTGTGCCTATGCTGTTGAGATACCCACAAACCTGTGGGCCACAGTGCCCACAGTAAAACTTGAACACACTGTGACTTCCTGGATTTGGGAGTGGAAACAATGTCTGTCTGAAGTCCAACAGTTTGTTAAAGACCACTCATGAGTGTGGTCAGAGCTTAAGGCACCCTATTGGGGACACTGTGAATAGCGCTCTCTATTGCCTTAAACCCAGGCAGGAGCCACTGTCAAGTGAAAGTCAATATTAGGGCGATGCTCCAGACTTAGAAGCGAGAAGCTTGCACAGTTAACACTTTGTAATCTGTGGCAATACTTCTTACACTGACACTAAGCAATTTGGACAATACACTGTTAGAGAATACCACTCCTCAGGTGTTCAGCCTTTCTGAACTGGCACTGTGTAACATTTACTGTTCTCCATCAACTCATAAGTGCCATCACTTCAGTCCCAGTGGCAATACCCTGAATGTAACAGTTGGACACAGGAAATGCACTCCTCCATAACTCGTTGCTTATTCTCCCTCATGGGGCTCCCTCTACCTTTCTTTCCTGTGACTTCAGGCTAGGTCCCTAGGTACTTTGTGCAGCAAGGTCAGTCCCAGGATATGGGGGACTGGCTATTAGTGAAGGGGCCAAGCACTACCAGAGTTTCCATCACCTCTACCACGTCACCATCTCCTTTAGCAAGTGACACAAATATGGTAGTCATTAGCAAAGCCTGCAATGGTTGTACACATTGGGCACATAAAAACTATGCAACATCCATTTTGTTCATGTCCCAGCTCATCTCAGCCATTGTGTCAGAAGGAGAGGCATAGCCACATTTATCCCCCCCCCCTCCTTCAGTTCATGCAATACACAACTGTTAGCCATGCCAGAAGTTTCTTATCAGATCCTTGAGGAGGAAAATGCAGAACCTCTGGTGCCTATTACCAGAATCCACATTTCATTTTGAAAACTTTATTAAAAATGCCAGACTCAACAGGCCTGAATACCTCTAGTTTTAACAGGTCCCCTGTCGTAAGTAGGGGAATGGCCAATACATATTCCTGACTAACTGGTTATTAGCAAAGATTTTAAAACTTCAGTATATGTCATAGCTCATGAAATGATAACAGCACAGACATAGTAAGGACATATTTACTTTTCTCAGTTAATATGAGAAGGGGGATGGGGGAGGCTGTAAAGAAATGAGCTAGGACATGAACAAAATGGATGTCATTCATGTGCCCAAAGTGCATAACCATTACAACGGCCATCTAAGTTCCATAGACAGCATTTTGCTCATTAGACCCCTTTAGAGCAGGAAGTTGAACTGAACAACAGAATTCATTACTAAAGTAGTTGAAGGTAACACAGAAACAGTTCTCCAAGACATCTTCAGCATACATTCCTGTACAAAGCTCTTTAAGTGCCCTATGAGATAGTCATATCTGAGTTTAGCAGCCGAGTTCATGCAAGTAATCTGTAACAAGGCAAGTGTTCCAGGAGCAGTAAATCTATAAACGCAATAGTCAATCCAGAAGAGTCCCTCATAAGTCCATGTAGATCCAGACCCCATGGAAGCCCGACTGGCCTCCCACATGGGGGCAAACTGACAGAGTAACAGCTACACCTGCAGGCACCTCCGAATAGTTTCGGGTCAATTTAGCAGGAGTATAATATATCCTATAAAAATGCATACAAGGGAGAGGTGCAGCGCTAGCTGAATAAATACTTATATACTTGATAAATATAAATCAGTAAAAAGTGCTGTTAAAGTGCAAAACGGTGACTAAAATAATGAGTATAGTCCATAGCGTGCTCAGAATCCAAGAGAGTCCTTTAAGAGCTCCAATCCCTGGATTCGTGGATGAGGTGATAAAGGTAAAAATTGCGCACTCACCAGATACGCAATTCAAATCCGCATTCAAAGCTGACAATTCCAGGGTCCTCATATGGATCTGGTCAGATCTGGTCACAAAAGGCCCTCCGCCACCTGGTAGTGTATTCCACACATAGAAGAAAAGGCCGCTCTGCAGATGTAAAGGACTCCCACCAGAGCCCAAAGAACAAAGGAGGCCAGATAGTGTGATACCTTATAGGCAAGGGGTATTTATTCCCAAAAACACACAGTATAGTATACAGGCAGAGGCAGGAAGGTTCCTTCCTGCCTCTGCCTGTATACTATACTGTGTGTTTTTGGGAATAAATACCCCTTGCCTATAAGGTATCACACTATCTGGCCTCCTTTGTTCTTTGGGCTCTGGTGGGAGTCCTTTACATCTGCAGAGCGGCCTTTTCTTCTATGTGTGGAATACACTACCAGGTGGCGGAGGGCCTTTTGTGACCAGATCTGACCAGATCCATATGAGGACCCTGGAATTGTCAGCTTTGAATGCGCATTTGAATTGCGTATCTGGTGAGTGCGCAATTTTTACCTTTATCACCTCATCCACGAATCCAGGGATTGGAGCTCTTAAAGGACTCTCTTGGATTCTGAGCACGCTATGGACTATACTCATTATTTTAGTCACCGTTTTGCACTTTAACAGCACTTTTTACTGATTTATATTTATCAAGTATATAAGTATTTATTCAGCTAGCGCTGCACCTCTCCCTTGTATGCATTTTTGTTTATTGAGAAGGTTCATATGGTACCTCTTTGGTGTTCAGCTGCTATTTTCTTATCTCATTTTATTTATTAATTGATTTTATATTAGCTGTTTTAAGCGCTCACTTATTTTGATAATATATCCTATGTAGGAATTTAAAATGAATCAGTCTGTCACGTGAGGATACCAAATGTGAAAATGGAGAGGTCCACATATCATCCCAGTCCTCTCCATCCAGATCCAAAACTTCCTCCATCCACTTCGCCTGACATCGAACCACTGATAGAGGGGGAGTCGGAAAAAGCTCTTTGTATAATCCAGACATTGTTTTTTCAGTGATTCTTCTGTAAGGACATTTTCAAGCGAGGAAGGCCGAGTCTCTATACAAACTGAACCAAACTGAGCAATGAAAGCATGTTTTAGTTGCAAGTAGCGGAAAAGATACACATTGGCGAGGTTAAGTTTATGCTTCAGATCATCAAACGTCAGCAGTGTACCCCCCCCACTATATTCCCAAAAATGTTGACACCCTTCGAATCCCATATGATAGGATCAGGTGTAGATGCAAACTGAGGAAACCTGGGATTCCGCCAGAGCGGAGAGGTCAGTGGGACAGCTGTGCAAGCAGGGGCCAGAATGTACTGAGTAGCCTCCCAAGCTTTAACGGTAGCCTTCGTGGTGTCAGTAAGAGGAAAAGCAGCTCCCAACCCTCTGTACAGTAGAAGTTGCAGGCTTTCATATGATCCCAAGACTGCTGCCTCTAGCACTGTGGCTGAATCACCATCATCCCCCAGAAGCCATCTGTGGGCAAAGACTCCCTGTCCAGTCAAATAAAATTTATTCAGGTCTGGGAGTGCAAGGCCTCCCTGACCCCAGGGATCCTGGAGCACTTTCAGGCCAATCCTAGGTGGAGAAGATCCCCAGATAAAAGAACTATATAATCCATGTACCCGTCAAAAAAATCAGGCATGGCAATGAGGCAGGAGAGTTCCATAGGAAATAAAGGAAGATCGGCAGCATCTTCATTTTAAGAAGATTAATGCACCCCAGCAGGGACAGGGGGAGATTATGCCACGCCACTATCTTAGATTTCAAAAGGTCAATCAGGGGCAATAGGTTTATACTATAGTAGTCTTTGATCTTAGCAGATATCCGAACACTGAGATATGTAAATTGGGTCACCCACTGCAGAGGCAGGGAAGTATCCACAGCAGCCTGGATCCCAGGATTCAACGGTAGGATAGTGGACTTCCAGTTACCTGGAGTCTGGAAAAAGGTTGCATACTTGTTTAATATGTAAAGGACGGCATCGAGGGAAGGACCTGGATTGTTCAGAAAAAGAAAAAGATCATCTGCATATAATGTAAGACATTCTTTAATTGATCCCACTTCCGGGGCCCCAACCTTCGGAGATAAGGCAGGGCTATAGCCAGAGGTTCTTTCATAAGTGAAAAGAGAAAGGGGGAAAGGGGGCAGCCCTGTATAGTGCCCAGGTCTATGTCAAGCTTGACTCTCTGTTAATATAGAATCTTATAGTTACTATGCTATGTAGCCACATGTCACCCTGATTAAGCCCTGGTTCACACTGGTGCAACTTCAGTTGCGACATGTGATTTACAAATTGCACCTGAAGTCGTATCTAATGTATTTCTATGGGCAGGAAGGACTGACAACTCATGGGGCCCAGGGTATTAGGGGATCATGGGGCCCCTGTGTCCTTGCCCAAACTCAAACAAGCCTATGAAAAAGGTACCAGGGGCATCTCATGGGGAAACTCGGGCAGTGTCCGAGTTTCCAAATAGTCAGTCCGTCCCTGTCTATGGAAATGTTTAAATGAGTGCAATTTGAAGTAGCACGATGTAAAAAAATTGTTCCTGCACTACTTTTTCCGATTTCATTGCAACTTGCATTGGCTTCTGTTAAACGAAGTTGCAAGCTCAATACAAATCGCATTGATCTGCATCTTTTAAATCATGCTATTTCAAGTGAAGTAGCGCAATTTCAAAGTCACATTCAGTGTGAATCAGGGCTGAGTCACAGAGACATTG
Organism: Staurois parvus; assembly: GCF_062004578.1. Taxonomy (NCBI): domain Eukaryota; kingdom Metazoa; phylum Chordata; class Amphibia; order Anura; family Ranidae; genus Staurois; species Staurois parvus. The sequence goes on from NW_028318492.1 coordinate 1,506,868, forward strand.
CAATGAACGGCCCATGTCTGTACAGCTTTTATTAGAGTATGCATGTTGCCATCTTGAACTAGTTTTGCTTTATTGCTTCTAACTTTACACCTGTTTAGTAAATTGAAAATTACAGTTTGTCTGATCCCCCTGTCTGATCATTCGGCCGTCCTGTTATATAATTATTTGGAAGTAGATTACCAGGCACTAGATTACTATGCAGGAAATCAAGAAACTCACTCATTTTCCATTGGGTTCTTGGGTTGTAAGAGGAAATCAGAGCACCTTGGTAAACCCCACACAAGCATGGGAAAACATGCAAACCTCATGAAAACAATGCCCCTATTGGTAATCAAGTAAAAAATGTCCAGACTAAAGAGCAACATTGTGAGCCACTTAATTACCACATTACCTGCAGTAAGTACAAGTACAGAAGACCATAAACTAAGCATACCAATCTGATTAAAGCTTTAGCCAAGTAGTCTTTATACAAAGCACAAAATATTTTCTCACACCCTCCATAGTAATTCAGCAAATAGTGCTCCATGCTGTTCATCTGCTCACAATCAAATCTTTATGTTAGACATTCTTTTGAACCACTTTGGTATGACAGACTGTTGGCACATAAAGAATGTTATAATGAACCTAGAGCAGAGTAATTAAGCAGTAAACATCTACAACCATCCATTCTTTGTTTTAGAACTGAAACAGTGAATGTACTTTCAGTAATGACTAAGCAGCAATAATAGACTGTTTGTTTTCATATTTATATTAGATTTCAATAACTGCTTACATTACATTCTGACTCTTTCCCCAGTGGACTCTGAGTTACCTTTTTTTCAAGAAAAAGGTCTTCTTTGCACTCATTTATCCGTATTCAGTCCGTTATGTCCTAATTTTTGTCTTACCTCTGTTCTCACAATTACAACATAAACATTTACATAATAAATGTATATAAGCAAATCTAGAGCAGGGATGTTGTCTTCAATTCTTCTAGAAACCATTTTGTTGTCCAGAAATTGTGTCAAATATGGAAAATATGTGAAGCCCTCTAGCTCCGCACAAATACTATTATACCAAGGCAAACCTACCAAGAAGCCCTCTGATTTTAGTGGTGAGGAATAGGAAACCTTGTTCTTGGACTGCATGAAACACTTATGACTGCAGTGTCTCTCACTGCTGAGATGGTGGTTGGTAGCTGAAAACATTCTGCTGAAAGAAGGGGGCAAATTGGAAGTCAGTTTTGTAGTCTTTAGCTTACGGTACTGAACTTGATGAGGTTATCCTTACCTGTTGGTGTATTGGGGGGGTGGCAGCATGCCTGTCAGGAAATAAGATGTGTATCACTTTTTTGTAGATTCATTGTATCAAAAATGCCAGCAAGTGAATTCAAGAAATTATTATGTGTGACACTTCTTTATAAAGTTTTTTTTCTGCATTGCATTGAGTTTTTTTTTTTATTCACCTTGCTCTTGCATTGGGATTGTCTTGTGCAAAGCAGCCTAAAAAAGGTGTTTTGAAAAACCCTAGCTGATTAACTTATTACACAATAATAAATTGCATTACCTAGAAAAATTTAAATTGAATGCCAGATGCACATTAAAGCTGTTGTAAGGCTTTGTTTTTGTTTTTTTTTTATTAAAATAACCAACATGTCATACTTACCTGTTGTGTGCAGTGATTTTGCACAGAGCAGCCCTGATCCTCCTCTTCCCCAGCTGGTGCTCCTGGCCCCTCTCCCCTCTCCCCTTTCAAGTGCCCCCAGAACAAGCTGCTTGCTCTGGAGGCACTGGTGCCGTGCTTGCTCCCGAGTCGGCCCTGTATGTCCATAAGACATACAGAGCACAGCTTGGCCCCTGCTCCCTCCTCACTGGCTGTGATTGACAGCAGCAGGAGTCAAGAATCCCACTGCTGTGCCTCAGCCAATATGGAGGTAGAGACCCTAGAGCAGTGATGGCGAACCTTTTTGAGCCCGAGTGCCCAAACTGCAACCCAAAACCAACTTATTTCTTTCAAAGTGCCAACACTGCAATGAAACCTGAATATCGAGCTTTTGGTTTAGAAAAAACAACTCGTACAGTAGTGCAAACTAATTAACAGTACAGGGATGACCAGAGACTGCGGACAGTACAGGGATGACCAGAGACTGCGGACACAGTACAGGAGATGACCAGAGACTGCGGACACAGTACAGGGATGACCAGAGACTGCGGACACAGTACAGGGATGACCAGAGACTGCGGACACAGTACAGGGATGACCAGAGACTGCGGACACAGTACAGGGATGACCAGAGACTGCAGACACAGTACAGGGATGACCAGAGTCTGCAGACACAGTACAGGGATGACCAGAGACTGCAGACACAGTACAGGGATGACCAGAGACTGCAGACACAGTACAGGGGATGACCAGAGACTGCGGACACAGTACAGGGGATGACCAGAGACTGCAGACACAGTACAGGGATGACCAGAGACTGCAGACATAGTACAGGGGATGACCAGAGACTGCGGACACAGTACAGGGGATGACCAGAGACTGCAGACACAGTACAGGGATGACCAGAGACTGCAGACACAGTACAGGGATGACCAGAGACTGCAGACACAGTACAGGGGATGACCAGAGACTGCAGACACAGTACAGGGATGACCAGAGACTGCAGACACAGTACAGGAGATGACCAGAGACTGCGGACACAGTACAGGAGATGACCAGAGACTGCGGACACAGTACAGGGATGACCAGAGACTGCGGACACAGTACAGGGATGACCAGAGACTGCGGACACAGTACAGGGATGACCAGAGACTGCGGACACAGTACAGGGATGACCAGAGACTGCGGACACAGTACAGGGATGACCAGAGACTGCGGACACAGTACAGGGATGACCAGAGACTGCGGACACAGTACAGGGATGACCAGAGACTGCGGACAATACAGGGATGACCAGAGACTGCGGACACAGTACAGGGATGACCAGAGACTGCGGACACAGTACAGGGATGACCAGAGACTGCAGACACAGTACAGGGATGACCAGAGACTGCGGACACAGTACAGGGATGACCAGAGACTGCGGACACAGTACAGGGATGACCAGAGACTGCGGACACAGTACAGGAGATGACCAGAGACTGCGGACACGGTACAGGAGATGACCAGAGACTGCGGACACGGTACAGGAGATGACCAGAGACTGCGGACACGGTACAGGGATGACCAGAGACTGCAGACACAGTACAGGGATGACCAGAGACTGCAGACATAGTACAGGGGATGACCAGAGACTGCAGACACAGTACAGGGATGACCAGAGACTGCGGACACAGTACAGGGATGACCAGAGACTGCGGACACAGTACAGGGATGACCAGAGACTGCGGACACAGTACAGGGATGACCAGAGACTGCGGACACAGTACAGGAGATGACCAGAGACTGCGGACACGGTACAGGAGATGACCAGAGACTGCGGACACGGTACAGGAGATGACCAGAGACTGCGGACACGGTACAGGGATGACCAGAGACTGCAGACACAGTACAGGGATGACCAGAGACTGCAGACATAGTACAGGGGATGACCAGAGACTGCAGACACAGTACAGGGATGACCAGAGACTGCGGACACAGTACAGGGATGACCAGAGACTGCGGACACAGTACAGGGATGACCAGAGACTGCGGACACAGTACAGGGATGACCAGAGACTGCAGACACAGTACAGGGGATGACCAGAGACTGTGGACACAGTACAGGAGATGACCAGAGGCTGCAGACACAGTACAGGAGATGACCAGAGACTGCGGACAGTACAGGGGATGACCAGAGACTGCAGACAGTACAGGGATGACCAGAGACTGCGGACACAGTACAGGGATGACCAGAGACTGCGGACAGTACAGGGATGACCAGAGACTGCGGACAGTACAGGAGATGACCAGAGACTGCGGAAAGCACAGGGATGACCAGAGACTGCGGACAGTACAGATGACTGCTGACCTTTGGGGAGGGAGGGGGAGCGGGTACCTGAATTTGACAGGTACCCGCTCTTACTTCCGCAGAGTTTTTTATTTATCTTACCTGTTCCTTTATCCAGCCGCGCGCTGTCTTCCCGGCTTCTGTAGTGTGGGCGCTCGTCGGACAGCCGGATGCCCAGTGCGCATGCGCGAGAAGCGCTGCGCTTTGTGATTGGTCCGGCGGCTTCTGGGATCTGTCATGTGTCCCAGGTACCGCCTTACCATTCACAAAGAGCACTGCTTCTTGCGCATGCGCACTTGGGACCCGGCTGTCACGCACACTACAGAAGCCGGGAAGACAGCGCGCCGCTGGATAGAGGGACAGGTACGGTCCCACTGCAGAGCTGAGCGGCCGGCCCGGTATTCTGACACGGCGGCGGTGGAAATACCGGACCGGCCGCCCTATATATGCTCCATAAGACACACTGACATTTTCCCCCCTTTTTTGGGGGAAAAAAAGTGCGTCTTATGGAGCGAAAAATACGGTATTCTCCTGGCGTGCCCACAGATAAGGCTCGGCGTGCCACGGGTTCGCCATCACTGCCCTAGAGTATGTATATGCAATGTATATGCATGTTTTTTACACATAGCACAACATTTATTTGCCAATTAATTCTTGTTATCTAGTTCTGAGGACCCACAGTGTAGCTTATCTGTTATTTATAGTCATCCCTGTTCACTGGGGATTCAACAGTTCCGTTGTACTGGAGGCAGTGGAATATATCTGAAAGCAGGCCTGCTAACATATACTGTTGTTGCCTTTGCTCACAGTTGCCAAGAGTGACCAGATTTGCTGCCAATACCAGTGTTATTTTGTTCTTTTTGACTCAGTTACCTCCAAGTCCAATATAAACTTTATTTTGATTTATACTACACTGTGTGTGAGTCCATTTTGCAGGTGTGTCTTTCTGGGTCACCAGAGCACAGTGGTGTGAGCAGAGCTCGGGCTTTTAATGAGAGGTCCAGATTGACAGGGAAAATGACTAAGCAACTCTTAAGGGGGTATTGCTACAGATATAATTGAAAAGAAAGAGTTTTCCTTAAATGGATACTTGCTTCTGATCTCACTCTGATCTCCTTTTCCAAGTCTTTCTTGCAGACATGCAGTATATTAGATAAGCACACTTTATTACTAACGGTGCAGTTAGGACACTTCTAAATAATCCATTCAATTTACTTCCAATCAGGGATTTATAATCCTTCTGATCTAAAAGCTAGTGTAAGGCAAGCCATAGATGATGCACTTTTCTTTCTTGCAACCCTTGAAAAACCTCTCAATTCCCCCATCAACACAGTCAATGTTGATGGAGGAATCCCTCTTGCTGCGCTATTGTGTTTTGATGGCAGGTTGCCCTCCCTCCCTTAATTCCAACAGGCTGGCTGTCGATGGATTGACTTCAGTACAACCAACCTGCCTATAGAACTGGCAGAGATTTGATCCATCTCTTAAAGAGGCTTTAAGGTCAGTTGGAGAGCAGTTTGCAATTTTATTTTAATCCTATATACAATCAATGTTGCATTGCATGTCCAAGTCGATGATGTCACAAGAAAGCAGGGGCTAGCCTGGTTGATGACACCACCCCATAGATATTTAAGAACTGTCAGGCCAGTAAAAAAGTTTACTCAGATGTGGTAAGATACTACTTAGTCAGTTGACCCCTGAGTTTGAAGTTTGCGGTCGAAAGTTCATTAGGTTTGAATGTTCGACTGCGAATTGAGCAGGGGGGTTGTCACGATATGAGTTCTCTGCCAGCCCAGTTATTAATCCCCATAATTCCATAATTCCTTTATTAATCCCTCCTGGCCATAGGAAGAGCCTCCTCCTATTAGTATTCAATCCTGTGTGCCAAAGACCCCTAGCTGTAATTAACTCGCCCCTCCACAAAAGGTGTATACATCCCTAATTAGTGCCTTACTTTTGTATTAATGTATTTCCCCCACTAATTATCCTGTCCAACCAATCTTTTCTGTTTACAGCCACAAATTAAATTACTGTAGTTCCGTTCCTGTCCATTTTCTTCATTGTCACCTGCTAATGACCCCCCTCTGCCTCTCGTCCTGCTCAGGGGGTTTTCAGAGGCCAGTGCTGGTCTCTCTTGTAGAGCCATTCTGCTGGGCAACCACTGAGGGTCCAGCTGGACTCTAGTGGCCCCCCAGCTCTGCCTGAGCCCCATTAGAGGAAGGGGGATCCCAGAAGCTACATCAACCCTGCCTGGAATGCTGTTAGCTCTGCCTTAGACTATCACATCAACTTTGCGTGAGTGTATGCTTCCCTTGTGCTATCTGACTGCTTATGAACTGCCTTTTGGATTACAAATTGCTGTAGAGACTTTAACTTTGCCCACCGGGGCTGGATTACAAGTATTTTGGACTCTCTCTCCCTACACTACACCCCATTGAGTGACTGTTGGCTGTTTTAATAAAGCTTTAAGTGTTTGCCGTCTGCCTTGTGTGTTCTGTCCCGATTACCCTCCGTCACAGGGGTGTTCGGCCCATTACTATCCCTTATCTGGTTAAGCATTTGGGAATGTCGTCAGCAGAGTAGAGTGCTGCTACCTTATGTCACAGACTACCACCCCACCAGCAGATGCTATCCTCTGGTACATGAGTCCAAGCCTGGAATACTGCCTTAATATAATACTGTGCTACTACAAGGTAAATACCATTGCTATACTGAGCTTTATTTAATTATCTGCTGTTGCCATATTGTGCTAAAGCAAGTAATCTGCTGATGCAGTACTGTGCCTTATTGAGTATTCTAACACAGTTGCAGTCACTGTCCATTTGTGAATATACTCTTGTTATTGTGTATGTTATTCTAATACTAGTGCCTGAAACAAACTACTCACATTTATGTCTCCTAATTACATTACAATATAAAACTCTCTGGACTGCATGTGTGATTTCTCCCAGTTTGAGTACCAAAGACCCAGGACTCACCTTTATGATGCTACAGAATCTTTTGTCTGGTAGGTGGATATATTTTAACCTGTTAATTGTATGGTTGTGGTTGGAAACTTCATGGAGTAATAATGCAAGCATTCGCCAGGTTATGTGGATACCGCAACACTAATAGGTATATCTTTGTTACCAAGATGCTGCCAGGCCACACACAGAAGATCAGCAGAAAAGTGCAGAATGGTCCATACAATTCTTGCAAGGCATCAGGGCCTGGAAATACATATGTGTCAGATAACAAGAGCGCTTGGTACAACTATACTAGGGATCAAATCCTAACAACACTTGCCAAGGCTGTTTATATTTTCTGCTCAGTAAGACAGAAAAGGCAGAGAGCGCACAACCACCCTAGTGTAACTCCATTTATTAAAGATTAAAATACATAGAAGTCATTGCACTCTTATGGCACAAGGAAATTAAGGCACTCTCAGTGTGGTAGTAGTCCTCTATATATTCCTAGTATTGTGGCCATCAATGTGGTCATCAGCTGGTGGCTGAGCAGCTCCTCTGATAACCAGAACGACCTGTCGGGGCATTTTGCTACTATTGTGCATGTGCCCGGACCAGCCGGCGCACTCTCAATGGATACCTCTTACAACTACAGAAGGGAAAGAAGGAGGACGTGGTTGCTATGATGACACGTTTTGGTGGTGTGGCCTCCTTTGTCAAGTCTCTTATGGAGGTGGGGGCTAGGACGGATTTCAAAAAGCCTTTTAGGCCAGGCCAAGAGTTACCTGAATGAGGCTGCTTGACCTGGATGGTCCTGGGATAGTTGTACATATGGAGGAGGTGACTACAGAGAGCACAATCCTGTCAGTACTAATGACCCCAGGTGAAGGAGAAACTGTTAGAGGGAGATGGCTGCTAAAGTGCTGCCTATGCTTTCACATGGGACTATTGCAGTCTGTCCACTGAATATGATTGACTATGTAATGTTAAAGTGACTCTGGAATGTATGTTTATGTGATGTGTCTGTTATACCATTTCCTGAATTCCATCAGTAAAGTGCAGCAAACTATTTTTATGTTTGGACATTCCTTCCTTGAGATATAAATGTCAACAACTGGCAATGTTGTATGGAGGCCTCTGGAATGGAGTGGGGGCAGTGTTCAAGTAGCACAGGAGTGGGTGTAGGAACTTTGTGCTCTTGGCACCAATTCTAGCCAATCAAGAAGCCACTCTTAAATGCACGTCCCCATTAAGGGTTGCTCCTCCTATTGGTGGAGCGATTGCATAATGTGTCCTATATAGGCTGGGTGGAGCTGGCTCTAGGAGGGAAAGAGCTTCTGGAACCATGTCTGGATAGGAAGAGTGTTCTTAGTGTTTCCCTTTACTTCTCCTCTTCGGGGAGGGATGGCTGCTGTTCTATGCAAGGCTCCAGTAATACTGGAGGAACTATGTTGATATAATTATTGAAGATTCCATATGTGATGCCAGAATGTGGACTGTTGTGCTCTGTTCTGCTGATTTAAGTATAGAAGTTTTGTTACAAGTTTTGTTACAACCAAGTGTAAAGTCCTGAAGAAGTAGGTGTCAAGTACAACCAATACCTGGGGAGTGAAAAGAGAGTTCTGTTTTCTACTGATGCAAGCCTGTTTGGCTCTGGAGTGGGTGGTGATGATGAAAAAGGAGTCTCCTGCCTGACAGTGAGAGAGAACCTCCTCATGCAGCACATGGCAGGTGGCCTGGGCCCATCTGTGTCATTGTGCCGTGGGTGGTTGGGTTGGAGGGTTTTTGGAGCTTCTGTTTCAACCATGGGTCAAACATATGCCTATGTGTGTGAAGACTCCATGACGGTTCATAGTCAAGTAACCAGGAGGATTAAGAGAAAAGGTCTAGGACTGACATCTGTGGAAATTACTTAATATGTGGTTTGGGCTGAGCAACCTGTGACACCCTGCAGCCTGTAAGTATAAGTGGAGTCCAGCTGAGCATGATGGCCACATAGAAATAAGCTGGGTGCTCTTTATTTTTCTATACCAGTTGTTTTCAACTTTCCAGGTGTAGGGGGCCTCAACTGTGGCCTCTAATAGCTCCAAAGGGCCACACATACAGTATATGACAGAAGACTTCAAACATATTAGAGGATATGATTAAAGACTGCACACCTTCAATAAGTGTGGTTAGAAGACAAAAGATATTGAGAGAATGGGGATACAGTACATGAGACTGCTAGAGGTCACTGACATTGTAGCTTATTTACAAATAAATTTTTCCACTACTGACTGCTGGCATCTGCAAAAGACTGCATAGTAAGTACCGAAGGACCACAGGTTGGGTACCAGGAGCCTATACCCAGCTTAAACCGGCTGCATAATAATTCAATCATTGCTCGTTCACACTAGAATGTGGTGTGGGAGAGCCGTGTTCCCTTGCGGCTTCCCGCATTGCATCTATATCGTAATGCCCTTGTGATCAGAGTAGAGTGGAGTGGTCTAGCCAGTCTCCAGACCTTAATCCGATTGAAAATCTGTGGAGGGAGCTGAAAGTTCGAGTTGCCAAACATCAGCCACCAAACCTTAAAGACTTGGAGAGGATCTGCCAAGAGGAGTGGGCCAAAATCCCTCCTGAGATGTGTGCAAACCCGGTGGCCAACTACAGGAAACGTCTGACCTCTGTGATTGCCAACAAGGGATTTGCCACCAAGTGCTAAGTCATGTTTTGTGAAGGGGACCAAATACTTATTTCCCTCATGAACATGCAAATACGTGCATCATTTGTTAGACATGCATTTCTTTTGAATATTTTGTTGCAATTCTGTCTCTCAGTGTTACAATACACCTACCCAGGGGTGGACTGACCATTTGGAAACTCGGGCACTCCCCGAGGACCCGGGGTCTGTAGGGGGCCCCATGAGATGCCCCTGGTACCTTTTTCATAGGCTTTTTTGAGTTTGGGCAAGGACACAGGGGCCCCATGATCCCTTGTTGCCCGGGGGCCCCATGAGTTGTCAGTCTGCCCCTGCACCTACCATTCCATTTTTAGACTGATCATTTCTTTGTGAGTGGGCAAACATTTAAAATCAGCAGGGGATCAAACACTTATTTCCTTCATTGTAGACCCGCATATGAATCACACAGGATTGCACATTGTACTCCTAAGCGATTTCAGATCAGGGCATAGTGTGAACCAGCTCTCAATGCAGAATAACAATGTTAAGATCAGTTCTCAGTGACTTCATGAAATCAGAATAAAGGATGCTTTTATACAATGTGTGACTTTGATGTTTGTCTATGACCCTTCTGTTGGAATGTTTGTGTTATGAATGCTGTGGGGCATTATCATTATCATTTTTCTTGTGATAGACTCATGAAACTGATGTGATTGTGCAATTTCCAGCATCTTATTATTGACCATCTTGTAGTAATTAGTTATTTCACAGAATCCTATATTAATGAGGGTGCCTTTAAGTTAGTGTATTTACAGATTTTACAAGAATTTATGGTAGGGAAGAGCTGTAAACAACAGGCCACAAAGCATTCCAGCAAGAGTCTATGGCAGGATTCTGTTTGTTTCAATTATTCTTTATTACAAATTTCTTCTTGGTACATACCACTGCTAATCTACTATGTGGTTTTCAATGATAGTTTATGCTTTTTTTTAAATTGGGGGAAATATTAATATAAAGTTGGAATACAAAAAAATCTTCTGCACATATGGTGTCCAAATGGAAGATAATATTACCATGTCTGCATGTGACCAATAGGTGGCACTAGAACTCCTTGCACGTCTAAACTCTACACTGGACTTTGTAATGAGAATATTATATGAACTTTGGATAATCAATGTTCTTTTTAAACTGCTGAAAAAAGTGAAATACAGTATACAAATGTACACATTTTTACATTTGTTTAATGATTTAGCTTGTGTGTTTTGTTTTGGAAATGTTTACCAATGGAATACAGTAATTGGGAGCTAATAATATATGTTTATCATTAGATCTTCCGTAAAGTATTAATGATCTCAGACACTGAACAGACAGAATGCTTTTAAAGAAAATGACATTAGGCTATGCAGTTCTTAAAAATGTTTTTGGTGGATGAAATACACTTCAATTTCATTTAAATTGTTACTAAACCTACAACAGTACAATTAGTGTGTATATGCAGTAAGGCATGCTTGTTATACTTACAGTGGAACCTAAGGGGTTAATCCTCCGCATTGTGTAAAAAGGATGTTTGATCCTGTCTTCTCTGATCCTCCCCTTCTTCCAGTGTCTCCCTCTTATCTCCTGGTAAGACACATCATGTGGTGACACTCTGCACATGTTCAGTTTGGTGTGTATTGCTAGAGAGGTTTTTTCTTTCTTGGGAGAGTGCGGGTTAATCCTCCACATTGTGCAAAAAGAATTTTTGATCCTGCCTTCTCTGACTCATCCCCCCCTTTCTTCTACTGTCCCCAATTCATCTGCTGATAGAGCAGAGCCTTGGGAAAAGCTGCACATACTCAGTTTGGTGTGTATTGCTAGAAATTTGTTTTTTTTTCTTGGGAGAGTGCATGTGGTTAGCACAGGGCCAATCAGCACTGTCCAGATAGAGGGTTAGGGTTTATGAATCATCATACGACAATCAGGGGAGACTGAAAACTCCTTCTACAAGCTTTAACCAGTGCTCTGCTGGACACTGCTAGAAGTCAGAAGACTGCTCTAACTGCTGATGAGAAAAGATATTTAGCAGTTTATAGTTACTAAATAATTGAAGTTTTGTGTTCTGTGTACTGTGGGAGACCAGATATAGAGAATGCATGGTCCTGGGTTTAGTAACACTTTAAAGGTATGCATTTTCTAGCATAGTTATGTTCGTCCAGCTTGGACCACTGTAAGTCTGTATTGCCATACCTGTGGGAACATTGTGGAAGCAGAGAATCACTGTAGTAGCAGCACTGCTTTCCGGGTCCTGTGCCAAGCGGCTCCTCGGCTGCTGAGTTAATGCAGGTGGTCGCTTGATCTGCATGAGCAGCATTCATAGAACACCTTGTATTTTTCTCAAAGAATGTAAGGTGTTCTCTGACTGGACAAGGTAGAGAGGCAGAGAGATAACATCACGATCTCCACCTATTTCAAACAGAGGATGCCTTGCAGTCATTGAAAAAAATGCAAGGCGTTCTGTGCACTTGTATCGAGAGTACAACCTCCTGTGTTCACTGTGCAGTAGGGCAGCCATTCGGCGCGGGACCCATAAGGTACAGCAAGAACTCTAGCAGTTGCTCTAATAGAGTGATTTCCACAGGTATCTCTCAGGTATGGTATATGGATACTTACATTGGTCTAATCTGTACCAATGAAAGTATGCTATAAAATGCATACTCAGAGTTCAGCTTTAATACCATAATGCAAAGGAAAAATTAGTTTTTTTTGTTTTTTTTTTGTTTTGATAATTACAGTGTAAGCATTCCACTGGTTTTCAAGTATAATTATATTTATTTTCTCCCCCAAAAATTTATTTTTTCCTCAAAAAATATTTCCCAAATGCTCCTGCTTGTTCCCTTTGCAAAAATGGTCAGTTTCCAAGCTGGATAATTAGTGGATTTTTAATTTATAGACATATTTAACCACTTACCAACCAGACACTTTTACCCCCTTCGTGGCCAGGCCAATTTTCAGCTTTCAGCACTCTCACACTTTGAATGACAATTGCGTGGTCATGCAACATTGTACCCATATGAAATTTGTATCGCTTTTTGAACACAAATAGAGCTTTCTTTTGGTGGTATTTAATCACCACTGGGTGTTTTATTTTTTGCACTATAAATAAACAAAAAATGCAAAAAAAAGGTTTTTCTTTGTTTCTATTATACAATTTTGCAATTAGGTAATTTTTCTTGTTCACTGATATCCATTGATGAGGCTCCACTGATAGTAAGCACTGATGGGCATTGATAACCAGCTTTGATGGGCACTGATGAGGTGGCATGGATAGGCTGCACTGTTAGGCAGCACTGATGAGGTGGTACTGATGAGGTGGCACTGGCGGGCACAGATAAGGAGGCACTGATGATGCTGCACTGATATTCAACAATGATGGACATTGATAGGTGTCACTGATAGGCGGCACTGATGGGCACTGATAGGCGACACTGACTGGCGACACTGATAGGTGGTGCTCATTGGCGGCACTGACTGGTGGCACTGACTGACAGCATTGTTGGGTGGCACTGATGGGTGGCACTGTGGGCACTAGTGGGAGGTACTGCTGGGCACTGCTCATCAGGGCACTGATCATCAGTGCCCTGATGATCAGTGCCAATCTGCTCTGTGACAGCTGCTGGTTATAGGCAGGACTTTCCTTACGTCGTGACAGCGTGAGGAAAGTGCAGTTGATAACAGGCAACTGTATTTACTTGGTGATCTGCTGTGTCATTGGACACAGCTGATCACGTGGTAAAAAGCCGCTGTGATTGGCCTTTTACCTTATCACATGATCAGCTGTGTCTGTAGGACACAGAGATCACGGAAATTGCTGGGTGCTGGAGAGCGCGTTCTGGGAGGACGTCATATGACACCCTCCCAGAACTGGACAACCGTGCTGTAGCCATCATTCAGCTATAGTGCGGTTGGCAAGTGGTTAAACGAAGAGTGGGATATTATTTTATTTATTACAGGTACGCTGTCAATTTACGCAGTGCTTACACATACACTACTGTATATTACCAAAAGCATTGGAACGCCTGCCTTTACACGTACATGAACTTTAATGGCATCCCAATCTTAGTCTGTAGGGTACAATATTGAGTTGGCTCACCCTTTGCATCTATAACAGCTTCAACTCTTCTGGGAAGGCTGTCCACAAGGTTTAGGAGTGTGTCTATGGGAATGTTTGACCATTCTTCCAGAAGTGCATTTGTGAGGTCAAGCACTGATGTCGGATGAGAAGGCCTGGCTCACAGTCTCCTCTCTAATTCATCCCAAATGTGTTCTATCAGGGTGAGGTCAGGATTCTGTGCAGGCCAATCAAGTTCTTCCACCCCAAACTTGCTCATTCATGTCTTTATAGACCTTGCTTTGTGCACTGACGCGCAATCATGTCAGAACAGGAAGGGGCCATCCCCAAACTGTTCTCACAAAGTTTGACTGATGTTGGACGAGAGGTCTTTGCTCTACTTCATCCCAAAGGTGTTCTATCAGGTTGAGGTCAGGACTCTCTGCAGGCCAGTCAAGGTCCACCCCAAACTCATTCAGCCATGTCTTTATGGACCTTGCTTTGTGCACTGGTGCACAGTCATGTTGGAACAGGAAGAGGCCATCCCCAAACTGTTCCCACAAAGTTGGGAGCATGAAATTGTCCAAAATGTCTTGGTGTGCTGACATAATAAGTGTTCCCTTTACTGGACCTTTAGGTGGCCTACCACTTTGTGGCTGAGTTGCTGATGTTCCCAGTTGCATTCACGTTATTATAATACCACTAACTGTTGACCGTGGAATATTTAGTAGCAAGGAAATTTCACGGATGGACTTATTGCGCAGGTGGCAATCTATCACGGTACCACGCTTGAATGCACTGAGCTCTTGAGAGCAACCTATTCTTTCACAAATGTTTATAGAAGCAGTCTACATGCCTAGGTTCTTGATTTTATACACCTGTGGCCATGGAGGTGATTGGAACACCTGAATCCAATGATTTGGAGGTGTGTCCCAAAACTTTTGGCAATATAGTGTACATTGTACATTCACATCAGTCCCTAACCCTCAAGAGGCATACAATCTAAGGTCCCTAACTCACATTCATATATACACATACCAGGGCCAATTTAGACAGGATCCAATTAACCTACCCACATGTCTTTGGAGTGTGGGAGGAAACTGGAGGTCCTGGAGGAAGCCCACGCAGACACAGGGAGAACATGCAAACTCCAGGCAGGTGGTGTCATGGTTGGGATTTGAACCAACAACTCTAATGCTGCCAGGCAGAAGTGGTAACTATTAGTGATGGGTTGAACACCTCTGTGTTTGGTTCACAGTCGAACATTCAAACCTAATGAAAGTTCGACCACAAACTTCAAACTCGGTGCAAGTCTATGGAACTTGAACTTGTAAATTCAAAACTGTCCATTTTGAAGGCTTATATGCAAGTTCTTGGCCATAAAAGAGTTATGGGGACTCAAGTACTGCCCTGAGGGACATGAATCTGTGAAAAAAAAAATTCAAAAAGTACTAATTTTAAAGGGGCAGTCATTTTTCATTGCTTAAAGTAAAAAAAAAGAAACAAAATCCCTTTAAACTACCTGCACATCTGTGGAACCCAACACACTTTAAAAAAAATTTTGTTTACTGTGGGGTCCCTCCTAACATTCCCACCAGAGCTAAAGGGCCTGGTATGGATTAGGGGAGGGGGACCCATGCTGTTTCTTTTTTTTTTAAATGTAATTTTTGTTTTATTTTTATTAGATTTTTTTAATGTTAGGTTTTTTTATTATTTATTTATTTATTTGTTTATTTATTTGGGGAGAGTATTCTCCCCTGTCTTTCACCTTCTTCTTCCTCCTATCCGCTATATCATTGCAACTGCGTGTCTTGCTCATTACATCATTTCACGCCAAGGACGTGGTGACATCATTAAGTCATTCCCTGTCTGGTGATGTGTTGATGCCACACCAACTGTTGTCACCTTCTCACCAAGCTGCTTGGCAATAGTTTGGTAGCCCAGTCCAGCCTTGTGTAGGTCTACAATCTTGTCCCTGACATTCTTGGACAGTTCTTTGGTCTTTGCCATAGTGGAGAGTTTGGAATCTGACTGTTTGATTGCTCCTGTGGACAGGTGTCTTTTATACAGGTAACAAAATGAGATTAGCAGCACTCCCTTTAAGAGACTGCTTCTAATCTCAGCTTGTTACCTGTATGAAAGACACCTGGTAGCCAAAAATCCTGCAGAATGATAGGGGATCAAATACTTATTTCCCTCATGAACATGCAAATCAGTGCATCATTTGTTAGACATGCATTTATTTCTGTTTCTCAGTGTTACAATACACCTACCATTCAATTTTTAGACTGATCATTTCTTTGTGAGTGGACAAACATTCAAAATCTGCAGGGGATCAAATACTTATTTTCTTCACTGTGTATATATATATTTCCAAGTAGTTTACAGTTTTTTCCTGTTAATGAGTCCTTTTGACTAGGTTCTATTAGCTATATATATCCTACTTGCAGGGCTGACATCTATGGGCCTCAGTGTCCACCTACGCAATCCACAAAACTGGGAGTTTACAAGCAGGGGACCCATGGCCATCTAGGTGTTACTGAGGGATGGCTATGATCACTTGCTTTTAATATTACGGCTTTGCCTGGTGATATATCCTGAATTGTAAGTTGTTCATAGAAATTTGCAATATGATTTGTATGTACATGCAATTTTTGGGATCCTTGTTAATCATATCTATTATACTCTAGAGAGTGTATATCCTTAAAACCCCTGAGGAAAAAGTGTTCTATCTTTGAAACACGTCGGCTGAATGGAGATACATCACAAGTCTGTGTCAACCATTGAGAGCTCATTGTATTATATGTATTACAAATTGTGGTGAAAGCTGTTCTTGATTTTTTGAATTTGTTGTATAATATAATATAATAAAATATGTAAAATTTTTTATTTAATACTTGGAGTGTAGTGCCTTTAAAGTCCCATACTGGGGTCAAAGATTTTTGTGGTTATGTTTTGGGGATGTGGCACACATGATACTACACCCACCAATATTCTGTACCAGGGGCGGACTGACAATTCATGGGGCCCCCGGCAATAAGGGATCATGGGGCCCCTGTGTCCTCACCCACACTCAAACCACACCCAAAAAAGCCTATGAAAGGTACCAGGGGCATCTCATGGGGCCTCCTACTGACCCCGGGCCCTCGGGCACTGACCGACCGCCCGAATGGTCAGTCCGCCCCTGTTCTGTACTGTCTTCGGCAGTGTCCAGCAACACACTACATAAGGCTGCAGTGTAAGCAGCCTTATATAGTGTGGGGTGGGGACTGTGCACTGTGAGAGTACACGGCATTGTGTTGTATTTGGTAGGTGAACAGTTGGTGGTGCCTTCACACCCAAACCCTTCAGAGTCATGAGTGCAGGATTGGACCCTGCTCTAAAAATTCAAATTACATGCACCTGTCACACAGTGTGTTGAAAATGGGCCTTGGATGTTGGTGCCTCTGCACTGTAACCCCTTACAGTTACTCTTGATGAGCGCAGGAATTGGCACTGCTCTAAAAAACTGAAAATATACGCACCTGTCACACAGGAGTGCAATATTTAGGCCTTAAGTGTAGGTGTTGTCTGAACACTGTAACCCCTCACAGTTACTCTTGGTGAGCACAGAAATGAGCCCTGCTGTTAAAAATTTTAACAATTAGAAAACAAATTGTAAAAAATTGAAATTACATGCACTTGTCAAACAGGTGCAGAAAAATTGGGCCTTGGGTGTTGGTGGTGCTCTAAACCAAAAACATTGTTGGAAGCTAGCATAATCAGGAATAGGATAGGCAGCATACACGATCTTCAAGGGATCCCAGATCCATAACAAATTTAATCAGGTACATCAGCATCAGGGGCTTGATAGCTGCTGTTGATCCAGGACTGATTCATTTTGATAAATTTCAGCCGTCTGTGGACAGACACACTCTTTTATCCATCACAAAACCTCCAGCAGCATTGAATGTTCGTTCGGAAAGCATGCTGGATGTAGAACAGGCTAGCAGCTCGGTGGCATATTAAGCAAGTTCCCGACTAGTGATCGATCCTCAAGACCCAGTAACCCAGTGGATCCTTAGTTGGAAAGGTCTTCAAGTCTGCTCTTACCCCTAGATAATCCTGCACCAGATGATGCAGATGCTGCCGATGGGTGCTTAAACCTAACAGCGCTGGGCACTGAGGACTAATGAATTGTTTAAAGGCATTAGTCAGCTGGCCGCCTTCTCCACCTCTCTTCCTTTGACCGAACGAATCCTCAGAAACATGTTGTCCAGGAAATGGTAACCTCCCAATGTCTTGAAAGGTGTTACACAAATTTTTCTTCAAGGCATCCTCAAGATGTTTCATCCTCTGCTTCCTTTGCGAAGGCAGGATGAGCTCTGCAACTTTTCCCTTGTAACGTGGATCAAGAAGGATTGCCAACCAGTAATGATCCCTCTCCTTGATGCTACAAATCTTTGGTTCCTTTTGCAGGCTTTGCAGAATCAGAGAGCCCATGCAGCGTAAGTTTGAGGAGGCATGAGATTCTGAGTCCTCTGGGTCCCTGAGGATGACATTATCAGGAACTACCTCGTCCAAGCCATGTACTACACCTGGGGTTTCTTGGGACTGAAAACCATCCCTTAAAGACTTCCATATGTTATCCTCTACTTCCATGCTGCCACAATCCTTCTCCTCCTCCTCTTCCCTCTCCTCATGTGTGTCTGCAGCCCCACAGGAATGGTATCTGCATAAAAGGGGCCTTGAGAGGAAAGGTGGTTCTCCTCTTCCTCCCACTGTTCTGCCTCAAGTGCCCTGTCCATAATTCCATGCAGCCGGAAGATTAGAGGGATCGTGTCACTGATGCAATGCATGCATTGTCGCGGCTCACCATCATTGTGGTCTCCTCAAATGGTGACAGGACAGTGCATGTATCCTTTATCAGCAGCCACTGGTGTGGCAAAAAGAGCCTGAGCCTGTCCTTGTGCCATACTCATGCAGGTACTCATTGATGGCCCTCTGCTGCATGTGCAGCTGCTGAAGCATTGTCAATGTTGTGTTCCACCTGGTGGGCATGTTACATATGAGGCAGTTGGTGGGCAGGTTGAATTCCCGTTGAATACCAGCCAGCCGAACACTGGCCGTGTATGACCGCCAGAAATGGCCACAGACTTTTCTGGCCTGTCTTAGAAGATCTTGTGAGCCTGGGTACCTAATCAAGAAATGCTGCACCACCAAATTCAGGATTTATGTCAAGCATGGAACATGGGTCAAGTGTCCCAGTCAGAGGGCGAAAAGAAGGTTGGTGCTTTTGTGGCATACAACCATTCCTGGCTCAAATGTCAATGACCTGTGAGCCTGCCCCTGCAGAGCTGACAGAATCTCTGCCCGGAGTGGCTCCTATCCCCTAGACAGACCAGCTAAAGCACTGCATGGCATCTTTTAGCCTGACTGCTTGCATAGCCCCTTGAACGCTTAGGGAGCACTGCTGGTTCAGAGAACTATTCAGCAGAAGAGGCCATAGAGGAAGAGGAAGAGGAAGAGGAAGAGGAGGGGGTGCAGCAGACAGATGTGGCAGAATCACCACCAGTGGCTTTTGAAGACATGGTTGCGGAACAAACTACAGCACTGAACCCTATCCTGCATCCTTTCCAGCTGCCAGCAGAGTTACCCAGTACGCTGTGAAGGAAATGTAACATCCCTGACCATGCCTGCTGTGCCACGTGTCAGCAGTAATGTGGACCTTGCTGCTGACTGCCCTGTCCAACGAGACCAAAACTTTGCCTTCCAAATGATAGTACTGAGCTGGAATGGCTTTACGTGAAAAGAAATTTAAATTCGGAACCTGCCACGGTGGTACAGCATATTCTACAAATTCGTGGAAAGGGGCAGAGTCCACCAGATGGAAAGACAGCACTTGTAACGCTAGCATTTAGACGCATGTGGCTGGGAGGGACAGTATTTTTTTTACGGTTCATCAACTGGGGTAGCAAAATTTGCCTGCTGAAATCAATAGGTGGTGTACTGCTAGCAGATTGGGTACAGGGACCTGTGGCACCCATTGCTATACCATCATCCCTCAGTGGAGGCTGTTGAGACAAATTGAGGCATAGTAGGGATAGAGATCCCAGATGAAGAGCAAGGAGAAGTCTGCACTTTTTATGATGTGGGTCTTTCAGGTGCTGTTGCCAACGGGCTGCATGGAAAGTCATCTTATGTCTTGTCAAACATATGATGCCCAAGCGGCTGGTGTTTTGGCCACGCTTAATCTGCTTCAGACAGAGACTGAAAACAGCAACGCTGTGGTCTGCTGCACGTGTTGAAAAAAGCCCACACCAATTAACTTTTGGAAGTCAGCAGGGAGTCAGCAGCACCCTGCACCTGTGGAGCTTTGTCGTGTGATGCAATAGGGTGGCTGCCCTTATGCCTGCCCCTGGAGGACATCCTACCTCATTGTGCCTCCTCCTCACTTTCCTCCTCTGCATAGCAGAGCAATACAAAGCAATGTGCTTATACAGTAAAACACAGCCCACAGTAAAACAGCACACAGTTAACCCTTTGATTGCCCCATATGTTAACCCCTTCCTGCCCAGTGTCATTAGTACAGTGTCAGTGTTTTGTATTCGCACTGATCACTGTATTAGTGTCATTGGGGATGTCAGTGACAGTTAGTCAGTTACCCCCCAGTGTTAGAATGCCCGCCGCAGTCCTGCTATAAGTCGCTGATTGCTGTTATTAGTAGTATTAAAAAAAAATAAAATTCCAGTGTATATACTACCATTTGTAGACGCTATAACTGTCACATAAAACAATTAATTTACACATATTGGGATTTTTTTTAGCGAAGACACATAGCAGAATACATTTTGGCCTAAATTTATGATGATATTTGATTTTTTTAATTTTTTTACTGGACATGTTTAATAGAAAAAAGTCAAAAATATTTATTTTTCTCAAATTTGTCTGTCTTTTTTTGTTTATAGCGCAAAATATAAAAAACACACAGGTGATCAAATACCACCAAAAGAAAGCTGTATTTGTGGGAAAAAAAGGACATAAATTTAATTTATGTACAACGTTGCATGACAGTGCAATTGTCAGTTAAAATAATGCAGTGCAAAAAAATCGCAAAAAATGGCCTGCTCAACAAGGGGGGTAAATCCTCTGGAGGGCAAGTGGTTAAGGATGGGATGGTAACATATTGGTAAATAAACATGTAGTTAATCCAAGAATGTATGGCTGCCCATAGACGGGTTCAGCATAACACCTGAGCGGACACAGGGGCCTGACTTAATTGATGGGTGAATCTTCACCTTTCCTATGCTGGAGTTGTTCCTTTCTTTTTTTCCCCTTGACCATCCAGGGGTTATGCTTTGCCCTTCTATGGGCTGCCGCACTTTCTTGGATGAGTCACATGTTTAATTAACAATGTGTCACTATCCCATCCTGAAGAAGTGGAACTATCAATAAAACGCTTCGAGAAGTGGAAGCGTGCTTCGGCATTTACTATGGCCCCCTTTTCTATGCTTGATTAATATTATGACCTCTTTTCTATGCTGGAACAATATACTGAAAATGTAACATTATGAACATACACTAGGGTGTCTTTAGCATTAGGTGCTCCTCCTCCTGAGAATGGGTATGTCTGTTGAATAATGTGCATTTCTAATGAGTATGTCATAATAGGACCAATCTGATTGCCAAATATTTTTAACTATGTTAATAAGAAATATTTGTTTTAAAAGTGTTATCTCGGATGATACCTCTAAAGTCTGCATTCTTTTTACTCTTGAATATTTGCTAGTAGTTACAGATGTGGTATTAAGTTGGTCTTTAACCTACATATACATATATACACTAATCACACCTTAGCTTATAGATCTGGCTTACCGACAGCCTACTCTGTTATCTGGCACTTTCTATATCCATGCTAAGTGACATCACTGCTGTGCATACTGTAACTCCCTTGGTCATGTGCTGCTACCTAGCCCCATGCAGGCACTGTGGGGCAGGATATCAATCTGCCTGGAGGTGCCTGCACTGTAATAGCACACTGTACCTCTCATGGGTATGCCACTAGTCTTTAATATACTCCATGTGCCTAATCAACAACATAATTGCACTTCTTTTTCTTAATCGTATTATTGTAGGTAGTTGAGTAGCACAACTGCGGAATTTTTTTGGTTGCTTTCTTTGCCTATTAAATTTAATTTTGTGATCCTTTTTTGAAGCTGTTCCAAGCATGCCCCCAAACCAATATGGCAGTGATCCAAGATTAAAAGCTTAGCTGTCATGTTGCGATAGGTGCTTCTTCTATTCTTTGTATATTGTACTATCAGTTGGAATGCCCAATGTTGCGTAGGCATTGGACCCAGACACAATATTTTTTGGATCCTAGACTATGTATGAACATATTAACCACTGTATATTAAAAAGGTAGGCCAACGTGTTGATTTTTATGTTTAGTTGTTTCAATAGCTCCTCATTTTACAATAACATTCTTCAGATAGAATAGAGTTCTTTTTAAACTGAGTTACGTTTGAAGGTATACACATTTGCCACATATACGCGTCTTTGATTGCAAACTATTGCACCAGACAAGTTTTGACTGCATATAACTTACACACAAGAAACTTTAAATACACACTGAAAGCAAGCTATTTAAATCAGAAACCATAGAAGATAAGTGTCTACATTAAACTTTGAAGTCTAAAGCAAATAGTATTTTTACTCAAGTCATTTTAGTGGAACATGATGTTACTATTAAACAAGTATGAAAGGTTTGGAACATGATCCCTCAAAGCAAAGTTATTGCAATCACCCTCTAAAGTGTTTTAAAAGTGTAAAATAAGATGAGAATGAAGGAGTTGATGATTTGAAAAACTAACTGATTGGAACAGTTAAAAAGATCGAAACATATTATGCTAGTTGAGGTTGGCACTTTCAGCAATACCTACAACGGTTCACTAAAATTTGTGTATGGCATGTCTGCAAAGAAAGCAATTGGAAAAGGCCACATGTTAAACCAATATGCTCAAGGAAATTTTATCCTATATCATTAGGTTAAAGTATAGGGTTTCATGGGTTACATCAAGGGTCTCCAATATTTCCAAACAAAGGACCAGTTAAAAGTCCTTCAGACTTTAGCGGGGGGGCTGGACTGTGCCCAGTGGAAGTAGAGAATGCCCCATCCTCAGTTGGAGTAAACAATGTACTTTTGTTAGTATTAGTGGGGGGAAATAGTGCCCCATTGTTGGCATCAGTGGTAGGAATTTTGCCCCACCATTGGTATTAGTGGGAGAAACAGTGCCTCATTGTCATATTGGGGAGAGGAATAGTGCCCAGTCACTGGTGTCAGTGGAAGTAGCAGCACCCCATCATTTGTATTGGTGGTAGGAATAGTGCCCTATTGTTATATCAGAGGGAGGAATATTGTCTCATCTTTGGGATCAGTGGAAGAAATAGTGCCCAATTGTTATATAGTGGGAGGAATAATGCTACATCATTGGTATCAGTGGAAGAAATAGCACCCCATCATTGTTGTCAGTGGTTGGAATAGTTCCCAATTGTTTATGACAGGGGTAAGAATAGTGCTCCATTGTTAGTATCATTGGAAGGAAAGGTTCCCCTTTAATTGGTGTCAGTGGGACAAAGAGTACCCATCGTTAATATCAGTAGGAGGAAGAGTGCGCCATCATTGGAAGGAATAGTGCCCAATTGTTATATAGTGGCAGGAATAATGCCACATCATTGGTATTAGTGGGAAGAATAGTGACCCATTATTGGTATCAGTGGAAGAAATAGCACCCCATCATTGGTGTCAGTGGTTGGAATAGTTCCCCATTGTTAGTGACAGGGGGATGAATTGTTAGTATCATTGGAAGAAAAGGTTCCCCTGTAATTGGTGTCAGTGGGAAGAAGAGTGCCCCATCGTTGGCATCAGTGGGAGGAAGAGTGCGCCATCATTTGTATCAGCGGGAGGAATTTTGCCCCACCATTGGAATTAGTGGGAGAAATAGTGCCCCATTGTTATATCAGGGAGAGGAAAAGTGGCCAGTCATTGGTGTCAGTGGAAGTAGCGCCCCATCATTTGTATTGGTGGTAGGAATAGTGCTCTATTGTTATATCAGTGGGAGGAATAGTGTCTCATTTTTGGGATCTGTGGGAGGAAAAGTGCCCAATTGTTATATATTGGGAGGAATAATGCCACATCATTGGAATCAGTGGGAGGAATAGTGCGCCATCATTGGTATCAGTGGAAGAAATAGCACCCCATCATTGGTATCAGTGGTTGGAATAGTTCCCCATTGTTTGTGACAGGGGGAAGAATAGTGCTCCATTGTTAGTGTCATTGGAAGGAAAGGTTCCCCTGTAATTGGTGTCAGTTAATATCAGTGGGAGGAAGAGTATGCCATCATTGGTGTCAGTGGGAGGAAGAGTGCTCCATTGTTGGTGTCAATTGGAGATATAGTGCCTCCTGTCAGTGGGAGAAATTGCGCCCTGAGGGCTGGATAAAGCAATGGCTGCATCTGGTCTGCAGGCTAGTTTGTTCAAAATAAATACATATTTACTATGATCATCAGCACCATCTACTGGCCATAATGTGGTATTTTCCTGATTCAAGCCATTCTGTATACATAATAACATTTACATTGAAATAAAATAACATTTGTTCTGCCCCCATTTGCAGAATGAATTTACATGCAGTTTCAAAGTAAAAATAGCTCTGAGAATAGTTATAAACACACCCTTTCAACTGCTCCTGCTTCTTGTAGCATTTGCAAACAGTCTATGCCAAAGCTATTTGACTATGGCTGTTTCATCTGTATATATTGTAAACCCACAAATTAGGCTGAACAGCATTGACAACACAGTTATCTATCTAAGGTTCACTTAGGACCAGAAATAAGTAAAATGTATTGTGCTTCATTAAATATAAGGTGGATTTCCTAAATGAGATCTTTTTCAGACAAATCATTGTTTGTCAGATCTCTTTAATATGTATGTGCCCATTTGCTCACTCATTTTTCTGTAGTATGCTGACTTCTAGTGGCAGTTCTAGAAGTTATACAACTTGTTTACTAATGTGATTTTGGTATCTTCATCTGTGCTCTTCTCCTGTTTAGTGTTAGTTAGTTTAGTCCTAGTTAGACCCTTCTCTTTTTTTTCATGTTCCCTCAGTCACTGTTAGTTTTTCACAGAGACATGGGTTAGGAAAGTCATTGTCTTCCTACACTTCAGGACTGGAAAAACATTCTCTGTATTGCAATTAGCTGAAGTAATTTGCATTAGATTCAACTTCTGTGTCTTATTGAAGAGTTAAGCTGTCTGTGGATGGTGACAAGTCTACAGGTGACCATACTGTGCAGACAGACTGGATCTAAGGTGGTATGGCAATGCATAAAGTGGCATTTGAAACAAAACAGTACTTGAATCACTAAACTGGATGCACAAAACCACAAATTCTTTGAGAGGTAAAATGTATGTAGATGTATTTTTACCAGCATATTTATCTGCTTACTGGAAATTCATCTTTAAGTACACTTACTGATACTCAATTTTCTCTGTAACCTACAGTATGTACATGATTATCATATACAGGTATTTGTGATAAGCCAAAAGTCTACCAAGTACAAAATTGAGACCAATGAGCAAAGGGCAATGAGCAATTGCAGAGTAAGCAAGACAGGCATTAGACCGAATGGTTGAAAGTCAGGACTAGTGGCAATTTTGGATAACAAGAACTAGCTCAAGAGACAGAATCTGAACATCATCACATAGCTTTGGAGTGCTGTGTGCCCATAAGAAAGTGCTGATGAGTGTGCCCATGTGCACACTGCAAGAACCTTTAGTGTGCACCCATGTCCCTGTGTAGAACATACAGTAGACTGATGGGTAAAGGAAATTATCAAAATTGCTGCTGACACAGATATGAATAGGAATGCTTGTGATAGATGAATAACTGTAAACAGCGAAGCGAAGACCCCACCTTTGCAATTTAGAAAAGGAAAACACAGTTTTGTTAACCCTAATTTTATGTAATCTCTCTTTATCTTCCCCATACCACACCATTTAATACAATGACACTATAGCTGCTCTAAGGAACCCTCCCTTTTATATTGCAGGTGCTGGCTTATCCAAAAGCTGGTTATAGGAAGAAGTTGGTCTCACAGAACAAAACAAAGTGGATCTTGCATTTAGGTTGTTTGGCCCCTAGGGGGCTGTTGATATAGACCTGAATTGTTATTTATCTAAATGGTATCTTATCATTTCTGTGGGTAATGACTACTGAGGTGTATATTTCTACATTTTTTTAGTATATTTAATAAATTTATACATAATAATTGTATTAATATTTTTTTAAATAATACATTTTTTATTTTTGAATTAATTAATTCTTTAATTGTATCAGCATTTGTTGTAGTTTTTATTATTATTTTAAGTAATGGTAACAATAATCCTTGTAATATTCTTTAATTATATCAAAATATTGTTGTGATGTGAATTGTATCATCTATGGTGGCAATTTTGATTGAGAAGTGAATTTGCAGTAAGGTGGGCCATTCCCTGGTATTATGATCAGCACGGGTATGTAAGAATTTAGTAATTTAGTTATTCCCACCCATTGAGATATCGACGAATCATAGGGTGAGGAGGAGTGCTCGGGAGGTATATTTAGCACGAAAGCCGGAGATTCAGGTTCCGTGACGACGCCTTGGAGGAGGGGGCGAAACGCGTTGACGTAATTTCCGGTTTTCAATTCACGACGTGTGACGTCACGTCCGGTGAGTGGAACACACACTAGTACACACACTAGTGCGGCATTCAGTGGCCATATTTGTTGTGGGCAAGACAGGCAAAATCCCCTTATTGCTGTCAGTTCATTTCTCTCCATGCTAATATGATCAATATACATGCCATAATGGATTTTCAGCTTGTCTGAAGGAATTTTATCTACTAAAGGCTTACTCTTTTAAAGTGTGAGTGCAATATGGAAAAAACATTTTTATATTAAAGGCTTTATACAGTATTTTGCTATTTGGCTCTCTCCCCCTTTTTTTTCTTTGCATCTACCATCCATCCATGAGTGAGAGTTTGCGGATCACCAGGGAAGGATTGCTGGGGGTCGTAATGGTGAACATTAGTTATATTTTTTAGTTTATGCAGTGTTACACGGTTTGTTTTTTTCTCTTCTCTCTTTTTCATCCACTCGTGAGGGATTGCTCAGAAAAATATTGAAGGTTTTGGAGATTCGTTCAGTGTTATACAATTGTGAAGATCTCATCTCACCTCCAAAGCATGTGTCTGATTCCTAAAGCTATTACCCACTTGGGAAATCACCTGATTGGGTGAGTGTGGGTGAATATTTGAACCACTACAGATGATTTGAACACGTTGGGATCATATTTTTTGTAGTTTTTTTAAAACACAAGACTTTTACTTTTTTTTATAAAATTGGTTTGCTCTGCTTTTATTTTTTGGTTATACACTGACTGAATTGGATTGAGTTTTGATCAGTGTGTGACCACCCCCTATCAACAGAAGTTGATTATTTAACTACTGTTGAAGAGACATATAAATATATATAAACACATTTGCCAGGACCAAAAAATTCTGAACCCACAGGATTTGACCATTGACGAATACCATGCCAACTCCTAATAAGTGAACATGGCTACCCTTAATTATTTATTTAAAAATAAAGAAAGGTGACTACTGATATTTGTACGCTTGCATTTAACAAATGTAGTATATTTTGCCTTATGTTGGTACTTCTGTGTACAATTACTAGCTTGTAAAAAAAAATGTTTTTTTTTTTAAATAAACTTGGAATTTAAATTGGTTGGAACATGGGAATATGTGGTTTTTAAAATTAGAGCTGCAGTGTCTGTGGGTTACAATCCCCAGGATCGATGTCAAAACAAATTAAAACAGCATTTTCCTGGTCATCAAACAACCTGAAAACAAACAACAAAGACTAAAATCTTATTTTAAACATGGCACCAGCAGATGCTACTATCCATTTAAGTATATTCAGAAAGGCACTGAAAAGAGGAATCTAAAGTGCAAAGTATGATAACTCCCAGAAACCAACCAGGAACCATGTTGCTGTTTGTCTTTGCTACTTAATCCCTGAACTTTATTGGAACCGAAATCCATATGTTAAATGTAAAATTTCATAAAAACAAACTTCATCTGAGTCTTTTCAAATGTAAAAATACTTAGCAGTGGAATCCGGCACATTGCATGCCTCTTCATTGTTAGATGGATGGAGAAAGGATTCAATTAACGTAACACATACAAAGTAGGAAGGAAATCATTATCTCATTCTCAGGCCTGGAAAGAACAGGGCGCATTCCGTGCCAGTTTACACATGTAACCTGGTTCTTACATAAAGAAAACCCCATCTGTCCATTTTGAGTGGAGAGGGGAAACTGAAGAGTGTATTCTCCATAGGAATATATAGAAAAGGCTTAAAGAAGAAGTACGTAGTAGTGTTGATCAATTTATCCCTATCCATATCAGCCACTTCTTTGATCTTATCATTGATAAATTGTTGGTTATATCTTTTGGAGGTGAATCTACTACCCATCATGCTAGCTTGTTCGAAGACATCTTCCTTTTTAGTGCAATTTCTTCTTAATCACATTAGTTGTCCCTTAGGTATATTATATAACCAAGAAACACAATGGCAACTATCAATAGGGAGTTAACTATTCCTATCAACATTCTTGAAATGTGTCTTGGTAGATACTTTCTGTCCATCTATTGAGATGTCCAGATTTAGAAAATGAATCTTCTCTTTACTCACATCCCATGAGAGGCGTATATTCCTCTCATTTTTATTCAGAGCTCCAAGGAACTCATATAACATTTGTTCTTCTTCTTTCCAGACCATGATTACATCATCGATGAATCTCCTGTAAAATATTAATCCCGATGGTCTATTTTGATATATGGCCTCGCATTGTGCCATAAACAGATTAGCTACACTGGGAACAAATTTAGTTCCCATGGCTATACCCATTATTTATATCCAAAGGATATAACCAACAATTTATCAATGATAATATCAAAGAAGTGGCTGACATGGATAGGGATAAATTGATTAACACTACTATTAAGGATGAACAACAAAAAGATATGGTACCAATTATTTTGGAGTATAATATACAACATTTTATTATACAGTATTTATAAAGCGCCAATAGTTCGCTCAGCGCTGTACATTACAAAGGGGGACAGAACATGTGGCAGAAAAATAACAATACAATGCAAAACATGAGGGGATCGAGGGCCCTGCTCTTTCGAGCTTACAATCTAGGAGGGAGGGGATGGTGGCACAGGAGGAGAAAGCTGTGGGGGATGGAGTGGTAGGAAGAGTGGAGGAGGTCGGCAAGTTAGCAGGGGGTGGGGTAGGCTTCCCTGAAGAGGTGGGTTTTCAGGGTGTGCCTAAAGGAGAGGAGAGTAGGTGATAATCTGATGGGTTGGGGCAGGGAGTTCCAGAGGATGGGTGACACCCTGGAGAAGTCCTGGAGGCTGGCATTGGAGGAGGAGACCAGGGAACTAGAGAGAAGGAGGTCTTGAACAAGTAGAAAAGATTATACAATGTTATTGGCATGTACTGAAGGCAGATAAACATCTTTTTACTACTTTACCTGTTCGACTCAGATTTGTATACAAAAGGGCACCCACTGTAAGGGATACAATTGTAAAGAATGTCATTGAACCACCACCAACAAATACATTCTCCTTTTTTTCCGGAAAAGGCTTCTATCTGTGTAAAAGATGTTATGCCAATAGTCACACTAGAAGATTAACTGAGAAGAAATTTGAATTTAGGGCAACTAATACAGATAAAATCTATCCAGTTAAAGATTTCATATGTTGTAATACGGAAGAAGTAGTTTATGTATTGGAGTGTACATGCAAATTACAGTATGTAGGCAGAACAAAAAGACCATTGAAAGTAAGGATTAAGGAACACATAAAAAACATTAAAAAAGGTTTCAGTAAGCATAGCGTATTGAAGCACTTTGTGTAAGTACATAATAAGGATCCATCCCATCTTAGATTTTGGGGGATTGAAAGCTATAAGAAACATTGGAGAGGGAGTCATAAAATACGCACTCTGAGTCAACGTGAGTCTAGGTGCATTCACAGTTTAGACACCCTGACTCTTAGTGGTTTGAACATTGAGTTTGATTTAAATAGTTTTATTAGTGATTTTTAATCTTAATTCATTTTATTTTTATCGATATATATTTTTATAGGTATTATGTTTTATTTTTATTTAATGTTTTATTTAATGTGCCATTGGGATAGCTACATACCTTATGCATATGTATGTATACTATTTATACATTATTTATCAGTGTTGAGTCCATTGTTTATTTTTGTTGCTGGATATTATTCTTTTAGATTTATTTCAATTATTTGATTTTAACTTTACCCATTTAATGTTTATTTATTCACACCCACGTTATGGTATCTACAGTGAAGGAAAAAAGTATTTGATCCCCTGCTGATTTTGAATGTTTGCCCACTCACAAAGACATGATCAGTCTAAAAATCGAATGGTAGGTGTATTGTAACACTGAGAGACAGAACAGCAACAAACAAATTCAAAAGAAATGCATGTCTAACAAATTATGCACTGATTTGCATGTTCTTGAGGGAAATAAGTATTTGATACCCTATCATTCAGCAGGATTTCTGGCTACCAGGTGTCTTTCATACAGGTAACAAACTGAGAAGCGTCTCTTAAAGGGAGTGCTGCTAATCTCATTTTGTTACCTGTATAAAAGACACCTGTCTACAGGAGCAATCAAACATTCAGATTCCAAACCCTCCACCATGGCCTCTCTTCTTTTTCTCTTCTTCCACTAACAGCAATATTACAGATGTTGCAGCTGCTGCCAAGAAACATGGCATAGCGGACATGGCATAAGAGTTTGGATAGCACAAGATACCAAAAAACCACACAGAAAAACCAGGATGTTGTTACAAGATTGATAACAACATATGATGTAAAAAATTAAACTACTTTCCACTGGCCAAAATAAAAACACCTGAAGCTTGAAAACACATTAAAAAATGCTTTGAAAACACGTGCTCATGTATAAAAAAAGCAAGAGAAAGATTCAAAATCACCTGAAAATGCTCACGCTCATGTGCTCTCATGGGGTTTGTTTTATATTAGGCTTAACCAAACGTGTGCAGACATTAATACAAATATGACAGCTGTGTTTAATATATGATATTTACCCAGCTATTATTCACAATTTATGGAACATTGGAATGGTGAAAAATGGTCAATTTCTTCCCTCATTGAGTTACTGTATGAGTTAAATATTTGCTGTGTAGGATTTGGTATGCACTTAGAAATGGATTTGTATATTATTCTTGTGTGTTTCCCCTGGTCTCCTGCAGAGCTCTGTGACAAATATGTTGCTTTCAGGTTAATGTTGGTGTATAGTGATTAGAAAATGACAAAGCTGACTAGCCCAGTAAAACTGGAGCAGAAATAGTAGCTACTCGCCAAATGCTGCTGGTCTTACTCTCGACAGATCACAGTGTTCTTTCCTATTTGGACAAAATGATCATAAAAACACTAGAACAAGAAAAATAGAATAAGTATTTATTATGGAGGTCGGCAGCCTTTTCCACATTAAGTATCTATATACAAACATTAGACAACTAGAATTGCAGTGAACAATAGTGTCTATAGCTCTATAGATTTTTATTTTAACTTTTACACTCATGGTTGTACCGTTAATAGCAAGTTAAACTCATTCATTTGTATTATTATTATATCAGTTTCCACACACACAAAAATACCTGTCTGTATTTACCAATGTAGTGGAGTTCCCATTTACTTACCGTGCTCAGATGAGAACGAAGTCCCCTTCAACTACATTTCCCAAAAATCCTTGGGTTCCTGGACATATCCAGGGAAAATACATTTCTCTGTTTCCCTCCCTCAGCAGCTTGAAGAAGCTATAGATGATGAGGCAGAGTTTGCTGGGCAAGTGATCTACAGCCAGGTGAGTGGTCCTCCACTATCAGAACAGGCTTGAAGGCAAGCAGGCAGAAGAATAATAGTACATAAATTCTCTCGAAGACCTAGCTACTGTGAAGAGTGCCTCCCCAAATGCTGCAAGAGGATTCCAGTTCCAGTGAGGTGGTCCTTTGTCCTTGGGCCTTGGATACCTTCAGTTGTTTGCCTGCGTTACCAGAACTACCCTGGACTTCACTGTGAAGGACACTATCTTTTAGATAATCACTTGTTTGTGTTCTGAACTGTTTTACTGAAGTAGTGATTGTTAGCTACACTGACCTGCCACTTTATTAGGTACATCTGTTCAATTGCTTGGTAACACAAATTGCTAATCAGACAATTGCATGGCAGTAACTCAATGCATTTAGGCATCTAGACAGGTTGAAGATGTCTTGCTGAAGTTCAAACTGAGCATCAGAATGGGGAAGAAAGTGGATATAAAGGACTTTGAACGTGGCATGGTTGTTGGTGCTGGACAGGTTGGTCTGAGTATTTCAAAACTGCTGATCTACTGGGATTTTTACGCACAACCATCTCTTTGGTTTACAGAGAATGGTCAAAAAAAGAGAAAATATCCAGTGAGCAGCAGTTGTGTGGACGAAAATGCCTTGTTGATGTCAGAGGAGAATGGGCAGACTGGTTGCTGCAACATTCAGAAGGTAGGGTCAGAATTTGTCTTAAACAACATGAAAGCATGGATCCATCCTGCCTTTTATTAACGGCTCAGGCTGGTGGTGGTGGTGTAATGGTGTGGGGGATATTTTCTTGGCACTAGCAAAGTGTACTTAATAAAGTGGCTGGAGAGTGTAGACTCTCGGTTGTTATAGAGCCTTATAGAGATTATGCTTTGCAGCCATGTTACCCTGATTGCGTCACAGAGACATTGCTGTGAAGAGTACATATTTACACATCCTTCATACATCTGTGCAACTTTAAGGCTTTATGCATACTTTACGCCTAAACAAATACAAGACCTCTGGCAGAAAAAAGCAGCATAAAAAAGCGTATTGCACATGTGCTTATGTGTGTTTATAAGCATTTCTTCTAAAACATTCCCCTTATCATTTTCACTAGAATCAATTCACACTTGAAAATGCCTTAACCCTGCATTTATATGCATCAAGCTTTTTTTTTTTTCTGCCACAAATTTCCTCTCAGAAATGCTCTTGTGCAGTTTTTTTTCCAGCCTGTAAACACTCCTCTTCAAAATATGCCTGTAAATAAGTATCTGTAATAAATAAATAATAAATGCCCAAATGTGCATGGACACATAGGCTAAATTAAAGTTGATTCTACAGGCTTAAAGAAAAAAAGCCAAAAGCCTGTATAAGCAGCACTTTTTTATGCTTAGTGTGCATATGGCCTAATTATTTTGCAGTTTATGCAATTTTTTTGCTGTCCTAAAACCTCTTTTGCATTATTTCTTCTAACTTTACATCTGTTTAGTTAACTGAGAATTACATGTATTCTCTGTCTGATCATTTAGCCAATTACGTGTCTTTCGTGGTTTAGTTTTGCTTTTGTCTGGCCGGTAACATGATAATTTCAGCTGCACACATGCTTCTAAGTTATTTGTTGAAAGTCCACTTTCAGATAGACTTACCAAAAGGCAATATTTTTTTGGTTTTGGAAAGAGTGAAAATGGATTAGAACACCTATTAGATTTTCATTGCTGCCTGTGTCCCTGTTATGGAGATGCACCCTCTCTAGTTGTCCTGTTTACCATTATCATCAAAAGTGAAAGTAAAAGAAACCCCAAATTTTGGGCTGCCCCCGAAAAGTAATAGAGGGGAAATCTTCCAATGGGGGCACTAGTTATGGTGATCTGGGGGTTCCCATGGAATTCCCTTAATTTGCAGATATTTTCTCACTTTTTGTTTTGCTATTGGAACAGGAAGTTAAGGTAAATCTCCCTTCTCAATGGGAGATGGCAAAAAATCTGACAGGGATCATAACCTTCCTATATGAAATTCCCTTCCCAGAATGAAAAGAAAATTTTTGCCTATAGTTCTACTTTACAAAAAAAAAAAAATCTGCGCATATAAGTGGATCCAAATGCAGTGATTCATGGGACATAAGAATCTGTCTGGTAAATTCTCCCAACAGGTTACAACTGGTGTTGCTTGGTCTTTGTCAGTGTATTTATATATCCACTGAGAAGATGTATTGAGCTCATTCATATAAATACTATAATAACCTATGATGACACTAATATTCAACAAACTTTACTACAGTTATGTTTGATTGAGAAATAAATGATTTTGTAGACATGTGACTGTCCATCTTCTGGGTGCCACAGTAGGAACGTAGAAGTCAAAGGGAGCAACCAGTGACTGGTGTGGGTGACCCATGAGAACAACACACCCAGAAATGTTGATTTTCCTTCAGACTTCAGCAAAAGATCATTCAATGTTGCACTGGTGGTCAACGATTTGGGAACGCAGGAAAGTTAAGTATATCCTGCCTTATTTTACAAGTATGGCTTGCTTTTAACGTTTTATATAGCAAAAGGGTCTCTTTAAAGTGGATCTGAATTTTATATAGCTCTTGCTATAATGTGCTTGTATATACAATATATTTGCACATTATGGCAGACTTACCTCCCAAAGTGACCTCCTCCAATTTTGTGATCTGGTGAAGGAAAAACATTCCCCTACTTTTACATTAGATAATGCTTAGTATATTATAATCAGTTGTTTGTAATTCGCTAAGCATTATGATGCATAATAGATAATATAGGACAGCAAACTTGATTGGAGCATAAACCAGCATATCCTGGAATTATGTATTTAATCTCTGTGTAAAATCATCTACCAAACAAATAACTCCATAAATATAATGTGCAGATTTATGTTCTTAGCAGATTTAAACTTGACATTTGATTTTTGTGACAATACTGTCCTCTGATGACAGATATATAGTATTAGCTTAACTATGATGAAACTAAATATGACATATAGTACATTAATTAAACTACTACAGGTCAAATCTAGTGGACCATCAAGCCATGCAACAATGGTAATACTATGAGCTTCTGGGTAATGTATCGGGAAGATCAACTTAATGCAGTGTATGGGGCTTTTATACAAAAGTTATTGTATGACACTGTGCTTGAGTGACTGTTTGGATTATATGATTATTAAGCAACTATGTAATGGCTAGACAATGCATTACATGTTTTTTTGGCCAGAATAACTGAAGGACATAAAAAATCCTACATTGTGGAACTAAAGAGAGAGACAGAGACTGAGCATGATAGTTCTGGTAGAAAATATGTGTAAAATTGGGTAGTTTAAAGAGCTTATGATTCTATTACACATTACCTCCTCTTAAAGTGTTTCAAATATTGCTATAATTTAACAGACACTGACATCAAGTTACACTTTTCAGGCTGCTCACATGTCAATGTGTGACATTAGCATTTACTCCCTCACCCTTACAATAGCTATTCATTATGCCTTTTTTTTAGTAATAGTCCTATAGTTTTCTGTAAGTGTCAGAGGCTTTCTGTAGTGGTCCTGATGTGAACAAGGTGTCTGGCTGCTGCTTTCATCATCTGCAGTCTTTTCTCTGCTGTCACGCACAGAGTGCTGGAGGCTGTACAGGCAGCAGTCGGACACCATGGTGGGCCAGGAGAGGGGAGCAGAGCTTAGAACTTCACTCTCTCAATCAACATACACTATTTTTAAATCTTATGCCGCTAGCATTAGTAAATAGAAAGGAAAGTATATAATATTTTCATATTTTAAATATGTCTGCATGCCTAAAATAAGAACAGATGGATTTTAGCAAGTAAATGCTACATGGATAATCTGTTGTTATTCAAGATGGCCATGGACAGAAATGTTAGGGGGTGTTTTTCAAAGTTATTTCTCAGCAAAAAAAAAAAAGCACGGTGAAATGGATGGAAGAATGGAAGGATGAGTTTGCTTTGAATATCAAAAATGAATTAAATGGTGTTTTTGGTTTGTGGTGTCCAGATGCAGTGTAGTTCCACTTTAACATAAAGAATAGTTTATAAAACTAGATACCAGGGACAATTCCTTACAATCAAAGGACTTTGACACTGCTAGTAGGGACAGCTAAATGCTAGTCTGTTGCATTATAGCAAACAAAGATGCATAAGCACATGCTTCTGCTTGCACCAACATGCATATGCCTATTGTAAGTGCAAAATGTCACCATAACACACTGGGGCATGCTGTAACTCAAATTGGGAGAAGGGATTTTTAGAAAAGGTCAATGGTTGTCAGCACTGATTTGGAGCCATGTGAAATTGGTGATTCTACCTCTAGTGACACCTCAGCAGTGTCAAAATCACAAAGTTCAACATTGTTTCCTTACTAGCCAAATTACTGCAGAATTAATCTCAAACAATAGCGGGGAAGTGACACTATAAGAAATGGAGTGTTGACCTTAGTTCTTCTGGCAAATTGAGGCCAGAGACAGAATTACTTATACACATTGTGACATGAGCCCTAACATCCTAATTATTTGTCAGATTAGTAAACTAGAGAACAGCTAGGATTTGTATGCAATTTTTTAGCAAAGATCAGAATAATGTGAAGAATAAATTACTTGGTGCGATGATAATAAGGTCCAATGAACCCC
Organism: Staurois parvus; assembly: GCF_062004578.1. Taxonomy (NCBI): domain Eukaryota; kingdom Metazoa; phylum Chordata; class Amphibia; order Anura; family Ranidae; genus Staurois; species Staurois parvus. The sequence continues at coordinate 1,543,168 of NW_028318492.1, forward strand.
AAGCTGAGTAAAGAGATTGGGGGTGATACTGAACACAGTGCACCCTCCTTTCCCCAACTTGCTTTCAGTGGCAAGCAAATAGGTTTAAAATCTTGTGTGAGGGACACATCTCATATAACCCCCACATTAAAATAATCTGCTCAGTGGAATGATCAGTACACAAAGATCATTGATGTCATGATGCTGACTCTGACATATGATATGAGCCTCAGAACTATGTAGGAACCATCAAATGGCAGGTCAATCAGCCACAGCTCAAGGAATCCCTAGAAACCTAGAGGAACCCTAGGGCTCCATGCAGCATAGATTGAGGATGGCAGTTTTAGACCGTAAGCTCTTGAGGGGCCCATCTATGGTTTTTCTCTACAGTTTTTTTCCTTATGCTGATTCTTCTTTTTTGTTTTAGCATTTTTTATTGTAATGTTGAAAAAAACAAAATCAGTTTTTCTATTGTGTATCATTTCCCTTTGGACAATATTTTCTGTTTAATTTGTTTTTGCTTTATATTTTATTTTTGGTGTTTTGATATACATTGTTTACTACTATGATGTGGAAAGTCACCAAATTCCTGGGGATTCGATAAAAACTATGTACATAACTATTATTAGAGAAGTAAAACAGAATAATACATATTTTATTTTTAGAATATTTAGATTTTATGACTTCTAATTTATGGAAATGTTCTTCTTGGGTATTTGTTTAAATCTACCCAGTTACGTAGTGTTAGAAATATCCTCCTTTTTGTAATATTTATTTTAAATCAAGTGCAGATAGTAATAAAAATCATTGAACACCTTGCACTAGTTGCTCCTGTTTTGGAAAAGTAACAATAGCCAGATGGGTAAACCTGTTTTACTGTTGTCTGTGGATACTTGGAAAGAAATGTTTGGATATAATGAAGTAAAGCCAGACAGATTATACTATATTTGTTCTACTGCTGTACTTTTGAAAGATGCTGTTTATTAATAATATTGGTTAGGTTAATAAGGAAAATCAGTTTCATAGCCATCCTCTTAGTATTAATTCCCAAAGCAAATTGCCTATTTGGCTGCTGGCTAGTCTTAGAAGATTTTCTTCCTCTCACTACTACATAAGTTGTGTAAGTGCTGCCTGTACAATAACGAGCAAGCTTAACTGATGTTATCAGTATTACTTTTCTTTAAATCTGTGAAATAGATAGCAAGCAATATCAGAATTTGATTGCCAAATTCAGCATGTCAACAAAGCAAAGCACATGCATGAGGTTTCCCAAGCACAGGAGGCAACAATATGAAAACCATTGTCACTGACCACACTGCCCACCTGCTGAGGATATAGTGACCAATTTTCTGGTGAAAACACAGCAGAACCTTTCATGCTGTATTATATTTTTCACACAGGCTTATCAAATGCAAGATGGTATGGGAGTGCTTTACTTTGAATATAATCTACATTCAATGAATGAACTACACTTGGCAGTGTTGGTGCCAGGGAGGAAGGGTGGGACCACTTCCAAAAGGTGGAACTGGAGAAGAATATCATCTTCTCCTGTAGCCTGAGTTGGTAATTCATGTTGGTACTACCTGTTTTGCATAGCTGTCCCTTTGGTGCATTTTACCACTTAACAAATTTTTCAAAAACAGTTTACTGGTCATGTTGCAACATGTACATACAATGATGCCAAAAATGTGTAACTAATGTTGTGGAATGTGATTATGAAATTGATTGAGCTACACGTGACAATATGAGACCCAATATTTTGTTTTGTGAATGTATAATGCTTATACGCCTTTTTCGGGTGTCTGGGCTTATGCTGTTCATCCTTATAGTAAAAGAATCTGTGCTTGGGAGAACTACACTTTTGATTATCCTATCTTCCCTGCCCACCTTCCCACACACATCTGTGTGTTTCTTTGATGAAGCAAAGTTTATTGAAGCATTTAAAGGGCCCAGATAATTTGGACCTACTACAAGCCAAGGACCTCCACTGAGATGAAATGCAGCTTTAGAATGTTTGTGAAGTAAAGAGACTGGGTATGCTGAATGTACCATACTAGGCTGTCTGAGGAAAATCTCATGTGATCCTGGGGGATAATAACCCTACACCTAATTTGAACTGCTAATTATAATTATTATGATTAATGTAGGCTTCACCTTGTAATATATCTGAGGCATATTGATAAAGCAGTGCATCTGATAAAAGCAGCAAACTTTCTCTGCATGTAAATTCTCCAGGTCATTGTTTTTTTTAATTACAGTAATTGATTCTCTAACAGAGGGTATTTGGTGAAAGTCACGTTCATTGCTTTATAAATAAATCCTTTGAAGTGAATATTGTAGCAATCATGCCCACAGAGAAGGACGCAGTCCTCCATTTTGTTAAGAATTCTCCATGTTGTCCCATCATCCCCCCTTCCACTCTGTTCATACACAGTGACATATGGTCGGTGTGTTGGAAGTGTCACAGGCCGGCCAGGGCACAGCAGGGGGCTCCGAACTACAAACCATTTTTGAGCTGGGTGCCGGGCAGGCTTGCAAGCTGAGTAATCTGGCACCACGTAAAAAGATAACCCAAGCCTTCCCCTGAGTTCAAAGACATTCCAGAGGAGTAAGGAACTAGATAACACTTTTAAAATCCATTTTTCCCCTATGTCTCATATCTTGGAATATGAGAGACCTACATGGTCCACGACTAGACAAATCGTTTGATAGGTCACACTCCCTGACTGGAATACCTAGGAAAGCAGAAACGTACATCTCTTGAACCCTTCAAATATGTATTTCATATTTCATATGTACCTCAGATGCGTCTGCATACTAATCTACCCACGGGTGGAATTGTACTTTTGCCTAGGAAAAGTTATGAGCCAAAATATGAGTTATGAGAGATTTTGGTTCTAGTTTGAGTCTCCGCCCAGACAATCCCTCCCTAAATGAGGCATTGGTCCTTGGCTTCAGAGACACCCCCTGCTGGGGGACGACAAAATGGGCTGTCAGGCCTAAGAGTGTAAGTTGAAGAATTCTTCCTCTTAACATCAGAACCACCTTGGGAGACCATGCCCTTTCACTCTGAAACTTGATCTGTAAACCCAAGGCTGATTGGCAAGTACTTTAACCCTTTAACCTCCTTTCTGTTACCTCTTTGCTGTGCTATTGTCCTCTGTATCTTTATATATATATTGGTTACATCTTTTTTCTGTAAATATTTTTATTGCACCCTTTTGACCTTTTAGTAATAAATCTCTCTTTCTGAAAGTGTTGAACTGTTTCTATAGCTCGTTAATGCAACTTACAAATTCCTGCCTCTAAAAGAGCGTTACTGTGTTTGTTTAACCCTCTGTATAACCTGTCTGCGGTGACAGTGCTATACAGACGATTATCTCAACCATCCTAGTGCTATTGCTGATATTGCCGAGTTTCCTCTTTCTCTGTACAAAAAGGAGGTGGTGGCAGTGTAAAGGGTTAATTGCGTAATTAACCTGACCTAGTAACAATCGCATTCAGGCTGCCGGTACATCGATTGGTGGTCCATTAGCTGGAAAATCGTTGTGCAGGGTGCAGCTGGGTGTCACATTGTTACGCACGTCACATCGTGGTTTCAGATTGGCCAGTCCTGGCCGCGATCGTCACAAATATAACCCCTCATTTTAAAAGGAACAAAACATGATTATTGTGACAAATTTACTAATAATAATAATAATCATCTTCATCATCATCATCAAAATTAATATCCATATCACATTAAAATATTCCTGCACCAAAATACAGGAATTGCAGTGTGAACTCTGCACCTTAACTGCTTCCACACCGCCGTATAGCAGATATACTGCTACACGGCAGCACCCGTGTGCAAAATCACGTATTTATATATGCGATTTTGCATCTCCGGGTAGGGGGCACGCGTGAGCCCAACCCGTGCCGCAATTTGCGGCCGCGAATGTCAATCACCAGTTACCCGCAGGCGCCCAGTGATTAGTGACAATCACTGATGGGGAGGAAGACTGTTTTGTTTACAAACAGTCTTCCTCCCTGTCAGCCCCAGCAGTGTGCATACAGTAAAGCACACACCCGCCGCCCCCTAGTAAAACACTCCCAGCACATCTCAACTCTTTGGTCTCCCCTCACATTAATCCCTTCCTGCCCAGTGCCATTAGTACAGTGTCAGTGCTTTTTTTTAGCACAGATCACTGTATTGGTGTCACTGGGGTGTCAGGGACACCAGGTTAGTTCCCCCCAGTGTCAGAATGTCCACCGCAGTCCCGCTAAAAGTCGCTGATTGCCGCCATTACTAGTAGAAAAAAAAACCTCCCAGTATCTATACCGCCATTTGTAAATGCTATAACTTTCATGTAAACCAATTAATTTACATGTATTGGGATTTGTTTTAGCAAAGACATGTATCAGAATACATTTTGGCCTAAATTTATGACGAAATTAAATTTTTTACATTTTTTTACTGGACATGTTTAATAGCAAAAAGTCAAAAATATTGTTTTTTTTTCTAAAAATTGTCTTTATTTTTTTGCTTATAGAGCAAAAAATAAAAAACACACAGGTGATCAAATACCACCAAAAGAATGCTCAATTCATGGGAAAAAAATTACGTAAATTTCATTTGGGTGCAGCGCTGCATGACTGCGCAATTGTCAGTTAAAATAACGCAGTGCTGTAACACAAAAAATGGCCTGGTTATGAAGGGGGGTAAATCCTCAGGAGGGCAAGTGTTTAACTATGTTCTGATGTATTCTACAGTACCATACAGAAAATCAATACAGTGGGATAATTTAGAGATCATGGTACTTTCATTTAATTTTCAAACTGACCACCAAACACAGTTGCCACCTCCAGCCAAAACCTATACTAGCCTGGTAAATATGTGCCAGTAAAAAAAAATAACTGACCCTTTAAGGTCTAGTAATTTGCTCCATAGCCTATTCTTATAGGTTCTACCAATTCTAGACACCAAGTCTGCCCTCACTGTTCACATATGACTTTGCTCTTTAGTAGCTGCCTACTGATGGCTACTCTCCCCATTACCAGACTGTCCTGATGTTAGTGGACCCTTTGCATCATCAGACAATTATAGGCCCTAAAAAGGGCAAAGGCACAGAATACGGCGACCCAGTATTCACCAGCACACTCCCCAAGAGAAGATGGGCTATGCTTATTTTAAAACACCTGGGCAGGCAACAGTTGTCATCAACAAAGCACAGTACAATAGTCTCATGTAATGAGATTGAAGTCAAAGAAGCAAGAGGTCAAAACAGATGGATCATCACAAACCAGGCAGAGGTCCTTAACAGGTATCAGAAACTGGAGATCATGGGAAAAGGAGCAGGTCTTTTCTCAGGCAATTCCCAGTTGCACTGAATAAGTTTAAATAACTCTCCCAGACATAACATCAGAGGAAATGCTCAGCACTTCAATATGAATAAAAGGAGGGAATGTAGGAACGCCTAAAAACAAGGTCAGAGTAAGCTTTAGCACATAGGGAAGATGAAATCCTTTGCACAGGGGAAGATGAACAGGCATCAGACATTGAGCTCAGATGACAGACTGATTTTGCAGATTGATTTTGCAGAAACTCTGCTATAGCAGGTACAGCTGTTAGAAGTTGCGTGGTTAATTGTGAAGACAGTAGATTGGGTGGAAGAGTGGCTTTGAGACACTGCCCCAGGAAACCCTTCCTTAGACCTGTCATCACCAGTGTTCCCACATTGCTTTCAGCTTCCTTTATCTGTATCCTGCCTCCTGACCTGGAGTCATCCAAAAAACAATTGCTATGCCTACTGTTAGGTTGTACTTTACCCTATCAGGCAGTGCACACACTTTATAGGCATATAAACCTCAAACTTTTTTTTACATTTTAGAGTATCGTAGTGTTAAACCCTCTATAAAGGCATTTTGATGTCTCTATCTTGCTGAGAAAGTTTCTCTATGCTTCCTGTGCTGTAGGTGCAACGTGAAATAAAAGAAAATCTCTCCAAAGTGTAATTAATGTAATTATATTTTAGAGAGAAACAGGTGGAGGTTTGGAGGTTTTCCCCTCACCTCTGTTAACTCAAAATTTTGGGCTTTCCTTTCATTTTCAGCCTCATTGACAATTCTCATGAGGGCATCTCCTCAGTGGGGACAAAACAAAACCAAAAAATGGTCTAACCATTCCCTACTTTATAAAAAAAATGCCTTTTCATACACTTTTTTCCTTGGTATCTAAACTATAGGTCTGTTTTAATCTGGCGACTACAGTGGAAGTTGGTGGAATAAGTTTATGTACCTACTATAACATAGGTAGAATTGCTTTATGATTTGAAAGCATAGGAAGAGCTATATGTGTTATGAAATGTTTTCCTCCTATAATCCTGCTATACAAGACTCTGAGTGGGTCTCAGATTATGACCTTCAACATTTACATATAAGAAATATCTCTCAAAATAAATGCTTTCTCTGTTGATAGGTAGGATGAAGGTAGGCATTTACTGGGCTTTAGTCAGCTGTAATCAATTTTTTAGCGTGATATAAAACCCAAAAACAAAATGAAATATATTGCAGTTTACTAGTCCTTATGTCCGGATCTGGGTCTGAACCTGCAGCCTCTGCTGTATCTGGCAATGTCTCTTCTTGCTGAGCCCCCTGGGATGCTAAACAGCTCCTTTGAATAATATTAACATGACCCTTGCTTCTCTTGAACCTTGAACCTTGAACCCTTTGCTCCTCCCATGAACTTCCTATTTAAGCCATGCCTCTGCACTTCCTGTTTGCCAGATTACCGTGCTCTATCCAGTCAATATCACACCATCGTCACTCCTGCAGCAATCCATAGCAATCCATTTCTTTACTACCACGTGTTAGTGACATTTAACTTGTTTACTGATTATGCATCTGCTTGATCCCTACCTGTTATATCTGCTACTGGACCCAGGTTACTCACCTCCTGGTGGGGTGATCCCGAGGACCGTGACCTGGTACAAACATGCAAAAAAACCTATCTCCGTCATCAGGAGCTCTGATGAACACTGGTTAGTACTTAGACTTTTCACCTTGGGTGAGCCCATGTCATCCACCAGGGTGATCTGCTTCTGTACTTATCCAGCTGGTTGGTGGGTGCCTGCCTACTGCTATATCTACTGGCCTCCAAGCTTTAAATGTGAAGCTGCATTTGTTTTCTTTTTTAGGCTTTTATGTCCTTTATTTTCACATATTTGGCCAGTAACACACTCCCTGTCTTAGGTTGTCTCCACTCTAGATGGAAAAACAACAGCGACATCTTTCAACGGCAGCATTCAGGGTAGTGTTAGATGCTCTAGCAGATTTAGATGTACTTGACTAATAACATAAAGCTGAACTCCAGCTATCACTATTAAGCAGTCTTTTTTTCCTCTTGGAACAAAGGTTTTATATAAATAAATAAAAGCCGATCATTGTAAAAACCCTTGTCAGTAGTAAATGACTTGTATCAACTCTAACCAAAAGAAGAGCGCCGCTCCAAGCGCTAACAGAAACACACCCGACAACTAACAAAACAAGTCTGGTACTGGCTTGCGTACAGGGCTTGACCAGGCCTCTGAAACCAACTTACGAAGGATGTATGGAGCCACGCATTGTAAAAGAAAATTACTTCAGCTTGTTTCCTCCAGAATCCATGCCCCCACTGATGCTTTTCACCTTCTCACAGGCACCCTTCCACATGACCCCTATGACTAAGCACATAGGAAGGAGAAATGCGTCAGTGGGCATAGCGTCCCAAAAAGACAAGCTGAAGCCGTTTTCATTTACATTGTAGCCAAGCTGGTTATCAGTATACTGCTCTCTACATTTTCTTTCTCTAATTAAATGTTTGCTTGACAGCTTAGTCTGTTAAAGGAGGTTGCAAAAGAACAGATTTACTATCCAGATTAGGAGCTAAAATAAAGAAAAAAGCATAAAAAAATAAACCAAACACCACCACATCTAAGAATTGAGAAGCCTGCAATATAATTAGTATTTATGTTTTTGGGTTTAGTATTGCTTTATGTTCTATACAGTGTGCTAGCAAAATCAAATCCATTTTAAAAAGCCACACTCACAACATCCAAGTTATGCCCACATCCTGCATTATGTTCTAGATAAAGAGGCAACCCTTCCTCTATCCCCCACTCATAAGGAAAGGAAGTAATGGGAAATTTCCCCAATGTGGACACAAAGAGTGACAAAAAAATCTGACAGATGTACTAACTCTTACCTATTTTATTCAAAATAAACAACAATTTTGGAAGGAGCGTGTCTTTTTGAAAGCTTTCTGAAAATGTTAGAAATATATGTTAAAAATCTCTTTTCAGACATGTAGTTCATAAACAGGAAGCGCTAATTTAAAAGTAAACAGTGATTATCTGTACTTACGTTTGGACAGGCTTAGATATACAATCTGGAGCCTCGCATGCACAGAGTATCTATTTTACCCACTTACTGAAAGATGCTAAGTCTTGTGAGATCATTGTCACCTCATCAGGTTGTGAGAGAGGAAAAACAGAGGTGTGATAAACCCACTCTATTCATTCTTGGACAAGGTCTAATGTTTCCGAGAAATAACAAAAATATTATTCAATAGAATTAATTATACCAGGGGATTAATACTCATAGACCAACATATCCCCTGGAAGGTTACTGAAGAAATATACAAACAGTAGACATTTACAGTAACTACTATCCGGGAGGCCATCTGCTTTAACTTTCATTCATTTTTTCAAACGCAATGCACCCTTGGTAAGAAGGATGTTTTATTTCAAGCTAATCAGTTTTGAGTCTCCTGTTTGGCTTCAATAATTGGACCTGATGTAATTTGCCACACTTGGCACAGACATTTTCGAGGCTTTTCCTTGATTATCATGTGCGCAGGAGAAAATAGTCTATTTTCACCAAGGTGTCTGAAAGGAGTTTTTGATACATTTACTTAGATTTCAGGAAACTAAGAATACTTGGGTCTTGATTACTGTGTTATGGCATGACAATATTTCCTTTAGCTGCCAGATGCTTAGGTCTGTTAGATTAATATTGTGTCGGCTTCCATGAAAACTCAGTCGTATGTTTTTACTGTGTATGTAAAAAAACAAAAAAAAAACTTTTGCCATTACATATTTCACTTTGAAACACGGCCCATTTTCCTCTTCGAGTACTGCTGTCCTGTCCATTTATACAGAACATTACGTTTTCCAGCAAAAAAAAAAAAATGTACGTTTTGATTTTCCAATGAGCAGTGGTTTTCTTCAAAGCAAAATGTAGCTGGAGCCTCAGAATGGGTAAGGCACTATATTATCAGTCTGCTCATCAGTTGAGTTTATCTTGTGACTTTAAAGGTCAAAACACATTGCATAAACTTTATAATTATCAATGGAGGTGTATCTGTGGTGTTCTTTGTGGAAGATATAAGGATCTAATATTTGGGAGTATGTGGAAAGACTTAAAGTAATTCTATTTTTTTTTTAAGAAAAAATAACAAACATGTCTATACTTACATGCTGTGTGCAGTGGTTTTGCAAAAAGCAGCCTGGATCCTTTTCTTCTAGGATCCCCTGCCGAAATTCCTGGCCCCTCTCTCCTGTCTGGTGCCCCCACAGCAAGCAGTTTGCTATGGGGGCACCTGCTGCTCCATGTGTGATCTGTGATTGACAGAAGTGGGAGCCAATTGCTCCGGCTGCTGTCTCAGCCAATGAGAAGAGGGAGTCCCGGGATTGCTGAGACTCCAGTGCACATTGCTGGATCGTGAGGGTGCTTACTTGAGTATTAGGGGGGGGCTGGGGGCACTGTTGCACACAGAAATATATTTAGCATCATGTATAGAATGCATGAAGGTAAAAAACCTTGAGCCTTCAGAATGACTTTAACCAATGCAATCTCAATTGGGACAGTGAGTCACTCACTCTAAAACATGTATTTCTTATAGTCATTTTTGGAAAACATTGTGATCTTTATGATACTGTCTTGCATATCAGCCGGTTACTGTAAACACCAAAATGTGTTTTTATACTGTCAGTACAGGCAGGGCTGGTGCAAGGATTTTTGTCTACACAGGCAAAGGTGCATTTTGTTAAACACCCCCCCCCACCATACTCCTGCCACCCCCCTGCCTTCCACAATGTAACCCCCACCATCTGCGACCATATTGTGATGGAGTGCAGTGTGAAAGTTGAAAATGTGAGCAGTGCTGAACTGCCAATAAATGTTATTGTGCAATGAAAGCTTGGGGTTATGCGTATCCCACTTCCCCTCACTGGCTACAGGCAGCTGGCAGGTAAGACAAACTACAATTTCCACAATGCACCTGGTAGGAGAGAGGGCACATTGTTAGGGAATGGAAGACAGGTATTATAGGAAGTGGCTGGGGATTCGTATGTTTCCACCCCATCCTGATGCCCCAAGGTGGCCTTCTAAGTAGGTTTATACACGCTACACGCTCACACACATATGCATCCACACAGGAACTGTATGCCTGTAAAATAAAATTTACAGTGGGTATAAAAAAGAATCCCCCCCCCTTTAAACTAATCACATTTTGTTGCTGTGCTGCCTAAAATGAAGACAGACACATTTTTTGTTTTATCCAGCTGCATCTTATAACATCTAAGTTAAAGACAAAACACCAACATGTCAGAAATGTTTTAAAAACAATTCAAAAACAGAATCACTGAGTTGGAAAAAGGATCACCCCCTTGCGTCAGTATTTTGTTGAACTACCTGTTACTTTAACTACAGCCTTTAGTCTGTTGAGATATGTCTCTACTAACTTTGCACATCTAGACTTTGCAATATTTGCCCACTCTTCTTTGCAGAACTGCTCAAGTTCAGTTCAACATCTTGGTGCCGGTGCCTCCCGGCCCTTTAAGAGTTTCAGAAGCCGGGAGGTGGGGCGGGGTTTTAGGGTCAAGTGACCACCGTGATTCGCTGTCACGGCGGTCAAATGATCGGAAAAGGTCCCGATCTAAAGAGGAGATCAGGACCTTTCCGGGAGTTGCGGACATATGTGCTGGGAGCGTGCAGGGCGCGTGCTCTCAGTACATATGTATTTTCTAATTGCATGCAAATATGCGGTCGCTCGATGTCAAGGCCCAGATGCCATGGGGCCGCATATTTGTGTGCCATCGGCATCAAGGGGTTAAATTTGATGGTGACCTTTTGTGGACGGCAGTCTTCAAGTCATTCCACAGATTTTCAATGGGGTTTAAGTCTGGGCTCTGACTAGGCCATGCAAGGACATTTACCTTTTCCTCCTTCAACCACTGTGTGCTCATTTGTGCTGTGTGCTTTGGGTCATTGTCATGTTGGAAGGTAAACCTTCTTCCCACTGACAACTTTCTGGCAGAGGACAGCAGATTTTCCTCAAGAATTTGATGGTATTTTGCCCCATCCATTTTTCCTTCTATCCTGACAGTTGCTCCAGTCCTTGCTGCAGAGAAACACCCACATAGCACAGGATATTCCCACCTCCATGCTTTACTGTAGGAATGGTGTTATTTGGATGGTGAGCTGTATTGGATTTCCGCCAGATATATCGTTTAGTGTTGAGGCCAAATCCTTCAATTTCAGTCTCATCCGACCAGGACACCTTCTTTCATGTGGCCTCAGAATCTTCAAGGTGCGTTTGGCAAAGTTCAATCGTGATTCCATGTGACCTTTCACGAGGAGTGACTTGTTTCTTGCAACCCTCCCATACAAGCCACATTTATGGAGAATTTGTGATATTGTTGTCACATGCACACAATGACCACTCTTTATTATAAATTCCTGCAACTGATTGGGAGTTGCTGTAGGCCTCTTGGTAGCCTCTCTAATTAGTTTCCTCCTGGCTCTTTCATCCAGTTTGGAGTGACATCCTGATTAAGGAAGGGTTGAACCAAATACATTCCATGTCTTAATAATAAACTTCACTGTGCTTCTAGGCATTTCTAAAGCCTTTGAAATGTTTTTGTATTCCTGACTTGTGCCTGTCCGCATCTTTATCATTTGATCTTTTGACAGTACCTTTCCACTTATAGTTGCTTGTTTGCTACAGTTGTACTATCAGGAACTGAAATGCTCCAGAAAAGCCCTTTTCATGCTGAGCTAATCAAAATGACCACAGCTGATCTCAGTTGAAAATCAAATGGCTTTTTGAGCCATTGAGAAGGTGATTAGCAACACCTGATTGAGTTAAGTCATTTTTAGGAGGGGATGATCCTTTTTCCAGTTCAGTAATTCTGTTTTTGATTTTTTTTTTTTCTGACTTGGTGTTATATCTTTCACTTGGATGTTATGAGTTGATGTTCTGTACAACATATTGTTTATGTGCATCCACTTCAGCAGTGGTTGCATAGCACTTTTCATATTGGGTTTCCTGATAGTGACAATAGTGGACCCTGCTTGCGAATGTAGATTGAAATGGCTATTTTGTGTCTGCATCATAAGCTAATGTAACAGGGTGACAATGGCAGAGCACAAAAAGGAGACAAAGGAAGAGTGTTATAACAGGAAATGCTTGAACAAGGACCTTCAAGGCGGGATAGCCAGGTACTATTTTATTTAAAGCTGAAGATTTAAAAATATATTGAAATGTATTTATATAATTACCTATAGTGTTGAAGGTTTATATGAGAAATATGAGATTTTAGTGCTTTTGTCTTAATATTCTTTTTTTTTACTGAAGAACTAGAAAGAAGGCACAAGGGAATTTGCAAGATGAGCGGAACACTTAGGTCAGCTAAGGGGGCCCCCTACTGACCCCGGGCCCTCGGGCAGTGCCCGAGTTTCCAAATGGTCAGTCCGCCCCTGAGTGGAAGGATTGGCAGAGAGGGGTGGCAGATACAGAACGGTTATTAAGTTGGATAAGTCTGGCAGCAGCATTCATAATAGACTGAAGAGGGGATAGCCTGCGATGAGGTAGGCTAATGAGGAGGGAGTTGCAATAGTCAAGGCAAAATATAACAAGGGAGTGAATAAGTTGCTTAGTGGTTTCCGAGGTTAGGAACGGGCGTATCTTGGAGATGTTGCGGAGGTGAAGTCTACAAGATTTGGACAGTGATTGGATTTGGGGTTGAAAGAACAGATGGGAGTCTAGGATTACACCTAGTTCCCTGGCTTGAGGGGAGGGACTGATGATTGTGTTATTGATCTTGATGGAGAAGTTAAGGGAGGGGGCACAGGCTGAAGGAAATACCAAGAGCTCAGTTTTGGAAAGATTGAGTTTGAGGAAGTGGAGTGACATCCATGCCGATATGTCGCTTAGTAGGTTAGTAATGTGAGAGGAGACTGAAGGGGTGAGGTGAGGAGTAGAAAGATAGATTTGTGTGTCATCAGCATAGAGATGGTACTTAAAGCCATGGGAGTTTATCAAGTGACCAAGGGAGGAGGTGTAGATGGAGAAGAGAAGGGGTCCAAGGACAGAACCTTGAGGGACCTCTACAGAAAGAGGGAGTGAAGAGGAGGAGGCAGAGTTATAGGTAACGCTGAAGGAGCGCTGCAATAGGTAGGAGGAGAACCAGGAGAGAGCAGAGTCTCTGAGACCAAGAGAGTGGAGTTTTTTGAGGAGGAGGGCATGGTCAACCATATCAAAAGCCGCAGAGAGGTCAAGTAGTAAGAGTACGGAGTAGTGGCCATTGGTTTTTGCTGTTAGTAGATCATTAGTGAGTTTTAGCCAATCAGTGATCACATGATCGAGACCTCACACAGAGGTCCCGTACAATGATCGGTGTTCTCCGGACACAGCGGGAACTGGATCGTGGTGCTGCGTGCTCCCAGGGAGTGTGAACAAGCAGGGAGCAGGGAGGACATTTATAAATGGCCACCCCTGCACTGCTCCCGTCTGGCCGTTTATATACATGGGCCAGATAGGAAGTGCTTAGGAATAAAAGTTCAACGTAATGGCGATTTTTCACTCATTAGGCTTATCTTGAAACATTGCTATTAAAAGGATTAGAACACACAATAAACTGCCAAATGCACAGAATTACAATACAAAAAAGTTTATTTGAAAAATATCTGGGGATCCTCTACTGTAGACCCCGCTTTAAAAAACACATTTTATTTACCTATAACCTGTCCAGCTGACTGTCGGTCCTTAATCTCCATGTTTACTATTTAGCCACTAATATCACTCATATTCCTAATTTATATGATACCCACCATTTTAATTTAATCCTATACCCTCTCACCCCTCCTTCCTAAGCACAGTCTTAGCTTTCATCCTTAAAGGGATCGTTCACCTTTACCAAAAAGCTGCCTATACAAATAAGGGGTGCCTGTAGATAAAAACAAACTGGGCAGCTCTGACTAAAATTGAATAATGCCCTTGTTATAGGTGTAGGCCATTTACATACCTCCTGAAGCCTGACTGGAAAACTCAAAAGGCTTTGCTAGCTGAGGCCCAGTCATTACTATTCACCTCCACCAACACAGGAGTGAGCTCTCAGACACTGAGCTCAGAGCTACTGCATCAGGAGAGAGAAAGAGCTCACTCCTGTGATGGTGGAGGTGAGCAGTAATGACTAGTCCTCACTTAGCAACATCCTAGCAACATCCAGGGGGTATTCCAGTCAGGCTTCATGAAGTACATAAATGGCCTACACCTATAGCAAGGGTATTATTCAACTTTAACCAGAGACACACTGTTTGTTATTATTCATGGACACCCCTTATCTCTATAGGCAGGTTTCTGGTAAAGGTGAACTAACACTTTAAACTTTGAGACTCTGTTAAATTCATGGCTGGTTTGATCTCACCACATTTACCTTTGTTTCCATTACTCTGGTGTCCCTTATTTCCTCCTGGCCTCGATTATCCATCACAGTTCCAATTGTGGACCGATTATGGGTTTGAGAGTGTACACTCCTTTCTCACTCTTATGAGAATACTTACCTTTGAAACTCTTTGGTCCTCCTATGAAATCCCACTGAAAGAGCTTTACCATTTCATGCAGCTTCGACATTTCATCTTTCGACTCTTTCCTACATAAACTACACCCTAAAGCTTAATGGCCTTCAAAAGCCTTTGTAAAGCATGTCTGTAATTCTCAGGTATTATTTCATTAGTTTACTAAGGAAATTACCTGTAAGGTCTTTTCGACAGCAATGGGACAGTGAGTTGGGGATGACATTGTATTGGTAGGATTGACAGGCCTTGACCCTGACCATATCTAAGTGTTCCAAAAATGTCTTAATATTTGAGAACGCATATAAAATACTGTATCAGTGGTACTATACCCCAGTCCTCCTTGTCCGGTTCATCCAGAACTGTTCACATATGTGTTCAGCAGATATCCTCAAGCTGGAACAATAGAGTATATGTGGTATTTTGCTAAAAAGTGAGCAGACTATGGATCAGAGTTTATGCCCTACCCCATACATAGCTTGATTACAATTTTAAGAAAAAACTCATATGTGTCTTTATAAACCAATAGACACCCCATTTTGCTAAGAACACCAATTACCCATGAATCTTTTCACAACTAATAAACTGATTGCTAGGGCCTGTAAAACCCAGCCTTAAGCTTTGAGGCAGTAAAAAATCATATGAATGACATGGTCAATGAGAAGTTGACAGCAATTTTGGTGGACTGCCACGATACATTTCTATGAATATGGCACCCATGAATTGATTTCACCCCTCAATATTTGACCTCCTTCTTTTGACAATTTAAACATCTTTTTGTCAAGACCCTCTGGGACCCCTTCATCTTTTCTTTTTCTCTTCTTCCCTCCTTTCCTCTTCCCTCTTTCCCTCCTGAAACTTCCCACTTTCCCACCCCTTTGATTTGGTAACAGGGTATTTTCCTATTTTGGCATTCCCCAATTGGCTTAGCTTCCTCGCTAGAGCAGGCCCATCATATTTTCAATGCCACTGCTGTTTGATCTTGTGTGCCTTATTATTGGCCGTACTGGACTTTTGTTCAGTGTATTGTGTTCTTTTTTTTCTGTATGTTCTAAAATGACAACCTACTGGTTGTTTTACTTTTT
The DNA here is from genome assembly GCF_062004578.1 of Staurois parvus. Classification (NCBI taxonomy): domain Eukaryota; kingdom Metazoa; phylum Chordata; class Amphibia; order Anura; family Ranidae; genus Staurois; species Staurois parvus. Next base: position 1,559,106 of record NW_028318492.1, read on the forward strand.
ATATATAGTGTATGCTCTATAGCTGCCATACGCAACTTCCATTGTGCACATTATTTAGTTGTTTGACAAAGAGTTTCTGTGTAATGTGGTGACTGCCAATAAACCTTTTGTTAAAGAAAAAAGTATTTTTCATTCCCCTAAATCTTTATTTTATTAACATGGGCATAACTTTTATTTTTCACATCCTTTGTGAAATTTTGTCCGTAGCTGTAAAGGAAACATTCCACAAACGGTACCTCATAATGATCCTAATGAAAGTACGGTGACACTATAAAGCACTGTGTCAAATCATCTTTGCTGACATGTAAATCTCAATGAAGAGAAAGTGCGAGTTCCCACACATAATTTACCTGACAATTCTTCCAGACAAATATAATGCAGGACATCCTAGCATGCGGATGTGTGCAGTCATACAAAAAACACTGCTGAGTTCCACCATCATTATATATAATTATGTCTCAAAAACCCATTTTACATTTACAGTAGTTGAGCTGGCTGCTATCAATACATAAAGAGAATGTTCTCATAGTTTACTAATGTGTACGTAGAAAGGTGCAAAGCTCCATTTTGATGACAAGAAGAGACCCATGCTGTTCATTTAGTGAAATCCAGGATAAAGTGTTTTTGTCACATATCTGCAGAGAAATTACAATGCAGTTCCTACACCACATCTGGGGATATAATGGTTGCCACAAAATAAAGGTGACCCCATATGTTTGCCAGTATTTGTCATTATCATGCAGAAGACTATGGAAACTGAAAGGACTCACTTACACTTTCTGTGGTGACCTGCATTTTTTCCACACAAGGCAGGTCATCACCAGAGCACTTTGAAAACAATTGTTTTCTAAGTGCTCTGTTCACACCACAATGCTGGTGTGATTCATGTTTCCACAGCAAATGGATAGATGGCACAGCGCTGCTTTGTTGTGGCATGAATGAAGTGTCACTAAGTGACACTGTTTTTTAACTGATGTAGCTTTGTTTTTCAATTTATTTATTTATTAAACATTTTATATGTGCTATAACCATGAAAAGGATTCCCTAAGGATTTTTTTTTTAATATGAAGATAGCAGTAGGATATTGTATTGCGTTAGTCATCAATTAATACAGAAAGTTTGAAGCTTAAGTGATACCCTTTATTGGCTAATCAAGTTATTAAAGATGTAAGCTTTTCTTGACTCTCTTCCTGTCCTTTTTCCTTTATTTTATATTATATCATGCCTAACGTTTTGACTGTTTCTTACAAAGTAATGGTTTTACTGTATGTATACTTACTTCTGTGTTTGTGTACTTTTCTTTCCGAAAACTACATAAAAATCTTTAATTAAAAAAAAAAGAAAACAATGCAAACTTTTGCGTTAAATCAGATCACTTCTTCGGGCTTATACAATGTTGAAATGTATAAAGCCTTAAGAAGTGATCTCATTCATCCCAAAAGCTTGCATCTTTAACCACTTGCCTATAGGGCACTTATACCCCCTTCCTGCCCAGGCCAATTTTCAGCTTTCAGTGCTGTCGCACTTTGAATGACAATTGCACGGTCATGCAACATTGTACCCATATGACATTTTTATAATGTTTTTGAGACAGATAGAGCTTTCTTTTGGTGGTATTTAATCACCTCTGGGTTATTTTATTTTTTGCTTAACAAACCAAAAACAACTGAAAATTTTGAAAAATAAACTTTCTTTCTTAGTTTTTGTTATAAAATTTTGTAAATAAGTGATTCTTCTCCTTCACTGATGTGCGCTAATGAGGCTGCAGTTATCAGCACTGATAGTCTGCACTGATGGGCACTGATAGGTGGCACTGATGGGCACTGATGAGGAGGCATTAGTAGGTGGCACTGATGGGCACTGATGAGGAGGCACTGGTAGGTGGCACTGATGGGCATTGACAGGCATCACTGATGGGCACTGAAAGTCAGCACTCATATATGGCACTGATAGGCGGCACTGACTGGCACTGATAGGCGGCACTGACTGGAACTGTTAGGTGGCACTGACTGGCACTGTTAGGTGGCACTGATAGGCAGCACTGACGGCACTGATAGGCGGTACTGATGTGCATTGATAGGCGCCACTGACTGGCAATGATAGGCGGCACTGACTGGCACTGATAGGTGGCACTGATTGGCAGCACTTTTGTAAATGTTATAACTTTCACGCAAAACAATTAATTTACATTTATTGGGATTTATTTTAGCAAAGACATGTAGCAGAATACATTTTGGTCTAAATTTATGACAAAATTAGATTTTTTACATTTTACTGGAAATGTTTAATAGAAAAAAGTAAAAAATACAGTTTTTCTTTTCAAAATTGTCGGGTTTTTTTATAGCGCAAAAAAATGCATAGGCAATCAAATACCACTGAAAGAAAGCTCTATTTGTGGGAAAAAAGGACATAAATTTCATTTGGGTGCAGCGTTGCATGACCGCGCAATTGCCAGTTAAAGTAATGCAACGGCGTAAAAAATGATCTGGTCAGGAAGGGGGGTAAATTCTCTGGAGGGCAAGTGGGGTAAAGCAGAACTCCAAATAACAATTTTAAGCAGACTTTTTTTCCTCTTGGAATAAAGGTTTTACATAAATGAATAAAAGCTGACCATTGTAAGAACCACCGAGCTCTCTAATTGCCACTTTCGCTAGACAACTTGGTCTGTTAAAGGAAGTTAAAAAACGACAGACTTACTGGCCAGATCACCAGCTGAAAATAAAGAAAACATGCCTAAAAAAAGAAAAGTAATGGCATTGCATCCATGAACTGGTATGTTATCAAACAATAAATGTTTTGGGTTTAAAACCTTTTTAGGCTAGCCAATAAAGGGTATCACTAAAATTTCCAATGATCAAAAGGAAAAGAAAGGCAGAAGCTATTTGCCACTCTGTTTGAAACTTAGTATGGAGCCTAAAATGAACCTTACCAAACATGATAACATAGAGAGTCCATCATTATGAAATATGGGACGTGGGACAAGCAGTTAGTTCAACTTTCTGAAAAGTCAAGATTTACCTAATGGGTCATGTGGCTGTTTATTCCAATGGGGACATTCTGACATTTGCTGTTCAGACATACATGACAACGTGCCTGTTACGGTAGCAGTCAAGAGTACGTTTCGAGTCAATCTGCCGGCTCTCTGCTTTTCTGTAAAAGTGATCTAGGTTTCTGTAGATCCCGATAACTTCTAAATAACTCGCAGATATACTAGATATAACTGAGATAATGAACACTAAAGTTGATTTTAGTGTATTTTTTTCTGAAAATATAGATTTGATTAACAGTTATGCAAATTTTACATAACATAAACAATAGCAACTACCATCTGTTTTATCCTCTGCATTCATAAAATAATGTGGTGAGAGGTTTAAGTAATTTTAAAGCCAAAAGTACAGATTTTTGGAAGTGGTTACATTCATATAATAGTGCATATAATAGTTGCATTCTTTCCTTCTCGTGCCAGTGTAATGTAGGCTCAGTATATGGTTATGGACTGCCATAGAACCTGCTCCCTCTTCTTCCTGAGTTCATTCCATAAACAAACATTGGGGTCTTTTTATTAAGCTTTATACAAGGTTAAAACCAATTTATTATTAGCCACTTGACTGATAATTCCAAATCTCATTAGAAAATACCTGCTTTTTTTTTTTAAATATCCTTTTCCTGGTATGTGTGTGAATCGAACCTGTGAGATGGTAAAGGAGGCTAAACGGGCTGTGCTGGCTTTCCAGGGGAGCAATGATTTCACTTTGTCAATCATGGGACAGTGCTTGAGCCTAGCGATTGGTTCCTTGGCTTGGGCACTGTCTCAGGGAAGCAGGTCCCATGCATTCCAGATATTCTTGCGGCCTGGTAACGATAAAAGAACAGCAAGGTCAGTGCAAAGGGATGTCATTTACAGAGACACTCTCACTTTGCCCTACATTTAAATTGGCATATTTGTGAAGCAAATTTTATTTTTATTTTATTTATTACAGGTACTTATATAGTGCCGTCAATTTATGCAGCGCTTTACATATATATTGTACATTCACATCAGTCCCTAACCCTCAAGGGACATATAATCTAAAGTCCCTAACTCACATTCATACATACACATATTAGGGCCAATTTTAGACAGGATCCAATTAACCTACCAGAATGTCTTTGGAGTACCCGGAGGAAACCCACGCAGGCACAGGGAGAACATGCAAGCTCCAGGCAGGTGGTGCCATGGCTGGGATTCAAACCAACGACCCTAGTACTTCCAGGCGGAAGTGCTAACCATTTAGCCACTGTGCTGCCCCACAAATAAAAAGAAATGTATGTGAAATTGCAAATAGATGCCACCATAGAAAGTAACCTAACCTACATGTAAATTTTTAATCCCCTTTTAGCTCTTAACATGTACAGGGATGTCTAAATTATGTTTTTATTAGTAGTTTTAGCTCCCCAGGTTGTAACTGTGACAATGGTTACGTTTCTGTTTTTACCTATTAAGCTTTAAGTTGTTGAAGATACTAATGACTATTGCATACATACACCTAAAACTTTTTTGGCTAAAAACAAGATCAGACACGTTATACACTTCAAATAACATGTACTCTTCAAACCTTTACACATTCTGTTAAATACATATTACAAAAAAGTATAAGATTGATAGCTTCCTGTCATATAGCTTGGCAGAAAGAATAACTCAACTTAAACATTCTATGCTTAGCCAAAAGCATGTGAATAAGAAGGGAAAACTGTCAGTGCCCTATGGGTAATTTTTAGGATTGAAGCAAAATATTTGACAACAGTATGAAAATATGTTGCATATATTAGAACTCTCCAAACTGTGGGTTCCTGGAATTTCTATGTCAATTTGTTGGCTGGTATGGATATGAGGCATGATATATTGAATAACATTAGAGAGAGAATTAACTTTAAATCCTGAAAAAGCATGTTGGTTTCCAACATCAATAATAGTCTACTGTTGTGATTACTTTAACAGAAACGTTCAGTGACTCACTGCCAACAAATAAATTGGCCAGAAAAATGTGAGCATTGTGAAATAAATTATAACAAATGTAGAGGTAATAAAACTGACAGCAGTCACTGAGTCTTTGTAATACCACCAAGAAATAGGCTAAGAAAAGGGCTTTAAATTGTATTATGTATTTTCATGGACACTAGGAAGTATATTTATGGGGAATGTAATACGTTGTAAATTAAAACATATACTACCAAAAGTAATTTGCTACCTGAATTTATGGCAATTTATGCTTAAATATTTATTTAATTTCTGCTCTTTTTCTATGGAATGTAGTTTAACAATTTTACTCTGATATTGTGTTATCATTTATAGTTATTTTTAGAGCAAGAGATTGTAGTGCATTGTTGTGCTTCCTCTTTATAATTAAGGCAGGGCAGTGAAATAATGGAATCTATAAAAAATAAGTACGTATAGGTCATAATACCCAAATTTATGTAAAGGCATTCCATTGGGGTTGAATTGCTAAATGCAAATAGACTGTTCATTTCACAAGGGAATTTGTCCCAGAGCTTAGTAAATGTGGAATTTCACTTTGCAAAGACCACCCAATGATGTTCAAGGAAAAATAAAAAGTTCTGGGGCAAATTACCTTACAAAGTTCAACTTTCCTTGCATAGTAAACTGTCTCTTTGCCTTTAGTAAATCAACCTCAGTGTGTCACTTGGCAATTGATCATGTATTGATTGCAGCCATGGAGAATGTGCAAGCGTGGGTAGCTACATTAATGAAATGCGACTATGAAAATTAGAAGATTATTTTTAGATAAAGCAATTTTCAGTAGATATAAAAGTAATTACTTGAATTGGTCCAGAGCAGCACACTTAAATCAAGTACCCCCTATCTTCTTTTTCAACACCTATTCAATTTCAGAGCTAGAAAGCTAAGGTGGTATAGCCTGTAGTGGCTGCTTGTACAGTGGGTTTATTTTACCAAAGAAGTACAGCATGTTTACTTTGCCATGTGAAATTTCACTTAACTTAGTGAATGAGGTGAAACTAAGTTATAATTAATATTGCAAATAACACCCAATCACATGCTTTGGAAAAAAGGATTGTTGCTTTTACGTGATTGGTTGATTGAAGTCAGCACGATTTCAACTTGTTCCTAAACAAAATTAAAACTCACTTTGCCAGCTCTGTCTATACTCCTTTAGTAAATCAACCCCACTGCACAATCAAGTTATTTGATAGGCAATATGCCAAACTATAGGAATTTGATTTATTTACTAACTACATTTTCTTTACCAACTAAAATTACACAATAGAAAACCATCATCATGTCTTCCCAAGCTAACAACCTTTTTAATAGAAATTAAAATAAAACTGGATTATGGATTGGATTAAGTACATCTCACCTATGGCCTGAAGCAGATGGTCCCCCTTTACCCTTTTTTGTTTTTGGCACCTTCTTTTCCCTCCTCCCCTCTACTCTTTTCTTTCTCTTCTCTAATCTCTTTTTATGCTAGATCTAGTCTGACTCTCTTGCAGCCGGGTGCCCACACTGAAGATGCCGGCGCCAGGGAGAGAAGACGGTGAAACCAGCCATTGCGAGGACACCGCTGGACCGAGGGACAGGTAAGTGTCTGTATTTTAAAAGTCAGCAGCTACAGTTTTTGTAGCTGCTGACATTTTTTTTTTCAGCTGGAACTCTGCTTTAAGTAAAAAAGAAAAGACTTAGCTTCTTTAATGTACATTAGTTTAAAAGCCAATTTCAACGTTCATACACATATCAAGAAATAAGATTTTATAATCTGCCTCAGACTTTTATGGATGAATTTGACATTAAGGCCTTATACAGATCACACAGTGTACAGAAGTACACTAATCACCTAATATGTAGTATCTCAATAGATATCAATCAGCCTTGAGAGATGTCTGCCCTGTAAATACAGTCCTATCATTAGTTGTAGTAGGTCTAAAACAATCTAATCAGCATGAACATTTAGTCATGTATGGTCACCATTGAAACGTTGGTGATTATGTGATATGGAACACTTTTTGGTACCTATAGCCACAAAATGGCAGTAGTAAGGTCCTGCTGATAAACAGTTGAGGCATACATTTTAATACCTAAATCAGCCAAAAATTATGATGTTTATGCACAGATCAGACACCATTGGTGGTAGTATTATCTCAGTGGAACTACAACCAGAATCTTATTTTCCTTTTTTTTTAGAGTGATAAAGGGTTTTATTATTTTCAGTCTCCCCATCTTCCAGAGGGAAACTGTTTCCAAGAAAGACACAAGTAGTAAAAAAATATCTTATTAGAGTGGAGAAGGCCTAGAATTGGTACAAATACTTCTGAGTCACTAACCAAAAATACCTTCTTTCAACACTTCTTTTTTATGATCAGGGACTTAGAAAGCACTGGAGTCAAGACATCAGCAAAATCAATCAAGTAACTGACATTTTCAGAATGAAAAGTCAGCAAAAGTGGCTCCCCCATATCTCTCTCCTAACAGCTCTATTAAGAATCATTATGTACAGATTTTGCAGTTTCCAAATGATCCGTAGAAGGGAAGCATTACTATGTCCAGACACTCAGTTACTCAATGGGTACTTCTGTTCCCCACTAATAAATCCTTTTTTTTTTCCTCTAACACCAGAAGCAAAGCCTGAGCAAGAAGTGCACTTTTAGAGATGTTATTCATAACCATTAACATAATAATCTTGATTTGTCTGTCTGGTTGCTTCAGAATCATGCTTTTAGAAACATACCAATCTAAACTGCAGATTCAGATCAGTGTCAGTAAATTGTTATACAAACACAATTGTCATACTTGAACCTTAAAATGAGGAAAGCACTAAATGCTAAGGGCATTATAAGGCACATTTATGATTCCCTTAATTTCTTTACCAACTATATAAAGGAATGCTTGCCAACTACAACGTCTTATAACAACCACAAATTACAAAACCAGGCATTGTGCAATGGTTTAATATGAATTTTCTTTTATGTTTCAGTTATTCTTAGAAACACAATTTTATCCAGGTGTTGCTATACCTCTTGCTGCTGCATTGACCTTATTATTAAATTTCTTGTGATGTTACAGGATAGTGTCACATTCAGTGGATCTTATTAGCAGACGTTTTAGTGTCTCAGTAATTATATGTAACCAGAGGATCAGTCACTTAGTAATGTTGTGAATTATGAATAAGAACATTGAATCAGATTAAAGGATAAGTTCACCTTTAGGAACATGTTACATGTTCCATCCATTTTAGGGTGGAACATGTAGCATGTTCCGATTGCTGCAGCCACATCTGCCGCCCCCCTCCCACTGACAGATAGTATGGAGAGAAGATTCCCTGTACTATCTGTCAAATTTTAAAACAGCACAGTCATGCGGGGCTCCTCCCACACGGCTGCATCATTCATTCACGGACTTCCATGAATTAATGAACTGCAAGTCCCCGCAGCCTTAGCGGCTGTGGGCTTGTAGTTTTCAATGAACTACCATGGTGCTGTGGAGAGCCATGGTAGTTCATTGAAGCTTCCTGTCAGTATATCTGCTTGACCGTACATCCCTGTATGGCAAGCAGATATTCTGACAGGTCTGCAGGAGACCTGCATGGCATCAGTGATCTACTGATCGCTGGTGCAATGCTTTCCAAGCTCCTTTGGACAAAAATATTAAATGCACATTTTTTTACCTGCAAAAAAATGTGTATTTATTATTTTTGTCCAAAAGGTGACCCTTTAAATGTTGCACTGACACTTGGATACCCAACCTGCCAACCTGTATTGCTTTGTGCGTGTTTACCTTTTTGTAGAAAGCTTATTGTATTGTAGAAGATACATTAACCAACAGCATTACAGTGGGAGAACAGACAGCAATAAAAGCTTGGCGCACTTTTTTATTTTTTTTTACATGCACTGCTTGATGAATAGTTGACCACCTCTTAATCAACAATGTTATTCTTGTGCTACCCTGATTGAAGCTCCAAATGGACTTTTTATGCTTTGTGGCTGTCATTAACAGAATATGCAGGCTTTTCAGTCAAAATTTACATCTCTGTTACTTCAAGCAGGTGGAACAGGTTAATGGCTATTGTGACAGTGTGACGATCTGTCACCCAGGATTCTCAACTAGGCAGGTTGAGGGGCTCCAGGGTAAGTGTTTGATACGGAGGAAAGTGGCTTTTCACTTTCCTCCTTTGTTTGTAAGGTCTGTTTTGGGATCTGGAGCCTGGATATTTCAAAGAGATCTGGGAGGGATGAAATCTCCAATCCTGGGACCAGGTTTTGGGAATGGCCAGAGTCAGGACCAGGGTTCTGGGCTCCACCCCGGCAGATAGGAGTCAGGAGGGCTCCACTTGGAAGACAGGAGGTCACTGCCTGGACGTCAGGTGGGCTCCACCTAGGAGAGGTGGAAGCCAAAAGCAGCAAGGGGCTGCTAGAGTCTAGTTGTGTGCTAGTGGCCAGCTGTGTGCACGAGCCATAAGTCTTGAAGAAGTCTGCAGGAGACAGACAGCAAGCTGAGTGTAAGCCAGGAGGCCGAACCATTGTTTTGTGGATGATCGATACCCCTGTGTGGGAAACTTCTGTTTGAACTTTCATTTAAATAAAAGTGGGCTAAAAAGGCCCTGAAAAAGAAAGCGAGTAGCTGTTTGCGTTTAAAAGCTCTACCACATTGAAGCGAGTTCCCACACTATGAATAGCACAATAGGTGGCACTGTTTGAGAAAATGTGAAAATGAACAAATATTTTGTGCTTGACAAACAGTCTCTCTTAAATGTATTTAAAGAAATTATGCTACCAACAAATACCTTACTATCTGTATAGATAGTAAGGGCCAGCAAATGATAAACTGTAGGAGGGTGCGTGTCCCTATGCACCAGAAGGCCCACTATACTGTACTATGACCTTTATTAAGGACTTGTGTGGGGCCTGTCCTTTAGTGGTGTAAGTTATTGCCACATGGATGGGTGTACCCGTACTACATATCTGTAGCAAGAGTTATATTGAGGCTATTGAGGAGGATATAAACATCATAGAAGGGATGGGATGTGTTCTACTTATGACATCAACAATTCTACCCCTTTTTCTACCCCTTTTCCTCTGAGATAAGATGACAAGGAACATGGTATTTATGCATTATACACTATTTCTGTGCAATTTATATGTATGAAAACAGAGATCGCATGTGCTGTGATATAAATACTTGCTTCTCCTTGCTCTATGGGTTTTCAATAAGGTGGTCCTAAACACGCCAATTATATAAAAGTCCTTAATAAAAGTCATAATACAGTATAGTGGGCTTTCTGGTGCTTAGGGACACGCACCTTCATACAGTTTATCATTAATTAAATAAAGTATCTGCATTTTAATACAACCAGGTAGACAGGTATTTCATGTTATTTTTTTTTTTACACCCACAACATGTATTGCTTTAGGCACATTTATTATTTTAGAATTAACTACATTCATTCCCAACTGATTTTGTACGTGTCTGATGTTGCTCATATCAGGGAAATAGCAGTTATTTTGAAAGGAATATACAAGGTAATGAAAGAGAAAGAAACTATGAATTTTTTTTTATCTTTTACAAATAAACTAGACCTGTCAAGGTGATCTTAAAGAACATATTAATCACACTATTTAGGAATACATTTCAGAACCATTTTTGTGCATTTAGTTTTATGTCAGTGATTAGTTATGAAAAGAACAGTGATTAACACTAATAAAAATACTCACAATAATAGAATAATAATATTAATAAAGACTTCCTAACGTCTTTTAGAATGCAATAAGAAAGTAATTGATTATCACCAAATAAAGCCCATATTAACAAATATGTATGAGTGTGGTAGGAGTATCATGTTGTATCAAACCATTATTTGAATACCTAACTGGAAATATGGAAATAAAATAACTTGAAAGAACTATGCTATTTGTGATAAACATCCGTATTTGTAATTTTTATTTTCAAAAAATGGTTTTAAGTTACAGACAATATGTACTTTTCATAAAAATACCGAAAGCTGTTTGGTCTGGTTTCAGTAATAAGTGCAAAAGGCATTGTTAATACTCAAACTATTATTGAAGTAAAAAGAAATTAATTGTACTGTTTAAGGATCTTTTTTTTAAAAGCTGAACTAAAGTATATTTCTTTTTTGATTAATGAGGGGCACAAGATTCAGAGACAATTCCTAGTGTCCTAAGAGGATAGATGCCTTTTCTCTATTAAAGAGAAAATTTACTATTTTACCACTCCCTGTAACCTCTCTGACACCCCTTTTCCTCTCTCTGATCACAACTTTATTAGCTTCACACTCTCCCTGACTCCTACCTCTAATGCTTCCAACCAGGAAACCGTTACCTGTAGAAACCTCCACCACCTCAGCCCTGACCTTCTTCATTCTGCTACTGAGTGCATCTATGATAAAATTGCTCCGCTGTCCTGCCCAGACCTAGCCACATCTGCCTACAACAAATATCTATCATCCTCCCTGGACGCATTTGCTCCTCTTGCTACATGCAGAACCAGGCCTCTCCCGTCACAACCCTGGCAAACAGATGACACAAGAAGTCTCAAGAGCTCTTGAGCGAGCATGGCGTAAAACTAAATCCCTGAAATACTTTACCCTGTACAAATCCGCTCTTCTCAAATACAACTCCGGCCTCCACGCTGCTAAGCAAACCTACTACAGCACTCTCATCAAAACCCTCTCATCCAATCCTCGTCAACACTTTTCTACCCTTAATTCCTTACTCCACCCCCTACTTCCTCCACCCACCAACTTACTTACTGCACAGGAGTTGGCCAGTCATTTCAAGAACAAGATCGACACAATTTGTGATGAGATCTCTGTGACGGTTGCGGCGTCAGACCCCCAGCCCTTCTCACCAACTCGTGACCGACGGACTAGCCAATCTAAAACAGCACTGTCACATGCGTAACAATACCACACTCAGCTGCACCCTGCACAAAGATTTTCCAGCTAATGGACCACAATCTATGTACCGCAGCCTGAGAGCGATTGTTACTGGATCAGGTTAATTACACAATTAACCCTTCACACTGCCACCACCTCCTTTTTGTACAGAGAAAGAGGAAACTCACCAATCTTAGCAATAACACTATGATGTTTGAACAATCGTCTGTATACACACTGTCACCGCAGGCAGATGTATATAGAGATTTAAAACACACAGTAGCACTCTTCAGAGCCAGTTCAACACTTTTCAGAAAATAAGATTTATCACTAAAAAGGTCAAAATGGTGCAATAAAAGTATTTACAGAAAAAGATGTAGCCAATATATGTATATAAATACAGAGAGCAATACCACAACAGAGAAACAACAGAAAGAAGTTTAGAGAGGTAGAATACTTGCCATCAGCCTTGGTTCAAGCAGCGTTCAAGTGTCAGAGCAAAAGGGTGTCTTTTCTCCCAAAGTTGGTTCCTGATGTTAAAAAGGGAGAATTCTTCAACTTACTGCTCCAAGCATAACAGCCTTTTTCTAAGAACCCATCAGGGTGACTCATTGAAGCAGAGAACCAATCTCCTCATTGGGGAGGGGTGTTTTAGGCGGGGAACTCAGGCTATGACCAAATCCCTCCCAGTTTATATCATGGTCAATAACCTTCCCTAGGTACATGTAGCAGCCTAGTCACTAGTAGATTAATATGCAGAATGATATCCTAAACGTCCAGACATCAAATATGCCATATTTTACTATTTCAGCTAGAACTATATGGCTTTCTACTCTCCTGTAGACTTTAACTAGGGGTGTAAGATATCAGGCGACTTGCATTAAAATTACCAATCTGAATATATGTTTTGCTTTATGGTATGTATTATGTACGAGAAAATACGAAATTGTATGAAAAAGTGTTTTCACATGGGATATATGTTTTAATGCTATCCTGGAATGCTTTTGAAGTCCAGTGACTGCTGGGTTTATGGCTTTACGATCAGCTTCAGAGCAAGAGTTTCCCAGACACCCTGGCATCAGCTAATTGGGTTTACAACCATGAAGGATATCCAACTGTGTCCTGTGCACTTTTGAACCCAGCACACAAGGACCACGTGTCACTCAACAGAGAGGGAGGGGGAGCTGATTTGGAGTGAGAAATGATACAAGATGGAGGGTCTTTACCAAAATGGATGTTTGCATCCATATTTGTACGTACAATTGCTACAATCTCCAGTGTCAAGTTTCCTCCTCCAACCACCATACCAGGCCCACCACCACACTCAACACTCTCCTACTTTGACCCTGTTACCACCTAGGAAGTTACCGAACTCCTTTCCAAGGCTCACTTTATCACCTGTCCCCTGGACCCTGTCCCCTCACGATTTTTGCAGCCTCCTTCCTGCTCTATCCTAAACTCTCTATCCCACATCTTTAACCTCTCAACTCTCCATGGGCACCTTTCCCTCCCCACTCAAACATGCACTGGTTACCCCCATACTTAAAAAACCCTTGCTGGACCCCACCTGTTTGAATAACTTAAGACCCATCTCCCTGCTCCCATTTACCTTCAAGCTTTTCGAGCATCTTGTTCACAACATTCCACTGAAAATGCCCTACTAACAGAGGCAGACTGACCATTTGAGCACTTGGGCACTGTAGGGGGCCCCATGAAATGCCCCTGGCACCTTTTTTATAGGCTTTTTGGGTGTGCTTTGAGCGTGGGCAAGGACACAGGGGCCCCATGATCCCCTATTGCCCGGGGGCCCCATGAGTTGTCAGTCCGCCCCTGCCTACTAAAACTCACTAATGACCTACCAACTGCTAAAACCAATGGCCATTACTCCATACTCAGACTCCTAGACCTTTCCGTTGCCTTTGACACAGTTGACCATCCGCTCCTCCTCAGCAAACTCCACTCCATCGGCCTCCATGACTCTGCTCTCTCCTGGTTTTCCTCTTACCTTTCTCAGCGCACTTTCAGCGTTACATACAACAACTTCTCCTCCGCTCCTCTTCCTCTTTCTGTAGGGGTACCCCAAGGCTCTGTCCTTGGGCCCCTCCTTTTCTCTCTCTACACCTCCTCCCTGGGCCAATTGATAACCTCCCATGGCTTCCAATACCACCTCTATGCTGATGACACCCTATCTCTCCATTCCCCAGTTCACCCCTCAATATCCTCACGTATCACAAACCTACTAAGCGACATATCAGCATGGATGTCACACCACTATTTTAAACTCAATCTTTCCAAAACCGAGCTTGTAATATTTCCTCCTTCCTGATCCCCCACTCATGACATTAGCATTAGGATCAACATCACAACCATTGGTCCTTTCCCTTGGCAATAGATCTATTGCTCTGAGGAAGGGAGTTTGACTCCTGAAACATGTTAGCACTTTACCCAAGGACCCATGCCGTCCACAACTGGCATCCTTTGACTTCTTGTCTCAGTTTTTATGACCTTTTTGGCTTGTGAGTATGTTTTCTGCTTTTTTAAATAAATTTCACATTATTATGGTAATGCACGAGGAGAGTGCGCCCTGTTTTGTTCTTTTCTACTAGCATCGAGATTCCCCGATCTACCAAGGGCGGCACCTCAGCAAGTGCAAGATTCCATTTTGAGTGTAGCAAGAGAGATTTGAATGCCGGTTTCTGGTTACTGTTGGATTTTATACTCATAGACCTCTCCTTTGGGCCCCACATCCAATCACTGGCTAAATCCTGCCGCCTCAACCTCTGGTCAGAAAGGGGCAGATTTTGGAAATATTTCAATGACACCACAAAACAATTTATCCATGCCTTGGTTTTATCCCGCCTTTATTACTACATCTCCCTCCTCACTGGTCTACCGTTACATACGTTATCCCCCATTCAGTCTATTATGAATGCTGCTGCTAGACTAAAACACCTTACCAAGCGATCAGGGACTGCTGCCCCTCTCTGCCAATCCCTTCACTGGCTTCCACTAACCCAACGTATAAAATTAAAAATACTAACCACAGCTTACAAAGCCATCCACAACACTGCCCCAAGCTACATCACCAACCTCATCCGCAGATATCGCCCAAATCGCCCGCTCCACTCCTCCCAAGACATCTTCCTCTCTAGCTCCCTCGTCACCTCCTCCCACGCTCGCCTCCAAGACTTCTCCAGAGCCTCTCCCATCCTCTGGAACTCCCTACCACAGTGTGCCCGGTCAGCCCCCACCCTGGCTGCCTTTAGGTGATATTTGAAAACTCACTTACTCAGGGAAGCCTACCCCACCTACACCTAAGAACTGTACTTGAATCACCTCCACCAGATCACCCCCCACAGCTATCACCTTTTGTATCACCTCCCCTTCCTTTAGATTGTAAGCTCCACGAGCAGGGCGCTCCTATTCCTTCTGTACTGAAATGTATTGTAATTGTACTGTCTCCCTTATATTTGAAAACGCTGTGCAAACTGTTGGCGCTGTATAATAATAATATGAGCTGTTTTTTCCTGTTTTCAAGACTTCATCTACACGCTGCTTGAACTGGTCTCTTCATGCAGCTATCTGGATCAGTGTATCCTCAGTAGTAGCCTTGAAGGCTGTACAAGGACCACAGTGGTCTAAAGACTGTGGAGCCAGCCTGGAATGTGACCTTCTGGTACTGGATTCTGCATAGTTGCATTTACCAGACCTTAGTGTGCTGTGTTGGCTACAGAGAGCTTTTCTGGTCCAGAGCCATGGCACAGCCTAAGGCATGCCCATACTTCTGTAGACTCATTTTGTGATTAGCCTATATGGGCCGAGCTCCGGGCGCTACTTCATTTATTAGAAGCCATTATTATCCTTATTTTCCTCTGCTGCTGGAATCTGGTGAACTCTGGCCATTTGAACTTGTTCTGTTTTCTGAAGCCAGGTCATGAGTAACCAAGTTGTTCCTGCTTGCAATGCAACATGTTAGATTCCAAACACGAGGGGAGTCCCTCTGGCTCATGATCCACTAACAGATCTGGGACAGCCTACAGTGTTCTTTCTCAAGAGCCTGACATCGAAAGCCCAGAGCATTGTGCCCTGCTTGAGTCCCTACATTCCTTGGAGTTTTCCATAGCTCCATCAGGTATGGCCCCCTCCTTGAATTTCAACCCTGGTGGATTCCACTGTTATGCAGAATTTCATGGAACAAAGTGCAATTTTGATTGATTATTCTGACTGTTGAGATCATAGGCAAAACTGAATGCTCTCCCTTTCAGAATCATTATCTGACCTACTGTATCTACCTGCGGTCTTAGCCTCTATTGGGTCTTTGTCTGCAGTGGCTCTATTTGATGAAGAGTTTAAAAAATCCTTGCCTAGATGATGTTGTCCCTGAGGAGTTGCAGGCAGCTGCCATAATTTCCAGGCTTAATGAGACCATTTGCCTCATCAACTTAAAAATGGAGGAGTAACCTGTAACTTCCACTAGTGTTGCTACCTTTCTGGGATCCCATGCAGAGTGGTAAACTCCTGATAAACTATTTACACTTCCCAAATGTTTTGCAGTCCAATATCCATTGAGGACTTCTTTATTAAGAAGGGGGTGGTTCTCACTATTGATCTAATGTTGCTGCCAGACCAGCTGCTGATAAGGTCTTTGCTTGAAATGACACTGGTAGAAATATTGTGAAAAGTCCATTTCACTTCTAATCTATTCACACTGTTTTCAATCAAGTCCTGATGAAGGGGGCGTTTTTGAACCCACAAAATGTGTTGGCTACTTTTTGGATTATTCCTCTGGCTTTAATTAGAATAAAATTGTATCTAGACCTTTTAGTAGTGGTGTGGTGCTTCAGTTTCCATTTTTGTTACACCCACTTGTTTCTCTGGCAGTATTCCCAAGAACGTTATAGAGGATGCACCCGTTTTCAAGGGTGTAACTAAAGAAAAAAATCAGGGCCTCCCAGCCACTATCTGCATTTGAAGTCTCTGGTATATTACACATACAACTATATTCTCAAAGAACCTGCATAAAGAACTTCAACAAACTAATGCTCAAAGCTAATCATATCCAAAAGCAAATTCACACTCCAACAAATAATCAAAAATAATGAGTAGAACTGTATCCCCCCCCCTTTTTTTTTTTTTTTTTTTTTTTAACAAAGCATACAAACACATGCTGGCGGCAGTCCAAGTGGCTCATTAACCACTGGATCGAGTTTCAACCGGTGTGGCCATGAAACAATCCAACAGTGCGGCTAGCTGGTCACAGACATAAAGAGAGACCAGATCGAATCTGATCAGCTCTATGGCGTCACTTACGGTGTAGGCGGATGTAGACAATTTTTTTTTCAAAGCAAAAGTTAAACATTTTTTTTTCCCGATCTTTTGATTTTAAAGGTAAAGGAGAGATTTGGAGTCTCTCCATAAAGAGGACCTGTCATCCTTGTTTTTATTACAAGGGATGCTTACATTCCATAGCAATGAAAGTGATAAAAAAAATTAAAGGGACAGTGTAAAAATAAAAAATAAAATAAATAAGAACATTTTTTTTAAAGTGCCCCCATCCCTCTGTACTCATGCGCAGAAGTGAACACATGTAAGTTGCACATGCATATGTAAATGGTGTTTGCAGCACACATTAGAGGTATTGCCGCAAACATTAGAGCAAGAGCAATAATTCTAGCACTAAACCTCCTTTGTAACTCCAAGCAGGTAACATGTAAAAATCTTTAAAATGTCACCTTTGGTGATTTTTAAGGATCGCAGTTTGTTGCCATTCCACTATCGTGTGCAATGTTAAAGCGTGATGGGTTAGGTATCTACTCAACGTAACATTATCTTTCATGTTTTACAAAAAATTGTGGTATATATTATGTTTTGTTTTTTTTTTAATTCATTAAAGTATATTTTTTACCCAAAAAATTGTAATAAAAAAACTTTGTGCAAATACCATGTGTTTCTAGCAAAAAATATTGATATAAACTGGTAAACAAAAAGTGCAAGAAAATGCTTGGTCATCAAGTGATTAAAATACCATAGCAAATATAGGGTCAAATAGGATTGTAAGGTAACAGGTATATTGGGTCTTACTTACTTACTTACTATAATGTAGTGCTTAGCAGATATTCAGTAAGAATTGAATGTTGGTCAAAGAAAGCTATACAACAGAAAAAGTCCCAGCCTAAGCAATTGCATTATTATTGGTGCGGAATGTATGTCAGCTCAGGAGTGAAAGAGACCTATGAAATGGAAAGTTCTGTGTCTTTAATAACATAGAAATCCCTTATAAGGTGTCTCTGTGTGGTAAACAAGGCACACTTAACCTGTTGCCGCCTGCATGACACATACAGTATGTGTGGCGGCAAAAAGGGTGGGCCAATGTGTGTCACTGGGTGGCCCATGTTTCTGTGCTTAAAGCGTGCTCACTGTGAACTCCTGGTACAGAGTCCCAACTAATGATTGTTAGTAGCTGGGGGGACCTGCTCTCAATTATGTGACCACTGTGAAAGCCAATCACAATGGTAACATGATCACCTATCCTGCCCCCCTCCGGGTGTTCTGAACTTTTTAAAGAGGCACTGGAGAGGGCAGGAAGGGGTTAAATTTTCACTACTTTGAACTTGTATCATCACATTACAATATAAAAAAATTACATAAACAAAAAAACTAAAAAATATATATAGTGTATGTAAATGCTGTTGATATCCACACATAATCAGTGTTACACTCTCAAATGTGGGAGCGAAAGTGTATGGCCACAGTCACAGGTTCTCTTGTATCTGTGTTTCTTATCCAACAGTATAGCTTTCATAGTTTTCCCTTGATCATGAATACTATCCAGCATAAGGAAAGAAAAAAAGGAGTAAATATAGTTCATGTGAATATGAAAATTATAGAGTGCCGCTACCCAGATGGGCACTAATGATGGTTCATCGAGGCCATCGAGTGCACCAATATTACATGCCAAGGCCAAAATTTAACAGTTCAAATAGTTCAGCCAACATGTGTGCATGCTGTCAGCAAGAGCATTGTAACACATGGAACTGATGGATGGACTGATAAGGCTATCCCTTGTTCCACATGGTTCCCATTGTACTTGTGGAGAACTTAGAGTTAATGCTTGCAGATCTGCACAATTGTGTAGAGGAGTTACTGAATGTTTCCTATCTAATTTTCTGTATGAGTCTCCTATCAGTGAACATTCAAATAACTCTTTGGTTGAAATGTTGGTCTGTGGAGCAGGCCTGTAAAAAGCATTTGTTTAGCATGATCTGTAAGAGACAACATCTCTTTTTAGCTCTCTTGGGCACCCTCATCAAGGATGTCCCTGGCAGTAAGAGGCATCTACCCCAGCAAAAGAAGCCTAGGCCTCAGTCTGGGAAGACTCACCTTCTTTGGTGACAAGAAGAGTTCCTTTTGTTATTTCCAGACTTCAACTTCTAAAGCCAAACCTAAGCCTGAATCACCTGGCTAAATTACCTAAACCTGCAGAGAAGTCTTCTTCAGCAACAAGTCATGCCCCCACTTTTCACAGTATGGAACACTTAGCCTTTGTAAGCACCTGAATAAACAGCATCTCGGAGGCCTTGGTGAGAGAGGTGCTTTCCAGGGGTTACAAACTAGAGTTTATTCCCATTCCTCTTCATGGTTCATGTCTTTCAACTTTTCTTTGTCACTGCACAGACTAGCAGACCTTTATACGCCCTTTGCCGCCCTTCTATATCAAGGGGTTTTTGCCCCAGTTTCTGTGGTGGAAAGGTTTCAGGGATTTTGTTTCATCCTTTGCACAGTTCCAAAACCAAAATGGGGCATCCACCCCATCTTTGATCTCAAGGCCCTGAATGTCTTTATTTAGTATCAAAAAGTTTACATGAAAATTTGCAGATCTGTCGCGGCCTCCCTCCCTAAGTGAAAAAAAAAAACAAATAGCTCATGTAGACAGTTGTTTTCCTGCATTTAATGTGTGTTTAAAATGCACATCAAATACTGCACATCAAATGTCTGCCCACATGATGAGACCTAGGTTTTGTAAGTACAAGTACATGATCTATTATTTATTTTATTTAATTTTGGGGAGCAGGAATAGTATTTTAGGGACTTACTGTAATACTTGTCCTTGTGTAAACTTTTACTTGGTCTAAAGCAGCAACAAAGTGTTAGTTTTTAATTGCAATATTACGACTTTATCCAGCAAATGTGTATTTTCATAGTGTTCTGCCAGTCCTCTGAAACTTCGCTTATTGCTAGTATGCTAATTATGTGATGGAATTCAAATACAGTGTGTCAGACACCAGATGTTTGAGGACAACAAATTTCAAAGATGCCATATACAATAACTAATTTTCCATGGTTGCGATTGGCAGAGAAGGAAGTGATTCATTGTGCACAAACCTTCCAACAACTGGAGAGAGTTGTCTATTAAAACTAAATAAACTGCTGATTAGATAATCATCCTTTGGTGTTCCTCAAGTGGAATTAGGATTTACGTAATAGACATTCACAAAGCTGTAATGCTTATTAAATGGAAAAATAACTAATTAGAAATTTCTTATGTATGCCTTAAAGAAGAGCATATGAAATGTTGTTATTATTGTTATTATTATTATTATTATTATTATAATACAGGATTTATATAGAGCCAACAGTTTGCTCAGTACAATATGAAATGTTATGTTATGCAGTTTGTTGAATGCATTTCCTAAATAATCGAGATCTGGGATTAAAGTCTCCTGTACCCTATTGGACTCTCTACAGAATGTTTAGAAACTCAAGCAAGTTTGTTACTGTTATACCTGTAGCTGGGAAGAGACAATTCTCCGTGCTGGGGTCTCAGATCTCCTGAACCTGATCTACACCTTCCATATCTTAAATATTAACTTTGTGTTGTTTTATTCTTAAAAAATGCAATAAATGTTCCTTTTAGCACTACAATGATATTAACAAAAATGTTTTTTACAACCAATGTAGCCAAGACCGGATGTTTAATTTTTTTTGTCCCTGTTGGTGCAAAATCAAAATGTGTCTCTAAGTCAGTGTTTCTCAACTCCAGTCCTCATGGACCCCCAACAGGTCATGTTTTCAGGATTTCCATTATTTTGCACAGGTGATTTGATCAGTTTCACTGCCTTAGTAATTACCACAGCTGTTTCATCTGAGGGAAATCCTGAAAACATGACCTGTTGGGGGTCCATGAGGACTGGAGTTGAGAAACACTGCTCTAAGTAATGGCCTCGCCTCATTCTCAGCTAGACACTGGTGATCACTGATGAGCAGGCACTGATGAAGTTGCACTGATGTGCGCCACTGATGGGCACTGATAGGTGGCAATGATGGGCACTGATAGGCAGCACTAATGGGCACAGATAGGTAGCACTGAAGGGCACTGGCTGACTGAACTGACTGTCAGCACTGCCTGATGGCACTGACTGGCAACACTGAGAGGCACAGATTGGCAGCACTGCTGGGCACTGATGGGCAGAACTGTTGGGCACTGATGGGCAGCACTTTTGCACAGCACTGTGGGGCAGCACTGTTGGGCACTGATGGGCATTTTTGGGGCTGCCCTGATAATCAGGGTACAAAATGAATCCCCTCTTTTATACATCTTGTGTCCCCCGAGGACCCCACCCATCAAACACCAATAATGTAGGAAACGTCCACCAAAAAAGCAGTGAGACAGAATCCCCAGGTGAGGTAGGATGTCCCTTCCTATGAGTATCAGGTATCCATTAATGCCGTCGTCCTCCACAGAGAGGAATGCCAGAAAGTGATGTGGATGGAAAGTTGTGTCACAGGAAATGATGCTACCCAATAGAGGAAACAGCACCATGAAAGGGACCCAATCGGCATATGCGCTCCAAGAAGAAGTGCAAGCGGAAGCAGATACCACAAGTGCCCCCCAACAAAATAGACAAGCCGAGGCACCACCGTGGGCTGCAACACTAACAGCCTAGAGCTAACACAGAAGTAAAGAAAAGTGGTGGCAGAAAAAGACCAAGTGGTCTGTTGAGTCTGCCCTTTGTACAGGAAGTGCTTAGTGCCAAATGTGATAAAAACTATTATTGCTCTATAAAGAACCATTTTCCTGTTTATATTTATTTTTTGGCTGCTGAGGATACTAATGGACTTCTTTGTTTATAATGTAATGTGTAAAAGATAGTGACATTGACATGTATTTACTGTCATTTGAAAAAACTTGCTGTCAGTACCATCTGCCCCAAGCACAATGGGCTCGGTACCTGACACCAGGGATACGAGGCAAGGCCCTGGATGCGTTTGTCAAATTGCCAGAGGGGCAGAGCGACGATTATGAAGCTCTAAAAGAAGCCATTGTCCGGAAGTATCAGCTGACCCCAGAAGTGTACCACAAGCGGTTTAGGTCCTTGCAAAAGGGACTTGGGAACTCTTACACGGATGTGGCAAGTCGCTTACGCACCACATTCCGGTAGTGGACCAAAGGACTGAAAGCTGACTCCTAAGAGTCTCTGGAGGATCTCATGATACGAAATCAGCTACTGTATATCTGCCCGGCAGACTTCAGACAGTTTGTATTGGAGAGAGAACCAGCATCTGCTAAAGCTGCAGCCGATCTGGCGACACCTACATCCACACACGGGTGTCTGACCCTCGCAAGGCTCCTCCGAATGGCTGGAAAGGAGGGAAATCACCCATAGCAATCCCTCCTATGCTGGTGAGTCAAGCTCTCCCTCACCCAACACCTGCAGTACTTGGGGCTGAGGCATCCATGCCTGATAAATGCAGATGTTACACCTGTGGGAAACCCGGACATCTCAGGATGCAGTGTCTTGAGCAGAAGCAGATGACATCACCTGGCCAGCCGGCCAGCAACTCTTCTTCAGTGCTGTTTGTCCGCAGGAAGATGCGGGTAACCCCTGCCAACTTGCAGCCAGTCACTGTGGGCAACTGGTCTGTAACTGGTTTCCGTGACACCGGGGCAGAAGTCACCTTGATCCGACCAGAGGTGATTGAGCAAAAGAACCTCATCCCAGGAAATTTCCTTACCCTCACTGGAGTTGGGGGGATCCGTTAAGGCATACCCTGTGCAAAGGTATTCATCGATTGGGGTGCAGGAAGGGGGATGAGGGAGGTGGGAGTCTCGGATGAAATTCCCACACCTGTTTTGTTGGGTGCCAATTTGGGTACTCTTGTGTCCTTGTGTCCCCTGCCAAGAATACCCTGAAGGCCCCACTGGACCTCTGTGGACATGCCAAGGCACTGTGTGCAGATGTTGGGGTAATGTCTGGGCAACCTGTGGATGGACAGAGGGAGGGGGCTGAGAATAGAGTGGGGTTACAGGATTCTCCATTAGCTGGAGAAGGAGAGGAAATCCCCTTGCATGGGGAGGTAATGAACTCATGTGTCACTGATTACAAACGTAACTGTTGATAATGATGATGATAATGATGACGATGATGACGATATTGATAATGTTGATGATAATGTTGATAATGTTAATGATGATGATAATGATGATGATGGTCATGATGATAATAATGATGCATTTTCATTGTTGGGAATCACCCACAGTGCTGTGAAGTGGGCAGAGGTACAAACTCTGGGTGCTGAGCAAAGGGATGGTCTCAATAGGCCTTTTTCTTGCTCCAGCTCAGAGGATTTGACCTTAAAACCACCCAGCCGTTGTCCTTGTATGGTGCTGGACAGCTGGTTGGTACTTGTAGTCCCACGACCAAGGCATCACTGGGGAATGACCAAAATGTTGCATCCATCAGCAAGCTAGCTGGGAGCTTCCATGCTGAGAAAGGTAAACAACAGCTGGTTGGTACTTGTAGTCAAGTCAAGGCAGCACTGGGGAATGACCAAAATGTTGCATCCCTCAGCAAGCTAGCTGCAAGCTTCCCTGCTGAGAAAGGTGAACAACAGCTGGTTGGGACTTGCAGTCCCACAGCCAAGGCAGCACTGGGGAATGACCAAAATGTTGCATTCATCAGCAGGCTAGCGGTGAGCTTCCCTGCTGAGAAAGATAAACAATGGCTTGATGGGGGACATGAATGGTCTACCAGCAGGGAGCTTGGGGACTGAAAGAGTGTCACCTGATCTAGCCTGTCAAAGTGTGTGGGGAAAATCTGAAGCAAGGGAGGAAGTCACCTCCAACTATTTCTGTCTTAGATTTACTCCCCAAAAACCAGGTAGACAAACGTATGTCATAGGCAGTGACAGCACACCTGGCTTGCAAGTGCGAGGGGCCCCATTGGAGTTGATAGCCGGCTCTCAGAGAGGGAGCTGCGGCCTTCAGCTCCAATCACTTTTCCTTTCCATTCAGGTACAGAAGCTGCTGGCAAGGCCTATGATAGATGGTGTCTGGGTCCAGGGAAACCCTGGGAGAGCTCACCGTGCTGTTCATGAGTTGGATGGCAGGGCGTATCCTTCCCTCATGCTTTCGGCCCACCTCACCTCACAGGGGGTGCAAACTGAATGGACCAAAGAGACAGAGTGAATATCGCAGTCAGGAATCCAGAGGTCCCGCAGGGTCTGGGCATCGCCGGTAGTCCCCAAACAGGATCAGATGACCAGGCTTTGTGAGGACCTTGGAAAACTGAGCACCAGCCCTGTGGGTGTGGCCTATCCCATGCCCAGGAGCCATGAGGTAATGAAGCATTCGGCAGGTGCCAGCTGTCTAACCATTATGGACCTGAACAGATTGTATGGGCCACCATCTCTAAACCAGGAGGCACAGGACGAGTCAGCCTTCACCACCCCATGTGACTTGCCTGAATACACGGGAAAGCTAGTTGGGGTTGAGAACACACCAACCACCTCCCCAGGGGTCAGGAATGACCTACAATGTGGAGTGGAACTGTGTGTAGTTGCCCACTTTCGGGGCCTTGCAGTGTTTGGCCCTGTCTGGGAAGAACAACTTGGGCTCCTGTAACTAATCAGGAACAAACTACCAGTGCCTAATCTGACAGTCAAGAATGGTAACTGTCATAGGGGCATGTCAGTGGTCCAGCACTGGGAACCACCAATAGGAAGAGACCCCCTGAGGTCTGGAAATGGGGAGATGGAGGCAATTACGGCCTGGCCTACTCCCCAGACCAAAAAGCAGGTCAGTCTTGGGTACAGCTGGCTACGGTAAGACGCCTGGGTGCAACTATCATGGCTCAGCTGAACCTGTGACTGACCTAGCAGACAGGAAACTGATAGAAATGGTGTCCTGGAAGCTAGCAGGGAAAGAGGACTGTTCATCTTGGACGAAGGTACCTGTAGATACACCTGGAAGTCGAGTTCCAGATTTCACCTGTCCGCTTCCGGTGCACACAGGCACCCCTACCTGCGGGTCAGATGTAGTCCTGGACCTGAGGAAGGAGATTGGAGAGGGAAATCTCATTCTCTACCTCGACAAGAAGCTACATCTCAATATTTTAGCATATGACACCCCTGAACAGAAGTGTTTTGTGAACAGGTGGGCACCACGGCAGTTGCCACAATATCCGGGTAGTCACAGCCGACTGGTGCTCACCCCTGACAACTCACTTGGTTGGCACAACAGTATTGCTGGGGAGAACAGCACCCTTCTCTGAAGGAACCTGGTTCTCCCACAGTGCAGTTGTACCAGATCACCCCAAGGTGAACCTCTGCGCACAATGGATCTGTGCCCTGGTCAGCCAAACCAGCAGCAGCAGCAGTTGCGTCAGGAGGGAAAATGCAGTTCCTTCCCATGCAACCACCTGAGGGGGGAGGTGTAGCAATTGTATACACAGAGATGGACGCGGTCATCCATCTTGCTAAAGACCCTCCGTCTTGTATCTCTCTCTTCCTCCTCCAACCCCCCCCTCTGTTGAGTGACATGTGGTCTGTATGATGCTGAGAGATCACAGTCATCAGGCCCCAGCTGGAGAGCTTCATGGTTATAAACCCCATTTAGCCTGGCCCCAGTATGTCTGTGAGACTCTTGCTGTAAAGCCATAAACCAGTCCTTCACTTCGCTTCAAAGACATTCCAGCTAGCCGTAAAACAGACTCACATTCAAAAACCCACTTTTCCATATAATTTTATATCTTAAGGTAGGAAATAATTACATAAACATAAAGCATATATTCGGATAGCTCAGTTTAATACAAGTCACCTGATATCTTACACCCGCTAGTTGAGGTCTACAGGAGAGCAGAAAGCATATAGTTCCAGCTGAAATAGTGAACTATGCCATGTTTGATATCTAGACGTTCAGCAGATGATTCTGCATATTAATCTACCCATGGATAGAATGTTACATGTACCTAGGGAAGGTTATTGCCCTGGTATAACTTGTGAGGGATTTTGGTTCTAGCCAGAGTCCCCCGCCTACAACACCCTCCCCAAATGAGATGATTGGTTCTCTGCTTCAAGGAGACACCCTGCTGAGTTCCTAGAAAAAGGCTGTTATGCTTGGAGCAGAGAGTTAAGTTGAGTTGAAGAAATCTCCCTTTTAACATCAGAACCAACTTGGGAGACGGTACCCTTTGCTCTGAAACTTGATCTGCTTAAACCAAGGCTGACGGCAAGTATCAACCTCTCTAAATTTCTTTCTGTTATCTCTTTGCTGTGTTATTGCTCTCTGTATTTATATATATATATATTGGCTACATCTTTTTCTGTAAATATTATTATTGCACCCTTTTGACCTTTTTAGTAATAAATCCTATTATCTGAAAAGTGTTGAATTGTTTCTAAAGCTCTTTAAACTAAGAATCCCTGTCTCTGAAGAGCGCTACTGTGTGTTTTTAAACCTCTATATATCTCTGCCTGCGGTGACAGTGGTATACAGACGATTATTCAAACATCATAGTGTTATTGCTAATATTGGCGAGTTTCCTCCTACTCTGTACAAAAAGGTGGTGGCAGTGTGAAGGGTTAATTGTGTAATTAACCTGACCCAGTAACGATCGCTCTCAAGCTGCGGTACATAGATTGTGGTCCATTAGCTGGAAAATCTTTGTGCAGGGTGCAGCTGAATGTGGTATTGTTACGCAAGTGACAGCGCAGTTTTAGATTGGCTAGTCCTTCGGTCACTAGTTGGTGGGGGGGCTGGGGGTCTGACGCCGCGATCGTCACAAGCAGCATATAAAATAAACTTGTCTTTTTAGCAACATTTGACTTGATAAAATTAATTCTTTTAAAGCCCAACGCCAGCAAAACCAATTTTTGTATTTTAGAGCGTGGGGGATAGGTTACACATTCTGTCAGGAGGGACATACACAGCAATAAAAGCTGACAAGGGTTTCAAAACATGTTCACTCTATTCAAAAATAGCAAAAAAATATTTGGCTTGAGTTAAGCTTTAGGCTCCATGCACACTGGGCGTTTTAATAACGCTGGTAGTGTTAGCTGTGTAAAGTCACTTCAAAAAGGCAAGTTTTTCAGTGTTTTCTAGCATTTTTGCATTATCGTTTAGCCGCGTTTTTCTACGTTTGCGGTTTTTAGCAGTTTTTTTGCTCAAAAGTCCAAAAACGCTGGTTTGCTGCATTTGACTGCGTTTTTCAGTGTTAGAGCATTTTTACAGCTAAAAAACTCTTCCAGAAACCAATCTAGTTCTGGATTTTTATTCCAGTCAAAAAATGTCCCTATTAAAAAACGTTGATTACAGCCTATGTGTGCTTGGACACAGGATAACATGCTGGGGGGTTTACTGGCTGTAGAAAAAATGCCAAAAGCCAAAAACAGCAGCTGTTAAAATGTCCAGTGTGCATGAGGACTTAAAGGACACCTGTGCCCATTTATAGGTCTACAAAGTAAGAGTAGCCCTGTGCACATGATTATCTATCTCACCTTATCTTACTTATCTAGTCTTCCTTTCTCAAAAAAAGATCTTGTGGTGCTGATGTAACAGCAAGCAGGAGGGAAACTTTTATGTTAGATAGTCCTATTCATTGTTATGAAGTATATGCTATTAGGGATTAGTAATGTGGTGATGTAACAGCAAGTAGGTGCAGAAAATTGGAATGGTTTTCAGTTAGAAGCTAGATGGAAATATATTTCAGGATTACATGGATAGCAATACTATTTCCAGAAAAGAAATGCAGCCATGATAAAACAGACTAACCCTTTGCATAGGACTACTCTTAACTTGTAGTCACAGGTGCACTCTAAGCTGCAGAAAGCAATTATATATTTGTGATTGTTGTATAATAAATTGCATATACATTTATTATTTACATAAACAAATTTACAGATTTACAGATTCTTCAAATTTAGGAAAGCAAAGTAGTTTTTTTTTTTTTTTGCTTGCTGCTTAGAGTACGCATATCTTTGGCCACAAGTGGTTATACCAGGATGCTGGCTGTAGCTGCAACAATGATCCTGGTACTGTTTTTTCAAGGTGGCAATCTGCTTTCCTGCAAAATTGGTCCGATTGGTTGATCACTTTTATAGTGCTGCTGTAGAGACCACCCCCCTTTCCTGGGCTCTCTTATTCCACTGGAGGGGTTTGGGACCGTGGTAAGTAGTCAGGTCGGCTGCCCGCAACACAGAAGAGCTGGAGGAACATTTGTTAAAGTGTTACTAAACTCAATACCCTGTATTCACTATATCTGATCTCCTACAGTACAAAGAACATGGAAATGCAATTATTTTAGTAAATATAAACTGCTAAATACCTTTTCTCATCAGTAGTTAGAGCAGTCTTTTGACTTCTATAAGTATCCAGCAGCGCACTGGTTACAGCTTGTAGGAAGAGTTTTCATTCTCCCCTGATTGCCCTATGAGGCTACAGGACCCCTGACCCTCTGTCTGGACAGTACTGATTGGTCCTGTGCTGATCAAATGCATTCTCCCAAGAAAAAAAAACTTTCTAGCAATATACACCATACTGAGCATGTGCAGCTTGCCCCCAAGGCTCTGTTCTATTAGAAGATAGACCAGGGACAGTAGAAGAAAGGGAGGATCAGAGAAGATGGGATCAAGCAGCCTTTTTACACAATGCAGAGGATTAACCCACGGAGAGTATAACAAGCATGCTTTACTGCATATACAGACTGATTTTACTGTTGTGAGTTTAGTAACACTTTAACTGATATCCTCTGTAAGAAA
This sequence comes from Staurois parvus, assembly GCF_062004578.1. NCBI lineage: Eukaryota > Metazoa > Chordata > Amphibia > Anura > Ranidae > Staurois > Staurois parvus. Next base: position 1,588,040 of record NW_028318492.1, read on the forward strand.
TGAAGTGGAGGCAACAAAGATTTTGTGACCGTTACAGCTAAGGAAGCAGTTGCTCAAACATGATCTGTGCTTGGTCAGCTGCTTTGGAGGCAAGGGAGTTATCAGGGATCAAATTTGCCCATAATGTATTCCAAAGAGAACCTGTCAATGCCCAAAGCTATCACACAGAAAAAGAGATAAAAACAAATGTAAAAAAAATAACAAAATAAAAATAATTTAAAAAATCTTTAAAACACCATCAACCCCCCCCCCCCATGCTCACAAGCAAACATACATGTAGGTCTACCACACATTGGTAATTGCACCACAAATCTGAGATATTGTTGCGAACGTCAGAGTTAGTGCAATAATTGTAGTGCCGCAGCTCATATGCCTATGGAAATTTTTTTGTACTGTAATTTGCAACCATTTCACAGGAGTATGCAACTTTAAATCTTTATATGTTTGGTATCTATTTACTCAATGCAACATCATATTTTATATGTTGTATTTTACCAAAAAAGTGAGTATTATATTTTGTTTGTGTGCACTACAATTCAATTAAGTGTATTTTTTTCCAGAAAATTTGCATTTGATAAACAGCTGCACAAATATTCTGTGACATAAAAAATTGAAAGAGCCAGCATTTTATTCTCTAGGGCTTCTGCTTTCAGAAATTATATAATATATGGGAGTTCTAGGTAATTTTCTAGCAAAAAATGCAGATTTGAATATGTATTTGAAAAATTAAAAAAATGCCCCAGAGGCAAGTGATTATACAGTGATAGCTTTTATTAGCATTATAGAACTTAAAAAGTGTATTTATTGAGCCAATCAACCTACAGTTATATAAGCAGGCATTACACATCACTATGATAATTTATGACCTCTGGACACGCAGCTTATAAATAACTGTGTGGGCAAAGAGATACATTACTCTAATACTGTATAGCTTACAAAGCAGCTGCTGGGGATTCCCTATTGACATGCTGACTGTAACACACTGTAAAAGTGAATCCCAGGCATTATCACAATAGATATGTGAGACATTTTATCAGTTTGTAAGCCTTAATTTCCCCTCATTATTTACAAAATTTATAATGTTCAAAACACGGATAAGAATGTTTGGTACTTTCTGAGCAGAAATTCTAATAAAAGATAATCTCTATAATTTTTAATAGCTGGTGATAAGATATTGCTTAGCAGTTTAAAAAAAATAACTCTTGCAATATTCCGTTAATGGAATGTAGTTATTTTCTATAGCAAATGCTTGCATTGCAGCATTGTCTTTATTAAAGGAGACCTATGGTCATAGCATATACATTCCTGGCCACCCAGGCGGCGTAAGGATAAGGGTCTGGTATGGATTTTGGGGGTAGACTTCAAGCTTTATTTATTTATTGTTTTCATTTGTTTGAGGTTCCTCCTTAAAATCAAATCCATACCAGACTTGAAGGGTGCCCTTCGAGTTGTTTTTTTTTTTCATTGGGTTACCTATAAAATCCATACTAGACCTAGAGGGCCTGGTATGAATTTTGGGAGGGAACCCCACTTTGTTTTTTTTTGTACTATCCCTGATGTTTATTTAGATTCTTCTGTCACTTGGGAATACCGACTGACAGCTGAATGTGCCAGATTGGGATGAGTCACAGGTTTTTAGGACACCAGTTGGTGGATGATGGCTCCCTAACAACCAGGGAGAAGAAGTGTTTAGCAGTGGTAATAATAGAGGTTCATTCAGCCAAATACCCATTATAGAGTGTAGAAGTCTCCTTCATATTATTTGCCCTACTGGTTAGTTGTTCTTAGCCTATAGTGTTAGGCTATTTTCTCTATTAGTGAATATTAACTCTCATAGTCAAATGTTCTTATAGCTATTTTTTACTAAGGACCGAATATTAGGGAATGCTACATTCACCCAGCAAAAGACAACAAGAAAACTATTACACACATATTGCAAACATTATGAGTACTGCTGTATTTGTTATGCTTGCATGATTGTTGAGATGTTCGTAAAGAATTTTTTTTATTGTTAGACCCTTTTACATTTTATAACATGAGCATTGCAATAGCAATACGATTGATAGGTATTATTTACCATCTATTACAAGCTTACCTGAAAAATCGCCTTGCATGTTGTGATTGCTGCTGGCCATCTGTTTCCACAACTTCCTGTATTTCCGGCATGCTTTTCAGCCTCTCCTTTGCTGTTTAATTTCAATTTCTAAGGACTTTGTGTACCATGGTACCTTGCTGCATGCAAGCAGTGACTCCTGTTCTGACTCCACCTCCTGAAACTCCTCCTCTGTAGTTCAGAAGGCAGGCTCTGTGAAATGTGTGACACAGCAGTGCCTACTCACAGGACATAGTTACTACATGTCTCTTAGATTGTAAGCTCCAAGGAGCAGGGACCTCCTAACCCTCTTGTATTGAAATGTATTGTCTCCCTTTATATTGTAAAGCAGTGAGCAAACTGATGGCACTATATAAATCCTGTATAATAACAATAATAATAATAATAATATGTCATAGAATTCAAAGAAATAAATGTGTGTGGATCTTCACAGTAGTAAGTACACACTTCAGGATCACTCAGATTGATAGAAGTAGGCTAGAATTAGTTTTATGATGTGTAGAATGCTGAGCCATAATTTGTGTGCAAAAATTATTAAAATTTAAATGCAATGTAGAACTGAATATATGATTATACATTATGACTATAAATACACGTTAGCTTATTATCAGAATAGTTTTATTGCAAGGTTGAGAGATGGTGACCTAAAAGAATACCACATGTTGACTTAACATTCCATACTACAGTGTGTCTGATACTAAAACTAAAAGTCTACATTTTGGAATAGGTTACACTCAAGTTATGGCTCAGCATTCCACACATTACTAGATGGGCAATTCTCCAAGTCATCATCCAGCAAAGCAAGAACAATGGATGCTGTAGTGTAGGGTATACTATGTTGAAAAAATATCTCAAGGCAGATATATAATATACAATTAAACATATTTTTTAACTGCAGCATAAGATTCACTCTTTGACCCAACATTAGAGTCTTGCAGTCCCAATATAGCAGAGATGTAGCATAAGAGGAAGCAGCGGAACAAGGATCTGATCAGTTTATGTGCTGGCAAGAAGAACGTTGATAGGAAAAGAAAGCAGCAATGCCTGGGCTCAGAGGAAGTGGGTTGAATGATGCTGGCCATTAGACTGAGGACATTTGAGAAAAAAAGTATTGCAGGGGAAAACTCTGGATCAAAGGTAAATATTGCAGCAAACGCTGTTTTTTTTTAATTTTAACTTTTATTAAGCTATTCACTTTTATCTTGTTATTTTTTTCTTTGAGGTGGTGAGGGGGGTCTGTTTTAAATATTCAGGTTGAGGAAGTTGAAAAACACTCAAAACTATGCTGTGGGATCATAGTAAATAGTTCTTTTTATGTGTTAGTAGTCCTCTCAATTTAAAAACTGCCAGCCAAGAGGTGGAATCACATTAGAGAATAAATATAACAGGCATGTAAATATTGGTACCCATAGTACATTTCCTGGATTTAATTTATGTTTTTCCAATGCTTGGGAAGGTTTTTTAGGAAGGGTTATGGTTAGTGAGAAAACACTGTTCTTTAGCCAACCCTTCATATAAAAGCAGAGCAAGAGCAGAGGACTGGATAACAACCAGCAATGATGTCACTAGAATAGTTTAACTTCAGTAATTATCATTAGTCCCACAGTCACCGTGGTCCATATTATGGGTGTGTATAACTGACAACTGTCTCATTTGGATAGACTGTCTCTCTCTTTTGGAACCAATTTTTTTTGTCTCCTCCTAGTTGTCGCTAATTTTGGTCTGATGTAAAAAATTGCAAAAAAGGAACTATTTACCACTTAAGCTCCGAAAGATTTCTACCCCTTCATGACCAGGGCATTTTTGCTATTCTGTACTGTGCTACTTTAACTGGTAATTGTGTGGTCATGCAACACTGTACTCGTATTAAATTTATATGGTGTTTTCACACAAATAGAGTTTTCTTTTGGTGGTATTTGATCACTACCTGTTTTTTTTATTTTGTATTATATAAATGAAAAACGAACATTTTGAAGAAATTTGAAAAAAATGTCTGTTATAAAAAATATCTGATAAAAACAAAAATAAAAAAAAAATTGAATTTCTTCATAAATTTAGGACAAAATATATTCTGCTACCTGTGTTGGGTATGAAAAATCCAGATAAGTGTATATTAATAGGTTTGTGTGAAAGGTATAGAGTCTACAAACGTTATGCTGGAAGTTTATTTATTTATTTTTATACTATTAATGGATCAGAAACTTATAGTGGGACTGTGATAATGCAGTGGGCGATCTGAGACTGAGTCAGAACTGACTAACTTACACTGAAATCACTAACTACTCTAATACAGTGATCAGTGCTGACACTATACACTGTCACTGTATTATTGACACGTGCAGGGAAGGGGTTAACATCTAGGAGCAATCAAAAGGTTAATTGTGTAATGTGTGTAATTTGTGCTGCTTTTACTAAGCAATGTGACTGTTTTATCTCTCTGCTTTCCAGGGAGCAAAAAACAGCCACAATGCTGCTGTCTATTTAAAGTCCTGTGTTGTTTGTTAACAAAGTGCTCTGTACTGTCATTTGTTAAGCTGATCAGCAGGTCCCGGCCATAAATTATTGGCTGGAAGCTGCTGCCCGACATGTGTTGTAGTGAATGACAGCACAGGTTGGGTGGTGGGTGCACACGCCCCCTACCTAGAAATGTCAGATGACTTAAATGTATGTGATCCGGTGCAGTGGGGCCACCCTGCCGCAGTAAAACTGCGGTGAGCAGTCCAGAAGTGGTTCGCTGCCAAAATATTATCATTTAACTAAACTTTTCATTTTTCCTCCAAATGATTGCATTTTTATTTTGAATACCTAGTTTAAATGAAACAAAGTGGTGAAAAAAGAATTTGTGGCTTTATCCAATCTTTTCAGGGAATCAATTCTTCATGGTTTATGTAACCATTGCTTGGCAAGGGTGTGTCCTTTGCTTTCATACTGTATGCTAAAAAGGGTCCCTGTTTGTCATCTCAGAAAGTTGGGATGTATAGAATAGAGATAGAGATCGTTTCTCACTCTTACTTCCTTGGTCAATTCAGAGTGCCTGCGGGAGTTCTGACTGTGAACTGCTTAGCAGCAAAAACTTGACAATATGAAGGCAGACAACTCCGTTGGTGGAAAAAATGTCAATGGTGCATATTAGAACAGGTCATGTGTAGGCACTACCTGTATAGTTCTGGCAATGATGGTAAGCAATTTCCATGAAACCCAAAACTGCAGGAATAGTAGGTGAATAAACACTGACACAAATATACCCACTCATCTTACTGATCAACACTTCATTGACGTATACTCCTATCACCAGCAACTCCTGTACCTGTACACTTTGCCACCAACTATTGCTTCATATCATGATCCTCTGCTGACCACCACTGTACTTGCACACTTGTCCACTGAACGCCTCTGCATCTGCACACTTCTCCACTGACCACCACTGCACCTGCCCAATTGTCCACTGACCACCACTGTACCTGCACAATTCTCCACTGACCACCACTGCACATTGACAATTATCTACTGACCACCGCTTCACGTACACATTTCTTCACTGACCACCACTGCATATTCACGCTCCTCCACTGACCACCACTGCACCTGTACAAATCAAAAACTCAGTTGATTCATCAACTTTCTTGCACATACCAGCATCTGAATCATAGAAAAGAATGGAAGTGCCATCTACCTGCCCAGCACCCTGCTCCATTTCAGAATAAAGCACTTACTGCCCAGCTCATTGGAAAGGGAGTGGGGGCACCAGGGATCTGTATAGTTAGGAATGCTTTTGATGAAGGTGAGGCATTTTTACAATTTAATAATAAAACAGTTTCCATTTATGAATACAGACTGCCATGATAGGTTCTAGGATTATTTAGGTTTAGTGTTGGCTCACCATGTTCCGTAGAGCTGTGTGTATTTTTGCCAGGTAAATTTAGTTTGCCTCACTGCATTCAGTGCGGCTACAATTGATTCGTTAGGTTTCTTCAGTGTTCTCAGCTGCTTCCAGTCTGATAGCTCTCTCTGCTTTCCAGAAATCAGCAGAACTTTCTTGATTGTGGGTGTGAAGCTATGCAGATGGCAGCATGAATATTTATACAACCCTGGCAAATCCCAGGGAGCTGGACCCTGAAGGTTGCTGGGAGACTGTATATATTCTCTGAGCACACTGAGCTCTGGGTCTTTTCCTGCCAAAGATCTTTCCATGCAAAAGAACAAACTATTTCTCTAGTGCTCAAAAGGACAGTCACCAGACTGGGATATAGTGCAGGATCTACGTTTCCTCTGGGACAATGCTTTAGTGGTGCGGCCCTCCTCAGACTTGGGAATCCAACCATAAACTGCTAAAGAACACACAGGGGGTGCTAACGCCTAGTGCATTACCCAATGTTTATTAGGAGAAACCACACTGCCGATTACATACTCACAAAGGACAGAAGTGATACTCATGACAATTTCTAATGGTCAACAAACGTGGCCACAGGTTCCCAATTATTGGTGATGTTGGCAACCGAAGCGTTTCGAGGACGCATCCCCTCTCTCAGAGCTCCAGTAATGCACCAGTATTTGTGCCCCCTGTGTGTTATTTTGCAGTTTGATGATCAGCCCAGCCAGCATTTCCATGTGCTTGCTGTTTGAGAGGCCTCAGGTGGGAAACCTGAGGGCCTGGATGCTGAAGCTACTGAGGGGATGTCTGCTGAAGATCTAGTCTGGTATCACTGGAGGAAAAGTGTCACTTTGAAGTTGGAATGAGGCAAGCAGCTTTCCCTGGACATTTTGTAAGTATAGACTGCTGAGAGATCCTTGAGACCTTTGGGTTGCTACCACCCCCCCCTCCTGTGCTAGAGAGTCAGCTGTGTATTTGTAAAATGGGACATGGCTGGTGTCCTGAAGAGCTTCGTCTGTCTGGTTCCCTATGAAGGGACTCCACTCTTGTTGCTCTAAAGAAAAAAGCCTGTGTGCTTTTACTACTTCTATCACAAAGCCAAGTCCACAGTTTGCTATATGCAAATGCTTTTGTTTCAGCCTTACAGAAATTAATTCACTGTACATAATTTGTACATAGTTTCTGTTTTTGGAGTATCCCACTCAATTCACTCAACCCTATCCAAGTTCTTCACAAATAAAAATTACAAAAAAACAACACCCTAGACTGGTTATTGAGGAAAAGAGTGACTGTGTTTACGTGTCTGGCTGTGGGGAAATCTACTGGGTAGAAATCTGAGCAAATTTCCAGCAGCTCTTTCGGGAGTAAGCGCTACACATATACTTAAAGAGAAATTGGTGCATGGAAAAAAAAAACACTGACAGATACAAGGTTTATTGAAACCTTTGACAGTTATATTCTAAACAAACTGTGCCCATATTGACCAACACCAGTATGAACAGTACTCAATAAGCATAATACTATTTTTAAGTGTCACAAACATTATGCATGCTAATATACACGTGATTCCCCTATTCAAGACCACTATGAGTCATTACATTAAATAAAAAAGTGGTTACCATTATAAACTTTTCAAATATTGCAAATTCACTAGAGGGCTAATTACATAGAAGAGCTACGAGCATGTGCCAGCATTCCCATAAAAGTGAAACTCCTTTTTGCTTCTGTTATTTATCAGTTGCAACTGTAAGTTAAATATAATGATGAAAAACATTTAATGACTCTGAAATGATAAGAGATGTAACCAGTATAATGTATAACTGCAGTTTATATCTGTAGAACAAATTGTACAAGGTGTTGGAAATGAGAAAAAAAACTTCTCTGGACAGTAGAGTCACTTTTTTAAATAACGTAAATATGACCTTGTCCTTCGATCTCCAAATATTAGCACAAGCCTGAATCCAGAAAAAATTATGGAAGCCATTTTCAAGCAGCTGACATATGAAGCCGTGAATTACAGATACAGTAGCAGTCAGTACAGACCTGGTGACAATTAGATTTGGCTCCTAAAGTTGGAACAGTTTCACACTGAGTTTTTTTCCAAACCAGTTATTTTTAGTAGTCTTATGTGATGCCTAAAAAACGTTGGCCTTGAAAAAGCCCACAGCTGTTGGCCTATGAGCCATTTCTAATTGTCCCTAGTACTTTGTCCTTGCTGTACCTGGATTGCAACCAGAATACATCAATTGCCTGCTAAATAGGTCTGCCTTATATTACCACAAAATTCATAGCAGTGATGTAGAAGACAGTGTGTTGTTCAGACATGGTAGTACTGGGTGGTCTGTCACATGTGGTCATTTAGAATAATGGATCTTTTGTTTTAAAAATAAAATAAATATGCTAGGATAACAGACCTTTATCATTTTATTTTTGTGTTCTAAAGTGCACCTTTAAAGAGCAGCTCCACTTTTGTTGAAAAAAAATAACATTCCCCTCTGGGTGATCTATGTACATTGCAGGGATTTTAGGAAACTTTGTTGCAGACTTCTTCCTTTTGTCATTCTGAAGAAATAGCTGTTTGTTTTGTCTGTGTCTATGTGCAAAGTTAATGTGAATGTGAGTGCCTTTTCCATTTTTCCATTACACTGTTCAACAGGTAAAAAGTTTTGGGCATAAAATTAGCTAATCTTACATAATTTTGGGGTGCTGAAAACGAAAATGACCCTAAAAAATGTTGATTGGCTCTAGTTTCCATGATATATTCACCCATCTAATGACGTAAGCCATTCAAAATTATGATGCAACTTCAGCTGCATATTGTGCAATTGATACTGGTGACCAATAGAAAATTGCATGTATACTGAGATGATGCAATATTAGCCTTTAATTGCATCACTTCACTGCATAAAAGCTGCAGTATCAGTAGCTGATTGTAGTTCGACAGCGTCTTTACATTTCGTTTTATGCTTATATAGGCTACTCAGTAATGCCTCGAACTTGTGTGAATAAAGCAGATAATTTCTGCTATATCTGCGGTGAAATAACTTTTATCTCACAAAAAAGGAGGATAACAGGAATGATTAAGAAAGCCTACAACTTGTATTTTGGCTGCAAGATAGGAGACCAGGACAAGAGCTGGGCACCACATATATGCTGCAATTCTTGTGGGACGGCACTGGAGCAATGGTTGAATGGAAAAAAGGCATCTATGCCTTTCGCTGTGCCAATGATTTGGAGAGAGCCAACAGATCATGTTAGTAATTGTTACTTTTGTATGGTGCCTCCAATTGTAAAAGGGCTAAATAAGAAGAAAAAGTTATCTGTGCACTATCCAAATATTCCATCGGCAATACGTCCAGTTCCTCATGGAAAGGGGCTACCAATTCCTAAAGCACCAGAATCCTTCGTGGTTGAGTCAAGTGAGGAAGAACCTGAAGCGTGTAGTCACGTGCAGTTGTAAGAGATAGCCCTTTCCTCGAATACAAGAGAAAAGCCAAGAGAAGCAAAACCGACACAAACTGAAGACAAAACTAGTGAGAATCCTAAGTATTAAAATGATTCAACTTAGCTTATGGCTATAATTTTTCTTGGTAATCCTATGCAATATATTATGCCATTTAGGCTTTGTTATGTAGTCAATATCACTTGCTTTATATTTGTGGAAAGACATCTATCTATATAATTATTGTGCATTATGTAGTCATTACGCCTATAGTAGAAAACTTTCCGTTTACAGAAAAACTAGAGCCAATTGACAAATTTCATTGTTATATTTGAACTCAGAATGTGAAATTCATTAAGAAATGGATCCTTTTGTTTCCAAAACTGGCAAAAAATAAAAATTTGTTGAACAGTGTTATTAATCAGCGGTTGCAGGGCTCTAATGAGGAATCCCTTTCAAGGTGATAACCCTCATTAAACTGAAATGTTTGTTGCAGACGATGGGAGGATGCCCAAAATCTGACTTGTATCTTTGTGCAGACATCAGGAAAAATCAATGATCCAATCATACAAGCAGGAAATCACAATTCTGGGGGCGTTCTGTACACAATCTGTATACAGAACACCTTCAGGTTGCCATAATGCATAGCATTTTAAAGATAATTACAGTGCTGTAGATTGAGAGGGAAAGGACATTTTTAATTTAACAATAAATTACAATATAGCTTGTCATAATTGTGGATGCTATATATTTTTTTAATTTGCAATATCTTTTTCCCTTGAAGGTGGAATTACCCTTTAAGGCTGATCATACATGATACATGCTGATTGAAAACCACCTTTAGATATACAACCATGTAATGTAAAGGAGCTGTGCATTGGATACAAAATAAATGAATTGTTTAGATTTATCCTCATATTACATAGTTTTGGTAAATTAAAAGTTGATACAATTAAATTGTAACATGTATCCTCTCCTAAATGAAACTTGTCATAATAGAATTATTGAGGCTCCCACACATATTACAATATGTGTTCAAACAGGCCAACTGTGTCAAAGTGATCGTTCCTTGTCTGTCTCATATTAGCACTATACCTACTTAAATATGCTATGAGCAAGCATTTTCTATTCTGCAGAGCAGAATAGGTACTGTCCAGAAAGGGATTCATTTGATAAAGCTGCAAAGCTGCAAAGCACATGTGTTGCAATATATGTGAATTAAAAATCTCTATTTTATGCAAACATTTGCTAGGAATGTGTAAGGGTGTATAGTAGAGTGCAAAGGGTTAGTTAGTTCAGAATTTTCCATATTAATATGTGATCACATCCCTTTAGCACCTGGAGTGTTAAATATATGTAAGCAGTTCTGATTTGATCATAGACATCTGTTCATTTCTACCAAATATCCCAAACTCTCAGGATACTACCCCCTCAAGGGACATGATGGGCTTTCAGCATTAGACTAGTCTACTCCACTTACAGAGTCCTCCATCACACAGGTGCTAACATCACGAATCCCCATGCAGAATGTTTAAAGAAAATTCCCCATTCCTAATGTCCCAACTGGAATTTGTTTGTTAAATAATGAATTGACATCTAGTGCCAGAAAGAAGAACTACGCAGAAATCTAAATATAGGAATAACAAAAGTAGCCCAACACCCTGTTGCACACAGCCATCATTAAGAATAGATAGGTAAAGCAATCAGTTCTGATTTTTTGTTATAATTCATCACACTGTTTATTTCTTTTCACCTTCCTAATTCCTAATTTATTTTTTGATGTGTGGCATCACACTTTCCTTATCTCTGGAGCACCTAAAGCCTGGATATACATGAATAAGACTCAGGACTAGAATGTCATATGCCCACAGCTTTGGGTGAGTGAAAGGCCTCATTCACATGGATGTATTAATGTGAACACCCATGTGAGGAACATGTTTTGCCTACACGGGATGTACAGGTGTTTCTTGCATTCCCTTGCAAGCAGTCTTTTTGTCATGTTAATTGGGACGCAGTGGCTGCATGGACACAACTGCTTCTCGCAAATTGACATCTGCAAGGGTGTGGGTGCATGCGCATATGGGTCCCTGAATTCACACTGTCTATATTTGGGGACCTGTACCCACATGGATGTCAAATTGGGAGCAGTGGCTGTATCCATGTGTTGCTGTGTCCCAATTGACATAAATGGGACTGCCTGTACACAGATGCACAGAACATCTGTGCATCCCATGCAGCCAAAACGTGGTCCTCACATAGGAGTACATTTAAGTATGCCCATGTGAATGCGGCCAACACAGAATTTCAATTTTTTTTTGGTGGTGCCAGCAACCACTGATGATTGGTGGGTGGATTGACGCAACCTGAAAATCAGCTTTAAAGCAAATATACCAGACTAGTGCAGTGGTGTGTTTTGTTTTTTTTTCTGCTCCAGGCATCACAAAAATCGGGCACCCCCCCCCCAATAAGAACAAAAAAATGGGAGAGAGAGAAACAGCAGCCAGCTATTTCTGGAGCCACAGACAGAGAGAAGCATTCTTCCAGCACTCACCTGCACCTCTCCGGAATGAAAGCAGCCAACCTTCCCTAGCATTGCCCTTGTGCGGAAATGAGTGTCAGCCTCTATCGACACCCTCCAGAAGCCTGCAGCCTCTCTCAGATCCCATGACAGAGCTCAGCCACTGCCTCACCTGGTCCCCTTCTTATGGCAACTGCCACATGAGTCCCTTCTTCCAGGCCCCCCTGAAAAATGCCGCCCAAGCAAATGCCTTGTTTACCTTGTTGTTTGTTACCTTGTTTACTGGTAAATATGCCACTGGACTAGGGTCTGGGATTCTTTGCACTGCAGAGCTTATCTTTGCCATGTAGTGCAAAATAAGCCAACTTTGAGTCCAGTTGGAGAGCTACAGTCTTAAAGAAAGAAATATTATTTATCTTAGATGAAGTATTTCACTAGGAATAGACTCTCTGAAGGCCTGCAATAAATCTCAAATTTCAGAAACTTGAAATGGATTGATTCAAATTATTTTTCCAGCTTTGCTATAATACTCATTTTCTACCAGAAAAGAAAAGAACAATTGACAAGCAGCAAATATGTCTGCTGTAAGGTTTCCAGACAAATATTTCCTGTAGAAACGATCAAGTCAATAACCTTAAACCATGTAAAAGAAAATATATTTCTAGGTGATTAGACTTAAAGCTGATCTTCAGTTTGCAGCAATCTATATTTTTGCCTACCTCCCAAGCCTGCTGTGCATCTTTCTGTCCTAATTTTAACATTTTAACATAAAATTGAAATGAACACAGGTACAGTAAATACAGCACAAATTACTACAGATCTATAATCATTAGTGCATTGTCAAATGTAATTTTTACATCCAACTAGTGTGAATTGGACTCATTCCCTTTGACTCTACCATATGCTCAGAGCTCACACTGGAAGTGAAAGAAGAGAACTACTGTAGGTAACAGATAGAAAGCTTGTTCATTCATTGTGCAATGATAGAGTAGGGGTAGGGACAGGGCCACCTTTAAGGCAGGGCAAAAAGGGCAGCTGCCCTGGGCCCAGTAATTTTTTAGTGTCCTAAGCAGCTGCCCATATTTGCCAATTATCCTGGTTTCCTTATCCCTTGAAGTCTTCCTCCTGCGCTGTGTCCGGATATCTCAGTGTGAAGTGCTGCCACTTATACTGCCCAGCTCTGCCCTATTGACCCAGATGACCCAGATCATGTCAGCATTCACATATACAGTAAATAACCAGCATTTACATGTAAAAAGAGGCGCAATTCATATGTATATCATGCCCCCCTGAGGTTCCAGCCACCATCACCTCTGCTGAATGCTGCCCACTGGGGAGGTAAACAGGGGCATGCACAGTCTTCCTCCTGTGCTGTGCCCCGATATCTCAGTGTGAAGTACTGCCATTTATACTGCCCAGCTCTGCCCTATTGACCCAGATCACCCAGGTCATGTCAGCATTTACATATAAATAACCGCCATTTACATGTAAAAAAAGGCGTCATTCATATATATATCATGCCCACCTGAGGTTCCAGCCACCATCACCTCTGCTGAATGCTGCCCACTGGGGAGGTAAACAGGGACATGCTTAAAAGTGTTGCCTGCAACTGTGATCATTGAGCCTACCATCAGCCTGTTCTGCAAAGGTAAACAAAGTGGTGCGGGTGGGGTGTGCAGAGGTAGACAGGGAAGGAATTAGTTTGGGGTGCAGAGGTAAGGAAGGTGAGTGCAAATATGAACAGAGCAGGCATGTAGAGTTAAGGTGGGGGAGGAGGTTGGGGGAGATTTGGGGTGCATAGGTTATCAATCAGTGAGCTGTAATGATGTGCTGTAACCTTTAGCAGCCTATGAGTAAGTGGTATTGGTGCACATTAGCTATAGCAACCAATCAGTGAGCTGTAATGATGTGCTGTAACCTTTAGCAGCCAATGAGTAAGTGGTAATGATGCACAGGAGCCAATAGAAACCAATCAGTGAGCTGTAATGATATGAGGTAACCTTTAGCAACCAATAGCTAAGTGGTAATGATGCACAGTAACTTATAACAGCCAAATAGTGAGTGGTAATGATGTGCAGTAACCTCTAGCAAGCAATCAGTGAGCGGTAATGATGTGCTATAACCTCTAGCAAACAGTCAGTAAGCAGTAATGATATGCTGCCACCTCTAGCAACCAGTCACAATTAGAGATGAGCGAATTATTCAAAAATTCGATTCGGCTGATTCGCTGAATTTGCGGGAGAAATTCGATTCGATGCGAATTTATTCGCCGTGAATTTAACTTATTTAAAGGGTTTCTAGGCTTCAGAGAGCCTTTATATTAGTGCAGAACACTAACAATTTAAATGCCCTTGGAGTCTGCTGGGGAAGAGAAATAATACTGTCAGTCAGTATGACATGCAGATGAGTGCCGTCGATCTTAGAATCACCGCACACTTCACTCATTTGGGCAGTCACGGGGCACGACGAAGAAGAAGAAGAAGAATGAAAAGAAGAATGAAAAGAAGAAGAAGAAGAATGAAAAGAAGAAGTAGAAGAAGAATGAAAAGAAGAATGAAAAGAAGAAGAATGAAAAGAAGAATGAGAAGAAGAATGAAAAGAAGAATGAAAAGAAGAATGAGAAGAATGAAAAGAAGAATGAAAAGAATAAGAAGAAGAATGAAAAGAAGACGAAGAAGAATGAAAAGAAGAAGAAGAAGAATGAAAAGAAGAATGAAAAGAAGAAGAAGAAGAAGAATGAAAAGAAGAAGAATGAAAAGGAGAATGAAAAGAAGAAGAAGAAGAATGAAAAGAAGAAGAATGAAAAGAAGAATGAAAAGAAGAAGAAGAAGAATGAAAAGAAGAAGAAGAAGAATGAAAAGAAGAAGAGGAAGAATGAAAAGAAGAATGAAAAGAAGAAGAAGTAGAATGAAAAGAAGAAGAAGAAGAATGAAAAGAAGAATGAAAAGAAGAAGAAGAAGAATGAAAAGAAGAAGAAGAAGAATGAAAAGAAGAAGAATGAAAAGAAGAATGAAAAGAAGAAGAAGAATGAAAAGAAGAAGAAGAATGAAAAGAAGAAGAAGAAGAATGAAAAGAAGAAGAAGAAGAATGAAAAGAAGAATGAAAAGAAGAAGAAGAAGAATGAAAAGAAGAAGGAGAAGAAT
This sequence comes from Staurois parvus, assembly GCF_062004578.1. Classification (NCBI taxonomy): domain Eukaryota; kingdom Metazoa; phylum Chordata; class Amphibia; order Anura; family Ranidae; genus Staurois; species Staurois parvus. The sequence goes on from NW_028318492.1 coordinate 1,603,127, forward strand.
GAAAAGAAGAATGAAAAGAAGAAGAAGAAGAATGAAAAGAAGAAGAATGAAAAGAAGAAGAAGAAGAATGAAAAGAAGAAGAAGAAGAATGAAAAGAAGAATGAAAAGAAGAAGAAGAAGAATGAAAAGAAGAAGAATGAAAAGAAGAATGAAAAGAAGAAGAAGAAGAATGAAAATAAGAAGAAGAAGAATGAAAAGAAGAATGAAAAGAAGAAGAAGAAGAATGAAAAGAAGAAGAAGAAGAAGAATGAAAAGAAGAATGAAAAGAAGAAGAAGAAGAATGAAAAGAAGAAGAAGAATGAAAAGAAGAAGAAGCAGAATGAAAAGAAGAAGAAGAGGAATGAAAAGAAGAATGAAAAGAAGAAGAATGAAAAGAAGAAGAAGAAGAATGAAAAGAAGAAGAAGAAGAATGAAAAGAAGAATGAAAAGAAGAAGAAGAAGAATGAAAAGAAGAAGAAGAAGAATGAAAAGAAGAATGAAAAGAAGACGAAGAAGAATGAAAAGAAGAAGAAGAAGAATGAAAAGAAGAATGAAAAGAAGAAGAAGTAGAATGAAAAGAAGAAGAAGAAGAAGAATGAAAAGAAGAAGAAGAAGAGGAAGAAGAATGAAAAGAAGAAGAAGAATGAAAAGAAGAAGAATTAAAGTACAGCAAAAAGTGTATCTGCAGAGAGCTCCGCTATTTCTGACAGTTCTCTGACAGTTCCTTCACATTTACAGCGGTTGAAACATTGTATCTATTTATTTCCGAATAAAAACATCTGTATCCTAAATGGAAACAAATAGATACAATGTTTCAACCGCTGTAAATGAACTGTCAGAACTGTCAGAAATAGCGGAGCTCTCTGCAGTGACACTTTTGCCGGCTGATCGGGAAAAATTCGATTCGTGCACCCGAAGTTTGCTAAAATTCGGATTCGATGCGAATCGAATTTTTCCTGATATTCGAAACGAATTCCACTTCGCCAGGTTCGATTCGCTCATCTCTAGTCACAATCTCTGTCTGATATCTTGCAGTAAACTGATTTTGAGTCTAACTGCAATTTTTTTTCTCAGAGAAGGTGGAGAGTGAAATTGCAATGTATGTGGGAGGGGTGAAGGGGAAACCAAGAAAATGTTTCCCCTAGGTCCAATCAATATTAAAGACGGCCCTGAGAATGGGTAATCAGCAGAATCAGACTGTAACAACAGATAGTTTAGCTGAGAATAACTACAGTACAGAACATAGGTACTTGTGACTATCCTCATGAACATCAAACCTCTTAGTGAAGTTCAGGGTAGCTCTGGTAACACAGAGCTGAGGGAATCCAGGGCCCATAGACAAAGCGCCACCCCACTGGAACTGCAGTACTCTGGTACCAATTAGGGAGGGATCATACACAGTAGCCTGGTCTGATTCTGACAGTGGAGGGCCTCTCTCTTGGCTGCCGTTCAGTCATCCTACCTCTGCCTCATTAGGTGTAGCAACTCTGAGCTGCTGAGGGAGGACAGAGAAATGTATCTTCCTGGGTCATGTACAGGATTTCATGAAGATGTGGAAGAGTTAAAGAGATCCTCATCTGAGCATTGTGGGTAAATGGGCAACCACTACACATGGCCAAAACAAGGACAATACATCAACAAACACTGTTATCTGAAGATCACAAGACTTTTTCAGTGAGTAGACTGTAGATGATGGAGAAGGACTCTCTGCAGATATCCATTTATCATCCAGATGAAATAAGATGCTGTTAGATGTGTTTGCAGTCCTGATCACACTACATAAATATTACTCTGAAAAACTTACCAACTGCTGACTTCCTGAGTTTCATGATTCAGTGTGCAAAGGGAGAGGGAAGACCGTTTCTCATTCAGATGAAACTAGCTCTATGGAAGTTGTAAGCACCACATAGGACACACCAGCAGTGAATGACACCCTCTGTAGCCCATGGTGTGTAAACATGATCTTCAGTGGATCTACAGCAATTAAAAATATAGATCACTCAGTGGGGAAGGAGAGAGAATTTAAAAGCAGCTCAGATTTGGGCTTCACAGCGGATAAATGGTTAGTACTTCCGCCTGGCAGTGCTAGCTTTGTTGGTTTGAATCCCAACCACAGCACCACCTGCCTGGATTTTGTATGTTCTCCCTGTGCTTGTGTGGGTTTCCTCCAGGTACTCTAGTTTCCTCCCACACTCCAAAGACATGATGGTAAGTTAATTGGATCCTCTCTAAATTGGCCCTAGTATGTGTAAGTATGAATGTAAGTTAGGGACCTTAGATTGTATGCCCCTTGAGGTTTAGGGACTGATGTGACTGTACAATATATATATGTAAAGCACTGCATAAATTGACAATGCTATATAAATATCTGAAATAAAATAAATAATTTCCACCAAGCACAAGAGATAGAAGCAGATAGGACAAAAACAGGCAAGACTGAAGTCATGCTCTAAGTCAAATGTTTACAGTGAAAACCATATTTTTTACAGATTTAAATTGTATCCTTTTATTTAGAAGTTGAGGACATAAACACACACACATCTGATGAAGATAATTTATGAATTTGGGGGTTTATGGTGTCTTCAATCAGGGGGTAACAAACTTTCCAGGCTCCACAAAGGAGGCTTTCCAGCCTCCACAAATATTCTATTTATTTTTAAACTCTATATAGAATTCTATGTATACTAGCTAACAGGCTGAAAGTAGCGGCCAGCTCATTGAGGTAATCAGACTGTACTGTTTATCACAGTGCTGTCAGGCTAATTTGTTACTGGCTGTGAGAGCTGCATGGAAGGTGTTAAGCAGACACAGCACTGAGCAAGAGCAGGAAGGCTTATTTATATACCAATTAACAACATATAGGTGGGAAGGTGGCACGGAAAGCTTTATATTATGCAAACATCCATATTCTGACTATAAAGTGTGGTAGTGTGTCCATACTGTATGCATTTCCGGGGAAACTGAATATAAATGCATGCAGAATATTATAAATAAAGGTGTTTCGACTATGTACTGAGTTATTTAGCAAAATTAAGGTATAAAGCGTATCTAAAGTCAAAACTTTTCTTTTACACTTTGGCTAGAGTAGGGAATAGTTCAAACTCCTGAAGTGCTGAGTATCATTGGGGAGATTTTCCTTCACTTCCAGTTTTGTGAAACAGGAAGTGAAAAGCGATTTCCCCAAAATAAGGGTAATCCATGTTTAGTCAGCTGTCACTGGAACAAGTATCAGGATTTCTCCTCTATTCCTGCTCTGGTGGTAAGTAAAAAACTGACATTTTAAATGACTTTTATTTTCAGTAACAGTGGTCACCAAGAAAACTAGAGAGGGTGAATCTCCCTAGCAAGAATACCAACAGCAATAAAAGCCTGACAATGGTTCTAACCCTTTTCTATGCTAAAAATGGTTTAAAAACATTAAAGTGGTTGTAAAGCTCTGAAATTAAAAATTAACAGAGCATATCCCTCTACAGTGTGTACCAGCCTCAATCCAAAGCATCCAGTGTGATTTCTGTTTTCCCTCTGTTATCTGCATTAGTATCTCCTGACAGGTTATCCCAGCACCACAGAATCCCGGGAGACAGCTTGCACCCCTCCAGCATGCTGAAGGCAACAAAGACAGCCTCAACTGTGCATGTTTTTCTATGAGACTGTGTAGAGGAGGGGGGGCGGTCCTTTCCCTCCACTCAGATCTCAGATTACACTCAGCTACCTGCTGTTTGCAGTGCACTATCAGACATCAGATCCCTGCACCCTGACTTCTGGAACTATTTAATACTGTAGCCTTTGATCTGTGTGTTTTAGAAGGCTGTAGAAGAGAGAGGGCTGCAGATAAGCCGGTGCAACTTATTTAGAAGGATTTGTATCATCTAACCACTTCTCTGGGTATATGTAAGGATTTACAACCACATTAAAGCTGATCTTCTGAGAAGTAAAACAATAAAAACCCACCCACCCCCTTGTTAATAGCTAAAACCCCCACAATACTTACCTGAATATATGGTCACATAATGCACAGTACTGCAGAGTAGGAGGGTACGTGTTTGGATGCCTATGTCAGTGCCTGAGTGATTTGGAAACTATTCATTCCCTTTCCATCAGGGTTCTTGCAAGCTTCAGAAAACTGCAGAAGCATGATGATGCCATGATGGGGAGGAACAGGCCAGTGATTTGGAAACTATTCATTCCCTTTCCATCGGGGTTCTTACAAGCTTCAAAAACTACAGCAGCATCATGATGCCATGATGGAGAGGAGCAGGCCTGAATTCCAGCGATATATCACTGGTTTTCGTTCCTGGAAGAAATGCTGCAGAGAGTTACATGACAATGTACACAGATAACAGCAGTTTTAGAAGTTTTTTAGGTACTCAGAATGGGTGGGCACATTGTGGGTGGGTTGGAGAGGTTGGGGAAGTTGTTGTATGCATTGAGATAGACTTTAGGGGCTTGTGCCAATAGGTAAATGCAGCTTACATTTGGGATTCTGCTTCAGACCCTTATTATATCAAGGGTCTGCATTTGGCCTCTTCCTGACCTTCATCAGCCTGCTTCAAGCTATTTTTGAGTTTGAAATGACTTACTAGTAATGACATGAACAAAATCCCAAACCTGAGAATTCTTAAACAAATTTCCCACGGGTGTTCTACATCATTTGGGCATTGTAGGTTGAAGAAAATTGTATAATATGATTTGATTTAAAATAAGGAACATTCCTACTAATATGGGATTGTTGACAAACCTACCCTACACACATCTGCTATAACATGTATTAGCAATATCTTAGTGAACGTTCTTTTTCCAGGCGCACGTATGAGCATAAAGCTTTAGTGGGCATTTCGGTGGAAGTACTTTGCAAGAATGTGGTTTATTCTGGGATACGCTCAGACACTGATACTTGACCCACACTTGATTAAGATATGATGAAAGTCTAGGCATCAAATACGTTGGCGCTGACATGTAAGCTGATCACATTTACTAGATGGCATTTTAGCAACTACATTCTGTTTACAGAGGACATTGCCATGTATTTTCATTCTGTCCTAGCAATCTTCATATTTTTTAAGTGAATAATAAAAAGTGTCATTTTATCATTTAGTTCTATTCCTATCTGTATCTTCTTTTGAACTGGTTCACATAATTCTGGGTAACAATAAACAATTTACACAAACACAAAAAATTAAAAAGGATAAACCTAAGCACATTTTGGGCATATACTATTTTTTCCTTTATAAATTTGTGTTTTTTTTTCCTTTTATGCAGAAACATATTCTAATGGAGGCTGCCATTATAAGCTATGTTTCTGAAAATGTTACTTACTTGGACATTCTGTACTAATGACCCAGAAGGATTAAGGTTTTCTGACATACCGTATATCAGCTTTTCCTGATTTTCAGAAAGTTGTCAGCATTGGCACCCCTGTATTTGTCTCCTCAAACATTTACTTTGAAGGGGAACTAAAGGGTTAATACCCACCTGTTCAATGATCCCATGCCAGTGCTAGCATCGTCTTTTGAGTATCAGTCTTTGGGCTTCTTTAATGGCTGGCGGGGGTAGGCGTCATTCCTGTTCATGCGCAGGAGCTAGTCATCCTGGCACTCAGAGACTGGTCTGGCAAAGTAAGATGAGTTGCACATGTACAGCTCAGTTTATTGTGCCGGGGAAGACAGCGAGCAGTCAGGTAGGGGCATTTCATTACAGGAGAGACAGTGCATGATTCTTTTGCAGTAAAGACCTGCCTGCTCACTGTTTCTTACAGTGGAACTTCAGTTTGGCTTTAAATGTACACATTTTCCACAATATCATGACAAGGTGTTGTCATGCCCAGTATTGCAATAACATTATTTTGTGTACTTTGAGTCAAGACAACAGTGCTTCCATATCTATTGTAATATGTACATGATGTGTTTGTAATTGTTATGTCAGTTATTAGCAGACCAAAGAATATGAATGCATACAATATATAATAAAACATAGGATCATATTATTTGATAAGGACACCATATTTTATGAGTATAACATAACACAACATGTGAAATCCATTTTACACCAGCAAACCTGAATTTTCTTTACATTGTTGATACAGTAATATTATACTGTGTTTTGTCAATATTGGTGGATTAAACTCTATTTTACATTTAAGTAAATTTATAGCAATTGTAATTAAAATGTACTAGAAGAAAGAAATTGATTTACAGTATATATGCTAATGCATTGGCCTTATCTTATTGTGAGAGGTGAAAGGTAACTGTTAATAGGTATGTCAATACAGCAAGGGATCTTAGAACAGGTGAATGCAGCTCAACTACCATGGAACCAGGAGCACACTTACACATACATAGACTTGTGTGGTGCAGAAAATATACTAATACCAACTGAAAATGTTATAACCAAGTGTTATTGTATTGAATATGGAATAGATCATAAACAAATTGAAATATTTTTTTTACCTAATATACTGAACTATAGCAAGTAAAATTTTATTTTGGGTAACAGAGTAGGATTTAAAATCATAATGTATCTGTAGCCTTTTTTGAATTTGGATGGAGTGTGGAAGGGTTAGAATCAGAACGAATACATCTGCACAAATGTTGACACGGTGTTTGAATTGGGCCTGAACCACATATAGTTGAAGTGGTATTAAAGCTAAAAACAAAAATGTAATACATTGCAGCTTACCAACCCTCTGATGTGGTGACTGCATTCAGTTATCCTTTACTTCACCTGGTGATCAGGCCAGTAACACACTTTCTGTCTTGGGGGTATCCATTCTGCATTAAATAGTAAAAGGGACATCTTTGGACAATAGCATTGTCAATCTAGGGGGTGGGTAATGTTAGACTAGCAGATTAAAATGGACTTTACTAAGAAATTGAAGCTGAACTCCAGATAACACTTTATAGGCAGCTACATCAAACAGTTTTTTTTCTTTTGGGATAAAGGTTTTACATATTTGAATAAAATCTGATCATTGTAAATACCACTTTCATTGTTAAATGGTTTGCCCCAACCCTCTAATTGCTATATTTGTCTGGACAGCTTGGTCTGCTAAAAGTAAATTGAAAAATAATAGACTTACTGGCTGGATCACCAGATGAGAATAAAGGAATAAAACCTAAAAAAAAAGAAAACTAATGCAGCCATCTCATCTGGGGATTGGTAAACTGTTTTTGTGTTTATTACTCACTGATCAGCATTGCAGGCTATAGTCTGCAGAGCTGATCAAACAGGGAGAATGAGACAGTGACTGTACATGGATTGAAATTAGCCCAGTCTCTGCTGAAGTGGCCCAATTTTGCTCCATGTACAGTATGTCTGGCTTCAGAGGGAGGTATACTGGATCTTTAGGATGGATACACATATCCCCAGAGGTATGAACTGTAAGTGGGATTTAACACATTTTTATGAATAATCTCTTCTCTTCATTTTTGTAATGTATTTTTTTATAACTTCTTTCTATTGAGTTTCCTCATGCTCTGGAAATTCCCTGGCTCAAGTAGGATACAAATAGATAAAAAAACAAAACAAAACATAAGAACAACCTTACATCCTGATGCACTCAGCTCAATTCAGTAATTGGAAATAAGAAAGTTAACACTTGTACAAAGCTTGTAGTATCCAACTCAATATATAGGCACTCTCCACTATAGATCTATTTCATGTACAATAGACTATTATGGAACAAGTACCACCCCTGCAGAAGTCATCTATGAACATTAAGATTAGTTAGCAACTAATCTGGAGAGGACACATCAGGAGAGATTTTAGTAGGATCTAAGTTATGCCAAATATCCCATACCTTTGCAGATTTTTTTGGGCAACTCCTGTAAGTGTATGTGTACTTACAGAATGGAATAGCCAAGTTAATTAGGAGCTTCCAGAACTCTTGGATGGGTACCACAGGAGATTTCTACTTACATTAAGATTATTGCTTTCCTAGCATAAAATAGAAAAAGACCCAGAAGAGTCGCAATTGCTCTGGTGGGAACTAATAGGTTAACTAGGTCTAGTATACAGATATCTATCCTCAGATGGATTGCGATAGTAGTCCATTTAAAAATAAATCTTAAAAGTTCAGCCCAAAGGATTTGTATCTGGGAAATTCCAAAACATATGAGCATAGTCAGCCATACATCTCCAATAGCCATTTGAAGTAGAAGTATACAGTATAAGTATACAGTATATCCTATGTAACTGTTGAAAAGTGAGATACTGTATATGCTATGCAGTATTTTAAATTGTATAAGTCAGTCTCTGGCAGAAATTAACTGAAGCAATGGATACTCCCAAATGTCTGCCCAGTCCTCCCCATCTAGCTCCGGCACCTCTGTTTGCTATTTAGAATGTAAGGTTTCAAAGCCATTATGGGCAGTATGCATTAAGGCCTTGTAAATGTTGGATAGAGGTTTAGTTAGGGAATCATCCCTCATAAGGACTCCAGTACAGAGGAGACTAGAGACACTGCAGCTGTGCTAAATTGAGCATGGTATGCATGACGGAGCTATAAGTACCAGAGCAGGTAGGAGTTGGACAGACCAAACTGTTGTTTCAGAATGTCAAAGCTTTTCAAGTATCCTTTATCATAAAAGTGACTGAGATATTTAATCCCTTTCATAGCCCATATGGCAAGATCTAGGATGGAGAAAAGCTCAGGGAGTGTGAGGTTCAACCATAAGGGGTGGAAGGGATTTGCTGAGTAGGAGCATTAGATGGTGGGAAATTCACCAGATTCTAAGCTTGGCTTATTGCACTCAGAGATTGTTAGGGAAATTGGAGCATTTTCTACTCTATACAGAATGAGCCCATAAAAGTCCAGATATGCAGCCTCCAAAACTATAGAGGCATTAGGGTCATCTAGCGACAGATAGTTATGGGCATGGGAAAGGAGAGCAGCAAGAAAGAAGGAATATAAACTAGAGCAGACTAAGAATTTTTGTGTCCAGGGCCTTTAAAAGTATAGATTGATAGAAACAAAGATGGTGTGAGCCCCATAAAAAGCTGTTGCAAAGGAACTAAATTGTCTAAAATACTTTTGTGGGAGCTAGACCCTGGATCGGTTCAATATATAAAGAAAGACAGAGAGTATTTATATTTTTACTAAATTGATCCTACCTATGAAAGACAAGGGCAAAGTGTCCCATGCTTTCAATTTTTGTTTCGCGGTCTGTAGCATTGGCAAAAAGTTGCGTTTGCAAAACTCAGAGACTTTTGGTGAAATAGAAATACCCAAGTATTTGAATTCACTTGTCCATTTCAGTGGTCGGCTTCAGTGGCTGCCTCTTGGGCTTTAGGGTGAATGGGGAGGATTTAGGACTTATCCCAGTTCACTTTTAATCACGAGAGTTCAGAGAAGGAGGATAAGAGTACAGTCGCAGACGGGAGCATTGTCCTGCGTGAGTGCATTTTCTGCTGGAGTGCAAAACAGCATTTGAACACAGCCCCCTGATCATGTCCTCTCCGCTTTTTCACAGGTAAATGCTGCTATGTGATCTCCACCTTAAACTGTCTCCCTGCTATGTACTGAATTTCTTCAAACTTAGGGTAAATGCTGCTATGTGATCTCCACCTTAAACTATCTCCCTGTCTCCCTACTACGCACTGACTTTCTGAAAAACTCAGGATAATTAGTCCTATATATTTTTGTCTGTTTGTGGTGATTGATTCTCACCTCCTTTGCCATTCTGTGATTAGAGAATCAATCATCTTTTATGACTTTGGCCTGTGTCTGTGGCTGGTCTCGTTTTGACCAACCTCCCCCCAAATTCATGTATCCTTATCAGTTCCTAATTGGGGCAGGGGAGAATTGCTCATTTGATTATCTCCCTATAAATTTAGACCAGCTTATGGGGGAGGTCACAGAGAGGGGCATTGACCTGCATAAGTGCATTTTCTGCTGGAGTGCAAAACAGCAGTTGAACACAGCAGTTGAGTGCATTTTCTGCTGGAGTGCAAAACAGCAGTTGAACATAATAGTTTAACTAAAGCAGGATAACTCAAGCAGCAGGAAGATAAAGCAAAGAACTTTACTGCACACTGTATGGACTGCAAGCAAACACCCTAAGAAACATCTCCTACGAGTTTGATTCCCACTCTTTTTAATATGCCCCTTCTACTCCTCCTTTTCATATTACTATCCTCTGTTCTCAAAATCTCATTTCTTTACCCCTCTGCTCCACCTCAAAGCTTATACATATGACCCTCACTGCTACCATCTCCCTACTACTGCTCTCATCACCTCCTGCTAATACTTTACCCACCTGCTGATCCAAACACCAGGACAGGAAGGCATGTGCACTCATATACATTCCACTCCCATCTCACTTTCCTCACCCTCCTTCTCTTAACCTCTGGGGATATCTTCCCAAACTCTGGTCCTCCAGTATCTCACCCCCACACTAGGCATCCTCCTTCCTTCCAGAATAGCCACAATCCTCTCAATTTAATCTCAATCACCATGCTCCTAAAAACCACCCTCCCTTTTTCATGTGCACTCTGGAATGCCCGCTCTGTCTGTAATAAGTTCACCTCTGTCCATGACCTTTTTGTCTCCCACTCCCTTAACATACTAGCAGTTATAGAAACCTGGCTTCAGGCATCAGATTCTGCTTCTCCCGTAGCACTTTCCTATGGAGGCCTTCTCTGGACTCACCCAGACCCAGTGGTCAGAATGGAGGTGGAGTTGGTTTGCTTCTATCTCCACTGAGAACCTTTCAAGTCCTCCTTAACCCTCCCTCTCTATCCTTCTCTTCTTTCGAGACTCACTGCATTCGCCTATTTTCTCCCATTTCTCTGAGGAGTGCAGTGATCTACCGACCTCCTGGACCGGTGTCGCGCTTTCTTGATGACTTCTCTGCTTGGCTACCCTACTTTCTCTCCTCTGAAATACCCACCATCATTCTTGGAGGTTTTAACATGCCCATTAATGTGAACAGCCCAGCTACATCCCAACTCTTCAACCTAACCTCATCTTTTGCCTTAACACAATGGATACAGTCCTCCACTCACTCTGATGGGAATACATTAGACCTTGTGTCAGGGCTCCAGGTATGACCAGAGGTATGTGAACTGACGCAGGGAAACGCAGGCTTCAGATATGTTATAAACAATATAATTTATTAATACTAACAATACAAAACGCAGTGCAATACTAAAACATAAACACAGTGCAAACGAACCAAGTTCGCAGGTAGGGACAGGAGGAGCAGGCAGAGAGTAGTCAGGTCACGAGCCGGGTACAGCAACTAATGGGCAGGTAGGTACAGGGGGTCAGGGAGAGAATGGTCGGGGTCACAAGCCAGGGATCAAACAGGTGAAGTCAGCAGAGGTCAGGATCAGGCAGGGTAGGCAACGAGTAAGTCAGGCAGGAACAGGAACAGGAATGCAGGTAACAAGATACAGGGGCCCATGGAAAAACACACACCAAGGCACAGACTGCATGTCTGGCCATCCCTTAAATACACCTCCGTAATCAGCTTCAGGTGTTTGGCTGACTGCAGGGTTGAGTCTCTGATTGCTGAGAGCACCCGCTGGCCAGCCCTGGTACTGCAGCCCACAAGGCAGGTGAGTCCCACCATTATTGGCAAGTCCATTCCTGACACCTTGTTTTCTCCCGTCTTTGCACTCCCAACAACCTCACAAACACCCCCTTTCTTCTCTCTGACCACAATCTCATCACCTTCACAGTGTCCTCATCTTCAAACACTTATTCCTCTGAACAGCAAACAATTACCCGCAGAAACCTTCACAACTTAAACCCTTCTCTTTTCCACTCTGCAACTAACTGCCTCTATGACAGAATCTGTCCCCTGTCCTGCCCTGACCTGGCCACTGCTGTCTACAACCATTGGCTTTCATCCACACTAGACTTACTTGCTCCTCTGACTACACAAAGTACCAGGCCCTGACCATTACAACCGTGGCAGACTGAGGACACTAGAAATCTTAAATGACATAACCGTGCACTGGAGCGATTGTGGTGTAAAACCAAATCTCAGCAAGCATTCACCCTATATAAATCTGCTTTTTTAACATACAATTCCTCCCTCCATGCTGCCAAACAAGCCTACTTTGTCACTCTTATGAATACCTTGTCATCCAGTCCTCATCGTCTCTTCTCTACTTTTAACTCTCTACTTTCTCCACCTCCACCCAGTAACTCACTCACTGCTTTTGAGATTGCAAATCATTTCAAAAACAAGATTGATGCAATTCATTGGGGCATCTCTGCTACATAGTCATCTATCCCACTTAGCTTACTAAGCCTCCCTCAACACTTTCCTCTTTTGACCTTGCTACTACTGAAGAGGTCACTAAAGTTTTCTCAGAAGTCCATCTCACCACCTGCCCCCGGGATCCTGTCCCCTCTCAACTACTACGGTCACCCTCTGCTTCTGTCCTATGCTTCCTCACTCACATCTTCAATCTCTCCCTCTCTAATGGTGCCTTCCCCACCCCTCTAAAGCATGCACACATCACTCCCATACTTAAAAAGCCCTCGCTGGGCCCCACCAACCTGAACAACTTAAGACCCATCTCTCTGCTCCCGTTTACCTCTAAACTCTTAGAACGCTTAGTCTTCAATCGCCTGAGCTCCTATCGCACTTACAACAACCTTCTTGACCCTTTACAGTCTGGTTTTCACTCACTCCACAATATATATATATATTTATATTTTTTTTCTTCTTTTTTTTTCTTGTATATTTGTCTATTCATATATTTGTATACTTGTAAAACCTCACATATACCTGGTGAAATGACTGTCAGGAGCATGAAGTCCTGCTGATCCTTTACAACTGCTGGTCTCATTCCAGCATCATAGTTTTGGCTGTGATACATTCTCCTTATCTGTCTGTCCACCTGCAAGGTGATTGATGTTGCCAGTCTCTGGGTGGAGGCCAAACCTGATTTAAAGGATAAATTCACCTTTGGGAGCACGTTACATGTTCCACCCATTTTTAGGGTGGAATATGTAACATGTTCCCAATGCTGCAGCCACCACCCGCTTCCCCTCCCTCCCTGTGACAGTACAGGGAGAAGTTCTCCTTACTATCTGTCAGATTTGAAAACAGCACGGCTGTGTGGGGCTCCGCCAGTGTGGCTGTGTCATTCATTCACAGAATTCCGTGCATGGTTGAACTAAAAGTCCCGTCAGCGTCAGTGGCTGTCAGCTTGTAGTTTTCAATGAACTACTGCAACACTGTGGAGCGTCATGGTAGTTCATTGAATCTTCCTGTCAGTATATCTGCTTGCTCATACATCCCATATGGGCAAGGAGATATATTGACAGATCCGAATGACCCATTTATTTAAAAATGTTTTAAATCTTGAAAAGTGAAAGTTTACTAAAGCATTGGTAAATAAACACCTTAATTTCACATCCTCCTATGCTCTAAGACAAGAAGTGAAGGGGGAAACTCCCCAACAGAACAAGGACACAAAAAAACCTTACCTAGGTTTTAACCCTCCCCTATCCCCTACCCTACCCTACTCTTTCCAAAACATAACAAAAAATGATATCCTTCATTAGTAACAATGTTTGCACTCTGTTGCTGTGTAATACATAAATAAATAATATCAAACAGTTATTTAGTAGCTATAATAAAAAAAAATATATATAAGCATAAACAAAGGACCCAGGTGAGGTCATATTTTTATGTAGGGCTATTTGGAATAACACCAGTTGTGTTGAGAAAAAACAGTGTTCACAGCTGGGCGGAATTGCACATCAGCCAATGAAAACCTAAAGGGGAAGAGCAAAGGTCAAGTAGCAGAAGTGAAAACTCAACTGCTAAGTTCAAAAACCATAAATGACGATTCATTTCCTCACTGGAAATGCTTGATACACAATGTTCTTGTGCAGATTAACATACAACACTTGTAATCTTGTAGCATTTTTAACAGTGTCATCATTTGTACTGTACACATTGTTTAGAACATAAATCATTAATGTGTAATTGGATGAATAGTACTAATTCAAAGGAATTACCATTCTGTGCTTTGTGTCAGTTATGAAAAAATTATACTACGAGGCTAGAATCATCCATATGCTGTGTTTTGTAGGCATAAGGCAAATATGTCAAGGGACTCCATAGTAAGATCTTGATGGGACTACTTTTTAATTAAATCAGCAATTACCAACCAATGCCTTACAAGTCACATGTGGCTTTCTTCCATCTCTGCATAATTTCATTTTTATTGAATCTGACTGTTCTGAGTACAGCTGAATTTCAAACATTTGCAGAAATCCTTCATTGGTGTCACACTGCAAATGACTCTCGTTGAGGGCCTCTAATCCCTGGCAGCTTCCTCTTCCCAATGCCAAGTGCTTAATGTATGCATGTACTCCCTCCTGGACATTGTACTGCACTACAGAATACAAATATTGCTCCAGTATGTCCATGGTTTGATCTGGTAGCTGGAGTCAATTTGAGGGAATATCTGAGAAAAGCATTTTCAGTTCTCACAAGTGGGAAGGGGTAGTATTTGGAATATCACACAGCCAAGTCCAATTTTCCTTAAAAGGGGCAAGATTTGAGCTGATGCTCACTGTCTGTGACCAATTGCCACTTCAAGTTAGTCTTTTTTTTTGGTGTACAATAATGTATACTCACTTATTCAGCTTATCAGGTTTATATGCTGTCAAAAACATAAACCATGAGCAATGAAAAATTAATTAATGACACCACCTTCTTCTATGAAAGTAAGGTATATCATTAGTACAAGAAGTTCCATTCTCTATTGCAGTGATTTTTGGTTCTTTTGGCTAAACTTGCCAGAGTACCATGACTACTATTGGAAAAAAAACAACTACTTTTCACTTTTTATCCCCACCTGCATATCATAGATCACTACCATTCCTTATATTTAAATGTAGCTTACCAACTGCTCAGTGTCTGCCATACTTCTCCACTGGCTTCCAATTGCCCAGCAAATTAAATTCAAAATACTAACAGCAACATACAAAGCTATTTATAACCTGAGGTACATCACCAATGTGTTTGCAATTAATTTTATTGCCTCACACTTATGCATTACATGGCTGCATAACTTTCTCATTGTGTGGTTTAGTACATCCAGGAGCCTCCCAGTGTGTTTAGTTGGTATACAATTCCATGTAGCGGGTGTTGGGGGTGTCAGCTCCTCTCTCTCCCATTTGTGAGGTGGCAGGATGGGAGGGTCCTCCATTTAGAGGAGGGGTGCATTGTGGGTCCCTGTAGGGGTTGCTGGGGGGTTGGGAGTGTTCGGTAGGGTGGGTTGTGTCAGGGGTTGGATTCTGGAGGGTTTGGGGTAGGTTAGTCTCAGCGGACTCTTTCCATTCTTGGTCCTCTTGAGGGTTCCCCTCTTGAATTCTCTGGGGGGGGGGGGGGGTAGTGTCCTCTGTTATGTAAAGATTATCATGTCTCCGATGGATTATTACTGTTTATGGTAGATAATAAAATTAATTTGAGGTTAGCCAATTAGGTGTACAGACTTTTTTTTTCTTCCCTTTCTTTTGTTTTTGGTCACTTATGTACCTCATAAAGACTGAGTGAAAACTCCCAGGTCATTGCAGGAATGTTGCAAGGCAAGGCCCAGTTATTACTGTTTACCTTCGCCATCAAAGGAGTGAGCTCTGATTCAAACCACACGTACTTCTCCCTTGATGTAGTATCTCCTAACTCAGAGTTTTGAGAGTTTGCTCCTGTGATGGTGAAGGTGAACAGTAATAGCTTAGCAATGTCCTGCAAGTTTGCGGTTAGGCTTCATAAGGTACATAAATGGCCTACACCTACAGTTTAGCAAGGGCATTCTTCAAATTTAGTCAAAGCTGCACAGTTTGTTTTCATTTGCAGGTTCTCCTTATCTGCACAGCCCGATCTTTGGTAAAGTGAAGTAACCTTTTAAATGAAAGCGGTAGTAGAGTTTTCAACAAAGCCTTCCAGTGGTGCACTGTCAGCACTGACAGGATCTGCATCTGGTCTTCATTCCAGGTTCGCGGGCTCCAGCTATTTGAATGGCAAGATGATGGTGCAATGATCTCTCTTCCACACATGCACATGGGAGCCATGGCCATGGCACAGAGATATGAAGGGATGGCATACTCAGTATGTTGTCCCTTCAGAGCACAATACGCATGAGCCAGGTGATCTCACCTGTTGCAATAATAAATATCTCCTAAACAGTGCACATTTAGGAGATATTCCTTGTGCATACAGGTAAACTTTATTATAAGCGTACCTGTAGATACAGGTCACCAAGCTATGTTTCTTTAACTACAAAGTTGTATTCCTTTTCCTTGTTTATATACAGTGGACAGTTAGCATAATCCATTTGACAACAATCTTTGTAATCTCTTAACATGAGAGACACAAGCAAGTTTGACAGTATTAGATCGTGAAAAAGCCACTGAGCATAGTTCTATTTGACCCAGGCCATTGCCACACTCCCTATAATGAAAATTTGTATCTTAATGAAAAATAGCTAAAAGTAGCAAACATGAATAGAAGAAATATATAGCTGTAATGATCATCACATGCAAAATGTGTGGTATCATGTTTTTCCAACAAGCCTTATCTAGCACATATTGGTAAAGCAAGATTGACACCATTCTGCCAAAATATTGTAATTCATTTAGATTCAATGGGTCCTAAGTGTAAAGGTACCAATAGACATGAGATACTGTGGCTAGATTGGGTTATGATCTCATATCTATGGGATTCTCCCAATTGTGACTGACCACCATTTTGGGAAACAGCCAGCAGCATCTGCCAGAGAAACTAAAGGCACCTCAAAGCAACTCCTGGGAGTGTCTATATCTGTCCTGCAGTGATGAAGGGATTTGCAGGAAACCTGGAGGTTGATATTTCTTGAAGTGGCAGTTTCTGCAGAAACAGATATACACTATGTTGCCAAAAGTATTGTGACACCTGCCTTTACACGCATATGAACTTTAATGACATCCCAGTCATAGTCCGTAGGGTTCAATATTGATTTGGCCCACCCTTTGCAGCTATAACAGCTTCTACTCTCCTGGGAAGGCTGTCCACAAGGTTTAGGAGTGTGTCTATGGGTATGTTTGCCCATTCTTCCAGAAGCGCATTTGTGAGGTCAGGCACTGATATCGGACGAGAAGGTCTGGCTCGCAGTCTCCGCTCTAAGTGAACCCAAAGGTGTTCCATTGGGTTGAGGTGCAGGCCAGTCAAGTTCCTTCACCCCAGACTCGTTTATCCAAGGTAATTGCTTTGTGCACTGGTGCAGAGTCATGTTTGAACAGGAAGGGGCAGTCCCCAAACTATTTCCACAAAGTTGGGAACATGACATTGTCCAAAATGTCTTGGTATGCTGACACCTTAAGAGTTCCCTTCACTGGAAATAAGGGGCCATCCCCAACCCCTGAAAAACAACCCCACACCATAATCCCCCCTCCACCAAACTTTACACTTGGCACAATGCAGTCAGGCAAATACAGTTCTCCTGGCAACCACCAAACCCAGACATGTCCATCGAATTGCCAGACAGAGAAGCTTGATTTGTCACTCCAGAGAACATGTCTCCACTGCTATAGAGTCCAGTGATGGCGTGCTTTACACCACTGAATCCGATGCGTTGCATTGCACTTGGTAGTGTAAGGCTTGGATGCAGCTGCTCGACCATGGAAACCCATTCCATGAAGCTCTCTATGCACTATTGTGCTAATCTGAAGGCCACACAAAGTTTGGAGGTCTTTAGCTACTGACTCTGCAGACAGTTGGCGACCTCTCTGCACTGCATGCTTCAGCATACACTAACACTGCTCTGTCATTTTACATGGCCTACCACTTCGTGGCTGAGTTCCTGTTGTACCGAGTTGCTTCCATTTTGTTTTAATACCACTAACAGCTGAATATTTAGTAGCAAAGAAATTTCACGGATGGACTTATTTGCACAGCTGGCAACCTATCATGGTACCACACTTGAATTCACAGAGCTCCTGAGAGTGACCCATTCTTTCACAAATGTTTGTAGAAGTATTCTGCAGGCTTTGATGCTTGTTTTATACACCTGTGGCCATGGAGGTGATTGTAATATCTGAATCCAATGATTTGGAGGGATGTCTCAATACTTTTGGCAATATGGCGTACATTGCATTGGATATTTCATACACTGTCATGTTGAGGCTCTGTTTTGTTTGCTATGTTTTATCCTGTGTCAAAGCTTCTTGAAAAAGCAGAGTATATTGCTAAGTCTTTAATGCAAAGAGTTGTCTGGTACCTCTTTTATATGGAAATGTTTGTCTGGTGTTTAATTTATCAAGGTGTGTGGTGGTTGGTGTCAAACCTTGAATGAAGAGTCATGTCCTCATTTGTGGGGCATATCACTAGGGCCTGGGACCATTATACAGGGTGTACAAAGGAGTCAAAACGTAGCACAGCAGCAGAACAACTATGGGCAAAGCTAGTGTTGGGCACTAGAGGCATATACCCCGCATCTTTTCCTAGGTTCTCCAGGTTCCAAGGCAATGATGGTGCCACAGTACCTACACTATTTGCACTGCACCCACAATTTTTGCCAACTATCAGACCTCAGAAACGGCAGCACTGCAATGTTTGGTTTATATATATCTTACCACTTTACTCTCTGTTTTATGTACCCCTGCTCCCTCCACTCTGTGGTTGTATTAGTCATTTATGACCCCTGCTCGTTACAGTGTTCGTTAAGTGTTCATTACATTCTCCAGACTCCTGCACTACATACTTCTGCACCCTACACTTTGAGCGTTGTGCAGTATGCACGCCTGAGCACTGCAATCTGCATGTTATGCACTCCTGAGCCTTGCACTATCTATACTCCATATCCTTCATACACCTGACAACAACACTCTGTACATTGGGCTGTATATGATATACTCCTGACCAATGCACTCTAAATGCATTATATCTTCTTGACTCTAACACTCTTTATGATATATGTTATAGCAGTTGCTGGTTGCTATGTAGTCACTTACTGTGTCAATTAAGTGTTTCTTCAAGGTAGGCAGTGTGCAGAAAAACATATATAGTGGAAGAGTTTTATTTTTTTACAAATTATTATTGTTATAAGTTTGTATATGTCTGTTAGAGTCTCACTTGTGGCATGGTAATTAAAGCCTATTTTGTGGGTGCAAGGGTTGTGACATAGGTCTC
The DNA here is from genome assembly GCF_062004578.1 of Staurois parvus. Taxonomy (NCBI): domain Eukaryota; kingdom Metazoa; phylum Chordata; class Amphibia; order Anura; family Ranidae; genus Staurois; species Staurois parvus. Next base: position 1,622,242 of record NW_028318492.1, read on the forward strand.
CATGTACACAGCAAGTTATGAGCTGCTCTCACTGTTAGCACAATTTTGGCATACCCACAATTCGCTGTGGCATACTGAATGTGCCATCTGATTCTTCTCTGAGTGCCCAAAGTTATTCACAGTCCTAGCAGCGCCTCCAACAAATACCCGACAAGCTAAGTTTTTCCTTCCTCTAGCCTTTGAAAAAAATCTTCTAAAATCCTGAAGCACATGCAAGCAATTATATAAAAATGCTATCACTACTGTGACAAACACAATGCCTGACCCCTGCCCTTCTCACCAACTAGTCACAAAGGACTGGACAATCTCACATCATGCTGTCACTTAGGTAACAATGCCACTCTCAGCTGCATACTAAGCAAAATGGTAGTGTGATAAGAACACCCCTACCTGGAAAAAGAAGGTTACTAGGTGATCCACGCGGAGTAATATGAATTCAAAAATATTCCAAACAATACTTTATTTGATCACATAGATCATAAGGAGGTTAAACATGAGCACGGTGTACATATGAAAAAAGTAAATAAAATCATGTTAAAAAGCACTAGGCGTCTTCAGTTTCGGGTCATCTTAGCAAATAGAGTACCATAAGGCAGAGTTATATAGTGGTGATATAGTTATCCTGGGTGTCCATAGGTTTTCGTCTTGTATTCAAATGAACCATGTATTCAGCAAATGTGTTCCCAATATATGTCAGGTATCTCCTGGTATGAAAAAGCTGGAACACAGAAGTACATAGTATATATATAGAAGTATGAAAACCAAAAAACCAAAACACATCCAAAATTCACCAAGCCTCCCTCTGCAGTATTCAATGGATACTACTATTACCTTCTCAATAGTGAGATTAACAGGCCAACTTCTCAAATGTAGGGACTTCCTGGATAGCCACCCCAAGTGAAACAGGGTCCACAGTACCAAATGATTCTGAGGATATATATAGAAAAATAGTGATACATATAAAAATCATGGGCATCAGGTCACCCTGAAAACAAGACACACATAGAGTGGGTATATTACCATAAATGAAGATCAAGAAGACTTCTGTCGACTTGAAATAGGATCAGGTCCTTGATGCTTTTCCAAGATACATGTGGGGGTGGGGAGCCAGGTAGTCACAATACATGGATTCCAAACACATCAACTGTGTATATAGCATATAACAGGCCATGCAGGCCTGAGTTTTTATACCCAATAAAGGGTTTCCAAAAATTACTCAAAATGAGAAGATTATTGCTCCATATACTATGTGTATAGCATGTAACAGGCTATACAGGCCTGAGTATTTATACCCAATAAAGGGTTTCCAAAAATTACTCAAAATGAGAGGGTTATTGCGGTTTCATGAGGATATGGCTATGTCACAGCACAACACCTGGATAGGATAGCGTATATATATATATATGTAGATCGTCCTCAAAAGAGGATTTACAAAGAATTCCCCGAATATACAGGGTAAATTAGGCCCATATAGCATGCCCTTTTAATACCATAAATGCTCTATAGATCTCAACAGCCGTAAGCTGAAATAACTTGCCACCGGTGGAAGATAAATTTCCATGAAAGATTGCCGTTTGCGAACCGCTGCAATAGTAGCCTTATGGTAGTTTTCAGAGGGTCAAGGGCCTTCCTAACAGAGAGCTGTGACACCGCCGTTCCTTCCCGCCTCGTGGGCGCCGCACCCAGTGAAGACGCCGAGCGTAGTGACGTCAATACGTTGACGCGTTTCGTCCGCCAATCACCGCAGACTTCGTCAGAACTGGGAGGGGACTTCAATACTTCGCCTTATATGGTGCTCTAATTGCATACCAAAGAGTCTCCACCTCGCCATCTTGTGTTGAAAGAGTATCACTACATTGGAATGATCCAAAGTGAATTAAAACACATATATTAAATTTAAATTTAAATTTAAAATGGTTGCTGGATATAGAAGGAAGGAGCCTAAATGTTAACAGTCAGATCATCTTCAAAAAAAGGATTAATAATAGAGAGGAGATCAATATTAGCACAATACTTATTCTAAAGAGGAGAACATCAAGACCAAATCCCGTTACCTCAGCTTCAATATCAATCCAATTATTATAAAGATTTATTTTTATTATCTAGAGGAAATAGGATCAAGTGCAGGGTTAAGTTCATATTTTGTCCAAATATGTCCATATTCAATTCACATAAAAGATACCACAATATAGATTATAGCTTGGGATATATAGAGGGTTCCAAGAGACTCATTTCAAAAAAACCCCAAAGTTAAGTTCTGTATTGAGTCCGCATGGGGCAAGTGCTCCCAGGGTATAGATCCAGAATTTTTCCTTTTGTAGGAGGACTTTATCAAAGTCACCCCGACGAGCTGAAATATTCAGCAGAAAGATCCCTTTTACTTTTAGACCATCTGTTTTGCCCCCATGAACTTCTTTGAAGTGTTGAGCCAATGGGTTTTCTTTTTCTCCCTTTCTAACATTTCTATTTTCATTTCTGATATCTCTCAGATGTTCACCAATCCTCGTCCTAAGGTTTCTTTTAGTTTTACCTATATACATCTTCTTGCAAGGACATTCTATCATGTACACTATTTTGCTACTTGAGCAATTAATGAAGCTTCGTATTTGGAATATCTTAGAGTTATCATTATTAAAGAACTGATTAGACTTATGCACAAATGGACAAATCTGACAATGGCCACAGGGGAACATTCCATATACCCCAGTCCTCCTCGTTAACCAGTTTCTTTGTGGTGCCCTCTGGAATTCTGATTGTACTAGTATATCATTTAGATTCCGAGTTCGTTTTGCAACCATTTGGGGGCTCTCTCCTACTACTTTGGCTATCTGCGGATTTTGAGTTAATAAGTACCAATGGGAGTCCAGGGCCTTCTTAACTTCACCCCATTGTTGTCCAAATTTAGTTATAAATCTTACCGGTTGGTTTTCAAGGTTCTCAGCTAACTTTAGTTTTGGTTTATTTATCAATTCCTCTCTTGTTTTACCGAGGGCTCTTCTTTTTGCTCTTCTTAGGGTTCTATGTGAATAGCCTCTCTCTCTGAACCTCTTATATAGCTGAATAGATTCATATCTATACTCCAAATCTTCTGTACAGTTTCTTTTTATTCTCTGAAATTGACCAATAGGGATTCCTTGTTTTAAACTCCTTGGATGATAGCTATTAGCATGGAGAAGTGTATTAGCCGCTGTTTCCTTTCTAAATGTTTTAGTGACCAATTTATTTCCGTAGATAGAGATTGACAAATCCAAAAAAGTTATCACCTCTCTATCTACTGTATAAGTAAGTTTGATATTTCTATCATTCTCGTTCAGGAATTCCATAAACCTTTTAAGCTCATCAATACTACCATCCCAGACCATCAGGACATCATCAATATATCGCAACCAGGTTATTGCATATTGGTTATAGGGAGTAGAGGGATATACTAACTCCTCTTCCCATAGACCTAGATGCAGACATGCAAATGCCGGGGCCCAAGGTGCTCCCATGGAGGTACCACATATTTGCTGGTAAAAGGAACCCAAAAACTGAAAACAGTTATGGGTCAGCATAAAGTCCAACAAGTCCAGTATAAATTCATTTTGAGCCTCCATTTCAGGAAAATGTGTCTCCAGAAAGTGGGCCACTCTCAGCTGCACCCTGCACAAAGATTTTCCAGCTTGCACTCTAGGTGCCAGTAGCTTGAGAGCAATTGCCACTGGATTAAGTTAATTAAGCAATTAACCCTTTAAACACCACCACTGCCTTTTTTACTGAGAAGGAGGAAACTCACAATCTTGGCAATAACAACTATGATTTTAGAATAAACCTCTGCAACATGCACTGTCATCTCAGACAGGTATGTTTAGAGATTTGTCATATACAGTAGCACTCTTCAGGACACAGGGATTCTTTTAGTCTGCATTACATAAAGACAATTTTAACACTTTTTAATATAGGGTTTACTAAAGAAAAGGTCAAAATGGTGCAAATAAAATATTCACAGAAAAAAGGATGTTACAAGGAAACAAAGAGACAATTAAGCAACAGAGAATTAGAAAGAGGTGAAAATGAAGAATACTTGCAAAGTCCTTGGTTTTAGCAGAGTTCAGTCAATAAGCAATGTTATCGGCTCTCATAACTTGACTGATAATCCTTTGTTGATGGTACAAGAGCTGTCCAAAGATCCTGACATTTCCTTTTTCTGTGGTATCAAAGGGGTGTTGACAGAGACCATCTGACCAATCATTTGGTTTAAGGGGTGGGCACTGGGAGGTCACCATGTTTATGACCAAGTCCCAAATACAATTTCTTATAAGTATGCATATTTCTGAATACCTACCATTTACAGAGTGCTACCATGCAGATTATCATCCAGCATGAAATTAGCTTCAAAATGGATATAGATATGACAGGTCATGGATATATATTTCTCATAGGATGGGTGGAGGCCTAATCAACGCTGGTACCTCCTAGCATAGGGGTGTTTGGGTTCAAAATACTACCCAATAACTGAGGGAAGTGAATATGTCTATAATTATGGCTGTCCTGTCATTATTTCATGAATGATGGAATATGCAGAAGTTTTAGAGTCTTGTCTGATAATTAACCAGTCCATCAGGGATATGTATTCTCCCAACTTCTAACTAAGGTATTTATAACCCAATGTCTGGTAACTTTCTGGTTATGGAAGCGGCTATGTCAGAAACGTTTATGATCGCTGCAATGTATATTGGGGGTTAGATTCTACTAGTCCTATTACCAGGCTGATAAGGGGTGTCTGCCAGCAACTAAGATTTTGTGGATTGTATGAGCTGAAAGGAGGTGTTAGGGGGAGAGAGGAAAAGGTTACTGTGGCTATTTCTCTTTTCTGACAAAATGGCATGGAAGACTTGGGACCTGAACAAGATGGATGTCACCTACAGCTTTTATGTGCCTAATGCACACAACCATCACAACTACTTCCTGTCAAATATTACATAAAGCAATCAAGAAACTAAAAGCTAGCTTGGAGTAGTGCATGTGAATGCATAGATAATGCAAACCTAATTTATTGGGCTTTTCTGATCTGGAATGCCAATGAGCAGTTTCCTGTAGTTGTGCGCACCCTGACTAATACACACTTATAAAAACACTGACATACATTGACCTACACGTACAAAGCCTAAATGTTTTTATGCATCCTAAAGAATTCTTTTCTGTTTTTACTCATTTGGTTTTACTGTATTTAGAGTTTTTCTTAATAATCCCAGTAATCTCAAATACATAGCTTGAAATTTTATTCTAAAACCCAATACATCAATACATATGACACTACTTACTTATTACAAAGAAAAGCTGAATTCCATAGAGTAGTCAGTGATTTGTATTTGGAATACTTTTATTTTTTAGAATCGTTTCTGAATTCTGGCACTATATTCAAAGATGAGCACAATTAAAGAAGCATTAACACAATACTGACCTTCACTCCTATAGTTTCAGGACTCCAGAGCTTGATCTGTTGTTGAACTGAGGATATAGCTGACAGCACCTGCAGCTTGATTAATGTTAGTTAGCTATATTTCTGCACTTTTCATTTAGCCATTGTTTATTTAATAGTAGTTAATCAAAAAGTTTGAATTTGCCAATGTTTAAAAATACTTAAGAAATTTCAACCAGTAGAAAGAAATGGGGCTAAAAGGGTAAAGTGTATTTTAGGTAAGGATAAGGAGTGCTCAATAACACTATTTATTTCTCAGAAATTAAAGTATTTTGATAAAAAGCTTGTTTGGGTGCAGTTTAACCTAAATATTGCCTTAGAGTAGACATTTCTATTTAAATATTAATAATAATAATAATAATAATAATAATAATAATCAACTTTATTTTAAATAGCATCTTTAAAGGTAGCTTTTCAAAGCGCTTTACAAAGAAAACACAAGAAATACAGAGGGTAAAATAAAGGAAAAAAGGGTCAATTACATGAAAACTTGCCTAAAGAAAAACATTTTTATATTTGATTTAAATGCGTTTAGAGAAGCTGCCTCTCTGATGTCCTTTGGAAGTGAATTCCAGAGTTTCAGATCATAGCAGGAGAAGACTGTGTGTCCCAGCGAGTGTAGGTGAGTAGGGGACACACACAGAAGACCAGAATTTGAGGAGCAATGGTTACAAGGGTGGGTTGGAAGTTGATAAACGTTTAGAGAGCTAATGGGGTGCCAAGCCATGAAGAGCCTTATAGGTGAGTACGTGGATCGTAAAGTCTATGCGAAACCTGACGGGTAGCCAGTGTAAGGACTCCAGGATAGCGGCAATATGGTCTATATTACCTCACCTAGTCAGGATTCTGGTTCCAGAATTTTGTATATATTGAAGTCGATTAATAGTGGATTTAATCAACTTCAGTATGTACAAAATTATAGCTTCACTGCACCCCTGAAACCAGTGATGCAAGAATCAACTGGATTTCTGATGGCTGGCTCTGACTGCCCTCCTTGCTATTGGTTGATAAAGGTCGTCAGAGCTACATGGGCTGGGAGGTCATAGTGCCAACGTCAGCAATCAGTACTTGTACCATAAGTTTCATGGATGCAGGGGAGCTATGCAGGATTTCAAATGCTCTCTGCGTTGTGGACCCCTACATATTGGTCTTGTGCATGGGGAATCCTTTGACTACCCCTGTTCTTTACATGGATTGCAGAAGGTCTTCCCAAGCACATAAATGATTTTCTAAAAATTCTTTCTTTTGAAAACCAGAAATGCAAAAACTCATTAAATGAAGGTATTTTCTACTCTTATTGAGTCAAGAGATAGTCTGTAGTTGGGGATAAAAAACAAAACAAGACATGCAATTTCCAGTTCACATCAAAGGTTACAAAACCAGGCAGAGCAGGTCAATAATTGAAAACAAGGTAGATAACTATAACCTCACCCAGCCCAGGTCAATACCATAAAAGTCAGGAAGATACAACTCATTCAGGTCTCACTTGCTCTCCACTGATTACCATCTTCAAAGCCAGAGTTGAAGATACAGACATTTGATATGTTTTTATGCAACACTGTTTTAAACTTTGATCCTATGGGCAGTTCCATCAAAACATAAGTTATTTTTACCCAGAGGATGTAAGTTTTGCTTGCTTCCCACGTAGTTCCTCCGCTTTGGGGGCTTTTTAGTCTTCCGCAAGGCCAAACTGCTAGTAATCAGCAGAGAGTGCATGATATAAGACTGGATTAATGTACATTTCTAGCCAACAGTTTGTTTAGTTTTGGTTAGAATACAGAATGTTTAAAACCCTGTGATGTTTTGTTCTTTGTGTCCCATGGGTAGGATTTTACTGTACTTCATGGTCTAGAGCCTGTGCAATTTTCAACTATTACTAGTACTTACCTGGAATTAGAATGAGCAGAGAATCCCTACTCTGGCTATATTAAAATAGGGGTCAGAGAGTGGCTTATGGCAACATTCAGAAATGCAGTGCAGAAAAACAGTAATTTACTTGGGAATAACCCTGTGTCATTAATGTAGGAATGTTAATTGCATATTTTTTATTTTTTTCTTGTGGCCAGCAACTATTGTCCAGCTGCAGATAAGTGTATCTGATAAACTGCTCTGGAAAAAAAATTATATTCCTGTAATGTGATTCCTTCAAGAAAGAACACATACATATTAATGCTAATAACAGTACAGATATAATGTATTTAAATAATATGTTAATCTGTTCCATATTATAGGGTTAAAACAACTTAATTACCAATAATTACATCTGGAACTGCATTTATGCAATCTGAGGCTAAAAAAACATTAATAGGCATTACATGATTTTCCTATAGAGACTTAAAAATTCTTGAAATTCTTTTATTTGATTTATTCATTTCAATCATTGGTAAACACCATTTGTTAAATATATCTTCCGAAAAATGCAAAACCAAGAAGCTGAATGGCAAAGACTAAATTTTGCTTCCTGTACCTTGACATCATCAGCAAAAAAAATACTATCATCACTAAGCAACAGAAGCAAAGGGGAAAGAAGAAAAAGTTATGATTAGACATCTGGCATGCCAATTTTAAAATGAATTTGTGAATTATGGCATCAAACAATACAAATTTAATGTATTTATAGGATTAGAACTGAATATATGCACTGAGGTCAATTTAGGGTTGTTTCAGCTGTAATATTTCCTCTTTCTTACTGCAAGGTAATTTACCTCTATTATGAATTACAAAGGGTTTTCTAAAGAAAATGTTTAACCATTTTCCCCCCACCCTACAGTAGAAGTACTGCTTCAGGGTGGCAGGGCTGCACAAAATCAGGTATATATACGTGATTTTCATATTGGCAGCTAGGGATGTCAATTACCAGGTCCAGGCAGGTGATTCCCTGCTGGGAGTTGGCGATCATCGGGGAAAACTGACAGGGGAGAGACCTGTGTACAAACAACACATGTCTCTCTCCTGTCAGCAAGGGCATGCTGCTAATGTATTTCTCTGCACAGCAGCCTGTCTCCATAGTAATACACACACAGCGCATAATGTAAAACACACACAGCTAACCCTTTGATCACCCCAGATGTTAACCCCTTCCTGCTCAGTGTCATTAGTACAGTGTCAATGCTTTTTATTAGCACTGATCACTCTATTAGTGTCAATGGGGATGTCAGTGGCAGTTATTCAATTCCCACCTAGTGTCAGAATGCCCACCACAGTCCCGCAGTCTCAGTGTAAGTCGCTAATCACCGCCATTACTAGTATAAAAAAAATAAAAATAAAAATTCCAGTATATACAGTATACTGCCATTTGTAGATGCTATAACTTTCAGGTAAACTAATTAATTTACAGTTATTGGGATTTTTTTTAGCAAAGACATGCAGCAGAATACATTTTGGCCTAAATTTATGAAGAAATTAGATTTAAATTTTTTTTTTATTGGATATGTTTTACAGCAAAAAGTTAAAAATATTGTTTATTATTTTCAAAATTGTCGGTCGTTTTTTGTTTGTAGCACAAAAAATAAAAACCGCAGAGGTGATCAAATACCAGTGAAAGCTCTGTTTGTAGGAAAAAAAGGACATCAATTTTATTTGGGTACAGCGTTGCATGTCAGTAACAGATCCCTATTGCAAAAAATGTCCTGGTTAGGAAGGGAGGGGGGGTAAATCCTCTGGAGGGCAAGTGGTTAAATACTATTAAGGAGGAGCAAAGGATTGAAAACTGTAATTGTTATTAAAAAAAAGAAAAATGCAGTTTGCATTTGCATGATAATGTAAATAGTGGTAACATTGCAAATAAAGAAAAAATGTTTGTACCTGCAGAGATGTACCAAAGTCCTTAATATGCATATGTGTTCTCCTTGCAAACCCAACAATCAGGATATTTAGATTTAAACATGTAAATCATGGTTAAGTTGAAGGAAGAGAATTATGTGAGTTCTGGCAACCCCAACATTTCTACAATGTAGTTTTTAAACAGTACTGTAGTTCATATACAGTTCTATATGCAAAGCATAATCTAGAGGCTGCAGGAAAGATTTGTGTCTGTAAAGACCCAAGGGATGCAGAGCTGCACCAATTTTTTGTGTGAACCAGTTTTTGCTGCAGTGATTTGAGGAGGAAATTCATACAGAAGAATTTATATTTGGTCAATGGCATCATCTAGGAAACTCTGCCCATTTGCGTACTGTACTTTTAACGACACTGGCCTCTGGGAGACGTCATTTATGCCAAGCCAGTGGTAGGATTGGACATGTCAGTATGCAGGGTTATTACTTTCAGGGGGCTTCAAGCATCATTCATCATGACTGGTGTGGATCTGCATCACTGAACTACATAACTGACAATGGATTTACTGTACATCATTGAACATTTTTTTTTTAATTTTTAAAAGAGGAGTTTTCAAAAACTGTGTGTATTTATTTACTGTTAACCTTTTGCTTGAAAAAGTAGGAGTACTAAGTACCCCATACTCATCACGGGAGGGAATGGTATTTAAGGACCTGTTTAATGTTAAATGGGGCTGCCAGATTCCACTAAGCCCTCCTACTTGCAGACCCCCACAACCGCTGGGGACCGTGGGGACAAGTTGCTTTGCGAGAGGATTCCCTTAGCAAGGTACCCCTCCAAGTTGAGGGCTTGTGGCCTGTCATGGTTCAGACAGGGGGCGTATGCTCAAAACAGAGTCTAATATAGATATTTGAGGGGACCTCATGCTTTTTGAATTTTTGCATGGGGTTTCCCCTGCAAATTCATACCAGAGAGTTTGATGTAGATGGAGGGAATCCTATGCTGCTTTGTTTACAAAAGCTGTTATTTGCTGGCAATTTAACCAATTGACTTCTAAGAAGGTTTTACCCATTCATTAAAAAAAAAAAACAACATTTTAGAAGCAACGTCTACAGCAAAGAGCCCAAAAGGGTGTCATTGCTTGGCATAGTATTCTTTTATATTGAGCAGTTTATTAGTATGAAACTGCAGATGGCACTCTATCAAAATACCACATTTTAGACTATTTCTCTGTCATAAAATATATGAAATAATGGAAAATACATTAACAGAAGAACAGGGAGTATAAATGTCAGACATTACTATTTCTTGCTTTCGTTCTTATAATTTAGTTTTACTGTGTAATCCCAGAGGACATCTTCATTTCAAATGTAAATATAATTATTACCTTTTACATTTGTTTTGGCTTTGCATTTCAAGTATTACATTATAACCTAATATTCATTTTTCATTGCGCTACACAGCCATTATTTAGTTGAAAAAGGAAAACATTTGGATACGAAACATATATGCAAAACTGTTGAATTCAAAGGATTATTATTGTTATATATTTTATCATTATTATTACTTGTTTACAGAAAAGCAAAACATTTATATTTGCTTTAATGCTTAGCCTAAATATCAACATTTTAATTCAACAGGGAGAAGAAAAGGTAATTATTAGCAAATGATATCACTGACACTGACTAAAAAAATGGGACTGTAACAATATGATATATGATGGTGGTGATACTGAATGTTGGTAACTAAGACCATTAAACATCCCAAAGCACCTGACCCCGTTCATTTTATAGCACTTTTCTATAGTAAATTCAAATATATGTTCTTTTGAGCTGCTTGCACTTCACAGATCAGCTATTTAGCTTGTACAATGATTTTATTTTAAAAAATGGTGCAAAAACAGTAGACCATTTTAATCCATACTATAAATTGAACTTTTGGAAGCGTTTCCCTATCAGTCTCTTGAGATTTGGGGCATACATTAAACATCCCAAAGCACCTGATCCTGTTCATTTTACAGCACTTTTCTATAGTAAATTCCAAGCCATGTTGTTTTGAGATGCTTGCACTTCACAAATCAGCTATTTTACTTGTCCAATGATAGTATATATAAAAAGCCAGTAGACTATTTTAATCCATACAATGAATTGAACTCTTGGAAGTGTTTGCATATCGGCCTCTTGAGGTCTAGGGCATACATATACTGTAGTGAATCATATACAAATAGAATTACTTAAATTTTCTGTCTTGCCTTGCAAAATTGCCCCTCAGTGTCTTTTAATTCTTAACTCGTAGAAGGATACTACTTGGTCTTAGACTTTAAAGCCACTCAAGCTAAATCACAGGGTTCACCATGTGTTAATCTCCCAGCTAGCAAAGCCTAACAGCATAAAATATTTAAGTAACACTTACAGGCCTTATCTCTCCCCCAGCCTTCCACTGGTCAATAAAAGGAGACTTAGCAGAAATCATCACTCACTCAGTCACTTCTCTCTTTCCTTCTATCAGAGTGTAACTCAGCTTTAACAATTGGCAGTTTAAAATTTTAAAATTCTAGTGAACAACTCATACAGACTATGGATAGGACGCATCACTACAGCATACTGAAAGTTGAGTACAGGATATTACAAAAAAATAACTCTTACATAGCCACAAATAATAGCATATGCCTAAATATTATTGCTGTGTTTTATCATTTATCATAGAAAACAATGATACTTACACGTATTTTTTTTTTTAAATTCTACCATCCAACATAGTTATTTTACTTTTCATGTATGTTTTTCAATATGAACTATATACATTAACATGTTTTTTCAAAATGTTGATCCATATATATTTCATATACATTATTTAAAACATTATATATTTAAATTAAATATATTCAAAATTAACTAATGCCCATTTAAAGTGGAAAAAAAAAGTGGCGTGGCTACACTGTACAATGAAAGGTCAGCTTGAAAAGAAGTTCTTCAGAATGCAGTGTTATATGCCAAGCATCACTGAATTTATATAACCTTCACAAGAATTATCAATTATGTGTGACTTTTATGTTCCACCACTGAAGAAAGCTGGCAGCACTCTGTGAGCAAACTTAACTTTCCAGTCATCAATATTTAATATAAAATTACAAAGAGAAATAGCATGTCATCTTTGCTATGCTTGAAACTAGCTGCATAATGTGCTGCATATTTCTGGATGTGTATTTGTATTTATCCGACTGTAAAAATAGGCTGTTAAAAAAAAAGCTTTTTATATTAACCATAAATACATTTCTAGGAGTTCATTAGGGAACACAGGAATTCTTAAAATTCTTACACTGATGGGTAGTAGTTGGCCAGTACAGGATAACCACTACCATCATGCCTCAGTTTTGTAACAAAGTAGAAATGAAAACATGGAAATAAACATCAAGAGGATGAATATGTGTTCCTGAATGGACTGTAAGAAAAGGATTTTAGAGTGAGTACAAAAATCCAATTCTCTTTCCCACCCATTGAGGGAAACAGAAATTTCTAAAATTCTTAGACTTCCAGGTCTATTTTACAGCAGTTCAACAGTGGGCTGGGTAACATAGCAACAAAGGCTAAACCAAAAAAAGAGGGGTCTGTGTCAGGAAAACCGAGCCTATGCCAGTGCTCAAGAAAATGCACATGAGCGCACAACGGGCCACAGAACTTTGTACAGACTGAGGACCATGAGCATTTATACATGCACATGAGCATTAGTGCTGTGCCCATAAGCATGCTGAGTGAACGTCAGCTCCTTTTGCGTGTAACCTGATTCTATGCTTACGTCTGTATCCTGACCTGACTTGTTGACTCAGCTTGTTTCTGTACTCCTGTTGCTGACTTAGACACGTGACCTGTGCTGAACACAAAGGAAGCACTAGCACTAACCTTGAGGACATTGGAGAAGCAAGGAGTTTGGAAGAGATCCTGGATAGAAGGAATACGACTCCATATCACCAGGAAGAAACTAAGTTAAGCAACTGTTTGGTGTACTCCTATCATGTACTTCGTCAGTGCTCATTTGCTAGGAAAGATAGATAGCTTGTGCATGTGTATATTGTATGCATATTTTGTAATACTCTATGTTGTGTATCATTTTCCTAAAATTGTAAGCAGTTTGTAGGTACTGCATTTTTATTTAGTAAAGCACATTAATACACTACAGAAGTTTTTTTTATGCTTCCTTGCTTTACCACAAAGTGACCTTAAAAGTCCCAATGCAAAACAGTTGGGGGCTCATCCGGGATTTGCACTAATGTTCATTTGAAGCAGACCTGTTTCCTGATGCTTGTCCTAGGAAAAATACTTTGTAAGCTGTTTTGGAAAAGCAAGGCTGCAGTGGTTTCTGGTGTCCAGGAGGAAGCATGAAACCTGCCTACCTGGGCTAGAGACAGTCAGTGGACACTTTAAAATTATATGCACCCATGAAATGGTGACAAACGACTATACTTAAAAATCTCCATAGGCAATGCTTTAAAAGCCTTTACAGGTTACCAGCTTAGATTTGCACAGGAAGCCTGGTGCTAGAATTATTGCGCTCGCTATAATGGCAATACCTCACATGTGTGGTGCGAACACTGTTTACATATGCATGCAGGACCTACATATGCATTCACCTTTCTGCATGAGCATAGGGGAAGGGGTGCTTTAAAAAAATGTTATTATTATTTTATTTTTCATTTTATTTCCTTTTTTTACATGGTCTCTTTAAATCTTTATCACTTTTATTGCTATCGCAAGGGATTACCAACATTCCTTGTGATAGCATAGGCAGTGACAGGTACTCTTTACTGAGACATCCGGGATCTAGTAGACCCCAGATCTCTCATCTGCCCTTAAACGGTTTTATCAGATACTTTCACAAGCCAATAACAGCTTGTTTACATCTGTGTGAAACTGGAAGTAGTAAAATCCTTATGGTTTCTGATTTCTTAGACCATAGAGATGATTGGGGAACTTTCAGTCCTCAGTCATCTCTATGGTAAGCAGCATCAATCCCGGGCTCCCTAGTGGAATGGGAAAACTTTGGATGGTGGCGTAAAGCGGTGGGAAAGGGGAATCCCTTTCTGTCCCATGAATAAGCAATCCAGTGGCTATTTAGCTGCTAGGATCACTTTTACATTCTTCTGCTTCCCATCCATCCATAGTACTTAAATGGTGGGAGCAGCAGCGATGCGGGTTGATGTTCGGGTACATCACCCCGCTTCAGAGGTCCATGCACAGTTCACTGAGTGCACAACTGGGAGTCTGGTGGTCACTGTATCCCCTGGACACAGCAGATCACATTACTACATATTCCAAAAACTTGAGGGAAAAAAATTTAATTTTCAAAAGGCTAATTTTGCCTTTTAGAAAATACCGTCTATGCTCATTCCTCCAGAGTTGTGTCTCACTAATACAGAAGGTGTGTTACTGGCCAGATCACCAGGTGAAAATAGAGAGGAAAAAGCCAAAAAGCTGGACTATATCACTTTAATAGTCAGAGAGAGGAAGACTCAAAAGTCCAATTCCTAGACTTCTTCCACTGAGGAAGATAGGTGCTCTTGCCATCAGTAGCCTTCCAGATATATAGCATTTAGAAACAATCTGAAGAGACATTCCAAAGAGCCTTTCAAAGACCAACTAGAACAAATGCTCCTGATATAAGAGTTCCATTTTTCAGCACCTTAAGTAGGCAGCCCACACATGAATACAATGAAAACAGTTGCAAAATCAGACCAGCCTAGGTGAAGCATATTGGGAGTGAATACTTGCTTGTTAACCCCTAAAAATGCAAATGGAGGAAGGTTTGACTGATGGCATAGTATAAATGGTAGTAATGAATAATTGTCTACTGTAAGAAGTTGCCAACACTACACTGCATTAATACTATGTGAATAGGTTTGCCCGGAGTTCATCATCTTTAAAGTGGCAGTAAACTCTCATATCCATTTTTACCCACATTTTTACCCACAGGTAAGCTTACTGTATAATGAAGCTTACCTGTTGGTAAAAGGGATATTTCCTAAACGTTCACCGTTTAGGGGTTATTCTATAGAGCAGCAACCGGTGACATAACCGGCGCATATGTTCTGAAGGAATGGCATACCCTTCAGAGTTGGTCAAAACTCCTGTGCACATGCACGGGAGTGACATTATCACTGCCATTCAAGCAGCTGTAGCCCGGGACCCCAGAAAGAAGACTGAGTGAAGATGGAAGCTCTGTCAGCAGTGACAGTGCACCCCTGGAGGGCTTCATTTTAAGGTAAGTTTCACATAATGTGCTAGTATAGTATGGGATGCATGCTAGCACATTATGATATTACCTTGCAGGGGGGAAGCTTTTTTTTTTCAACAAGTTTACTACTGCTTTCAGCTGATCCAAAGTTAGGATTTTTTACTGGATGTTTCTTCTAGCTGATTTTGCTAGCTGTTACTGAAGACACTGCACTGCATTCCCCATTTTTATCAGAGGGAATGAAGAATGGGATTAACTAAAAGTGAAGGCACACATTCGAAATGGTACACACATCCACAATACATTCATCAGTTTGTATATTGCATAGAATAGCGGAATGAAGTAGACAAAGGTATATTTCCATTTCTTACATACATTCGAAAAAAAAAGCTTTTCGACAATGACAGTTGCAAAGTTTAGAATAAACTACAGGCATATCAGTCATTGGTGTTTTGAAGCTATTAGAATCATAGAGATACACACATTTATAAAGCAAATTTGAGCTAGGACGTATAGCATGCGCGTGCACTCCTGTGCCTTGATGTGTGTTCCACTCATGTGTGCTCACTCTGAATAGAAGAAAATTAGAGCTGCATCTTCACGCGCAACCAGAAATAAAGAGGAAGGCTCACCCATTTGGCCAACTTTCATAATACATAAAATATAACAAGTCCTGGAACAAACAATATTTTAACTTCCCACAAAATGGCCTTTCAGCTACAGTTGTTATTGTAACAAAGGCCCTCAGTATTACACAGAAGAAACATAACCCAGCATCCTGCTAGGCAATTACAGCAAGTTACAGGGACAGGAACAGAAAAACTGCCTCAGCTCTTGACCAATTGATCCATAGAGAAACACCAGACATACTGGTCTGACCTGAATACCAGAGTCCTGTGTGAACTGAAACACAGAGAGTAGTCACTGCAAATTACAGGACTGTCCTAATGACAACACCAGTATGGATAATGAACTGGGAACTGCTCTGCATGGCTGATTGATGAGATAGGTGACTGGAGAAATGTAACGAAATGTAACAAAATTCAGGGCTATCACAAATAAAACACCAGTATAAAATTTGGAAACATTTGCTTGTTGTCTAACAGGAGAAACGTCCAGGGTTTATTTTCCAGGAATGAATGTACCAGTGGTCATTGTCTAACTGGGGAGCCTTAATCATTTTATATATCTGAAATAAATCTACCAGCAGCTCTGGATCTCCTAATAGAAGAGAAAACCGTAGAGCTGGAGAGAACATGTCTGCTATCCTGAGGACACTAGAAAAAAAACAGAGGGATAATAGTTGTGGGTGGGGTTATTTTGTGTTGGTCAATTACTTGTTTATTACTAGTGTCCATTTCTTCTGTAGGTGTATTACAGAATTCCTTTGTCCTTCAATGAACAAGAAAGAAATTCTGTGAACTGATAAAAATGTGACATCAGAAAAATATTTTCCATAGTATTATCATTAATATTGTCACTGTAATTATTACTTAGAATTCTAATTTCTCTGGTTTCATAATTTGTAGGACAAATTGCTGCTGACGTGGAAGAGTTTTATTGATTAGTTCATGAGAATTTTTATAGAGCTAATGTTATGAATTCAGGTAAACCTCACACTGTGCTGTCACCACCAGGGGCGGACTGACCATTCGAGCACTTAGGCACTGCCCGAGGGCCCGGGGTCATTGTACGGCCCCATGAAATGCCCCTGGTACCTTTTTATAGGCTTTTTTGGGTGTGCTTTGAGTGTGGGCAAGGATACAGGGGCCCCATGATCCCCTATTGCCCGGGGGCCCAATGAATTGTCAGTCCGCCCCAAGTCACCACTATATGATGATGATACTCTTAGCCTCAATCTGCACAGAGATTCTCAAGCTCAGGGAACCACAATCCAAATGCCAACAGACTGATAGTGATTAATATTGGTTACCTATGCAGCTAAGCCATTACACCCCAAGCCATTACACCCTAAAACAGCTGCTGCCATGTGTTTTATCAGAACCATTCACAGTATCTGGGTTAATGTTTCTAACTTATATCTCTAATTTTTATAAGAAAATAAGAAATACCTGTAATAATAATGATAATCCACCATCACACCAGACAGGAATGTTTTAGAGATTTAAGATATAGTAGCACTTTTACAAAGAACAGGGATTAATTTTGTTATTGCAGAACTGAGAGCATCTAAAGATAAGGCTTAAAGAATAAGTTCAACTTTCATAACATGTTACACCCATATTCTACCCCCACTTGCTGTCACAATTTTTAAAAAAGTTTAAAAAAAGTTCTGTGAATGGGAAAGTACTAACAAACTTTGCAGCAGCCGGCTTGCAGTTCTCAATGAACTACCATGGCACTGTTGAGAGCTCTTGTAGTTCATTGATTGTTCCCGTGAGTGTGAAATTGCTTGCCTGTACAATGTACGGGCAGACAGCTTACAGTGACAGTCTGTAGGAGTCCTGCATGGCACCCATGATCTGATGATCACAGGTGCAATGCTTTCCAGGCTCCTGCAAAAAAAAATTAATGTACATTTTTTTAACTGCAAAAAAATATGCATTTATTAATTTTTTATAAATGTGAACTTATCTTTTAATTATTTTAATATATTGTTTAATAAAATAAATAGAACGTGCAAGCAAAATATTTAGAGAAATTGAATATTAAAAAATATACAAGAATACTTGTGTAAGTATTTACCTAGAAAATGTTCTGGTCTTTAGGTTCAGGCAGAGTTACTCCAGGTAGTTTAAATCTAAGCTAGTGTATCACAACTACTGGCCCTCAGAATATTTGTTAGCACATGGATGTTGTCTTGATGACACAATAGAGAGCTCTAGATTACTGATGCAGCACCTCTTTTCTGGTCCCAGAGAAGGACTGACTAAAATGACTTGACTATTCAGGGGTAATAAGGTGTGGTTGTCAAAAATGGTCATAAATATGATTGTGCAGATGTCACTCCCTAAGAGGTAGTTTACTAAATGCATTTTTTTCATATGCCCACAGATTACAGTCCAGTGACCTGTAAATTATTGTACAGCATGGAATTAACTTTTGAATTAACATAAAGACACTATGTGTATCACATGCCTATATCACCTAGGAGATGCAATGTGCCCAATCTGTCTCCTGCAATGGGCATTATTCATCTTAAAATGATCACTACTTCCTCTATAGTACACACATGTTTTATAAAGATATCTTAATTACAGCTGTAGTGATGAACATTTTAGACAGCATAACTCAAACTCAAACTGTAACTCAAAACCTAGTCTTTTAAGATCCATTCATAGGCTTGGATTGAGGGGCATCTGATAATTAGTTTGATGGCCTCCAATTAGTCATTTATGATTATGCTTGATGACAGGTCTCAGGTTATAAGGGTTCTGCTTCTGATAACCTTCAGTGGCTTGTGGATAGCTAATGAATGTTCTTTGGGGCTTTGCAGACTCTAGGCCAAAAGGTGTTTATTTCACTTGAGCTGTTTTTTTTTTAATTATTCTTTCTTTATTATTTTCCAAGTTCCAAACAATATACTATTTACATAATTCCATGAACAAATAATCCTATATATTCTACAATCCCCGTCATGGACCCCCTTCTACAATCCACAAATCATGCCATACAAACCAATTCCTTACAAAATATAAAAGTTAGTTTACATAAACATAAATTGATGAGCCCCATTTATTTTCCAATTTCTCCTTTTCATATCTTATTTCCCTCTTTACCCTTTTCTTTTTCACCCCATATTTTAAAGCATCTTTCTGATTTCTTGAATAAAAACTATTTCTTCAACTTTGTTACAACTTATCCAAAGTATCCTCATATGTATGCATTACTTCCTCTATGTCACAAATAATCTACTTTCACAATCCGTTCCTCTATTTTTAACTGTTTTGTGATTTTCAATACATTGGACTCAATCCTTTGGCTGTAATCAATAGATATGGCTTTAGGGACATCTTACACCGGGTAGCTGATATTTCTGTTTTTTTGAACAGGAACTTCCAGGGCTCCATCCGTGCTCCTTCAATAATACTGGCAATTTCTCCTGAAAACACCATGTATTCTCAGGCAATGCCATCAAATATGACCAAAGAGTACAGGTTCATCAAAACCCCTCTAACATAGGGAAAATGTCTCCACTTGGGACCTGTGGGCAATAAACGGAGTGGTATACCATCACGCTAACACCTTAAAGCACTGCTCTGCCTCCTTCAAATCAACTGAGGAAAAACCTTCCACCCTTAACCTCCCTAGTGGTCTGATTATGTCAGTATTTCTGTGCTCAAAGCGGTACATTGTTTTCAATGGAAATATTTTTTTTTTTATATTGTAGGCCTGTAATTCTTCGGAATAACTCACTGAAATCTGTCCGAACAAGAGTCTAGTAAAGATCCCGGGTATGATGAAACACGAAATCATAAATTATAAATATAATAAATAATCATAAAAAATAATAATATAATACATGTATTTCAATAATGTAATCAAACCAAAAAAACTGAAATTTGAAATAGAGCGCCAAGTTCGCACATCACTGAGCTCAGTCGCAAAATCATTTTCAGTGTCTGATGACGAATCATTATCACTCAATTCTGCAAGTGGTTCTGATTTACTATCGCTGTTCTCTAGCTGGTCTAAAACCTCTTTTGACCTAAAGGGATGCTTTTTGGATGCCATGGACGTTTCTCAGTATCCAGGCAGAAAGAACGGTAAAAATGCAGGCAGGGCACAGGACAAAGCACTAGGGACAAAATGTATGTGAAATGGTTTGATACAGTAGTGGAATACTATCACATTTTAGTGTATTTGTGGGGGAAAGGGTTAATCACTTTTTCTTGTCTTATGCTACTTTTAATGATTCTGATATATCAGCATATAATTTCTCCCTCACACCTAAAGAGCTTTGGTCTAATCAATACTGAATGTTTATTCTAACCACTGTTTATTGAAATCTTTAATAGGTCATGACAACCTGAACCAATCCCTCTAATATTAAGCTAGCTACAAGTATTAAACTTTGATTTTTGCAAACTCCAGAAATTAGCTTAGTCTGTTACATATTAACAACTATTAGAATGAGATCATTTTATGGAATATTCCTAGCTAATAATGCTTTGATTGGTTGAATTGATATTGGTTGTAATATTCTGATTGGATGGAGGGACATCCCTCCCTTAGTAACTGTTTGTATTTAATCCCATCTCACGGTACCATTAAATGATCACACTTAGAGCCTACCTGTCTTCTGGTCTTTATTGTGTGTTTCCAGAATTCTGAGGGGTCTCCCAGATCATCCGAGGGGCAAATTAACCCCTTCCTAGCAGATGGTGGCAGCGCGGTGGGATGCGGTGATCATCCGGGGTAAGTGAATTTGTGTCTTCTTGCCTCGGCTCTGACAATACTGCATCTCTTTATAGCTAAATTTAGTTGCTGGAGTTGTGTTTGGTACATAACAGTAGTTTTGTCTGCTGTACTTTTGGGAAGTACTAATTGTCTTGGGTAGACTGAGTAAATACGAGACAATGGCTGCCAGTGAACCATAATCATATTTGACTGTTTCAACAAACTTGTAGAATAGGCTCAAAAGGTAGTAAGGAATACCCTCCTCCCAACCTTGGGGAAACTTGTAAAACTTATGTAGCCTGGGTCTGTGGGACAGACTATTTCCTTGTTAACCCCTTTGTAGATAATCTGGCAGGATGGACTGAGCTAATGGGAAGCGCCTCCCCATTTCCTCAGGAAGGAGCAAATGATCAGTTCCATATGGATATGATAAAGGGACTTTGTCGAGGAGATAGACAGGCCTTCCCTTGGTATTCAGGCGGCCCAGACTGGGACATGGGTTATATGAGACAGCGGGGAGAATATCGGCTTTTAGTAGCCCCTTTCTGGCATGAGGTTGAGGAAAAAGGGAGTAAGGTGACCATCAATGGAGATAATGGTGAGGTGCAGAAGCCGAAGGGAAGGTTAGTATTGCCGAAACTGAAACTAAAAAGAAACAAGGAAGATAATGTACCCACCGTTATCCCTGAAAACTACATGCAATAGAGGTAAAAGTAAAGCGCCCATCTACGATGCTTGCAGGTGTTACTTACACCCCACCAGCATACTGCTCCCTATATCCAGTTCTCCCAGCTGGAACCACAAGGGCCAAGGATGAAGAGCTCATCCAAATAGCTGCATTGGCCCTAAAACCCCGAGCCCCAAAGGCCCCCCGCTCAGGCCCAGGCATCTGCATCTGCCCCATCACCAATTATGGTCAAAGAGTCAGGAGATGCAGGTGGTGAAGAAGTGGTAACTGTCTCGAATGTGACGCTGGAACAGGTAATAGAGACATTGAAGGAAACATCTGAAGCTCCCAGACAGGCAAAAGTGCTAGCTATTGCAAAACTTAAAAAGTATGTAAGTAAAGGTAAATCCTGCTCAGGGAGCCCTGTAGAAGAGATGTGGGAATCAGATGCATCAGAAGGAGCAACTGGGGGAACAGGACCACAAGTTAGTAGTACACTGCCCTACTTAATTATGGGAGATCAGATGATTCTCAAGCCATTGGAATTTGGAGAATTAGCTGATGTTATTAACAGAGCCCCAAAACCCCAGCACAATCCTGCTGCTTGCATAACATTTCTCAAGCGTGCATGCAAAGGCAGACAGTTTACCCAGGAGGATATGAGGTTAATCATAGATGGGATCATGGGTTATGACCAGGAAAGTGCTTGGGATTGGACCAAGGTCCCATCCATAAACACTATTCAAGGTCCAGGCACAGCAGCTAGTGCCTATGACCTCAATGTGGACTCAATTAACAACAGAGATGAAGCGGGTTTTTAGTGAAAGGTTTTCTCTCCCCACAGCTGTGGCATGTAAGCAGAAAAGTAAGGAAGAAGTTGTGGAGTTTTTCAAAAAGTTTATGAAAGTGTGGAAGGAAAAAGCAGGTTTGTCTACTGAAGGGTCAATGGGTCCCTTATTCATTCAAACATTCATTTCTGCTTTGAAAAATGAATCAGGGCTCATGGTGAAGCAAATGATTTCTGAATGGCCAAGTTTAACAGTGAAGGATTTTACTAGTAAGATCATGGAGAAGGATGCTGCAAGTTTTGACTTGAAGGGGGTTACAGCATTGCATTATCAGGGAAGCTTGCAGCGCTACAACCTAGTGCAGTGATGGCGAACCCGTGGCATGCGTGCCACAGCCGGCACGCCGAGCCTTATCTGTGGGCACGCCAGGAGAATACCGTATTTTTCGCTCCATAAGACGCACTTTTTTACCCCCAAAAAAGGGGGGAAAATGTCAGTGCGTCTTATGGAGCGAATATAGAGCGGCCGGTCCGGTATTTCCACCGCCGCCGTGTCAGAATACCGGGCCGGCCGCTCAGCTCTGCAGTGGGACCGTACCTGTCCCTCTATCCAGCGGCGCGCTGTCTTCCCGGCTTCTGTAGTGTGCGTGACAGCCGGGTCCCAAGTGCGCATGCGCAAGAAGCAGTGCTCTTTGTGAATGGTAAGGCGATACCTGGGACACATGACAGATCCCAGAAGCCGCCGGACCAATCACAAAGTGCAGCGCTTCTCGCGCATGCGCACTGGGCATCCGGCTGTCCGACGAGCGCCCACACTACAGAAGCCGGGAAGACAGCGCGCGGCTGGATAAAGGAACAGGTAAGATCAAAGAACAACTCTGCGGAAGTAAGAGCGGGTACCTGTCAAATTCAGGTACCCGCTCCCCCCCCTCCCCAAAGGTCAGCAGTCATCTGTACTGTCCGCAGTCTCTGGTCATCCCTGTACTGTCCGCAGTCTCTGGTCATCCCCTGTACTGTGTTTGCAGTCTCTGGTCATCTCCTGTACTATGTCCGCAGTCTCTGGTCATCTCCTGTACTATGTCCGCAGTCTCTGGTCATCTCCTGTACTGTGTCCGCAGTCTCTGGTCATCTCCTGTACTGTGTCTGCAGTCTCTGGTCATCTCCTGTACTGTGTCCGCAGTCTCTGGTCATCCCCTGTACTGTGTCCGCAGTCTCTGGTCATCTCCTGTACTGTGTCCGCAGTCTCTGGGCATCTCCTGTACTGTCTGCAGTCTCTGGTCATCTCCTGTACTGTGTCCGCAGTCTCCGGTCATCTCCTGTACTATGTCCGCAGTCTCCGGTCATCTCCTGTACTGTGTCTGCAGTCTCCGGTCATCTCCTGTACTGTCCGCAGTCTCTGGTCATCCCTGTACTGTGTCCGCAGTCTCTGGTCATCCCTGTACTGTGTCCGCAGTCTCTGGTCATCCCTGTACTGTGTCTGCAGTCTCTGGTCATCTCCTGTACTGTGTCCGCAGTCTCTGGTCATCTCCTGTACTGTGTCCGCAGTCTCTGGTCATCCCTGTACTGTGTCTGCAGTCTCTGGTCATCTCCTGTACTGTGTCCGCAGTCTCTGGTCATCTCCTGTACTGTGTCCGCAGTCTCTGGTCATCCCTGTACTGTGTCTGCAGTCTCTGGTCATCTCCTGTACTGTGTCCGCAGTCTCTGGTCATCCCTGTACTGTGTTTGCAGTCTCTGGTCATCTCCTGTACTATGTCCGCAGTCTCTGGTCATCTCCTGTACTATGTCTGCAGTCTCTGGTCATCTCCTGTACTATGTCTGCAGTCTCTGGTCATCTCCTGTACTGTGTCCGCAGTCTCTGGTCATCTCCTGTACTGTGTCCGCAGTCTCTGGTCATCTCCTGTACTGTGTCCGCAGTCTCTGGTCATCTCCTGTACTGTGTCCGCAGTCTCTGGTCATCTCCTGTACTGTGTCCGCAGTCTCTGGTCATCTCCTGTACTATGTCCGCAGTCTCTGGTCATCCCTGTACTGTCCGCAGTCTCTGGTCATCCCTGTACTGTTAATTAGTTTGCACTACTGTACGAGTTGTTTTTTCTAAACCAAAAGCTCGATATTCAGGTTTCATTGCAGTGTTGGCACTTTGAAAGAAATAAGTTGGTTTTGGGTTGCAGTTTGGGCACTCAGGCTCAAAAAGGTTCGCCATCACTGACCTAGTGCATGCCGGACCCCGTGATAATGCTGGAGAGTATAGGAAGTGGGGGAGAGGAGAAAAAGCAAAATGGACAGAACAGAGACGAGGAGGACAGGATAGGGGAGTTAGGCACACTCATTGTTTCAACTGTGGCCAGGAGGGCCACTGGAGGAATCAATGTCCACATCCACCAAAACCTCAACAGCCACAGCAACAGCTACAACTAGAGATGAGCGAGTCGAACTTGGCGAAGTGGAATTCGTTTCGAATATTAGGAAAATTTCGATTCGCGACGAATCCGAAGATTAGCAGACTTCGGATGCGCGAATCGAAATTTTTCCAAAAATGGCGGCGACATGTGCGGCGACGGAGCGGGGATCTCTGGGAAGGCGCGCAGACAAGGCGCGCTGACCCATAATGCATTCATTCATGACATGTGATCGCATTAGCCAATCAGCAGCCAGCCAGCCAGCACTGTGTAATGGTCGAGCTATAAATTGCGGCCATTTTAGAATTCTCCATTTGCCTCCAGTCATTCAAGAGAGGCAGACCTGGCTGTATTGAGGGAGAGAGTTAGGGACACAGAAACGTTACTTAGGGCCAGAGAAACATTACTTAGGGCCACAGAAACGTTACTTAGGGCCACAGAAACGTTACTTAGGGCCACAGAATCGTTACTTAGGGACACAGAAACGTTACTTAGGGCCACAGAATCGTTACTTAGGGCCACAGAAACGTTACTTAGGGCCACAGAAACGTTACTTAGGGCCACAGAATCGTTACTTAGGGCCACAGAAACGTTACTTAGGGCCACATAATCGTTACTTAGGGCCACAGAAACGTTACTTAGGGCCACAGAAACGTTACTTAGGGGCACAGAAACGTTACTTAGGGCCACAGAATCGTTACTTAGGGACACAGAACCGTTACTTAGGGCCACAGAAACGTTACTTAGGGACACAGAATTGTTACTCAGGGACAGACACAGAATTGTTACTGAGGGACACAGAATTGTTACTGAGGGACACAGAATTGTTACTCAGGGACAGACACAGAATTGTTACTCAGGGACAGACACAGAATTGTTACTCAGGGACAGACACAGAATTGTTACTGAGGGACACAGAATTGTTACTGAGGGACAGACACAGAATTGTTACTCAGGGACAGACACAGAATTGTTACTGAGGGACACAGAATTGTTACTGAGGGACACAGAATTGTTACTGAGGGACACAGAATTGTTACTCAGGGACAGACACAGAATTGTTACTCAGGGACAGACACAGAATTATTACTCAGGGACAGACACAGAACTGTTACTGAGGGACACAGAATTGTTACTGAGGGACACAGAATTGTTACTCAGGGACACAGAATTGTTACTCAGGGACACAGAATTGTTACTCAGGGACAGACACAGAATTGTTACTGAGGGACACAGATTTGTTACTGAGGGACACAGAATTGTTACTCAGGGACAGACACAGAATTGTTACTGAGGGACAGACACAGAATTGTTACTGAGGGACACAGAATTGTTACTGAGGGACACAGAATTGTTACTCAGGGACAGACACAAAATTGTTACTGAGGGACACAGAATTGTTACTGAGGGACACAGAATCGTTACTCAGGGACACAGAATTGTTACTCAGGGACACAGAATTGTTACTCAGGGACAGACACAGAATTGTTACTGAGGGACACAGAATTGTTACTCAGGGACACAGAATTGTTACTCAGGGACAGACACAGAATTGTTACTGAGGGACACAGAATTGTTACTCAGGGACACAGAATTGTTACTCAGGGACAGACACAGAATTGTTACTGAGGGACACAGAATTGTTACTGAGGGACACAGAATTGTTACTCAGGGACACAGAATTGTTACTCAGGGACACAGAATTGTTACTCAGGGACAGATACAGAATTGTTACTGAGGGACACAGAATTGTTACTCAGGGACACAGAATTGTTACTCAGGGACAGACACAGAATTGTTACTCAGGGACAGACACAGAATTGTTACTGAGGGACACAGAATTGTTACTCAGGGACACAGAATTGTTACTCAGGGACACAGAATTGTTACTCAGGGACAGATACAGAATTGTTACTGAGGGACACAGAATTGTTACTCAGGGACACAGAATTGTTACTCAGGGACAGACACAGAATTGTTACTCAGGGACAGACACAGAATTGTTACTGAGGGACACAGAATTGTTACTGAGGGACACAGAATTGTTACTCAGGGACAGACACAGAATTGTTACTGAGGGACACAGAATTGTTACTGAGGGACACAGAATTGTTACTCAGGGACACAGAATTGTTACTCAGGGACACAGAATTGTTACTCAGGGACAGACACAGAATTGTTACTGAGGGACACAGAATTGTTACTGAGGGACACAGAATTGTTACTCAGGGACAGACACAGAATTGTTACTCAGGGACACAGAATTGTTACTGAGGGACACAGAATTGTTACTCAGGGACACAGAATTGTTACTCAGGGACAGACACAGAATTGTTACTGAGGGACACAGAATTGTTACTGAGGGACACAGAATTGTTACTGAGGGACACGGAATTGTTACTCAGGGACACAGAATTGTTACTCAGGGACAGACACAGAATTGTTACTGAGGGACACAGAATTGTTACTGAGGGACACAGAATTGTTACTCAGGGACAGACACAGAATTGTTACTGAGGGACACAGAATTGTTACTGAGGGACACAGAATTGTTACTGAGGGACACAGAATTGTTACTCAGGGACACAGAATTGTTACTCAGGGACAGACACAGAATTGTTACTCAGGGACACAGAATTGTTACTCAGGGACACAGAATCGTTGAATTAAAGAGTATGTCAGACAACATGCAGAGGAGTGGCAGAGGAGGCAATGTTTTAGGAGTGAGCAGACGTGGCAGCAGAGGAAGGGGTCGAGGCAGCACTAGTCGCAGCCAGAGGCCAGTGCTCCCGGTGTCATCCAGCGGTCGTGTCTCCACCGACAACCCTGCCGTCATCGATTGGTTGGCTCGGTCGCCTTCCTCTTCCCAGGTCACCTCTGACACCTACAGCCAACGGTCGGTGGGTACGTCAGACACAACCGTTAGTTGGCATGGCCCGGGAGCAAGCCCACTGAAATCACGTGTCCTCTACCTGCCCCTGTCCTTTGGTGTTCACTCACCAAGCGAAGTATCGCATGCTGTGGGCTCAGCCCCACTGTACAGTGAGGAAGAGCTAACAGAGGGCAGTCAGGAACAGGGGGAGACATCCGCCTCTTCAGCAGCCAGGCGAAGAAGTAGTGGCGAGGAGAGTGGCTCGGTAGCCGGTCTAGAGACAGGTCTGTCTCCTGACCCACACGCAGCCGAGGGGGCTAGTAGTGAGGCGGAGACCCTAATTGATGATGAAGAGGCTGATCGCACTTGGCAGCCTCGTCGTCATCAGGCTATTGCTTACGCATCATCAGGAGAAGAGGGTGGCAGCTTGGCAGCGAGCAAAACAGTCGGTGGGTTGCCCAGGAGGCAGCAGGGTCGCAGCAGTGTCAGTGGAGGCAAACGGCCACGGAGTAGAGCACCAGCTCCACTGCAGCCTACCACCACGGCCAGTAGTGGTGCCGGTGTGCACGGAGGAAGTAGCAGTCAGCCAGTGAGGAGTATCGGGGGCAAAGTTTCCTACTCGGCGGTGTGGCAATTTTTCGTCAAGCCGCCCGAGGAAGTAAACGTAGCCGTATGTCGACTATGTGGCCAGAAAGTCAAGCGTGGCCAGGGGGCCCATGTTGGGACTACAGCGTTGCGTCAGCATATGCAGCGTCGCCATTTGGTGGCCTGGGAAAACCGTGATAAAGATACGGCGGTTCTGCCTGCCCCAGCCCCCGCTCCATCACCCGCTCCGTTACTTGCTCCGTCACCCGACGTCAATCGCCCTCTATCAGCCAGTCAAGGCTCCAACACCTCTGCTGAGGGGAGTTGTCGCTCGTTGGCATCTTCCGCTCGTTCAGATGCTCCTTCTCCTGCTACTCCTCTTCACGGATTCCGTCAGCAGTCTTTCTTGGAATCCGTTTCCAAGAGACAACAGTTTGCGAGCACGCACCCGACGGTGCAAAAGCTGAACGTCCTCCTGTCCAAGTTGCTGGTGCTGCAGTCCCTCCCTTTCCAAGTGGTGGACTCAGCACCTTTCTGAGAAATGATGGCTTGTGCCGCGCCGCGGTGGAGAGTGCCAAGCCGTCATTTCTTCGCCAAAAAGGCAGTGCCAGCCCTGCATTCACATGTAGAAGAGATGGTGGGCCAGTCTTTGAGCATGTCGGTCTCTGCCAAAGTGCACGGCAGCGCCGACGTGTGGAGCTGTAACTACGGTCAGGGACAGTACATGTCATTTACGGTCCACTGGGTGAACGTGGTGCCGGCACAGCCGCACCAGCAACTTGGACAGGTCACGCCGCTTTTGCCTCCACGTTTGCACGTCCTTGGTCCACAAAAGATGTCCACCTCTACCACCTCTTCTTCCGCCGTGTCCTCAGCCGCCACCCCCGTGCCAAGTCCCATTACCCGACCGGCATATCACATGTGCAGGGCGCAACGGTGTCACGCTGTGCTGCACCTGGTATGCCTTGGCGAACGTAGTCACACAGGGGAGGAACTTCTGAGTGTAATGAACAGAGAAATCGACAGATGGCTGTCTCCACGCAAACTGAAAATCGGAACCATGTTGACCGACAACGGAAAGAACATGGTGTCTGCTCTGCGTCAAGGAAGGTTGTGCCATGCGCCATGCATGGCTCACGTGTTCAATCTGGTTGTCAAGCGGTTCCTAAAATCCACCATCCCACTGCAAGACATCCTTAAAATGTCACGTAAACTTTGCATGCATTTCAGCCATTCCTACACCGCAAAGCACACCCTCCTTGAGCTGCAGCGGCAGAACGGAATTCCACAGCATCGCCTGATCTGCGACGTTGCAACAAGGTGGAATTCAACCCTACACATGTTAGACCGCCTTTACGAACAGCAAAAGGCCATCACCGATTTCCTGATGTTACAAGCGGATAAAGGTACTCCCCTGTGTAACTTAGATGTCAGCCATTGGCAGCTCATGCGTGACACCTGCCGCTTGCTCAGGCCCTTTGAGGAGGCCACGCTATTCGTGAGTCGGCAGGACTATGGGATGAACAACGTCATTCCTCTGTTGCACGTCCTGGAACAAATGCTGTTAACAATGGCTGGTCAGGGTGCGGTAGACGTGGCGCACAGATCTCAATGCCACATGACCCCTGTGGGGGCAGGACAGGAAGAAGAGGAGGAGGTAGAGGAGGACATTGGTGCTCAGGAATTATTGAGTGAAATGGGTGGTTTTTCCACTCAGCAGACAGGAGTGGAGGAGCAGGAGCATCTGGTAGAGGAGGAGGAGACAGAGGACCCAGACGCACCGTGGCAGTATGCTGTGGAGATGGAGGCAGGGAGTCCCTCGCATTCCTTGGCACAAATGGCCCATAGCATGCTCGGTTGCTTGCGTAGCGACAGCCGAATAATAACCATCAGACAGAGGGATGACTTTTGGCTGTCCACCTTGTTGGACCCTCGCTACCGTTCAAAAATGGTGGCCTTTTTAACACCTGCTGAGAGGGAGGCCAAAATAACGTACTATAAATACCACCTATGTAGTCAGTTGGTCTCTGCTTTTCTGCGCCAACGTCCATTCTCAGACACTGTGGGCCCTGTGCGCTCGCGTTCCGCTGCCATGGCAGCAGGGGAGGGGTGGGGTGGTAGGAGCAGTGGCAGCTCCACCAGCAGTGGCTGCCTCAGTCTGCAGTCGATGATGAGTAGCTTTCTTCACCAGCGCAGTGAGGAAACTACTAACCAGCCGCAGCAGCAGCAGCAGCATCAGGTGGACCTGGAGCAGGACCTCAAACAACAGGCTTGGGCCTACTTGGACAGCACCCTGCCAACCGAGGTAGACAATCCCCTTGACTACTGGGCAATGAAACTTGACCTTTGGCCCCAACTAGCTGAATTTGCCCTTGAAAGGCTGTCATGCCCGGCCAGTAGCGTGGCATCGGAGCGCGTGTTTAGTGCGGCAGGAGGTATTGTACCTCCGCGGAGGACACGACTGTCCACCCAAAGTGTGGAGAGACTCACGTTTGTGAAAATGAATCAGGCGTGGATTAGTCTGGATTTCAAACCACCAGTTCCTGACACAACTGACTAAATCCGCCATGAATCATGCCCCAAACATGTGCCACTTTCAGGTCTCCTCACACTGCTGGTGTGTTCCATTTTTTGTCATAGGGTGCTGGCAGATTACGGGCCTCCCATTGCTGCTGCCAGGCCCGTAATCTGCCATGGGCCCCTGTACCGCCTCCTCATGCTGCTGCCAGGTCCACAGTGTCTCATGGGTCCCTGTACGGCCTCCCATTGCTGCTGTCTCCATCGCCACACTCTGCCATGTGCCACTTTCAGGTCTCCTCACACTGCTGGTGTGTTCCATTTTGTCATAGGGTGCTGGCAGATTACGGGCCTCCCATTGCTGCTGCCAGGCCCGTAATCTGCCATGGGCCCCAGTACCACCTCCTCATGCTGCTGCCAGGTCCAGAGTCTCTCATGGGTCCCTGTACGGCCTCCCATTGCTGCTGTCTCCATCGCCACACTCTGCCATGTGCCACTTTCAGGTCTCCTCACACTGCTGGTGTGTTCCATTTTTTGTCATAGGGTGCTGGCAGATTACGGGCCTCCCATTGCTGCTGCCAGGCCCGTAATCTGCCATGGGCCCCTGTACCGCCTCCTCATGCTGCTGCCAGGTCCACAGTGTCTCATGGGTCCCTGTACGGCCTCCCATTGCTGCTGTCTCCATCGCCACACTCTGCCATGTGCCACTTTCAGGTCTCCTCACACTGCTGGTGTGTTCCATTTTTTGTCATAGGGTGCTGGCAGATTACGGGCCTCCCATTGCTGCTGCCAGGCCCGTAATCTGCCATGGGCCCCCGTACCGCCTCCTCATGCTGCTGCCAGGTCCAGAGTCTCTCATGGGTCCCTGTACGGCCTCCCATTGCTGCTGTCTCCATCGCCACACTCTGCCATGTGCCACTTTCAGGTCTCCTCACACTGCTGGTGTGTTCCATTTTTTGTCATAGGGTGCTGGCAGATTACGGGCCTCCCATTGCTGCTGCCAGGCCCGTAATCTGCCATGGGCCCCTGTACCGCCTCCTCATGCTGCTGCCAGGTCCACAGTGTCTCATGGGTCCCTGTACGGCCTCCCATTGCTGCTGTCTCCATCGCCACACTCTGCCATGTGCCACTTTCAGGTCTCCTCACACTGCTGTTGTGTTCCATTTTTTGTCATAGGGTGCTGGCAGATTACGGGCCTCCCATTGCTGCTGCCAGGCCCGTAATCTGCCATGGGCCCTTGTACCACCTCCTCATGCTGCTGCCAGGTCCACAGTGTCTCATGGGTCCCTGTACGGCCTCCCATTGCTGCTGTCTCCATCGCCACACTCTGCCATGTGCCACTTTCAGGTCTCCTCACACTGCTGGTGTGTTCCATTTTTTGTCATAGGGTGCTGGCAGATTACGGGCCTCCCATTGCTGCTGCCAGGCCCGTAATCTGCCATGGGCCCCCGTACCGCCTCCTCATGCTGCTGCCAGGTCCAGAGTCTCTCATGGGTCCCTGTACGGCCTCCCATTGCTGCTGTCTCCATCTCCACGCTCTGCCATGTGCCACTTTCAGGTCTCCTCACACTGCTGGTGTGTTCCATTTTTTGTCATAGGGTGCTGGCAGATTACGGGCCTCCCATTGCTGCTGCCAGGCCCGTAATCTGCCATGGGCCCGTGTACCGCCTCCTCATGCTGCTGCCAGGTCCACAGTGTCTCATGGGTCCCTGTACGGCCTCCCATTGCTGCTGTCTCCATCGCCACACTCTGCCATGTGCCACTTTCAGGTCTCCTCACACTGCTGGTGTGTTCCATTTTTTGTCATAGGGTGCTGGCAGATTACGGGCCTCCCATTGCTGCTGCCAGGCCCGTAATCTGCCATGGGCCCCTGTACCGCCTCCTCATGCTGCTGCCAGGTCCACAGTGTCTCATGGGTCCCTGTACGGCCTCCCATTGCTGCTGTCTCCATCGCCACACTCTGCCATGTGCCACTTTCAGGTCTCCTCACACTGCTGGTGTGTTCCATTTTTTGTCATAGGGTGCTGGCAGATTACGGGCCTCCCACTGCTGCTGCCAGGCCCGTAATCTGCCATGGGCCCCAGTACCGCCTCCTCATGCTGCTGCCAGGTCCAGAGTCTCTCATGGGTCCCTGTACGGCCTCCCATTGCTGCTGTCTCCATCGCCACACTCTGCCATGTGCCACTTTCAGGTCTCCTCACACTGCTGGTGTGTTCCATTTTTTGTCATAGGGTGCTGGCAGATTAAGGGCCTCCCATTGCTGCTGCCAGGCCCGTAATCTGCCATGGGCCCCTGTACCGCCTCCTCATGCTGCTGCCAGGTCCACAGTGTCTCATGGGTCCCTGTACGGCCTCCCATTGCTGCTGTCTCCATCGCCACACTCTGCCATGTGCCACTTTCAGGTCTCCTCACACTGCTGGTGTGTTCCATTTTTTGTCATAGGGTGCTGGCAGATTACGGGCCTCCCATTGCTGCTGCCAGGCCCGTAATCTGCCATGGGCCCCTGTACCGCCTCCTCATGCTGCTGCCAGGTCCACAGTGTCTCATGGGTCCCTGTACGGCCTCCCATTGCTGCTGTCTCCATCGCCACACTCTGCCATGTGCCACTTTCAGGTCTCCTCTCACTGCTGGTGTGTTCCATTTTGTCATAGGGTGCTGGCAGATTACGGGCCTCCCATTGCTGCTGCCAGGCCCGTAATCTGCCATGGGCCCCCGTACCGCCTCCTCATGCTGCTGCCAGGTCCACAGTGTCTCATGGGTCCCTGTACGGCCTCCCATTGCTGCTGTCTCCATCGCCACACTCTGCCATGTGCCACTTTCAGGTCTCCTCACACTGCTGGTGTGTTCCATTTTTTGTCATAGGGTGCTGGCAGATTACGGGCCTCCCATTGCTGCTGCCAGGCCCGTAATCTGCCATGGGCCCCTGTACCGCCTCTTCATGCTGCTGCCAGGTCCAGAGTCTCTCATGGGTCCCTGTACGGCCTCCCATTGCTGCTGTCTCCATTGCCACACTCTGCCATGTGCCACTTTCAGGTCTCCTCACACTGCTGGTGTGTTCCATTTTTTGTCATAGGGTGCTGGCAGATTACGGGCCTCCCATTGCTGCTGCCAGGCCCGTAATCTGCCATGGGCCCCCGTACCGACTCCTCATGCTGTGACGTTGCAACAAGGTGGAATTCAACCCTACATATGTTAGACCGCCTTTACGAACAGCGAAAGGCCATCACAGATTCCTGATGTTACAAGCGGATAAAGGTACTCCCCTGTATAACTTAGATGTCAGCCATTGGCAGCTCATGCGTGACACCTGCCGCTTGCTCAGGCCCTTTGAGGAGGCCACGCTATTCGTGAGTCGGCAGGACTATGGGATGAACGACGTCATTCCTCTGTTGCACGTCCTGGAACAAATGCTGTTAACAATGGCTGGTCAGGGTGCGGTAGACGTGGCGCACAGATCTCAACGCCACATGACCCCTGTGGGGGCAGGACAGGAAGAAGAGGAGGAGGTAGAGGAGGACATTGGTGCTCAGGAATTATTGAGTGAAATGGGTGGTTTTTCCACTCAGCGGACAGGAGTGGAGGAGCAGGAGCATCTGGTAGAGGAGGAGGAGACAGAGGACCCAGACGCACCGTGGCAGTATGCTGTGGAGATGGAGGCAGGGAGTCCCTCGCATTCCTTGGCACAAATGGCCCATAGCATGCTCGGTTGCTTGCGTAGCGACAGCCGAATAATAACCATCAGACAGAGGGATGACTTTTGGCTGTCCACCTTGTTGGACCCTCGCTACCGTTCAAAAATGGTGGCCTTTTTCACACCTGCTGAGAGGGAGGCCAAAATAACGTACTATAAAAACCACCTATAGTGGTAGTCAGTTGGTCTCTGCCTTTCTGCGCCAACGTCCATCCTCAGACACTGTGGGCCCTGGCAGCAGGGGAGGGGTGGGGTGGTAGGAGCAGTGGCAGCTCCACCAGCAGCGGCTGCCTCAGTCTGCAGTCGATGATGAGTAGCTTTCTTCACCAGCGCAGTGAGGAAACTACTAACCAGCCGCAGCAGCAGCAGCAGCATCAGGTGGACCTGGAGCAGGACCTCAAACAACAGGCTTGGGCCTACTTGGACAGCACCCTGCCAACCGAGGTAGACAATCCCCTTGACTACTGGGCAACGAAACTTGACCTTTGGCCCCAACTAGCTGAATTTGCCCTTGAAAGGCTGTCATGCCCGGCCAGTAGCGTGGCATCGGAGCGCGTGTTTAGTGCGGCAGGAGGTATTGAAACTCCGCGGAGGACACGACTGTCCACCCAAAGTGTGGAGAGACTCACGTTTGTGAAAATGAATCAGGCGTGGATTAGTCTGGATTTCAAACCACCAGTTCCTGACACAACTGACTAAATCCGCCATGAATCATGCCCCAAACATGTGCCACTTTCAGGTCTCCTCACACTGCTGGTGTGTTCCATTCTTTGTCATAGGGTGCTGGCAGATTACGGGCCTCCCATTGCTGCTGCCAGGCCCGTAATCTGCCATGGGCCCCCGTACCGCCTCCTCATGCTGCTGCCAGGTCCAGAGTGTGTCATGGGTCCCTGTACGGCCTCCCATTGCTGCTGTCTCCATCGCCACACTCTGCCATGTGCCACTTTCAGGTCTCCTCACACTGCTGGTGGGTTCCATTTTTGTCATAGGGTGCTGTATGGCCTCCCATTGCTGCTGCCTCCACCGCCACACTGTGGCTCCACACTCTGGTTTTGGCCCCGTGACTGCCCAAATGAGTGAAGTGTGCGGTGATTCTAAGATCGACGGCACTCATCTGCATGTCATACTGACTGACAGTATTATTTCTCTTCCCCAGCAGACTCCAAGGGCATTTAAATTAAAGGTACAGTGTTCTGCACTAATATGAAGGCTCTCTGAAGCCTAGAAACACCCTTTTATAAGTTAAATTCGCAGCGAATATATTCGCATCGAATCAAATTTATTCCTCGAATTCGCCGAATCAGCCGAATCGAATTTTTGAATACTTCGCTCATCTCTAGCTACAACACAAGGCCCCCCTTCCCAAGCCACTGTGCGTTACCCTGTACCCTAGAACCAACACCAGGCATTAGGAAGCCCAGAAGGTAGTGTCCCAGCATTCCCACTTCTCACTGATGTTCACATTGAAGCCCCCCTTGTGCCCCTTATGATAGATGGAAGAGTTGTTCCCTTCTTACTGGATATGGGAGCTACCAAATTGACGTTGGGCAAGGAAATATACACGGGTGAGAGAAAGGATGCTGAACCTTCCATGGGAATAAATGGGATACTGACTAGAACATATAAAACACCACCCCTCCCAATTGCAGGTTTCATAACAGGCCAGACATCTTGCTGCATCATTCCTTTTGGGTCATTCGTTCCTGCCCCGTAAATGTATTGGGTAGGAACCTGATAGGAATGCTGCAGATAGAAATTATTCTCACTAGGGAAGGAGGTATTTTTGTTAAATCACCTCATTTTGGTTTATCCATGGAAATACCAGAGGAAACTGCACTGTCTACAGGTCAGGGAACTCTGATTCCTGGATACTGTTACTCAGATGAGGTCCTGTTGACATTTACACCAGAACACCCTTTATGGGCCCACAATAGTCTGGATGTAGGCCACATACTGTGTACACCCTATAGGGCCAAATTGAAACCTGGAGTAACCCCAGTTTATCATAAACAATACCCATTGTCCAAAGAAAAGGAAGAAGGCATAGCCCCAATGGTTGAGCACTTTTTGAAGCAAGGGATTTTGAAACCAATCATTACACCTTATAATGCGCCAATCAATCCTGCAAAGAAGAGTGATGGAACCTATAGGTTTGTACAAGACCTCAGGGCCATCAATGATTTGGTAGTCCCCATTGCCCCAATTGTACCTGATGTTCCATCTCTCATTACCTCGATTCCTGCGGATGCCCTGGGCCCGGGAAGAGGATTGTCAGATCGCAGGAGCTTACACCACCTACAGAGCGATTGAGCCATTGCTGGCAGCGGATGTTGAACAGTGGAGGACACCTGACCAGACCAGACCTTAAAGGGACCTCCAGGTTTCTGAGAATGATATCTCTAAATGCACATATTGATTGCGCATCTGGTGAGTGTGCCGTCTTTACAATTTGGGCCACATCA
Organism: Staurois parvus; assembly: GCF_062004578.1. NCBI lineage: Eukaryota > Metazoa > Chordata > Amphibia > Anura > Ranidae > Staurois > Staurois parvus. The sequence continues at coordinate 1,659,046 of NW_028318492.1, forward strand.
CCACTTTACTGGATAAGACCACCAGATATTGAAGATCATCACGATCTCCTATGCACCTTATGTTGGACTGTATGTTGATTATCATCTTCAGCACTTTTTACACCATTGGTCACTACATAGTGACAAAGTGAATCACAATTCAGTCACTTTATTTATTTGCCAGAACTTTATCACTTGTGTCACTTATATATCAGTTTGCCATAATTTATCTTCTATATTAATATAGCTGATGAGAGTGACACCTTATTTATGGTATCATTAAGTCACTGTTGATCATTTACACCTTGTCACGTGTCATTGCATGAGTTTATGATCTTATTAGCTCTTTCATATACCTTGGATTACATATTTGTATGTTAATTTTAGCGCTACACCCTGGTTTTTATTTGCAATATCCTACCTCACCTTTCACACACTTGCAAATTGATTTCACTCACATGTCCAAAATGGGTACACGACAGGAGTATCTGCTGGTGATAGTGGACATGTTTTTTAGATGGGTAGAGGCCTTTGTGACAACAAGAGAGGATAGTAGGACTGTAGTCAAAATCTTGACTCAGGAAGTAATTCCAAGATGGGGGTGCCCGGTTCAGATAAATTCTGATAACGGGCCAGCTTTTACATCCAAAGTATGTCAGGAATTGGTGAAACTGCTCCAGATTGAGTGGAAGTTTCATATCCCCTATCATCCCCAAAGTTCAGGAATAGTGGAAAGAATGAATAGGACAATCAAAGACAAGCTCAGGAAGGCTAATGGAGGAACTTATCACAAGTGGGAAAATGCACTGCCAGCAGTCTTGGCTGAGATCAGAATTACTCCCTCCAAGACAAATGGTCTCTCTCCATTTGAGATCCTAATTGGTAGACCATTTCCCACTTCTTGGACAAGAAAGCCCCTAGTAATAGAAAGAGGGGACCTGGAGCAAATACAGGAAGAGTACTGTAAAAACTTGATTGACAAATTAACCAGTGTTTATGGCAAAGTAGCTCGCACTCTACCTTTGCCTTCACAGGAACCAACCCACTCCATTGTACTGGGTGATGTTGTGGTCATTAAACAACTGAATCGGAATAAGAAGCAAGAATACCCCTTTGGACCACCAATTACAGGGACCTGTTTCTAGTTCAGGATAAGGTTTGGGCCTGGTTTCCATCATGGACAGGTTGGGGAGTGGAAGTAATGAATAGATTGAATAATTGTTCAAACATTCTAGATGACATAATGGAAAAGAATACTGTAGATATTAAACTCTTAAGCATAGAGCAAAGAGCAATTAGAAAGCAGTTGGAAATGCATAATTTTGCTATTGAATCTATGAGTTCTGCCTTAACAGGATTATGTGAAATGACTGAGGAATATGAATGCTGTACCTGGATACATAACACTAGTTTTGAGGTCCCAGACTACAATGAGATAATTAGTAAAGATAGGGAAGAGGTCACTGCCCTCCAAGAGAAGGCCAGGAAAATAGCTGAAGAAGGATGGAATCCATTTAAGGGCCTAGGAGGGATTGGTGATTTCTTTGGAAGTATTTTCTTATGGTTTAAGAAAGCATGAATGCTGATATTAATGTGTTTACGCTTCCTCCTTTTTCTATATGCAGTATATAAAATTGTTATCTGTATATGTAATCAGAGAAATGAATATAGCTCTGTGAGGAAAATCACATTGTGATTTAAGAGGGGATTGTGGGGGAAAGGGTTAATCACTTTTTCTTGTCTTATGCTACTTTTAATGATTCTGATATATCAGCATATAATTTCTCCCTCACAGCTATTCAATACTGAATGTTTATTCTAGCCACTGTTTATTCAAATCTTTAATAAGTCATGACAACCTGAACCGATCTCTCTAATATTAAGCTAGCTACAAGTATTGAACTTTGATTTTTGCAAACTCCTGAAATTAGCTTAGTCTGTTGCATATTAACAACTATTAGAATGAGATCATTTTATGGAATATTCCTAGCTAATAATGCTTTGATTTGTTGAATCGATATTGGTTGTAATATTCTGATTGGATGGAGGGACATCCCTCCCTTAGTATCTTAGTCCCTGAGGAAGTCACGTGTCAAACGTGACGCAACGCGTCGGTACGCGGGGAGGAACTTCCGGGAACGCGGTGACGTCATTTCCAGTGTGGGGGCCATATTGGATAACCTTTTCAGATACCCATGCAGTACACCCATAGCATGTGGTAGATGAGCTGAAGACAAGAAGATTACTATGTGAGTGGGCATTTTTATTTGGATTCTATATTTAATACACTATGGAGTGTCTCTGTTTGTATTTTACTATGATCCTGGGAGGAGCTGGCTGCTAGCTGGTTGAAGGCAGGAGACGCATTCCACCATTGAGGGGAACCCTGGAAGGAGTCTGTCCTTGTAGGATCGGTTGATACCCAAAGCGAGCTGGCCCTTTGGGGTCTAAGTAAGGAGGTGAGGGGGCATTCTGGCTATTGGAGGATTGTCACTTGTTAATCACCCACACAGCACTACAACTGCATGAGAGTGAAGTTGGAGTACCACTTTATGTGTTGTTGCATTTGGGACTATTTATAACCATTTGTTTACAGTTGGTCTGCAAATTTTTTGTGTTATTTCACAGTATTGTGTGTACGGGTAACATTTCACTATGTGCACTGTATATTCCCAGTGAGAGGGGATTCACGTGTCACACAATTATTTATATAGTAAATTACACTATTTATATATATTTATTTATATGTGGATCTCTCTGATGTGGATGTCAGGGGGATTGAATATTATGAGTATACACTAAATTGGTATCTATTATCACTATTTATTTATTCATTTATTTATTATTTAGTTTTGTCAGCGCTGCACTGTGTCATTCATTGTTTGTATTTAATCCCATACCACGCTACCATTAAATGAGCACACTTAGAGCCTACCTGTCTTCTGGTCTTTATTGTGTGTTCCCAGAATTCTGAGGGGTCTTCCAGATCATCCAAGGGGCAAATTAACCCCTTCCTAGCAGTATTGAGTGAATGTAAAATTTTTAAATTTTTTTAATTTCCGCCGTTTCCGCCACCGTACGTCCCGTACATACCAACTCTTGAAGGGAACAGAACAGATGCCGGCATCGGCCGGAGGACATGGCCGGGCATGCTGCAGGGGGGACATCGTGGGACTGCAGGACAAGGTAAGTGATCCATGGATTGCTGGAGAAGCGCTGCAGTGAAGCTCGGGGTTACTGCTTCTGGTACTGAAATTTAACCCCGAGCTACACTCGGGAATACCGCCAGGGGGGTTAATATTTTAGCTCTGATGTTCATTCTGCAGCAAACCCAATTCTTGCTCCCATTTGCCTATATAAGGTGGTAAGTATTGCTTCTCCTACTAATATACTTTACATTCGCAAGATGTAGTGCCCCTTACTATCACTATGCTGACACTGTACTGCTAGGGTGACAGTATGTTAACAAAAACAAAAAAAAAACATATATATAATAAAATAAAAATGTAAAAATAAATTTTGAAAAATTATAATTTTTGGTTATAAACTAATTCTGGTTATTTTTTTTACTAAAAAGATAAATGAATACATTTACCCAATGTTGGATTTTTAGACACATATAATACTTCTTCTAGTGTCTTGAGGTGATTATGAATGAAAGAGCCATTGAAATAAAAAATGAAGTGTGATTTTATTCTATCACACAATGGTGTCAAATAACAATGTAAAGCGTATTATGAACAGTTCCATGTAGATAAAACTACTGTAAAAATGACAAGCAAATGTTTAAAACAAAGTCACCATTATCTGTCATGGCTGTCCTTGCCATGTGCGATTCTCATGTCCTTGTCCAACTCAATGACTTTGTTGAAGAAGCAGCCGGAAGTAGACGGATATGATGATCTAACAGCAGTATGCACCTGTTGCAGCTTTTCAGACGTGTGTATACAAGAGTTATGTAGCGTGTAAGTGTGAGTCTCTGTCCCTCAAGGCCCCCTTTATGCAGCATGAGTGTGTCATCTTAATACCTTGTATGGCATAGAAGGGAGGGGACGACACTCACATAATGTCTTTGATGGAGAGGAACATATGTATGCTGATGTACATAATATTATAAGCTAATGACGTAAATGTATCAATGTTAGAAACGTATACTAAATACACACAGATACCATTAAAATACGTAATGTAATAGTAAGTCACTTCTAATAACCTTGACATAACTAACAGATACTTTTAACCAACTATATCTAAATATAGTCTACAACTAGTTAGCTGTCTCAGCTAACTTGTATATCTTTTGGTCTCAGCTATAATTGAAGAATACTAATACTACCATTTGTCAATAGACCACGTACACATATTAATATTAATTATGACTAATCATAAAAACCAAATATTTTGCAAGCTTGCCATCAATATAAATGCCGAATCATAATTTAGATTTAACACCCAATATTTATGAAGAAAGATTTATTTACAACATTTTTTAAGAAAAACACTTTTTTTTTCAAAAATTTTTACTTACATGAATTACATTTTTGGAAATTTTCCAGCATGCTGGCTAATAACATGTTGACCTAATGGTAATTCTGGATTGCATGTTCTCATGCTATGATTGTGCCTGTAAGCCCTCTTCCAAAACTCCGCCTTCGCCTTGCCAACATAAAAGGAACCACAATCACATAGCAAGTAAATTACCCCTTTTGTTTTACAAATGGCATAATGTTGGGGTTTGTATTGTTTCCCATTAGGCAATCTAAACTGTGGATCCATGCACATGTAAGCAAGAACTACATGTACAGTGGAAATAAAAAGTCTACACACCCCTGTTAAAATGTCAGGTTTCTGTGATGTAAAAAAATTTGACAAATATGTATTTCATAACTTTTTCCACCTTTATTGTAACCTATAAACTGTACAACTCAATTGAAAAACAAACTGAAATCTTTTTTGGCAGAGGGGGAAAGTAAACATAAAAAAACTAAAATAATGTGGTTGCCTAAGTGTGCACACCCTCTTATAACTGGGGATGTAGCTGTGTTCAGAATTAAGCAATCCCATTCAAAATCATGTTAAATAGGTGTCAGTACACACCTGCCATCATTTAAAGTGCCTCTGATTAACCCCAAATAAAGTTCAGCTGTTCTAGTAGGCCTTTTCTGACATTTTCTTAGTCGCATCCTACAGCAAAAGCCATGGTCTGCAGAGAGCTTCCAACGCATCAGAGGTATCTCATTGTTAAAAGGTATCAGTAAGGAGAAGGGTACAAAAGAATTATAGATATACCATGGAACACAGTGAAGACAGTCATCATCGAATGGAGAAAATATGGCGCAACAGTGACATTGCCAAGAACTGGACGTCCCTCCAAAACTGATAAAAAGACAAAAAAACTGGTCTGGTAGGCTGCCAAGAGGCCTACAGCAACATTAAAGGAACTGCAGGATTATTATTATTATTATTATACAGTATTTATATAGCGCCAACAGTTCGCTCAGCGCTGTACATTACAATGGGAGACAATACATGAGACATTGCAATAACAAAACAGTGCAATACACGAGGGGTTCGAGGGCCCTGCTCCTTGGAGCTTACAATCTAGGAGGGAGGGGATAGTGGTACAGGAGGAAAAGCTGTGGGGGATGGAGTGGTAGGAAGAGTGGAGGAGATCGGCAGTTAGCAAAGGGTGGGGTAGGCTTCCCTGAAGAGGTGGGTTTTTAGGATGCACCTAAAGGAGAGGAGAGTGGGTGATAGTCTGATGGATTGGGGTAGGGAGTTCCAGAGGATGGGTGATGCCCTGGAGAAGTCCTGGAGGCGGGCATGGGAGGAGGAGATCAGGGAACTAGAGAGAAGGAGGTCTTGTGAAGAGCAGAGAGTGCGTTTTGGGTGGTATTTCGATATTAGGTCGGTGATGTAGTTTGGGGCAGAATTATGGACAGCTTTGTACGTCAGTGTTAGCAGTTTGAATTTGATCCCTTGGGCAATCGGAAGCCAGTGGAGGGATTGGCAGGGGGGGCGGAAACGGAGCGGTTGGTAAGGTGGATGAGTCTGGCCGCCGTATTCAGTATCGACTGAAGTGGGGATAGCCTGTTGTGAGGCAGGCCAGTGAGGAGGGAGTTGCAATAATTGAGTCGTGATATGATGAGGGAGTGGATGAGCTGCTTAGTAGTTTCTGGGGTTAGGAATGGGCGTATTTTGGCGATGTTGTGGAGGTGGAGTCTGCATGAGTTTGTTAGTGATTGGACTTGGGACTGGAAGGATAGATTGGATAGATTGGAGGAATATCTGGCAAGTACTGGCTGTGTGGTACATGTGACAACAATCTTCCGTATCCGTCATATGTCTGGGCTTTGGGGTAGAGTGGCAAGACAGAAGCCTTTTATTACGAAGAAAAACCTCCAAGCCCGGCTAATTTTTGCAAAAACACATCTGGAGTCTCCCAAAAGTATGTGGGAAAAAGTATTATGGTCTGACGAAACCAAAGTTGAACTTTTTGGCCATAATTCCAAAAGATATGTTTGGCACGAAAAAAACACTGCACATCACCAAAAGAACACATATCCACAGAGAAGCATGGTGGTTGCAGCATCATGCTTTGGGGCTTTTTTTCTTCAGCTGGAACTGGGGCCTTAGTCAAGGTAGAGGGAATTATGAACAGTTCCAAATACCATTCAATATTGGCACAAAACCTTCAGGCTTCTGCTAGAAAGCTGAATATGAAGAGGAACTTCATCTTTCAGCATGACAACGACCTAAAGCATACATCCAAATCAACAAAGGAATGGCTTCACCCAAAGAAGGTTAAAGTTTTTTAATGGCCCAGCCAGAACCCAGACCTAAATCCGATGGAAAATCTGTGGGGTGATCTGAAGAGGGCTGTGCACAGGAGATGCCCTTGCAATGTGACAGATTTGGAGTGTTTTTGCAAGGAAGAGTGGACAAATATTGCCAAGTCAAGATGTACCATGCTGATAGACTCATACCCAAAAGGTCTGAGCACTGTAATAAAATCAAAAGGTGCTTCAACAAAGTATTAGTTTAAGGGTGTGCACACTTCTGCAAACATATTTTTTTAGCTTTTTATTTTTACTTCCCTCCACCTAAAATATTTCAGTTTGTTGGTTAACTGAGTTGTACAGTTTATAGGTCACATTAAAGGTGGAAAAGGTTCTGAAGTGATTTATCTTTATTTCATTTTTAATTGTGTAATATGTCACATAAATATATCCAGACTTTATTGGTTGTGCTTACATGTAAACTATTATAAAAACACATAAAACCCGTTTCAAATTCCCATTCCCGCCTGCAGAGCAGTTTCCAGGCACACCAATTGTGATATTCCCTAAGTTAAAATGGCCGCTCGGGCACTTCCGGTCACCGTGCAATGTCCTGACATCACGTCCCTTAAGGGTGATATATTACATTATATGGCTATTCTCTCTTTTCTATGGGTGTTTACCTGTGATTGGCTGGGATATATATCAAACTTGAAAGCATAGTATGTCTGGCATTTGACATAACGTTGGAGGATCTACTGAAGAAGTGGTGGCAATTGGATTAAGGCTTTTTTTTTAATCACATTTTGATGGTAAGAGTATTCACATGGGGTGTTGCACTAATTTATGTGTTCTCACTCAAGTATATTGTGTTTGTCACAATTTTTCACATATGTATATATGGTTGTAATGGTTACACTGAGGATAATACACTATTTTAGTTTTTGTATTTTTTGAGGTACACTGCGATATTGGATTTCATTTTTGGATTATCACATTGAAGATTGTTTGACTGACACTAAAGAGGATTTATTATATTTTTTTTTTATATCCACTGTATATGTCCCCTTGAATTTACAAGGGCCTCCTTGAGCCCCCCTCTTGAACTCACTTCTGGTAACTCAATCCCTGATAGAAGTTGCTCTTCTAAATGTTATTAAAGGAGTTGGAGATATACACTGCTCAAAAAAAACTAAAGGAAAACTTTGAAAACACATCAATGGGGAAAAATATTATGCTGGATATCTATACTGATATGGACTGGGTAATGTGTTAGGAATGTAAGGATGCCCCATTGTTTGATGGAAATGAAAATGATCAATCTACAGAGGATTGAATTCAAAGACACCCCGTAAATCAAAGTGAAAAAATGATGCAGCAGGCTAGTCCATTTTGTTGAAAATGTATTTCAGCAACTCAGAATGTAATCAGTAGTCTGTATGGCACCTATGTGCTTGTATGCATGCCTGAAAACATCGGGGCATGCTCCTAATGAGATGACAGATGGTGTCCTGAGGTATTTCCTCCCAGATCTGGATCAGGTCATCACTGAGCTCCTGTGCAGTCTGAGGTGCAACCTGGCGGTGTTGGATGGACCAAAACATGATATTGCAGAGGTGCTCTATTGGATTTCGGTCAGCTGAGCATGGGGGCCATTCAATTCCTTCATCCTTCAGGAACTGCCTGCATATTCTCACCACATGAGGTCGGGCATTGACGTGCAGCAGGAGGAACCCAGGACCTACTGTACCAGTGTAGGGTCTGACAATGGGTCCAAGGATTTCATCCCGATACCTAATGGCAGTCAGGATGCCATTGTCTAGCCTGTAGAGGTCTGTGCGCCCCTCCATGGATATGCCTCCCCAAACCATCACTGACCCACCACCAAAAATGTCATGCTGAATGATGTTACAGGCAGCATAACGTTCTCCACTGCATCTCCAGACCCTTTCGTGTCTGTCACATGTGCTCAGGGTGAACCTGCTCTCATCTGTGAAAAGCACAGGGTGCCAGTGGCGGACCTGCCAATTTTGATGTTCAATGGCAAATGCCAATCGAGCTCTATGGTGCCAGGTAGTGAGCACAGGGCCCACTAGAGGATTTTGGGCCCTCAGACCACCCTCATGAAGTCTGTTTCTGATTGTTTGGTCAGAGACATTCACACCAGTTGCAGCTGGAGGTCATTTTGTAGGGCTCTGGCAGTGCTAATCCTGTTCCTCCTTGAACAAAGGAGCAGATACTGGGCCGGATGATGGGTTAAGGACCTTCTACAGCCCTGTCCACCTCTCCTAGAGAAACTGTAGTCTCCTGGAATCTCCTCCATGCTCTTGAGACTGTGCTGGGAGACATAGCAAACCTTCTGGCAATGGCACATATTGATGTGCCATCCTAGAGGAGTTGGACTGACTGTGCAACCTCTGTAGGGTCCAGGTATCGCCTCATGCTACCAGTAGTGACACTGACCCTTAGCCAAATGCAAAATTAGTGAAAAAAGTGAGAAAAGATGAGTAGGGAAAAAATGTCAGTGGCCTCCACCTGTAAAAACATTCCTGTTTTGGGGGTTGTCTCACTGTTGCCATTCTAGTGCACCTGTTGTTAATTTCATTAACACCAAAGCAGCTGAAACTTACTAACAACCCTCTCTGCTACTTAACGGACTAGATCAATATCCCAGGAGTTTAACTGAATTGATGCTATCTTCTGATTAAAAAGTGTTCCTTTATTTTTTAGAGTAGTATATATATATATATATATATATACTATATATATATATATATATATATATATATATATACACACTGTATATATACATACACTCTTTCCGTATCGTCTATGGAAGCTACTAAGCTTGGGCTTTGATTGGGTGGTCATTAGAATTTTAAATATGTTTATATGAGGTAATTTTAAATATGTTTTTACAAGTTCATTTATTATTTCTTTATTTTATGCATAAACCAATGAGAGATAGTAAATTTAGAAAAAGCCTTATAGTAGCGATTAATAGCAAAGCTGATGTTTGTTTAAACTTGGCTCGTATTGACTGAGTTTATAGAAGTGAATTTTAAATGTGTTTTTTTAATAATTTAAAGTTTATGTTACATTACACACATTGTTTAAACCAATAATAAAGGGCCACATTGAACTCCAGAAAGGTTTGTTGTGGTTTATCAAAATTTAGTTAAGAAATGCTGCCAACTTTCCTATTAAAAAGGCTATGATGATCTGAGATTGTACTTTCTCACAAAGCTGGTTTCATTAAGCCTGTCCCCTCATTCAGGTAATTTTCATTATACTGCTTGCCATGACCACAGGCTATTCTAGCAGCATTGTTCTATAGAACCTATCTTTTATAAATAAAGGCTAGTGTTTGAATAAAAGTCTACTGCTGTTATGAGAGGTAAATGCATTTCATTGTCAAATGCAAATGTTTTCCAGAGCTGTACTCATAATTGTAGAGGCCTCTATGATTAGGCCCCTTTTTGGCAAAACACGTTAGAGGGGGTTCTCTCATGGGTAGGAAAGTAAGCTGAAGTAATTTTTTTTAATTAGAGGAGCTCACTATATGCCAAGGCAGTGTGCGGAGGGGCACCATTTTGTTGTAGTTCTAAATGCATTTCATTGACATAATGCAAATATTTCCCAGAGCCGTACTCACGAATGACATACCCTTCAAGACACCTAAATCAGGGTCCTTTAAAAACTAAGAGCTTCAAACATTATTAGAAAGATCATGGCAACAAGGGATCCATGCTACTGAAAGTGTCAAGTTACTGAAGGACATGCATGATGGATACTGTTATTAGTTTATCAATGGTGTCATGTTGTCATGGGGGGCTGTTATACCAAAGCTCCATGTTAAAAACAAAAATACACACACACACACACACACATATATATATATATATATATATATATATATATTTACACAGCATATATATATATGTACAGTAAATAATAAAAGGAAATTTAGGGACAGAAGGTAGTTCTGGGAGCAGGTCATCCTGGACAGTGGCCTACAATGCCTAAAGTGTATGCCAAACCAAACATTTTTTCTAGTTTTGGATGGAGTGGGGAAGGATTAGAATCTCTGTCAGGCTTTAGTGCAAACCAGGTTTCTGTAAGAAAGATTGTCTCTCACTTGCAGTCTGGATGACAATGGTTTCCACAGACAGGAAGTGGGGTAAAATCTGCACTAGCGACATATACAGCAATACAGGAATTTTATATTTCTGCTAATTTACATTTCAAAAGATATTTCTGCCTGTGAGGTCCTTGGAGGTTTACCCTCACTTCCTGACTTTGAAATCACTTTCAGTGGGAGAGAAAGGGGGGGGGGGTATTTATAAAGCAGTAAATATGACTTTCACTGGTGGTGAATCAACCAATGTAATTGAAAAATGCCCTGGAAAGATTCACCTGCAGGAAATGTCTGGTGAGTGTCAGATTTGCTGCTTTATAAATATACCCCTAAAAATACCCCAATACTTGAGCAATAAAACATGAACAATGGTATAATCCTTCCCCACTTTATCCAAAACTGCAAAAAAGGTTTTTGCTTTAAAACACCTTAACTATTGCTAGTACTTTAATTATAAATGCAGCCCTGAACTCCTTCCATACATCCAATCCATTTGAAAGAGAACATGAAAGCACACATCTTTTACCTCTTCTACATTTTTAACACTTGCTTCTAAACACACAAATGAATGAAGCTAGTGCTGTCCATGTTTTCATTTAAAATATATACATGTTCATAAACATACAACACAAAATTAGACAGGTCCACTTTAAATACCATTCTTTGCAATTCTCAGGTAGAGTGCCAGAAATGTTTACTTTGAGAAGTCCAATTATAAACCGCAAGAGTATAACTTGAAATTACACTGTGCTCACATGCAGCTGCTATGGGAGCTTGCCAAAAGAAAGGTCATGAAACCCAAGTCAGACCACTAATGGCTACTGAAGGATTGTATGCTGTGAAATATATACTGTGTGCAGGACATATCTTGTGCACTTTTGGAAAATACAAGGCCTCCAAAACTTGATATGTTATACATTCATGTTGTTCTGTGTCTGTATTTCTACTTGTCTTTTGACAATCAGTCTTATTTAATTAGGCAAATACCAAATTGCAACCGGTCATCTTCCATTACCTTGGCTGCAATAAACTAACCATGAAGTCTGATTGGTTGTTACATTTTCTTTTCATTACTGCCATTATTACATTTGCAGGTTATAGGTCATAGTGTGTATAAATCATGATTCAATATTACTTTGGTTCAATCAATCAAAATTTGCTACATCTTAGTGTGCAATAGAGAGTTCATCATACAAAAGCAATCACAATTGCTAAATTACTCGTATAGTCTATAGGTTGATCTCCAGCCCATTCAATTCATTTTGGCTTGTGTGAAATCTCTGTTTTTCTTGAAAGTGTAGAAGCATGAATGAAACGTACCTTGAAGACAATAGAGAAAAACACTGTCAGTGTCTGTATACGCAGGACAAAAGGCCATCTATATCATGATGAGCAGTTATTACAATGCATCACTACAGTGAAGGAAATAAGTATTTGATCCCCTGTTGATTTTGAATGTTTGCCCACTCACAAAGAAATTATCAGTCTAAAAATCGTATGGTAGGTGTATTGCAACACTGAAAGACAGAATAGCAACAAAAAATTCAAAAGAAATGTATGACTAACAAATTATGCACTGATTTGCATGTTCATGAGGGAAATAAGTATTTGATCCCCTATCATTCAGCAGGATTTCTGGCTACCAGGTGTCATACAGGTAACAAGCTGAGATTAGAAGCAGTCTCTTAAAGGGAGTGCTGTTAATCTCTTTTTGTTACCTGTATAAAAGACACTTTTCCACAGGTGCAATCAAACAATCAGATTCCAAACTCTCCACCATGGCAAAGACCAAAGAGCTGTCCAAGGATGTCAGGGACAAGATTGTAGACCTACACAAGGCTGGACTGGGCTACCAAACTATCACCAAGCAGCTTGGTGAGAAGGTGACAACAGTTGGTTCACACATTCACAAATGGAAGAAACACAAAACAACTGTCAGTCTCCCTAGGTCTGGTGAACCATGCAAGATCTCACCTCGTGGAGTGTCAATGATTATGAGAACAGTGAGGAATCATCCCAGAACTTATTTCCTTCACTGTATATGCAATTTACAGGACTTATATAACAGCACAACATACTGATCAATATAGACTAATCTAGAATTCAGTTAATGATAGTTAGTAATTATTATTATTATACAGGATTTATATAGCGCCAACAGTTTGTGCAGCACTTTACAATATAAAGGGAGACAGTACAATTACAATACATTTCAGTACAAAAAGAATAGGAGGGCCCTGCTCGTGAAGCTTACAATCTAAAGGAAGGAGGAGGTGGTACAAAAGGTGATAGCTGCAGAGGATGATTTGATGGAGGTGACTCAAGTACAGTTCTTAGGTGGAAGTTGGGTAGGCTTCCATGAATAAGTGAGTTTTCAAAGATCGCCTAAAGGTAGACAGGGTGGGGGCTGACTGAACATACTGGGGTAGAGAGTTCCAGAGAATGGGAGAGGCTCTAGAGAAGTCCTGGAGGCGAGCGTGGGAGGAGGTGATGAGGGAGCTAGAGAGCAAGATGTATTGGGAGGAGCGGAGCAGGCGATTTGGACGATATCTGCGGACGAGGTTGGTGATGTAGCTAGGAGCAGTGTTGTGGATGGCTTCGTATGTTGTGGTTAGAATATTGAATTTTATAAGTTGGGTTAGTGGAAGCCAGTGAAGGGATTGGCAGAGAGGGGCAGAAGTCTCTGATCAGTTGGTAAGGTGTATGAGTCTAGCAGCAGCATTCATAATAGACTGAACGGGTTGCAGTAATCAAGGTGGGATAAAACCAAGATGTAGATACGTTGTAGTAATGAGCTGAACATACCTGGGTTTGGATCGAGCAAGGTTTGGTGAACATAACCAAAGTTCAATATAAATAAATAAAAGTGAGTGCTCTCATGTCAGCAGCCAGTGCACTAAAGGTGATCACAGCAAACCTTATAGAACAACCAATAAAATAAAGTGCAGCGCCAAATATTCTCAGTATGTCATAAATTGTCCACACAAAAGCTATGAGCATAGATGAACAGTTCATAAAATGAGATCCACTTGTTATAGCAGAAATACCAAGACTTGTGGCAGGAACAAATGATAAAAATGCGCACTCACCGGACATGCATGACAAATGCGCATGTAATCAATATCCACCGAGATCACTTAGGCAGTATATACTAGTATATACTTTCACCTAGGTGAGCACAGACAAACCCACATGTGAAAAGAATCAGAAACAGCATTGCAGCAAGGAGGATGATGAGATGATGAGTTGTGTCTGGGTATTCCATTCATCTACGTCAAACACTTATTCCAGATAAGGGTTGGTTATAGATGTTAATGGGGTTCCCAACACAAAACAAAATGACAAGGGATTCCCCCCTAGTTCATACCAGGCCCTTTAAATATGTTATGAATTTTAAGGGTGACCTCAGGCAAAAAAAAAAGAAATGGCATGAACCTCCCCTACCAAATTTGGGTCTGAAATGCATTTAAAGGAGGAAAGAAAAAAATGTGTGAGGTTTTGCCCAAAAGTCCATACAAGACCTATATCTGAACAAACAGCCTAGTAGACCAGGCAAGGTCACAAACATGCAGCCTCCCCTTGAATCTTATGGGCCACATGCCCTCAACAAAGGGGAATTCCTTGTCAGGGGGATCCTCATGGTCAAGCACCCTTTTCTCATGTTGATGAGGACAAGGGTCTCTTCCCCACAACATCATACCCCTACTCTTTTCCAAAAAAAGTAAAATGTAAACAAAAACACAGAGACAGGTCTTTACCAATAGAAAGGTCCCATAATGGACATCCATCATCAATCATGTCCAGCAATGTACATTAATGTCATGATGTCTGATGCCCACTAACAGCGTGAGGTCCCCCAAAATTCTATACCAGACCCCTAACCAAGCATGCAGCTTAGTGGGCCAGGAAAGGGAACAAGTGTGTTCCCCCTCCTGAACCATATCAGGACACATGCGCTCAACGGGGGATAGGGCTTGTCGAAGGGTGATTATAATATTCTCTCGGAATATCAGTTTGAAACACTGAGTTAGCAATGTTAACCCCTGCATTCCAATAGCACTCTAATACTGGCATCTCCAGAGCAAATGCAAGAGATCCTCATAGTCTATCATTTATTTTGTCTCAAAATCATATAACAGGCTTGGTGTATAATGTCATCCCATTATAAAATACAATTGTGACAACCTGTATGATACATTTAAAGAAACCTAATGGTCTGCATCCTGGTGTTTTTGAAAGAGAAGATTTATACAGGTTGAGATATTTTTTTAATATACAGAAAGTGGTAAAAAAACAGGAACTTTTATTGTGTGGGGGAAACCAGTTCACTACAACTAATTTTTCAATGTTTTTTTCTCTTTTGTTAATGCTCTGGGATTTAAGTAATTTAATTGCATGCATGTGGTTATGGCTTATAACATCTGCAGTCTCCTGCTGTTACCCATGTGACATGTAAACAAGCATGTATGGTAGCAGACACCAGTGGTTGTATATGCGAGAGGCTGTGCCTGAGTAGCCAGTCACTCTCTAAATAAATACACCTCTTTTTATCTTTGGAATTTGTGCCATGATGATGTCATACTTGACGAAACATGTTGGGTAGAGCATAGTGTTCCTGGAGTGAATTGGCTGGATATCAACTATAAGGACTGCAGCACTGTATGGTGGCTTGACTCTGTACTTCTCCTGGACAGTGCTGTTCCTCTGCCTTATGTCAGTAATCCATGAAAGCAGTTTCTCCTTTTTTTTACATGAGAGTGCAGTTTATTTATTTTTAATAAAATAGTTTTTAAGCAGGGAACACTATGGTCCTTTTTCTGCTTCTCTGAGGAGTCTTATCATTGGGAGTCTCTCCCAGGATGGTTTACACTGCTGGATAATTACTGAAGCTGTTGGTTGTGAGCCAAGTGGAGTCATGCTGGTAATACTGTACATGTTGGCTGAAGCAGACTAGAGGGTTGCTATTTCTGTGTCCATTACTAAACACCTTACTGGATCCTTGTATAATAAAGATGTGCATTTTGACCTTTGTAATGAGGGTGAGCATTTGCTCTCATGGGAATGGTGGCAGCTATTCACCTGCAATGCACCGTCACAAAGTTTTGGATAGTTTAGACTTTTCAAATTTTGCACAATTTAGATATTAAAGTGCACTGATTATTTAACCTTTTGGTTCATTGAGTTTATATATATATATATATATATATATATATATATATATATATATTTCTGTGTTTATTTTAGTACTTCCACAATTATGTATTGTGATTGCAATATTTACACATTTGTTTAATTTTATGTTGTTTTAGGTATTGAATTGAGAATTTACTAAGTGATTGGAGCACAACGCCAATTCAAGCACATGGGTGATTTAGATCACATTGTGTATGCAGCTTGAAAATGTTTAGGCTGTTGTTCAAAATGATTTATTCACAATAAGTGTTTGTGTGTGTGGTGACATGTAAGTAATCAGGGCGTGGTGGCAAGGAATTAGAGTGCCAAGGGAGCATATGCAAGATAAAACAGGGGAGCTCAGTGGTGAGTGAAATATGGGTGTGTAGTGGCATGGGTTGGGGGGGGGGTATCTGGTAGGGCAGGCAGTATTAGAAGGATGTTGGGCAAAGGGACCAGGGGGACATGGCAATGATGGGAGTTACAGGAAGGACAGGATGGAATATGGAGTGCAAGCAGAAGCTGGGAGACAGGGGGGTAGCTTGTCAGGAGTAGTGATAGGCTGAACATACCCGAGTTCAGTTTGGCAAACGTTGTCAAAGTTCGGAACTGGAATCCAAACCCCACTGAAATCAACAGAAGCCAACCTTTCACTTTCTGTAGTGGCTATTTTCTGGCAGAGAAAGGGCATGGAGAGGCCAGGCAATGATTCAGGGGACATGTACCAAAGGAAAAAAAAAATTAAAGTTAAATGAAGAGAGGCTGTTTTGGAGCTGCTCAAAAGGCAACATAAAAAAATATACAATTCCTTTTACATTTATTATATGACGTCCTCCCAGGATCATGCCTCGCGCTTGTCCCATGGGCCATGCTCTGGCACAATCTGTCGTCTGCCGCTGTGTCTACTGGTCCACTGCCAATGTCACGTGTTCGCTGTGACCAATCACAGCACATCCTATGACAGTTGTAAACAATAAACGGCTTCCTTTCATGCCATTCACTGCTTACAACTGTGCTGCGAGCTGTGATTGGTCACAGTAATCACATGTACAGACTGGGCCAATCACAGCGCATCTGTAGCATGTGATCAGCTATGGCCAATCACAGCTGATCACAACAAAAACTACTGAATGAATCAGTTTCATTCAGTAATTGTTGGTATAAGCAATCATAATGTGTAAAAAAAACCAGTCTTGATCACTTGCCCAGAGTAGTACAATGTTACTATGGTAAATTGAAAAAGCACATTTTCTATACTGAAAGAGTCTCTTTGTGCGCTGGGGTTCTGTGTTACAGAAATACCTCAGACTGTCTACTTTCTGAAAAGCGGTCATTTTGGGGGTATCTGTACTGTCCTAGCGTTTTTGGGCCTCAAGAAATGAGATCAGCCATCAGTACATCAGGATTGATCAATTTTTAATCATACCATAGTTTGTGAACTCTATAACTTTCCTACCAACTAAATAATAAACACAAATTTGGGTTATTTTCACCAAAGACATGTAGCAGAATACATTTTGGCCTAAATTTGTGTAGAAAGATTATTATTAGAAATGATATAATAGAAACTAAGAAAAAAAATTTTTTTCAAACTTTTTTTGTTTATAGCGCATAAAATAAAAAAGACAGTGGTAAATAAATACCACCAAAATAAATTTCTATTTGTGTGAAACAAATGATAAAAATGTCATATGGGTACAGTGTAGAGGGAAGAGATGATGCATTTTAAATTTTATTTAGATATAGATATTAGATAATATAGATATTTCAGCGTATTATGTCACAGCCAGGATCCAGAAATACTGACATGCAGCACGCTATGTAAGTGTTTTATTAAAAGGCTGCAATGCAAGACAGAGAGACTAGGTAGGTTTGATCCTCCTAAAATACTGTATATAATAGAGTGTGCTTTTTTAGAGCAACAAGCCAGAAAAACTGAACTGATTAGCAATTGGACAGTATGTACTCCCTATTGCTAAGATTCTTTGTCAGAGAGAGATCCAGCAGACCTGGTCTGGGATAAACAAATCATAGTGTCTTTTTTCACAGACTGTATACCTAAACAATTGTTAACACTGGATGCCAACTGCTTGAAGCTTTTTTTCTATTCCACTATTCCAGAGGGAGTGAGCAGGCACATTATACAGTATGTAAAAAAGAACAGAGAGCTATTTTCTAAGTTTGAAGTTTAAAAATGGAACCGTTTTGAAGGCTTTCTAATATAGGCCACAATTTTTGGAAGAGAGAAATCAGATTGCACTTTGAAATCTAAAATGTGTCTTTTCTTTGGAAAGCTAAACATGAAAATTGCGACATTTTTGCAGCACAGCTATTGAGCCTGTATGGACAGCCTGTAATTTAAGAGTGATGGACCAGACATTTAGTACTTATAAAAAAGTTTGTTTTTTTTCAGTGACAATGGAAATGACATACAGGTTTGCACCACAGCTAGAAAGTCTGTTTGGACAGGCCACAATTTCTGAGACCTTGAACAGGCATTTAGCATAGGAAAGAAAATAGTGTATATTTTTGAGCACTAAGGATGCAAATAGCATACAGGTTTGCACCACAACAAGAACGCATTTTGAAACAAGCTGCAATTTCCGAGAAACTGAGCAGGCATTTAATTCCTGAACAAAATAGTCTTCTTTGAATACTGACAATGGAAATACATACAGGTTTGCACCACAGTTGAAAAGCCTGTTTAAACAAACTACAATTTCTGAGCAACTGAGCAAGCATTTAGTTTTGGAAATAAACCATCCAACTCAGTATGGAAAAAGCAAACAGCTAAGCAACACAACTAACAAACCAATGTGGACAGTTTGCAATTTTAGAGGTATAGGTTGCACAGGCATTTTACACCAGGGAACTGTAAATTAGCTGTCTTCTTTTCATGGATGTGCAGTGGCAGTAGTGTGGAAGGCTACATAAACTGCTTTAGATATCACTGGTGTTTGCTCCTGTTCACGATGACGCTGTTTGACAATGAAACATGTTGGACGGGGCTTAACTTGTGACATCAGCACACTCACCGTGTGGCCAGCAGCGAGGCATCAGTACATGTATTTTCTTTTACCTCCGTAAGTACCTGTCTATTGTTTTAAATAAATTGTTTGGAGGTTTTACACTATGTGTAGCCTCTGTTCTCCTCCATGAGTACGGATACAGCCTGATCTGACATGCTGATCCTTGAAATCACTGGTGTTTTGCTATTGCCATTGATGAATGTCTGGAGGACTGTTAATTACATGACTGGCTTTTCTCTGTGGTGAAGACCTTTCATAAACGCAAAATAATATTAATATTTTTGAGTAATTTTGAATTATACCAATTTTCTGCAGAGAACACAAATAGTGTTCATCAGAGACAATTCAAGAGAGAGAAAACAGGCACGCTCAATCTGTAAACCCAAAAATTAAAGTTTATCCTTCCTAGGACAAAGGAGAAAAATGCTTGGAGGAATTTGTATGTACTTCAAAGCACATTTCATAGGTCATAACTAAGAGATGTGAGACTGGACTGATTTCATGTAAAGTATGACTGTTAGGCCTTCCTACTTTAAAGAGTGTGCATTCCAAATGTCATAGCTGAGGAGCAGCATGAGGAAACAGTGTGTTGTGCATTTCTATTGATGTTGTACTGCATTTTACCAAAAATATAGTCCACATTTAAAAAGAAATAGGTTTTGCCTAATTTGCATAGAGATAAAGCATCCCATCCCAACATGAAAATTCTTGCAGAAGAGAGGATCGACCCTGTATGTTTTGTGTTACCGGCATACGGTGGCAAAAATATTAGGTAATGGGTGTTGGTGGTGGCGGCCGAACACTGTAAGCCCAACAGAAAAATTCTGCAGAGCAAAGGATAGACCCTGTGTTAACAAACATTTACCATATCTACAACTGTGAAGCAGCTGCAAAAAATTGGGTTTTGGATGTTCATGGTGCCAAAGCTGTAAGACCACAGAAAAATTCCTGCAGAGAAGAGGATGGACCCTACTTTAATAAACATTTACAAATGTCAACTGTTACCAAAAAAATCCATTTTAAATTTGCATGGTGCCCAAACACCGTACGTCCACTGAAAAATGAATACGTGATCTAGGATGGACTCTTTTAAACAAAAATAACAGCACTTGCAGATATGAGACAGCTCCAAAAAAACTGTTACTGTTGCCCCACTTTTAGACTGCTACAACAGTGGCAGGAGATGTTAACAGGGCCATTTAGTGCACCTGGTGGCTGGGTGTGCTTATAGAGACTGGACATGAAAATGGTGGCAACATGTGGGATATTTTTTTTGGCCTGCAACAGTGAAACAAGTAGCTTTAGATGAAGCAAAAAAAAAAAAATCAGAGGATGGCTCATCAAAATATTTAATCAGGCACATCTGCAGCAGGAATTTGGTGGCTGCTGCTTCAAGACTGGTTCTTTTTGATGATTGTAAATGAATCAGCTGTGTCCATGGGCAGATGCACTCTTTTGTCTGTCACAAAGACCCCCACTACACTGAATGCGAGTTCAGAGAGCATGCTGCCTGCAGCCTCATTTGTATACTGGGCATACTCTGGCCAGGGCTCCATCCTTGTGACCAAGTTGTCAAGGGAGTCATCCATTCACAGGGTTTCTCTATCCGATATCCACCCAAATAATTGGCCACCATATGATGTAGCCACTGCCAATAGGTCCTGGCATTGGTGCTGAGGACTGAAATTTTTTTGATGGCATCACTCAGGAAACCATCCCTACCACTGCTACTCCTTTCGCCAACAGGCTCTGAGACACCTTGCCTGCGGCTTCTGGAAATGAGTGACACAGGTTACTCTGTAGTGCATCTTTCAGATGTTTCATCCTCTGCTCCCTCAGTAAGAATCTTTCCTTTTTTAACATGGATCAAGGAGGTTTGCCAGCCCATAATGGTCCCTCTCCTTAATATCACAAATCCCAGGGTCCTTTAACAGGCTATGGAGCATGAGGGAGCCCATGTACAGCAAATTAGTTCTCATGGTTGATGAGGATGACATTATCCTCAGCTACCTCCCCCCAGCCATGTACAGTATCACTCATGGGGTTTGGAAGGCATGAAATGCACTACAGGAAGACTTCCTAATGTCATTTTCAGTGTCTCCATGGCAATCATACTCCTCCTCTTCCAATGATGGTTTTGACAATGCATTATGGAATGTCTGACAAAGCAATTCTCCAAAAGTTCTCAAGGGTGACTCAAGGGTGCTAACTGACTCATCACCCCTGACATTTGCTCTTTTAACAAAACACCCATGCCCTATGATACCCTCCCTATTTCCTGAACCCTTGCCACCCAAGCTCAAGTTAGTGTAGGTAAATTTAGTTTAGCTCACTGTAGCCAGTGGAGCTGGTTTGATTAAGGAGCTCTGGGTAATAGAGGTGGGAGCATATTAATTAGCAGCTTAAAATTTATGTAGCCCCAGCCAATCTCTAGGAGGCTAAGAATGCATAAAGGTAAAATACTTTGAGCCTTTACAATTACTTTAAGCTTATATGAGATTTTAATAGTTGGCGTTACATCTACTTTAACAAAATGTGCTTGGGTACTTGGATTTCAGTGCTAGGGTACATTTTCTTAGGTGATTCAACTGTATACAAATATTTGTACATCCAAAAATCCATATACCACTTGACCTCCGGATAATTTACTCCCCTTAATGACCTCACCGTTTTTTGCTATTCAGCACTGCGCTATTTCAACTGGTAATTGTGTCGTCATGCAGTGCTGTACCCAAACAAAATTCATGTCCTTTTTTCAAACAAATAGTGCTTTCTTTTGGTGGTATTTGATCACCAATTCACCTATGGATTTTAAATTTTTTGTGATATAAACAAAAAAAGACCGAAAATTTGGAAAAAAAATATATTGTTTACTTTCGGTTACAAAAAATATATATAGTGAACTCAAAGTTAGTTATAAATTTATCACCAAAATGTGTTCTGCTACATGTCTTTGGTAAAAAAAAAATCCCAATATATGTACTGAATTTTTTGCTCCATAAGACAAACTTTTTTCCCCCCAAAAAATGGGGGAAAATGTCTGTTCATCTTATGGAGCGAATATGGAGCGGCCGACCTGGTATTCCCGTCGCTGTGTTAGAATACTGGGTCAGTCGATCGGCTCTACTGTGCAGAAGAACCTGCTCCTCCGTCCTACCTGTTCCTCGGTCCAGCGGTGTCCTGCTTCCATTAGCTGTCTTCTCTCCCTGGCGCCGGCATCTTCAGTTTGGGCACCCGGCTGTGACAGCTTGCAGCTTCACAGCTGGGTGCCCACTGCGCATGTGCGAGAAGCGCTGTGCTTTGTGAATGGCCCCATAGTCTTGTGGGACCTGTCACGTGTCCCACAAGACTACGGGGAGGGAGGAGGATGACAACTCCGCGGACGTGGGAGCAGGTACCTGTCAAATTTGGGTACCTGCCTCCCCCTCTCCAAAGGTCTGCACTCTCTGGTCATCTCCTGTACTATGTCTGCAGTCTCTGGACATCTTCTGTACTGTCTCCTCAGTATCTGGTCATCTCCTGTACTATGTCCACAGTTTCTGGTCATCTCCTGTAATATGTCTGCAGTTTCTGGTCATCTCCTGTACTGTGTCCACAGTCTCTGGTCATCTCCTGTACTGTGTCCACAGTCTCTGGTCATCTCCTGTACTGTGTCCACAGTCTCTGGTCATCTCCTGTAGTATGTCCACAGTCTCTGGTGATCCCTTGTAATATGTCAACAGTCTCTGGTCATCTCCTGTACTATGTCTGCAGTCTCTGGTCATCTCCCGTACTATGTCCGCAGTCTCTGGTCATCTCCTGTAATATATCTGCAGTCTCTGGTCATCTCCTGTACTATGTCCGCAGTCTCTGGTCATCTCCCGTACTATGTCCGCATTCTCTGTTCATCTCCTGTACTATGTCTACAGTCTCTGATCATCTGCAGTATGTCTGCAGTCTCTGGCCATCTCCTCTACTATGTCCACAGTATCTGGTCATCTCCTGTACTATGTCTGCAATCTCTGGTCATTTCCTGTACTATGCCTGCAGTCCATTGGTACAGAATTTTTTTTTCTTGTTTTTCTTGTTTTCCTCCTCTAAAATCTACGTGCGACTTATGGTCAGGTATGTCTTATGAAGAACAAATATGGTATATTAAAGTGGAGTTCCACTCAACCTATCAAAAAATAAAAGTCAGCAGCTACAAAAACTGTAGCTGCTGACTTTTAAAAAACAGCCACTTACCTGTCCCGTGGTGTGTCCCCTGCAGCTCGTTTCACTGGCCGTCATGTATTCCAGGAGGCCAGCATCTTCAGTGTGGGCACCCGGCTGTGATAGCTTTCGGCTTCACAGCTGGGTACCCACTGCACATAAGCGAGTAGCGCTTCGTGAATGGTCCTGTAGTCTTCTGGGACCTGTCACATGTCCCAAAAGACTACAGGGAGGGAGGACACCTTCCGCTTCCGATCCCCTAGGCGATCGGACCGGAAGTGGGAACGGGTACCTGTAAAATTTGGGTACCCGCTCCCCAAACATGCCAATCCTTAATGGGGAGCGGGGGAGCAGTCCTTAAAGCTGAACTTCCCCTTTTGGGTGGAGCTCCGCTTTAATTGGGTTGTGTGAAAGTTATAGGATCTACAAACTATAGTATACTGTATTTATTGGAATTTATACAGCTTTAACTTTCTGACCGCCTATCACATTTCTTGAGGTGCAAAAATGCCAGGGCAGTACAAATACCCCCCAAATTACTTTTTTGGAAAGTATACACCCCAAGGAATTTGCTGAGAGGCATGTTGAGTCCATAGAATATTTTACAAATTTTTGTAAAATGAAATGTTTTTTTTTTTACGCAACGTTATCAGTTAAATGATATATTGCTCATGCATGCCATGGGTATATGTGGAACAACACCTCAAAACACATTCTGCTATTTCTCCCGAGTATGGGGATACTACATATGAGATACTTTGTGGCAGTCTAGCCACATACAGGCCCCCAAAATCTAATGACCACCTCCAGGCTTTCACTTTCTCATTACCTATCACAGTTTTGGAGGCCCTAAAATGCCAGGATAGTACAAACACCCCGCCAAATTACCTCTTTTTGGAAAGTAGACACCCCAAGGAATTTGATAGCCTGGATAGCATTTTTCAGATATCATTTTTGTCACAGGGTTTTGAAAACAAATAAAAGAAAAGAAAAAATACATTTTTGTTTTCTTCATTTTCCAAAACCTTGCAGCAACAAATGAGATCTGCAAAATACTCACCATGCCTCTTAGCAAATACCTTGGAGTGTCTACTGGGTCATTTGGGAGGGGGGTGCTTCCACTATCCTTGCATTTCAGGGTGCTCCACAGCTCCGTGGTAGTTCATTGAAAACTACAAGCAGATAGCCGCTAAGGCTGTTGGGACATTATTATTATTATACAGGATTTATATATCTCCAACAGTTTGCACAGTGCTTTGCAAAATGAAGGTAGACATTACAGTTACAATATAATTTGGTACAAGAGGAAACAGAGGGCCCTGCTCGTTAGAGCTTACAATCTAGGACATGCAGTTCATTCATTCACAGAAGTCCGTGAATGAGTGACGTGGCCATGTGGGCAGTTTTCAAATTTGACAGATAGTACAGGGAAACTTCTCCCCACCCTAAAAACGGGTGGAACATGTAACATGTTCTAAAGGTGAACTTATCCTTTAAATGCCAATTCCCATCTACATGGAAAAACTCCAGCAGTGACTGCATTGCTCCAGGTGGGCTTCCTGATAGGGACAATAGAACATGCCTGTGCAACGAGTATCTACACAGCCATGTATAGTCTTCACTTGTGTGATAGAAGCCAGGCACAGAGGTACACCTTTTTGAAAAACTGATTTTGGAGACTTAGCAGATAACCAATATATCTGAAAATCTTTTCATAAAAAAATCATTCTTTTTTAACATGGTACTGCAAAAGCAGAGGAAATTGGAAATCAAAGTCCAAACTAAAAGCTTCTATTGTTTGCTCTCTTTAAAAGACACAACTTTTATTCTTTCAGTGATTCCTGGTATGTCTAGACTAAGATATTTAGAAATATACAGAAGAAAGGGGTTTTTTATCAGATAAACAGAGCAAGTAAAGAAAAAACAAACATCTGCACTGAAATCATTTATTTTTCATTAGGTTTGTGTGATCTCCGTGCTTTTCTAACTTTGTCTCGATTACATACACTTTCCCTTTTATCCCCACTCTGACATGGAGTCACTGACAGACTCAAAAACTGACTCTGCCTAAAATTGGATGTGTTTAACAATGGCAAAGCCACTGTGAGACACGAAAATCTTAGTATGGTATAAGAATTAGTGACAGCTTGTACCTTTAATAAGGTATAATATTTAAATTTCTGCAAAGTGCATTATCATTACTGTTACCACAGTTTCAAAGCAAACAGAAGGACTAGCCAGAGGGATTACAAAGTAAAAATGATTTGCTGGAAGGAAAATAAAAAAGAAAGGAAGCTTAGCCAAGACATAGAGTGGTTCATATTATACATTTCTGTTATATGCTTCAGACTGATAGATGCACTTAATAGAGATATTTTAAAGCCTTTGCAAATGTATTTAGCCAACAGTCCAGTGTACTTTATCTTGAGTACATTAAACATGCCAGAGTTAAAGGGACTTGAGGTGTATTTCTGAGTAATGTACTGCCAATGTTTTCTATAAGAGGGAGCAGCAAGAAGCTCAGCGTGCCAACCCTTTCCTCCAGAAGACATTTTCTTCAGCCAAGGAACACCTTCTAGAACTCTGCATGAAAGAATTACAAGTATGCAGTGTCAATGTTTCCTTAGTTCTGCTTTTCTTTTTACTTTAAATAATAGAATTAAATATCAACCGTAGAAGCTCATTCCCTGAGTTGCAATGGAAATTCCTGTATATGGAAAACATTTTACTGTAAAGTAAGAAATTACATAAAAAGATATTAAAAAATTGTTATCTCTGTGAGTAGGGAAACGTATCAGGAGGTTAATAGTTTTTGTGCAATAAAATAAATCTGGCCTTCTGGCTAGGTGGTATAAATAAAGTGACAGAATGAAGGACAGTAAGTGACTCTTAGCTGAAACAGAACTGCAGTAAAAACTGAGTAACCCATTAAAAGATAAAATAAAAAAAAACATTATTATTTACCTATAATTTAGAGCTGTCTCTGCAGTACTTTTTTGTACTAGATGTTCTCAGTCTTCTTCAACCCATGTCCTCCAGGCTGTAAGGAACCCTCTCCCAGCCTTTGACTGGGCACTGAAGGAGAACAGGAACGTGTTCATCTCTAAGTAACTCTGCTCTCTCCCCTTATGTGCATGTTCCTTGGCAATCTCATGCGGCTTCTTCCTCTCCCATTATGAGCTCTGTTATTTATGGACTTCAAGAGACTGATACCAAGTCTGATTCAGGTATTTATTCTGCATGCTCTTAAAACTACTTATATTGTTTGCAGCTAAAATAATTGCATTAACTTGTGCCTTTTATAAATGTCTAAGCATTAATTTGGTTCTGGTATACATACAGTAGAAAGTGGCAGGGGTTTGATGTCAGTATTGCTTGAAACAAATACTTTTTTAGACCCGACTATAAGTGCATCATACAGCATACATATTATATATTTCTGCATGTGATGAATTGCTGGATTCACATATAACTCCAGTACCCATTAGTTAAGTTTTCTATTAAAAAGTTTATATTATATTTTAGACTTCATTACACAACATATATCTATCTATCTATCTATCTATCTATCTATCTATCTATCTATCTATCTATCTATCTATCTACCATAGTAAAGTATATAATAACGTTGCTTAACTTTTGAATGTAATGATAAGCAAAGCCTTTAAAAATATTTTTAGAAATATATTTCCTATAAGACCTGCATTTTCTGAAGGTTACATCTTTTATTTTTTTCCTGAGAAGCATTGTTATGGCCATACATTGCTTCATAGATATGAGTAATGCTTTTAAAATGAAGGTCATAAAGGCATTAACAAAAGAAAGGTATTTGTTAACCAAAGACTATCCAACATTTTCTGCAAGACCCGTTACCCAACATTCCCTTTTTTATAAAGAAAATGAAGCAAAGCTATCGGCATATACAATATTTGCTTCATTTGAGTAGGTTTTCTTTTAACTGCTGTAGGTGTGTTACCACTTGAGCCAGTATCACAGTGTTCTCACTTCATTTTAATTCAAAGGCTGCTTCATATTTCATTCAGATCAAGTAATTTAAGTGCAGAAAAAGGGGCAGTTCTTGTAAAGTACATGACACATTACCAAAGTTGGGAAGAGAAGTCAAAGAATGGTTTATGGAAATATATAGCTACTGGTCTCTAAGCCTGGCCCCTGATAGTGACACTAGTTAACACAGAAGCTGCCACAAGACGTCAGATTCTGATTTTAGAACAAATGACAGCAGTAAGACCAGGGCTAGAGCTTGAAATGGCAGTACTAAGTATCACGTTACTCTAGATGAAAAAAAAGACCTGCTGACAGGAGTGACACTGCAGTCACTCCTGTCAGTGAGTAGAGGAGAAGGGAGCTGCTGGAGCTCACAGTGTGCTCCTACCTTTAAATAGAGATGGTGCTTTCAGGGCACTTGTCCCTTATGCCCCCTCTTGTCCCAGCCCTGGTTTGGGAGCTATGTCCCAGTCAGAGGTGGTTACAGAAGGAATTATAACAACTAAAGTTGTCACACCAGCCTTGGAAAGATGATGGTGAGACTACCACAACAATTACAATGTATTTTAAAAGTGTTTTAAACTTTCCTTAAATCAAAGGATATAAGCAATTTCTGACATCACAATACCATCCACAACCAATGGAGATGTGAAACAGTGGCAGAACCCCTAAACCTGCAAGCTAGAATGAAGGGGTACCAAGTCAAAGCAAAAACAGTGATACAATAAGAAATGCCAGGGCAACTATCCTCATCCCTGGCTAGTTGGTGGGGATGAGGATGCCACCAACCAAGTGAATGTTTAACTCCGGTCTGTCTAATCCTGTGCATATCCACAGCCAATAGGGACAATTACCTGATAGGCTGGAGGATGGATCAATTTGGCATGTAAAAAGCTTAGATTCTTCGACTGGGCAGGACACTGCTTCTGATTGACTTACTTGGAATGATACATCAAGCCCTACCTTGCAGCCGCAAACATTTGTTAGCCTGGACAAAATTTCACTCTCATGAACTGATAAGTGGAGCTCAGAGAAGTTCAGAACTTTGCTATAACTGATTAAGTTAAGCAGTTAAAAGTATTAGCTGGAGTTCAGCTTCAATGTGTTAATGTTTTATGTCAGCTAGTACATTCAAAGCTTGTACATTGAACACTCCGCTCCCCCTCAGACTGACAATGCTGCTGTCCAAATGTGCCCCCTGTGCTCATTCAGAGTGGTGTCTCTAATACAGGAAAAAGAAAACGAATGCAGCCACTTCATCTAATAATTGGTAAGATGCAATACTGTTAATATATTTTTGGTGTTGGGTTCAAACCCACTTTACGACATCATTGCATTTAAGAGAGTAGGAGGAGATTGAGAAGGAAGTGTGTTGGATTGAAAAAATGATGGTACCCTGTTAATCTATTGTAGCTTTTTATGTCTGGCTTGCTTCTAGCCCACCCACATATTGGAAGCGCAACACATTTTACAGCAGATCACACATAGAAAGGATGTAAAATGGTGAAATTGTTAAAAATAACATTTGCAGCATTAAGTAGAATTTGATCCAGATATGATGGCTGTTTGCATTTCTTGCTTGTGGTAGAACAACTCACCCTGGTAGGAATATATTTTTTTATCACAATTCCAGGTTTCTAAATTTATATATATGAAGAAGCAAGTGGAGAGTATTTTGCTCCATATTACAGTTTACAGTACAGGGATAATGGATGTTACTTTGTTTTGTGCGAAAGCTTGTTAAGGCAAGATACTTAACCTCCTGCTCTGTTTATCTGAGCAACCACACTATTTATTTTCACTCCTTTCATTTGCATGAAGGCCTGTTTGAGCTCTGTGTTTCTACTTGTACAAGTGGATAAATACAACGTATTCCAAAGCCTTGAAATTGGATGTGTTTCTCTTTCTAACTGGAAATGCAGTTAAACTCTACCAGTCATCTGGTCATCTAACGTTTTCATTGTCCAAGTTTGGAGCATTATATCCCTATATGGTAAATTTTATGTCTTTATGGTTCTGCTGTTTAAAACCATTACACATTAAAATGATATTTATTTTCTAATGCTAACAAAGGAGATCCTTGGTGATTTTCTTAGATAAAAAGTTAAGAAGCAGCCACATTGTTTACATTTGGACTATATTTAGCAGAGATGGGAATAATTACTTTCATTTATTACCATTTCCAGAAGCAAAAAAAAAATAATGCAAAGTTATATAAATATATGTCTATGCTCAGTATCACAAGATTGAAGAATCACTAAATTTAAATAGCAAAAAGTGTCTATACACCAAAAAATGCAAACATAATACATACATTTTGCAATGCGAAAAAAACAAAATCAAAAAATTCACATAAACAAATATACACCTGTGAAAATAACGTGCTTAACCACTTGCCCTCCAGAGGATTTACCACCCCCCCCTTCCTAACCAGGCCATTTTTTGCGTTACAGCGCTGCATTACTTTAACCTCCCTAGTGGTCTAATTATGTCAGTATTTCTATGCTCAAAGCAGTAAATTTTTTTGCATAGAAATATGTCTTTTTTTATTGTAGGCCTGTAATTCTTATTAATAACTCACTGAAATCTATTCGAACAAGAGTCTAGTAAACATCCCGGGTATGTTAAAATTTGAAACACAAAATCATAAATTATAATTTAATAAACAATCATAAAAAATATTATAATAATAATAAATTTAATTCAATAATATAATCAAACCAAAAACACTGAAATTTGAAATAGAGCGCAAAGTTCGCACATCATTGAGCTTAGTCGCAAAATCATTTTCAGTGTCTGATGACAAATTTCCCCACAAATCATTATCACTCAATTCTGCAAGTGGTTCTAATTTGCTATTGCTGTTCTCTAGCCGGTCTAAAATTGCATTTGACCTAAAGGGACACTTTTTGGACACCATGGACGTTTCTCAGTTTCCAGGCAGAAAGAACAGTAAAAATGCAAGCAGGGCACAGGACAAAGCACTCGGGACAAAATGTATGTGAAATGCTTTGATACAGTAATGTTATACTATGTGATTTTAGTGTATTAGTGAATGTTACTTTTAAAATTTTTTAATTTCCCGCAGGTTCCATCGCTCTCAGGGACCAGAACCCGGAAGACGGATGCCGGCATCGGCCGGAGGAGATGGCCAGGGACGCTGCAGGGAGGACATCGTGGGAGCAAAGGACAAGGTAAGTGCTGGAGGGAATCCCTGAGCAACGCTGCAGTATAATCCTGAGTGTAGCTCGGGGTTACCGCTTCTTGTACTGAAAGTTGACCCCGAGCTACACTCGGGAATACCGCCAGGGGGGGTTAACTGAAAATTGCGTGGTCATGCAACACTGCACCCAAATGAAATTTAAGTTCCTTTTTTCCACAAATAGAGCTTCCTTTTGGTGGTATTTGATCGCCTGTGCGGTTTTGATTTTTTGCAATATAAACAAAAAAAGACCGACAATTTTGAGGAGAAAAAACAATATTTTTGACTTTTTGCTATGAAACATGTCCAGTAAAAAATTTTAAAAATCAAATTTAGTCATAACTTTAGGCCAAAATGTATTCTACTACATGCCTTTGCTAAAAAAAATCCCAATATGTGTAAGTTAATTGGTTTACGCGAAAATTATAGCGTTTACAAATTGTGGTATAGATACTGGATTTTTTTTTTAACTAGTAATGGCAGTGATCAACGACTTATAGTTGGACTGCGGGACTGTGATGGGCATTCTGACACTGGGGGGAACTGATCTGGGGTCATTGACATCCCAAGTGAAACCAATAAAGTGATCAGTGCTAATGAAAAGCACTGACACTGTACTAATGGCACTGGGCAGGAAGCGGTTAACATGTAAGGCGATCAAAGGGTTAACTGTGTGCTGTGTTTTACTACGTGGTCTGTGGCTGTGTTTCACTGTAAGCACACTGCTTTGTATGGTTCTGCTATGCAGAGCCATACAAAGCAGTGGGCAGGAGTTGACAGGGGAGAGATCTGTATTGTTTACGTACATGTCTCTCCCCGTCGGAGATACTCAGCGGTCACCGAGTGCCAGCGAGTAATCACCAGCCGGGACCCGGTGATTGACAACAGAGGCCGCGAATGGTGGCGCAGGTAGGGAGCACGCACCCCCTACCCAAACTGCAAAATCATGTACATATACGTATATATATGTGATTTTGTGCACCCCTGCTGCCCTGTAGCAGTATTTCTGGTATAGGGCATAGGGGAAGTTAAAAGTGATATAAAATAAGAGAGTCCCGATATAATCTCTTCTTTGGTGACATATATATATATATCAAACATTCAATCATACGATGACTTGAATTGTGTTGAACCTCCACCTCCATTGCTGTCTATGCAAATAGAACAGAAAACACACTTGATCGTAAGTTGAGGCTTCACCACAGGAACTTGGTGCTCAATTCAATCCGATCTCTCTCCATTATTTTCATAGCCCATTCAATCTGGAAAAAGACCACCTCCTCTGCTGCCACTTCCAGCAATGTCTCCTCTCTACCAAAAAAAAAATAAAATTTGTTTGAAATGTGCTATATTAGATATAGACACATAGGGGGTATTTAATAAAGCTGGAAACTGCAAAATCAGGTGCACTTCTGTACAGAAACCAATCAGCTTCCAGGTTTTATTGCCAAAGCTTAATTAAACAAGCTGAGGTTAGAAGCTGATTGGCTACCATGCACAGCTGCAGCAGATTCTGAGTGCACCACTTTTAGCAAATCCCCCACAAACAATGGTGAAAATGTATTGCATGTATGAAACTATGGCTATTTAGCTTCTATAGGGCTCGATCACACTTGACTTTATTTCTAACTCTTGCCAAACGCCCCTATAGCGTTTGACAAGCGTTAGACAGGCGTTTGTGAAGTGTTTTTAATGCTCACAAAACGCCCTATGCGCGTTTTTTTTAATACACCGAATAGAAGAGAATGACATGACAAATGTGAAACACTCAGGGGGTTATTTCTTAAAACTGCAAGGTGCAAAATCTGGTGCTACTCTACACACAAACCAATCAGCTTCCAGGTTTTATTGTCAAAGCTTAATTGAACAAGCTGAAGTTAGAAGCTGATTGGCTACCATGTACAGCTGCACCAGATTCTGAGTTCGACCGTTTTAGTAAATCTCTCCCTTAGTTTGGCTGATTTGCCAAGGAGTAAAGTCTGTACACTTTGTAAAAGGGAATGTTCACATTCTTTAGTAAACGTTGGTAAAATTGACTTTGCAAAGAACACCCAATCATGTGCAACATTTTTTCTTGTACATGATTGGATGAGAGAAGTCGGTACAACTTCACCTCATTTACTAAACTAAGTGAAATATCCCTTTTCACTTTGCATAGTCAACGGGTTTTACTCATTTAGTAAATTCGGACAGTGACCGACAGCATATCCCCAGAAGCTTTCCATGGGCCCCTGTGTAAGAATAGTTTTATTTCCATGCAACTTTCTTAATGCAGACCTCTATGACTAAGCCCCTGGTGGGTGAGGTGAAATGCGTCAGTAGGCATGGTCATGGGAGTAGCACTGGCAGAGGCAGCTGTCAGGGCAGGAGCTGTGGAATGGACAGGCAGGCCTAGTGGCAGGGTCACGCACCAACTGACGACAACCACCACTCAAAGACCGGAGTCCCTCAGGGCGCGGAGTCTAAGTCCCAGGCTGACCTTCACCAGGGCCCCGGATGGTGGGGATGGACTTGACACAGCCAGGGACCAGGTCGCGGCCCCTGAGACACCCCAGCTGCGGTAATGGCCACTGCCAATGGCGTGTAGCTGGTAGGAACCAGATAAGACAATAGCGTAGTCATGCAGGCCGGGTCAATAACAACGGGACAGACAGTACAGAACGGTAGACAAGAATAACAGGTCACAAGCCGGGTTCAGCAACGGGAGGTCAGATAAATGGATAAGGCAGAGAATAGTCTTAGACAAAGCCGAGTCAGTTTCCAGGAGAGCCACGAGAGTAGAAACAGAGCTTGCTGCAACACGAACATACAAGACACAAATGCAAAGAGCACGTGCGGACAACAGGCTTATATGTGATCAACCACACCCTTCTGGGGGATGGACCGCAGAGGCCTGAAGGCATAAAAGACTCCCACCATGCTCTGCAGAAACCCAAGATGGATGCCAGCACATGGAGCAGCATAACCTCTGGGAAAAGGTAGGACCTTGACAGCAGCATAGTATATCTCATCTGGGTCGAGTTAGGAGAGCAGAGCTCTAGACACCTGTCATTGATAACTTTGAATGTGTAAATCTAAGGCTCCACTCACATTAGTACGTCTCCAAAGTCATACGATTTCCAGTGTGACTTTGATGCGACTTTGATCCGACTTTACATTCACTGAACTAAAGTCGCATCACAAGTAGTTCCAAAGTAATGTAGAAACTACTTTCAAATTGCTGCAACTTGAAGTTGCACAGATTTGAATGGTACTCATTGGGAAACAAGGGGTGCGACTTGTCATGCATTGTCATTGCAAGTCGTACAAGTGCGAATGGACTCTAAACACCTACACCAGGTGGAGAAAAGCTGGACGCTTGCTTGGAGAAGCGCTTCAAGACTTGTCAGGTCACAGTTTCTTAATGCAAAATGATCTACTCATTAATTTTTTGTTACCAGGTATTGGAAGGGGATTTCAGTTCAAAATTAGCATCCCAGATTTCACCTGATTCAAAGAAGGGAAATTGTTTGCATGTGAAAACGAAGCCAATTGAGGGCGTGTATAGAAATAGGCATATTTGTATACACATATGTTGGGTGATTTTTCACTACTGTGCTTGCAGCTTTAGTTTAATTTACAATTGGCTCACAGAGTGACATGACTGCTGAGGAGCAAAGGCTTGAATCCCAACTGATAATACCTTAAAGTGTTACTAAACCCACAACAGTCAAATCAATCTGTATATGCAGTAAAACATGCTTGTTATACTCACTGTGGAACCTAAGGGGTTAATCCTCTGCATTGTTTAAAAAGGCTGTTTGAGCCTTTCTTATCTGTCCCTCCTCTTGTTCAAATGACCACCTGATACAGACTGAATCCATAGTCAGATGCACATGCTCAGCTTGGTGTGTATTGCTAGAGAAGTTTTTTTTCTTAAGAGAGTGCATGTGAACAGCACAGGGCCAATCAGCACTGTCCAGACAGAGGGTCACATTCTCCTAGAGCAGAAAGAAAAATCCTCCTACAGGCTTTAACCAGTGTTCTGCTGAAGTCACAGCAGAAAGAAAACTCCTCCTACAAGCTTTAACCAGTGCTCTGCTGAAGTCACAAGACTGCTCTAACTTCTGATGAGAAAAGGTATTTAGCAGTTTATATTTACTAAAATAATTGCACTTCCATGTTGTGTGTCCTGTGGGACACCAGGTTTAGTGAATGCAGGGTCCTGGGTTTAGTAACACTTTAACCTTGCCCATATAAGAAAACACTCGTAGTATAATTTAGTTGGAAAAGGGGCAAGGCCACAGCTTTATTTAAATTCAAACACAGACCATTTTCAAATAAAACCATTTTAACCAGTGCTAGTTGCAGTTGTACTGTGAGCACATTTTACCCTTAGGTTAAACAAGTCTAAAAAGGCATGACCTTACCATAAGTGCTGGACAGACATTAGACCAATTCCAACTTCCAATCAAGGGCATAGCCCATTATGGCAACTTTTATTGCTGGCAAGGTCCAAAATCCGCTGAAGAAGCTGTGACATACTAAGAAAAGGGTAGGATGGTGGGCAACTCTTCCAAATGCAGTTGTTAAAAATGTCAAGACTTTACCTTGGAACATCCTTATAAGTGAGTTCAGGCTCTCACCTAATACCATCTGTCCAATATTCTTTGGTAAATTTACATTTGCATGTAACCACGCCCAACTCCTAGCCATGCCCCCATCAGTCAAGGTTCCCTTTCCCTATATGGTCAAGGAGCCCTCATTTCTCACATTATTGAGGGTGCATTGAAGTGAAATGACATGCTAGGATAGGTCTGCAGGTTAAACCTGGAAAACCAGATGCAAGAAACTTTAGGAAGTGGAAGTTTTAATGCTATAGCAACAGAGTGAATGCTTCTTTTCAAATGTTTTAAAGGAGTGGGTCATTTCCTGAAGAGGAACATTGTGTCACAGTTTGGTCTCTTTGGAAGTGACCTGTGATGATGTCCACATCTGTCCCTGCTGCAGGTGAGTCTTTGAAGAGTCAACCTGTTTCATCCCTGTTCTCCATGCTTGCTGATACTGTCTATTCCCTTTCCTCTCTGGGTATCTGTGCCAAGTCTTACTCTGAGCGTGTATTTAGGTGTTCCCTAAAGAAGTGCAGCTGTAGGCTTACTCCAATGTCATGTTCAGGAAACCTTTTTAAAGCCACTGAGGGCAATTGGGAACTGATTAAGAAAGACCTCACTCTGTGACTCTGTTGCTAGGCTACAGTTCCAATGACTTTGCTCCAAATTTCAATTTCCAGTATCTGATTTCTACTGAAGAGTAAGTCTGACCATGACTACGATTCCAATCAGCTGGCCTCCTGGCCTTTTCCTGTTTGTACTGTTCCTGTTTGCTGCCTGCCTTGACCTCTCGCTTGTTTTTTTTTTAACACAGTACCCTCTCTTGATTCTATACTTTGTCTCATTTCTTTCAACTCTTGCCAGTGTGGGAGTATCTAGGCACAACCTGAGAACATTCCCATAGCAAACTCCCTCACCCTTTATGGAGTATTTAGTGAATACTAGGTGGCTCCTTAGCCCTCTTTGTGACCTATATTCCTCTGGCAATGTGGAAGGGCCATCATTTTTGTTACAGA
This sequence comes from Staurois parvus, assembly GCF_062004578.1. NCBI lineage: Eukaryota > Metazoa > Chordata > Amphibia > Anura > Ranidae > Staurois > Staurois parvus. The sequence goes on from NW_028318492.1 coordinate 1,695,146, forward strand.
TTGGTTCTTTCTCCAATGAACTTGAATATGTGAAACTTGGGGTATTTTTCTGCAAAAGAGCAGTTTATGGGGTCCTCAGTAAGATTGGATATGGAAGTTATATGCTTCCAAATTACCTTGTAGGTCATTCCACAGTTTTCATTTTTCCCCTGCTCAGTTTGGTTTATACACAATCATATGTGAAAGGTTTTTTTTTCTATCACTCATGGTCTTACAGTGCACAGCTACATATAGCTGTATTTAAATTTGTTTTGTACAAACTCTCATGCTCTGTTTAATTGCACATAATAATTGTGTCCTTACACATGCTTTCATGTGTTAGTGATCAGTTTTAAACATTTCTCCCCATTGTCTTAGTAGGGAATAGGCATTACATTTGTGTTGGGTGCACTGCACATATGAAAAATTCACTTTGAATAGGCTTGAATGAAAGACTACAGGTCAGCACAGGCAAAATGCAAAGAACATTGTTTTGTGCAGCAATACAACATTGTTGATGTTAACAGGCTCAGTTGTGAACAATTAATTTTCTGATGTCAGTGCATTTTTCTGGGATATAAAATGTATTAGAATGTAATGTATGACTCGCATTTAGTGTGAATAAGTTCTTAACCATCTTTAGATATTCCTCAGAAAGTAATTTTAATTTTGTGCATCATAATTTATGAATATTGTTTTCTAAGGTTCAACCCTCTTGCACCATAAAACTAACACAGATCCTAATACCCACTGTCATGTCCTCAGATATTGGTTTTAAATATACTGAGTAACCAGATAAATTGTGCTTGCAGCCAGGGGTGGACTGACAACTCATGGGGCCCCCGGGCAATTGGGGATCATGGGGCCCCTGTGTCCTTGCCCAAACTCAAAAAAGCCTATGGAAAAGGTACCAGGAGCAACTCATGGGGCCCCCTACTGACCCCGGGCCCTCGGGCAGTGCCCGAGTTTCCAAATGGTCAGTCCGCCCCTGCTTGCAGCATCTCACAAGCTTTAACACTGAATTACCTAAGTGGGCCCCCTTTTCTGACAGAGCAATTACATGTGCTCCATGTGCCCCTAGTGCTAACCTACACAGCCTTTCAAAACTTCGCTTTCTCTTTAGCTTTCATGGATGATCTGCTGGATTCAAATGAAGTATACACTTGCCTTCTTATCTAAATAGAAATGTGTCCCTCCCTGAGGCAAATTAACAAATCTGTACCAACGGGGATGTGCATACCCACGCATCAAAGCCTAGGGAACGACATCTAAGTATATTAGGACTTTATTAAAGAAGGTAATATTTGTGTGTTGTGTTTTACATATGGGGAGAGGTGGGGTGAAAGGAAATCCCCTAAATTACCTCTACCACATGATTTTGCCATGTGGTGACTGCTGCACACTTTATATTTATGAGTTATGAGCACCCCTGACCAGGGGCGGACAACTCATGGGGCTCCCGGGCAATAGGGGATCATGGGGCCCCTGTGTCCTTGCCCAAACTCAAAAAAGCCTATGAAAAAGGTACCAGGGGCATCTCATGGGGTCCCGTCCTGACCCCAGGCCCTCGGGCAGTGCCCGAGTTTCCAAATGGTCAGCCCGCCCCTGCCCCTGCCCCTGACAAAGCTCTGCCTTGACTAAAACATGTAGGGTCTTTACTTGTTTTTGATGCACTTATTATTATTTTTTTCACTTTTGGGTCACATGGTTTTGATGGGGAGAGGTTTTGATTACCTTATGGTTACCTCCTTTTTTGTTTGATTGACATATACAGAGGTCTTTTTATTTAGCAACTGAACTAGGATTATGTATTTGTATGTTTTTGGAGGGATTTTTGTTTACTCCTGTAAAAGGTCCTGACTAGATGCAAGTATGGTATTGCAGTAAATTTGAGCACTCTTTACCCTTAAAGATAGAATGTTTGGGTACCATAGGGTTCAAGTGCTATTAGACACTTAAGCCTCTGTAATATGGTCATCTACACATGACTTACTCTAGTACTATTTGGAGGTCATTTAGGGGGTTTCCTTTTACCCCACCTCTCCATATACCTGTAAGTAAAACACAACACACAAGAATGACCTTATTTAATAAAGTCCTAATATACTTAGGGGCCATCACCTAGACTTTGATGCGTGGGTATGCGAATCCCCATTGGTACAGATTTGATCTGCTGGATCATTGCAGTCTGTCTGAGTACATGAGGATGAGCTTTAACAACTTTAACAGCAGCTATTTGAGTGATAACATTGGTGGTATTTTTTGCTTCTGGCACATGTAAATAATGGCAGTATGAAAACCACAATTTGTTCAGCAAATACAACTTTTTTTTAATGGACCCACAAAAATATCACTTGACACCGTGAATTAATGGAATCTGTCAGATGTTCCTTAGTCAATAAAACCTATAATTTGGATCCACAATCTCAAATATTTTCAACAATTGATCTTCTATCTAGACTTTTACTAAATGTTAATTAAAAAAAATGAAAAAGCCTAATGTTGTGCAGGAGGGGAAGTATGTTCTAACCCAATGTTTTTATCGAAGGGTCAAATAAGGTTTTGTTCTCTGCAAATTTATAAGCAGGATGCATGTGTACTACAAGCAAGTACTTTCTGCCAACAATATAAATTATAATTAGCTGCAGGCATTACTGAAAATGTCAGATGACTTAGAAGATACTAATCAAAGAGTTATAATGCACTAAAACAGAAAAAGATTCCTAATTCACTGGATTTCAGCATTTCTACTCCAGAAAAACATTTTATTGTTATTTAAAGGTTGTGCTGCCGAGATGATTAAGGCAGTTTGACTAATCCTGTTTAACAAATTTCAGTATGTCAATCTGCTGTTCTTTTGAGTCAGGTTGCGTAACAAAATGGAACCCCCAACCAAAAGATACCAACCCATTATACCAGTTATGTAGACTAGAAGTGTAATATTAAGACATCTGCAAATGGGCAGGACCGCTATAATGTTTAGGTCAGTCTGTATGTTCTGAATCAGGCAGGTGCTTCAAGAGGGAAGCAAAGGAAAATTGCAAGTTCAAATTCAATTTCTCTTGAGCTTACATAGAGCTGACCCCTCTGCTAAAAAAAAATTAAGGAAATTCAAAATAGGAGTGATAGCTTCTCAACTACTAAGACAGTAAGGCAGCAATGATAGATTCTGGTAATTACACGGTTTTCTATTGTAGATATATTAATAATAGACATACAACATATAGGTATATTCTATATTCCATATAGATTTAGAATAATAGCAAAACAAGCTGTAGATCTGTAAATGAAAGAATATGTACTTTACCAGTAAGTAGTAAAATATTTGATTTCTCATTAGTAAGTGTTCTTTTTCCAGTGGAAAAACCAGATGATGAAATAAGACATTTTTATGAACAGCTGAAACAAGTGTATAACAACTTATCATGGAATGATACTAAATACTATCAGATGATATAAAAGCTTAAGTCAAGAAGAATATAGACCAAAATTAGAACCTTAAAGTTTGTTTGAAGTAGACAGCGATAATGGAACAAGAATAGGTGATATTTCTATATATAGTGAAACAGTACATATTTTCACAATAAAAGTATACACAAGCAACACTGATATTGCCTGATAGGAAATCCATAATCAGAAAGGTAATTGTCTAATTGATAGATATAGACTAGACATAATGGATGTTGAAAGTATAAGAGGAGCAGATTGTTATGCACACCATTGCATTGTACTTAATACATACAGTACATACTTTACACAAACACCATGAATGAATTATATATAAAGTACTATATATACTAGTGCAGTACTCCCATGTACACAACAAAATCTATACCCATCATGAATCTATAAACATCATCTAACTAACATAAATTCATGTGACAGTGACAAAATAAAAAAATAAAAATATAATCAATCAAGTGCAAATATATATATATATATATATATATATATAATGTGTAAGCAATGTATAAATAATTAAATAAACATATGTACAGTATACACATATAAACCATACACAAACACATGCCAAATTGTAAAAAAGTGTGTCAATGTCCAAATATATCACATTCGTGTTTCTCACAGTGTTCACAATCTGTGCATAGTAAATGGTGGACCTCTAGATTAATAGAAGGTCATAAACAGCATGTATAACAACATCCAATTAGGCAATATTCTTCACAAAGGCTCCAGCATGCTCCTGAGGTGGCATATTAAAACTAAAAACAGAACAGAGGACTCCACAGTGCTCACTGCTACTCTTTTTATTAGAATAACAAACCATTTAAAAACACTCACATTTCCAGCGATGAAAATCGACATCAAAATAAGCCTGTGGAGAAGCCACCTGTAATAACTTTACTATGCTCTGTAGCTTAGCAGCATCCATTCATTCCAGACTGCTTGATGATGTCACCAGCCACTCCCCACTGACGCGTTGCATCTCTATTGGACTTCATCAGAGGTAACAGCTGCTCCTGCCTTAGGTAGCGCAATACACTGCACACTGTACTCTTATGTACTCCACACGTCATCATTCTGCATGCTGCACTGTACTTTTCCCTTTTCAACATCATGTCATTATGCACACTGAACTGAACATATCCCTTTCCTGTATGTTTCCTGTTTCACACTTTGTTATTCTGTACACTGAGCCAGGGGCGGACTGACCATTGGGGAACTCGGGCACTGCCCGAGGGCCCGGCGTCAGTAGGGGGCCCCATGAGATGTCCCTGGTACCTTTCATAGGCTTTTTTGGGTGTGGTTTGAGTGTGGGCAAGGACACAGGGGCCCCATGATCCCCTATTGCCCAGGGGCCCCATGAGTTGTCAGTCCGCCCCTGCACTGAGCTATATGTTACCTATTCCATACCTCTTCATTCTGTACAGCACACAATACATTTCTTGTTAACGCTCCTTTATTCTGCATGCTGCATTAATTATTTCCTATTCCACAGCACTCCATTCTGACTGCCGCGCTGTGTGTTTCCTACTCCATCATGCTTTTATTATCTCCATGCTTCGCCTCAGTGTGCACAGTGTGCTGCTATTAAAACTGTAGCATGCAGTTTTGATTTCCATGTTTTCCACATGTGCTGTTATTAACCCCTTGCATTTTTTTATTTTTACATTTTAATTTCATGATTGCTACTGAAAATAATAATCACAAACAGAAGAACATGGGGGGGAAGGGGTGTTTAAATAATCCTCTATGCTACACTAGGTACACCACTGCCAGTAGCAACTTTTCTTTTGTGGAATATAATGTGCGAATGTGAGTGCAAACGTTACTGTCCATGGCTACATTTGTTTTACTCCAGGTTAGAGCTAGAGAGTCTCCAAATTTAGGACATCTGCAAAGCAAGGTGTGGGTCTGGGTCTCCTCCAGCACAGGGTAATTATTTTACAGTATTTTGCTGAGAGACCATTGGGAGATCAACAGACTTGCTGGTGAAAGCCTGACAACAGCTCTCTCACCCAGCCTTTACCCATGCTTTTTTGGACTTATTCACCACCAAGATGCCATGGCAATCTTTTTGCATTTTCTGTTTGGGAGTGGATTGGCAGTTGTCATTACTGTTGTGCAGATATATTGTGAAGATATATTGTATTTCTTCTTGCAGGTGTAGACCTAAGGGAAAGACACACAGATAACCATGCTGCTAGTTTCACCAGCCCTGCTCTGGCTGCAATTTTACAGCATCTCAACAAATTGATTCAGTGTGCGTACTGGAAGTTCAGTACAGTTGTTCACACGACAATACCAATAAATTAAAGTAAAAATAAAACGTTAGAGATTCCAATATATTACTTTATTTAATAATTCTGTTTGCAAAAAAAATGCTGACCATAATTAATTCTACACAAAGTCATTAAATGTACACTTGGTGTTTTAAATTATGTACAGAGATACAAAAACATTATTGAACTGGTGGTGACAATTTAAAAACACATTTATTTAAAAATGTGGGGGGAATAATGACACTCTAAATGGAATACTTTCCTGGAATTCCTAGTAAATATTTTATTATACAACAAAGACAGAATACTGTATATATATTTGTATATGCTAAAAGTAGAAAATGATTTACCAAAAAAAAGCTTATTTATTTTGTGTGTATATACAGTCATGGCCGAAATTGTTGGCACCCTTGATATTTTTCCTGAAAATCAAGTATTTCACACAAAAAAGGTATTGCATTAACACATGTTTTGCTATACACATGTTTATTCCCTTTGTATGTATTGGAACAAATATAAAACAGAGGCAGAAAAGCAAATATGACATAATGTCACACAAAACCCCAAAAATGGGCTGGACAAAAGTATTGGCACCCTTAACTTAATATTTGGTTGCACACCCTTTGGAAAACATAACTGAAATCAGTCGCTTCCTATAACCATCAATAAGCTTCTGACACCTCTCACCCGGAATTTTGGACCACTCTTCCTTTGCAAACAGCTCCAGGTCTCTCTTATTGGAAGGACACCTTTTCCCAACAGCAATTTTAAGATCTCTCCACAGGTGTTCAATGGGATTTAGATCTGGGCTCATTGCTGGCCACTTCAGAACTCTCCAGCGCTTCTTTGCCATCCATTTCTGAGTGCTTTTTGACGTATGTTTGGGGTCATTGTCCTGCTGGAAGACCCAGGATCTTGGACGCAAACCCAGCTTTCTGACACTGGGCCCTACAGTGCGACCCAAAATCCTTTGGTAATCCTCAGATTTCATGATGCCTTGCACACAGTCAAGGCACCCAGTGCCAGAGGCAGCAAAACAACCCCAAAACATCATTGAACCTCCACCATATTTTACCGTAGGTACTGTGTTTTGTTCTTTGTAGGCCTCATTCCGTTTTCGGTAAACAGTAGAATGATGTGCTTTACCGAAAAGCTCTATCTTGGTCTCATCTGTCCACAAGACGTTTTCCCAGAAGGCTTTTGGCTTACTCAAGTACATTTTGGCAAACTGTAGTCTTGCTTTTTTATGTCTCTGTGTCAGCAGTGGGGTCCTCCTGGGTCTCCTGCCATAGCGTTTCATTTCATTTAAATGTTGACGGATAGTTCGCGCTGACACTGATGCTCCCTGAGCCTGCAGGACAGCTTGAATGTCTTTGGAACATGTTTGGGGCTGCTTATCCACCATCCGGACTATTCTGCGTTGCAATCTTTCATCAATTTTCCTCATCCGTCCACGACCAGGGAGATTAGCTACAGTGCCATGGGTTGCAAACTTCTTGATAATGTTGCGCACTGTGGACAAAGGCAAATCTAGTTCTCTGGAGATGGACTTGTAACCTTGAGATTGTTGATATTTTGCCACAATTTTGGTTCTCAGGTCCTCAGACAGTTCTCGTCTCCTCTTTCTGTTGTCCATGCTTAGTGTGGCACAGACAGACACACAATGCAAAGGTTAAGTGAACGTCTCTCCTTTTTATCTGCTTTCAGGTGTGATTTCTATATTGCCCACACCTGTTACTTGCCCCAGGTGAGTTTACAGGAGCATCACATGCTTGTAACATTCTTATTTATCCGCAGTTGTGAAAGGGTGCCAATACTTTTGTCCAGCCCATTTTTGGAGGTTTGTGTGACATTATGTCGAATTTGCTTTCTTTCCTCCCTTTTTTTGTTTTGTCCCAATACACACAAAGGGAATAAACATGTGTATAGCAAAACATGTGTTAATGCAATACGTTTCGTGAGAAATACATGATTTCCTGGAGAAATATCAAGGGTGCCAACAATTTCGGCCATGACTGTATATATATATATAGGCAACACTGGGCACAATCCACTAAAGCTTATCGCTTATGAGTTAAGTCAGTCACATGACCACATATCACATGTGATACTGAAAATATCAGTTCACTATTGCTAGTATGCGGTATTTACAGAAAATAGCAAAAACACTCGATAAATACTGCATAAAAAGACCTTAAAGTCAATTCACAAAAGGAATTAAATAATTAAATGCATGCAGTAATTAAGTAGTGGGCCAGGCATGCGGTATGTACTGGTATCTGTCAGTACTGTCATAGGTTTGTTAAGGAATGGGTGGCCGCAGAGTCCCTAACAATCTATGAGCTCCCCACTGACAGCTGAATGTGAAAAAAAAAATTTCCGGCAATTAAAAAATAAAAATAAAATGATGTGGGGTACTCCCTACCTCCATCCATACCAAGCCCTTTGGGTCTGGTATGGATTTTGAGGGGAACCCCCACGTCAAAATGTAAAAAAAAAAAAATGGCGTGGGGCCCTTCAAAATTCATACCAGACCTTTACCAGAGCATGCGGCCCGGCAGGTCAGGAAAGGGGGGGGGGAACGAGTGAGCGCCCCCCCTTCTGAACCATACAAGGCCACATGCTCCCAACAAGGGCCTCTTCCCCACAACCCTGGGCTGTGGTTGTGGGGGTCTGTGCCACTCTCCAGGCACAAACATTTTCTAGCTCGTGGGACCGCAATCTATGTGCCAGCAGCCTGAGAGCGATTGTTACTGGGTCAGGTTAATTACGCAATTAACCCTTCACACTGCCACCACCACCTTTTTACAGAGAAGGAGGAAACTCACAAATCCTAGCAATAACACTATGATATTAGCATAAGCGTCTGTAATACACACTGTCACTACAGACAAGTATGTTCAGAGATTATTGCATACAGTAGCACTCTTCAAGAGACAGGGATACTTTATTTTTCATTAAAAGCTTTAGAGACAGTTTCAACACTTTTAAAAAAAGGGTTTATTACTAAAAAGGTCAAAATGGTGGAATTAAAATATTTACAGAAAAAGATGTTACAAAGACATAAAGAGAACAATAAAGCAACAGAAAAATAAAATAAAGGCGTTAAGAAGGCAGAATACTTGCAAAGTCCAATTGTCCGAACAAAAAAGGTTGCCTTGGCTCTAAAGTCCGTTAGATGTTTCTTGATTGATGTTAAACGAGAGCTTCCTTCTCCAGGCCTGTCAGTCCTTTTCTATGATATTAAAGGGGTGTCGCCTGAGAACAACTGACCAATCATCCAGTTTGGGGATGGGTTCTAGGAGGCCACCAAGTTTATGACCGAGTCGCAATACAATTTCAATAACTTCCAATATGTGCAGGTGGCATTCTAGCAACTGGCGGATTAATATTCAGAATTATATTTCAAACCCAGCAAGGGAAGAGACGTCTTTCTCCTCTCTCCTATGTGCCAACATAGTCATGTATGACCTTTATCGGCTTGACATGAAATGATCTTTCCAAATACATACCTAATATTAACGTGCCCAGTTCCTGTTGGATGCTATGAACTATATGTGAAAATGGTTACATGTGGAAAAGACGTTTTATGGCACGCTCTGCATTCCTAGAGCCCTAATGCCTAACAGGTCATGTGAGATGGCTGACTTAGCTATTGTTTTACGATAGGGCAGAGGAAAGGGGTTTTTCAAAGTTCCTGAAAAACAGACATCCTGCCAAGCCTAATTAGCGGTTTACAGCCTGGAGCTCATCTATTTGTGTTTTATTTAAGGAAATTCCATTCCAAGAGGAGGGAGGAGGGTGGAGGGGAGAAGGTGATTGTTCATGAGAAACAAAATGGCTGAGACCTTAACAAGATGGCTGTCGTGTACAGCATACATGTTTCTATTGCGCACAATCGCCACAGCCCGCAGATCCCGGCCCCCCCATGTGAATGAGTATGGAGTACATAGTACCGCTACCCATTCACAAAAAACAAACTGTAGTGTGAGAAAAGACAGGAGATAGTCTTTGACAAGTCCTTTATTAAAAAAAGGAAAATAAAAGAATGTCCCCCAAAGTAGATCCAACGTCAATCACGATGCCTGCCGCCACTGCCTCTGCCACCCACAAAATGTTAAAAAAATGTTCCGCTCCTGACGCTGGCTCCCAGACATTTGACTGCTCTGCTGCCTTGACCTTTATTAAATATGTAAGGGCACCAAGTGACATCGTGCATGTGACCCCGCTACCAAGTGACATCATTGACCCAGCATGCCCCAGTCGATGATATTAGTTAAGTATTCTTGTTATATTTTCTAATAGTATTACATTTGTTATCTGTATCTGTCATTACTTAATTAAATGTTACACCTACAAGTGTGATCTCAAATACAACCCCAAAAGTGTAAACTATCATAAATTTGTGATAAAATAAGGCCTCATCTTTAATCTGTGTGAAGCACAGTAAAGGCTTTTACAAACAAAGGTATTCACATGTCTCGTTCCATCACATATCCCAAATATAGGAAGATTATTCCTCATTTCAAGAATGGGCACACTTATGTAAATAATTGCTGTACATCCTATTGGCCAAATGCACATCCAGAACCACTGGTGTATATTACAAATATAGCCTAATATTATAAACCCATTCATTGCAAACTGTATACAGCTGTTTCAGGCGAGGTCATTATCCATGCAGTGCGTGGAAACCATATAGTTAATGATGGTGCCTTGCACATCTATTCACAAGAGAATATATTGTATAGTATAAGAAAGAGCATAAGGGTGCTTAAACTGATTTCATAGGGGCCAGGGGCGGACTGACCATTTGGAAAGTGGTCGGGGTCAGTAGGGGGCCCCATGAGATGCCCCTGGTATCTTTTTCATAGGCTTTTTTGAGTTTGGGCAAGGACACAGGAGCCCCATGATCCCCTATTGCCCGGGGGCCCCATGAGTTGTCAGTCCGCCCCTAATAGGGGCACAGTTACAGTTTAGATGCACCAAATACGTTATATATTATACAAAGGTAGTCAAGGATAATAAATGCATAAAAAGTATCATATTTATACAAAGTAACAGTGAAGCATGAGATACAAAACAGCAGAAAAAATCATATCAGATACAAAGTATAGTAATAAAGCATATAAAAAAATCATGGGTGAATAGTTAAAACAGTCAGGCAATGTAAAAAAATTGGGACCCAAGCTTCCAACGTTTTGGGGTATTAAGACCTTTTTTTTCAATGGGAGCCTAAAACTGGTGTATAATATAAATATAGCCTAATATTACAGAGTCACTTATTCCAAATTATATACCGCCTCATACATCACCCAAACTGCAGTCAAAATATGCCTGTTATGATATTTTATTATGATATTGAGGAAATGATGTGGCGAACAGGGAGAGTGTGTCATACAACCCCACACTACTTACAGGCACTGTGCAAGTCTGAGATGCCATCACTTTTAAGCATGCAAAGGTTAGTTTATTTACTGTTGGCCCTAGAGGAACATACAGATTTAAAATTACATATGCCCAGAGTTGAGCTTGAGCCCCGGTTCAACAAGATCGGTACATCGCATGTGATTCGCACAGGAACTGCACCGCATTCCTGTGCAAATCACATGCGAATTGTGTGCAGTGCGATTGGAGCCACACATCTTGTATGGCTCTAATCACACCCCACCAGCACTAAAAAGGTGCAGGACCCATTTTTTGGTCCGCACTAGAATTGGATCCCATGGGTATTCACACCTATGCGATCCAATTCTGCACATCGCACCGAATCTTGCGGACTGATTGCGTTGTTAACTTAACATACACACCTGCAGCGGTTCACATGAACGGGAGGCAATTCTGATGCGGTGCAGAATTCGCACAGAAAACACTGCAAATTCCGCACCGCATCAGTGTGAACCCAGGCTCAAGATAAAAATATTCCAGGTTAGAAATCTCTTTTATATTTAAATGGTTAGCACTTCCGCCTGGCAGTACTAGGGTCATTGGTTCGAATCCCAGCCACAGCACCACTTGCCTGGAGTTGGCATGTTCTCCCTGTGCCTGCGTGGGTTTCCTCCGGGTACTCTGGTTTCCTCCCACACTCCAAAAACATGCTGGTAGGTTAATTGCATCCTGTCTAAATTGGCCCTAATATGTGTATGTATGAATGTAAGTTAGGGACCTTAGATTGTACACCCCTTGAGGGTTAGGGACTGATGTGAATGTACAATATATATGTGTAAAGCACTGCGTAAATTTACGGCGCTATATAAGTACCTGAAATAAATAATAATAAATAAATAATAATATCTGTTGCATAGGCTTGATTAAAGGCTGTATATCATTTGTCCTGTTTTTAATTCTACACTTTAAGCAACACTTTTAAAATAAAAAAATGTAATGAGATTTAAGAAAGCACATGACAGACCCATATGTTCAAATCTTTTTGTCTTTATACGCAGGTTATAAAGAAAAAGCTTTGTGGTACTTTTTAAGCCAGGTTTCTCTCTTGCATTTATAGTGCAACCAGACACAAAACAGTTTGCTGACTGTCTCATCTGAAGACTGCGGGAAGCCTCTGATCTTTTATGTTAGTAAAGTTAGTGTAAAAGACCAAAGGGAAGCTTTTTAGAGCTGCCTAGTATCAGTTAAAGGTCAAAGGATTTTCCAGAAGTCATGTTCCTGGATGTCACATGCCACATAATCAAAAATATTGAGTGCAAAACAGATCTCCTTTCCTGATCATTGTCCTAACTCAACTCTTTGTACTAATTTTGAACCAATTTTCTTCACAAAAAATAGATTAAAAAAATACACATATTTTAAGCTATTTAATGTGTCAGTGAGTAATATGAGAATTATGCAAAATGGGTGTCTATAAAATATATATAAATATTTATATATACAGTATCTGCAAAGTGAAACTTTATTCCAAATGACGTGATTCATTTGGGGTTCCTCTGTGACCATACCCTTCATTATTAGATGGCAATCCTTGTTTAAACACTAACTTTAAATAAAGACTAATACAAAATCTAGAGATCTAGACCTCTAAGCTGCCATAAAGATTTTTTCTGTATGCTTAAAGCAGTAGATTCGCTTTGGCTGTGCATTCATTCCAAACCTAACTTTAATTGTCCTGCTGGAAAATGTACTGTTCTTCCAATTTAATTTGGAAGCAAATTATTTCTTAGACTTAAAAAAAAAAGTTTTCTTGAAAATGAAATTAGCAGTTACGTATAACAGTTATGTATAATTTTACTGACAGGCTTCAAGGACTAAATGACAAGATTGAGTCAACACAGATTCATCCATTTCAACCTATGTGTGTGTTTATTCTCTAACATTTCCCATAGCCCTGTATTTTCTCCTTCACGAAGAAGACATCTAAATGTTTTTTGACATTGTAAATACTCACGGCTAGTACCACTTCCTGGGGAACAGTTCCACATTTTTATTGTTCTAACACTAAAGAACCCTTTCCGCAATCTAAGGTTAAACCTCCTTTCTTCTAACCACAAGGGACCTTCAAGGACCTAACCTCATCAGGCACCTTAGAGTAAACAGTTTATTACAGTTACTGGAGTCACCTTTGATATATTTCTATACAGTAATCATATTCCCTCTTAAGTACCTCTTCTCTTCTTCTATGTAATTGATCCTCATAGCTGAGGTTTTCCATCCCTCTTTTTAATTTTGTTGCCCTTTGCTGAATTCAACAACATCTTTTCTGAGAATTGGTGATCAAACTGAACTGCATATTCAAAGTGAAGTGATTTATCTCTGGAATGTATGCCCTTTTAATGCATGAGAGTATGTTACTAGTTTTGTTAGCTGTGGCTTGGCATTGCATGCTATTGCTATGTCTGTGATCTTTAATTACCTCCAGTCTCATGTACCTGGTAATGGAGCCTGATGTGGAGAGGAAGGCAATCTCTTACACCTCTGGTAAAGTAACAGGAGGCAGGAAAGCCTAGAGTGGCATGAGTGTCTGGCAGTTCTGGTGATAACAGCTGTGGATGAGAAGTCTGTATGCACTTGGATGCAGGTTGGGCCATGACACAGGGCAACAGACACAGCAGGCTGATAGACAGGCAGCGGGATGGCAGGTCACAGACAGGCAGCAGAACTGGTAGGATGGCAGGTCACAGACAGCAGGTACTTAGCAGACTGGCAGGTCACAGGCAGCAGGCACTCGGCAGACCAGCAGGTCACAGGCAGCAGGCACTCGGCAGGCTGGCAGGTCACAGACAGCAGGCACTTGGCAGGCTGGAAGGTCACAGACAGCAGGCACTTGGCAGGCTGGCAGGTCACAGACAGCAGGCACTCGGCAGGCCAGCAGGTCACAGGCAGCAGGCACTCGGCAGGCCAGCAGGTCACAGGCAGCAGGCACTTGGCAGGCTGGCAGGTCACTACAGCAGGCACTTGGCAGGCTGTCAGGTCACAGACAGCAGGAGTGAGAAACCACAGGCGGGACACAGAGCAGGGTCAGGCAAGCCGGGTACGTCACTACTGGACATGTCAGGAACAAAGCAGCAGACAAAGGAGTAGTCAGACTCAGGTTGGAGTTGCCAATGGTAAGCAGACAAGCTGAAGGATAAGGTAGAGACATGGTCAAAGAGCAAGCCAAGTGTCGGTTCAGGAAGAGTGCAAGCATGGTCAGATGAATCAAGACAACAACAATAGATCAAGCATAGAAAAATGTAGCAGGTAGCAGAATGATGTAGACCATAAGGCAAAGTCCTAGTGCAGCACTGATGTTTAAATAGCCCACTAGGCACCAATCAGTGGTGGGCGGGCATGTGCTCGTGTGCATGCATGCGCATGAGCACGGATTCGGCTAACAGGTATTCTCTGTCTGCACATAATTATGAACCTGGGCACATTTCGTCTTTTCTAACGGTCAGATCCTTTTCCAATACTAAATACCCCAGGGGAGCCCTTCCTAAAGTATATTGTGCATGTGTATTTTTGGCACCCAAGTGCATAACATTACATTTTTCAATATTGGACCTCATTTGTGTACCTGCACAACCCTCTATTTTATGAATGTCTTCCTGTAATTATGCTCTATCCTGTGCCAATGTTATTATTATTATTATATAAGATTTATATAGCACCAATAGTTTGCTCAGTGCTTTACAATATAATGGGAGACAATACAGCAACAATACAGTTCAATACAACAGGGTTAGGAGGGCCCTGCTCCTTGAAGCTTACAATCGAAGAGGGAGGGGCTAGTGGTACAAAAGGTAATAACTGTTGGGGATGGACTAGTAGGAGGAATAGATTCCATTATAAGCTGAGGGCAGGATAGGCTTCCCTGAAGAGATAGGTTTTCAAAGATCGCCTAAAAGTAAGCAGAGTAGGTGATAGTCTGATAAATTGGGCTAGAGAGTTCCAGAGGATGGGGGAAGCTACAGAGAAGTCCTGGAGATAAGCATGGGAGGAGGAGACAAGGGAGCTAGAGAGCAGGAGGTCGTGCGAGGAGGGGAGAGTATGGTTTGGGTGAAATTTGGAGACAAGATTGGTGATGTAATTTGTGGCAGAGTTATAAATGGCTTTATATGTTATTGTTAATGTTTTGAATTTTATCCATTGGGCAATGGGAAGTCAGTGGAGGGATTGGCAGAGAGGGGTGGCAGATATGGAATGGTTAGTAAAGAGGATGAGTCTGGCAGCAGCATTCATGATAGACTGAAGAGGGGATAGACTGAGATAACGTAGGCCAATGAGGAGGGAGTTACAATAGTCAAGGCGAGAAATAACAAGGGAGTGAATAAGTTGCTTAGTAGTTTCAGAGGTTAAGAATGGCTGTATCTTGGAGATGTTGCGGAGGTGAAGTCTACAAGATTTGGACAGTGACTGGATTTGGGGCTGAAAGGACAGATGGGAGTCTAGGATTACACTTAGTACCCTGGCATGAGGGGAGGGACTGATGGTTGTATTATTGATCTTGATGGAGAAGTCAGGGGAGGGGGCACGGGCTGGAGGGAATAGTATGAGCTCAGTTTTGGAAAGATTGCGTTTGAGGAAGTGGACTGATATCCATGCAGATATGTCAATTAGTAGGTTAGTAATGCGAGAGGAGACTGAAGGCACGAGGTGAGGAGTAGAAAGATAGATTTGTGTGTCATCAGCATAGAGATGGTACTTAAAGCCATGGGAGTTTATCAAGTGACCAAGGGAGGAGGTGTAGATGGACAAGAGAAGGGGTCCAAGGACAGAGGCTTGAGGGAACCCTACAGAAAAAGGGAGTGGAGTGGAAGAGACAGAGTTATAGGTAACACTGAAGGAGCGCTGCGATAGCTGGAGGAGAACCAGGAGAGAGCAGAGTCTCAGAGGTGAGTGGAGTTTTTGAAGAGGAGGGGATGGTCAACAGTATCAAAAGCTGCGGAGAGGTAAAGTAGTAAGGAGTAGTGGCCATTGGTTTTAGCAGTTAGTAAATCATTGGTGAGTTTTAGTAGCGCAGTTTCAGTGGAGTGTAGTGAGCGAATGCCAGACTGTAAAGGGTCAAGAAGGTTGTTGTCAGTCTGGTAGGAGCTCAAGCGATTGTAGACTAAGCGTTCTAAGAGTTTAGAAGTAAACGGGAGCAGGGAGATGGGTCTTAAGTTGTTCAGGTTGGTGGGGTCCAGCGAGGGCTTTTTAAGTATGGGGGTGATGTTTGCCTGCTTTAGAAGGGTGGGAAAGGCACCGTTAGAGAGGGAGAGATTGAAGATGTGAGTGAGGGAGCATAGGATAGGAGAAGAGGGTGACCGTAGTAGTTGTGAGGGGACAGGATCCAGGGGGCAGGTATTGAGACAGGCTTCTGAGAAAACCTTAGTGACCTCTTCGGTAGTAGCAAGGTTAAAAGAGGAAAGTGTTGAGGGAGGTTTAGTATATGGTATGCTAAGTGGGATGGATGTCTGTGCAGTGGAGATGCCCCTACGAATTGCATCAATCTTGTTTTTGAAATGATTTGCAATCTCGTAAGCAGTGAGTGAGTTACTGGGTGGAGGTGGAGAAAGTAGAGATTCAAAAGTAGAGAAAAGACAACGAGGACTGGATGACAAGCTATTGATGAGAGTGATAAAGTAGGTTTGTTTGGCAGCATGGAGGGAGGAATTGTAGGTTAAGAAAGCAGATTTATATAGGGTGAAAGATTGCTGAGATTTGGTTTTATGCCACAATCGCTCCAGCACATGACTATGTCTATTAAGATTTCTGGTGTCGTCAATCTGCCATGGTTGTAATGGTCGGGGCCTGATAATTCGTGTAATTAGGGGAGCAAGTGAGTCTAATGTTGATGAAAGCAAACTGTTGTAGACAGCAGTGGCCAGGTCAGGGCAGGACAGGGGAGAGATTCTGTCATAGAGGTGGTCAGTTACAGAGTGGAAAAGAGAAGGGTTTAAGTTGTGAAGGTTTCTGCGGATAATTGTTTGCTGCTTGGAGGGATAAGTGTTTGAAGACGAGGACACTGTGAAGGTGATAAGGTTGTGATCAGAGAGAGGAAAGGAGGTGTTTGTGAGGTTTTAGTGAGTGCAAAGATGGGTGAAAACAAGGTCTAATTTATTCCCATCAGAGTGAGTGGAGGACTGTGTCCATTGTGTTAAGGCAAAAGATGAGGTTAGGTTGAAGAGTTGGGATGTAGCTGGGTTGTTCACATTAATGATTAATGGGGATGTTAAAATCTCCAAGAATGATAGTGGGTATTTCAGAGGAGAGAAAGTAGGGTAGCCAGGCAGAGAAGTCATCAAGAAAGCGAGACACCGGTCCAGGAGGTCGATAGATCACTGCAATCCTCAGAGAATAGGGAGAAAACAGCCAAATGCAGTGAGTCTCGAAAGAAGAGAAGGATAGAGAGGGAGGGGTAGGGAGGACTTGAAAGGTGCTCAGTGGGGATAGAAGCAAACCAACTCCACCACCTTTCTGACCACTGGGTCTGGGTAAGTGAGTCCAGAGAAGGCCTCCACAGGAAAGTGCTGCGGGAGAAGCAGAATCTGCTACTTGAAGCCGGATTTCTGTAAATGCTGTTATTACTCTGCATAATTTGGTATCATCAGCAAACACTGAAATTAAACTCCTAATTCCAAAATCTATATCATTAAAAAACAAACTAAACAGCATTGGCCCCAAGACAGAACCATGGGACACACCATTCAGAAAATGAGTAATTTATTACTAATCTTCTGGCCCTTTTCATCTCACCAATTTCATATCCATGTACATACAATTTCATTAACTCCAACAAGACCTTTTTTATAAATTAAATGTTTATGGGGTAAAGTATCAAATACCTTAAGAAAACCTAGTTAAACTATGCCCACTGGACTTTGACCATCCAATTTCTCACTTACTTCCTCATAGAATGATAACAGGTTGGTCTGACAAGAATGGCCTTTCTTAATTCCACATTGGTTGTCACTTATAATGCATTTATCCCACACCAATTTCTGTAGAAAGTCCCTTACCATTCCCATAAATACCTTACATACTATTGATGTAAGATGACTGGTCTGTAGTTTCCAGGGATACATCTTGACCCTTTTTTTTTATCACCACAGCTGCTCTACACCAATCATTTGGTACCCTTCCAGTCAGTAGGATTTATATTACTGTTAAGACTATCAAACCTGCCTTTTTCAACTGTAAAAAGTAGAGAAAAATAATTTAATACATGTCTTTTCTGTCATTTTTTGACCAGCTTCCCATGTTCACCTGTAATGGTACCTGTCTGCTCTTTTATAACCTTTTTACTATTGATATGTTTGAACAAGTGTTTTAGATTTCTTTTACTTGCTGTAGCATTGTGTTTCTTGTATTCTATTTTAGCTGCCCTGATTACTCCCCGTTTGCACTTTTTAAATGCTTGTTTTTTATTTATTTTTTTACACCAAAATTTAGCCAAATAGGTTTTAATTTTGTTCTTTCATGCTTGTTGCCCAATGGAATACAATGACTAATACACTTGTTTATTTCATTTTTAAAACATTTCTACTTACCTTATGTGATCTTTGTTGAAGATATTTGGACCTATTAAGTGTTATACAGTAAGGATTGTAGCTTACTGAAGTCAACTTTTGTGAAATTCCTAGTCTTTGTCATACCAACATATTTTTCTTTCTTGTAACGTATGGCAAATGTTATTACGCCATGATCACTAAGTTGTCTCTAACTTGCATGTCTGTAATAAACTCCATATCGTCTGACATTAATAGATCCAACAAATCATTTTTCCTCCTTGAGGTTTCCATCATCTTTTCTGCAGCTGCAAGCTTTTGTCTGATTATTCAGTTCAATTTTTCCAATCAATATCAGGATATTTAAAATTGCCCATAATAATAACATTGCCTTGCTTCCCAGCCGTTTAATGCTGTGAAAGTATCTGGGACTCCTCCTCATCCTTTATATTAGGAAGCCTATGTCAGGAATACCAAGTGTTGGTTTCCTGTGAAACAGGCATGACCAGAAATGTGCGAACTTACACAAAGAACAGCCGGCAAGAGCATGATATAAAATAATGTGGTTTATTGACGGATAATGCCAATAAAACAACAATATAACACACATACACCAAGATAACAAAAGCCCAAGAACCAAAACCATTGAAGTCTAATGGATGAGAGTGATCACAATAAATAAACTAAACCAGATAACCAAGTTAACTACAGAAGGCAGGGTAAGACTAAAGGTGTAGCCAATATCAAGCCAGGGTCATTCATGGAAGGTCAGGCTGAAGGGAGCAGGGAGCAAGCCAGGATAGAGAGAGGGTAAGCGGGAGCAGGAACAAGCAGGCAGGTGAGGGATCAGGAACACAGTACACAGGTCAGAGTCACATGGACAAACACCTCGGCACTGAAGAGTAGCACAGGCAGGGCTCAAATACTCTTTCTGTAAGGAGCCCCAGGTGATGACTGATTATCATGAGCTTTAGTCTGCTGAGAGACACCTGCTGGTGGACACAGGAACTGCAGCTTATAGGTCAGGGATCCACAGTGCCACCAGCAGGCGAACTCATTTCTGACAGACTATAACATACTCCCATGAGAATTTTAATAATTGTTGCACTCTTATGGAGCTCCAGCCATACTGACTCTACACCATCACAGTTCTTGTAAGTAGTATCTTTCAAGCTCACTTTCAGATTGCTCTTCCTATGTATACATACCCTGCCACCTCTTCTGCCAATTCTGTCCCTCTGAAACAGTGAATCCCTTGATCTCTGCAGCCATGTGAACTGTCCAGCTAAGTGCTCAATAATCCCACAGTGCTCCTCAAATAACTAAAGTTCTAGCTCATCAATTTGTTTGCCAGGCTTCTTACATTTGTGAACAAACATTTACATTTGTATTAGCGTTTAATATTACAAATTTACAGCATTTGACTATTATGCATTTTTGAGTTATAACTTGATTCCACTACTCTTTTTGGGTGATGCAAATTCTCAGCCATCCAATTTGACTCTTGAACCCCCCAATATATTACCCCTCTATATCCTATTCCCCATATACCCTTACCCTTGCCTAATATTGTATTTATAACATACAGAGATTTTTAGAATACATAAACATTTGACCCATGTGTCGCATTAGTTACAGTATGCTGAATCCATTGTCATGGCAGTAAGAAGGCCTGGAAGATACTTAATTATCTTACATTTTAGGAAGGGACTCACATTTTTGCTCTACTACAGGTCTACAGATTTAAATTTCTCTGTGTGCTCTTCCAAATCTAATTGACTACAAGCGATAAACATATCTGGGTTTGGCAAATCCTGCTTGAAATTGAACCTGAACTTCGTAGGAAATGCTATTGAAATCTATAGGAAAAAAGGGAAAGGGTAAATTCTGTTAGAAAAAAGGGAAGGGATGAATTCTGTTAGAAAATTCTGGTAATTTTAGGGCTAATAGGTAAATTGCTGTAAAAAAAAAGCATGGGGACCTGAGAATTGCCATGGAGCACATGTGCCAATGTAAAAAAAAATGTAAAAACATACTGTACAGTGGGGAGAGAGTACTTTTCATGTGGTTTCAAGGACACAATGCACAAATCCTTTAAATAACATGCTTGGGGATTTCTAAAAGCTATAAAACTATAAGTGCATAATTTTCACAAACAGTAACTGCAACCACGTACACTTGCCGTGAAGATTTGGCTGCGGAAATTATTGTTTCCTTTACTATTAGCTAGGCTTACATACTGCAACAACACAGCGATCTGATTCATTGCAGTTTAAAAAAGGTTTTTTTTCAGGCAGTTTTAGCAGTGACACATGCTTTTTCATCGAACAGTATTAGGCCTATTTTGAACAGCAGATAGAAATTGGCTAGTAGTTTGCTGACGCTGTCCCTATACTCGCAGATGCAAAACTGACATACTTCCGTCTGATTTTTTTCTATCAAACTCTTATTGAAAATTAAAGTGATTGTAAAGCTAAAGTTTTTTTTCTAATTATAATAGCCAACATGTTATACTTACCTACTCTGTGCAATAGTGTTGCACAGAACTTCCCTGAAACTCCTCTTCTTGGGTCCCCCACCAGCACTCTAGGCTTCTTCTCTTCTCTGATTGCCCCCATAACAAGCTGCTTGCTACAGGGACACTTGTGTGGGCTCGATCCCAAGCCAGACTGTGTGTGTCTATTGACATACAGCACGGCTCAGCCCCATCTCCCATACCCTCCCCACTTGACTGCCTATGGCTCTTGCTCCTCCAAGCCAAACCTGTGAATGCAGGAAGAGAGAGCAGAGCGGGGGCAGTCATGGATCAAGAGTGGTGTCACGTAAGTGCCTGGGGGGTGGAGACACAAGCAATGGAAGATAGACAGCAGCTGATATAGCAGGATAAAATGGTTCAGGACATTTTTAATGAGTGAGAATCGGCTGAAATGTATGCAAAGGCTAGCCCCGAATTAACTAGAGACATAGAGCACAGGCAGGGCCTTTACTACAAAAATTAAAATGGCAGAGGATAAAGTCATGTTACACTGGCCAGCAGAAATACATTTCTAATCAAAATATTAATAGTAATAATATATTTAACAAGAGTTAGCCTAATTTTTATTTTATCTATGGGGAAGGGGGATGCAATGAATATGAGCAATATAATGTGAGGTGGCTTATGTGCACACTACATTTGTGCTTAGGTTTTTTTTCTTTCAATCAATACAGCAATGAACTACAAACAAAAGGCAACTCTATGAACAGATAATTAGTAAGAAGTGAATATAGAGGACCTCAAAACTTAAAACAGGCTCTATCAACATTACGTAAAAGTAAAAAAAAAAACATAGAATTGAAGATCCCAAAATACCATTGGAGCAAAAGCTGACTTATTTTAAAGTAAAGCCTTGCTTCAAAAAAAAGTAGTTTCTTCTAAAATAAATGCCCTACTAACATAAAATTAAAACCAATATACCCTGAAAATAAATGAAAGTCCCAAAATACTACCCTTAAAACAAATGTACAGTACCTACTTATGTTATTTTAAAGGTAAACCTTGCATCAATAAAAAAAAAAATTGCTACAGACAGGGCAGAAGCTAAAAACTGTAAGGTAGCCTCAAATCAACCAAAACAAAATGAAAAATGAAATAAATAAAACAAAAAAAGACAGCAAAGGGGAAGAGCTAGTAGTCAGGATTAAAGTACAGTTTCCTAAATTACCATGATCACTCTCTATGTAGTTTGTCCAGCTTTTTTATGCTTTCACTGTAGTAGCTTCATGATATCACTTAAACAACATTCTAGCTTTAGATTCCACTAAATGCTTGAATATAGAAGAGCTATCACCATGTCGGGAGGTATCATCATCCTTCTGCTGAAATACATATATACTGTATAATAACTGCAAGGAAGTTCTATGGGATTTTAGAGGTACTAATTAGGTACTAATTATTACAACAACCATGCATTTGATAAAATGGTATTATTAACATAATCTTAAAAAACTCATAAAAAAATTATAGCATTGGTATGCTAGTGATGTCACTGTATAGCCACAGTGACACCAGGGGATGGGACACCTGACAACCGAGCTACGCCTTATAAGTCAATCATACTATATGGACTGTAGAAAAGGTTTAAAACTGGGGGATTCAGTCAGTCCTGATGGCACTGTAGCTAACAACATGCGAATCCACTGAATTTCAGATGGTATTACTAACATTAAATCCCTGTTGGTGTGGTAAGCTGCTATAAAGTGCCTCCACACTGACAACAACCAACCAAGTGAAGCTTGGTTTGTTGCTGTTGATGTGGAGACACTTTACAGCAGCATGAGTACCCCGACAGGACATTAATACGTTCTGTCCTTTTTTTTCTAGCAGAGAAGTCAGGAATAATAGAGGTATACTAATACCTTCAGGTTGGATACATTTAGGTTCATACTACATCACAATGTTTTCAGCTTTGGCAGCTCCCAGTACCTCCAGGTGTAGGGTGTTGTGATGGACACATGCTGTGCTTCATCCTATGGAAACCTGTACCTAGTAGGTTGGGGTAGACACAGTTTCTCCATAGACACCTTGTTGATGCACCTATACCACTTTATATTGTAGCATAGGAACATCAATGACATGTTTATTGTTTGGGATGGAACCAAAACATTATAAGAACAATTTTTTTAAATGATTAAACTCCACGCTTTCAATGTTAGCTTTGATATGCATTGTGGCATTCATTTATTCATGTGGAGGTTTTGGTACAACAAGATGGCAGGCTGGCAAGTAATATTTTTTTCTCACAGCAGGTAATATGCTTTTACAGTTTTCCAAGTCTCACCCCACTCTTAAAGGTGACATAACTGTTGCAATGATTGCAAATTCTACTTGCAAACAGATGCACTTAAGAGGCATACCTTGGCTAGAATTTTGTTTAAAGATAGACTTGTACAAAGTCAATATAAAGGCAACACGAGGTTATCCATATAATCCAAAGGGGACTTTCAAGTGTGTTGACTGCCAATATTGTTGATTAGAAAAAACAAACTAGCATGTTACTGTATGTAAAAGGATGGTTTGGATATTAATTTCATGAACTGTAAACTACAGGTGTCATATGTTTACTCACCTGTAAGAGCTGGCAGGTTCCTGGGGAGGGATTGTTAGTTGTAGCTAGTATAAGTGTATCATCTTATGGTGTTTATATATTTGTTCTGATTCTTGCCATATCAAGATATTATGTATATTGTGTACAGGGGTGGACTGACAACTCATGGGGCCCCCGGGCAATAGGGGATCATGGGGCCCCTGTGTCCTCGCCCACACTCAAATCACACCCAAAATAGCCTATGAAAGGTACCAGGGACATCTCATGGGGCCCCCTACTGATCCCGGGCCCTCGGGCAGTGCCCGAGTTCCCCAATGGTCAGTTTGCCCCTGATTGTGTATACCATGGTAATATGTTGATACTGTATAATGGTTGTCGAAGTGCG
Organism: Staurois parvus; assembly: GCF_062004578.1. Taxonomy (NCBI): domain Eukaryota; kingdom Metazoa; phylum Chordata; class Amphibia; order Anura; family Ranidae; genus Staurois; species Staurois parvus. The sequence continues at coordinate 1,719,261 of NW_028318492.1, forward strand.
TGTGCACTCCCAACCACCCAGCATGAGAAGCATTTAAGGGAAATCTCCGTACATCTGGGACTCCCTACCATTGAGATCTATGATGTTTGGGAGTGGCATGGCTGTCCTGCTGATGGGGAGGACATGGGGGAGGGTCTTGCTGGTGAGGATATTGTATTGCCCTGTGGGCAAAGAGGTGGCTCAGCTCTCAGGTGTTCCACCTGACATCACTGGTGCACTGATGATTTGTGTATGTTATGGCATTGCATACAGGGGTGGGTCCCACCAAAAGCCCCTTGCTTTTCTGTCCTTGTGCTGCTTTTTGGGGCTGCGACCAAAGCATGTGCTGTGTGTGAACCCTCAGCATTGTACAACTTAAAGAGGAGCCACATACTCCCACCCAAAATTAAAATAAAAGCATCTTTGTGGTTCTTATGACTTGCTGCATTAAATTTGGAAATGTTTATAACTGTCCACATATTATGTACTTGCCAAATCTGTCATTTATTTTCTCTTCCTGGAATGCTGGCAGTGGCTGCTGTAGATGTAACTCCTAAGCATTTTTGGGATTCCGTGCAGCTGGCTATCCAGCATGCACCTCCTGTTCTTGCTCCTGTGCAGTAATGACACTGCGTGATGCACTTGTTAAGCTTAGGATGCCCAAAGACTCCTGGAATCGATGACACAGATATCCCAGGAGTCAAAGGGATAAGTGGATTACATCACTCACCTAAGAGGCTGTGAACGGAATTCCTAGGGAAAGAATAAAAAAGGTACTTATAGATTAAAATGTTTTAATATCCAATGCTAAAAGTACGATGGGTGGCCATTAGGATGAGCATAACTTTGACAAATGATGAAGTGCTGCTTTAAGGCTATCAACTTATTTAGTAATAGGTTTTACCTATATTATTCATATTATCTGGAAATATTTTGATGAATGGCGACAGGGGTACTGACTGGTTTCTTAATAATAATAATAATATTATTTGTATTATTATTACTGACTTTTAGTGCTGTGACTCTGTGAGATCCTAGTGAGAGGCCATTCCGATAAATAATTGTGGATAGCTATGACATTGCTTAGTGGTGGGCCCCTCTTAATTGATATTGTCAATGGTATGATGACTCCATAGAGTAATAGTGGAATTCATTTTTTGTGTTGATTGATTTCAGATCTTCCTTCATTTGGCCTTCCAGCACAGGTACTAACACATGACAGGGGCCATCTGTAAGTAGTTATGTATGCACCATTTAGAAGGAATGGGAGACATGGGCTATCTATAGACAATTTACTGTATAATGTAAAACAAAGTGTGATTTATTCTAACACAGCATCATAACAGATGGATCTCGGCTGCCCTGAGCATTGCCTGCAATTGCTGGTGATGGCTTATGAAGTACTTCTCTAGGGTTAGTAGCAAATAATTCTATCTCTCAGCACACAGATAACTTTATGTTGGAATATTACTGTAGATGGATTTCAATCATTCTGCTTTCTATCGGAAAAGAAAACAGGGTGGCATGTGCCTGTTGCCTTAAAAAAACACATAACAGGTTTGATGATGAGATCATTTCTTACTTGTCCTCTTCCTCTGTAGAAAATCTTCCTGCCTATGGGCATTCTGTTGCCTCAAAGCAGTAAAGGGTGGTAAGAGTTATCATTTTTAGCATTACTACCATGAAATATTTATCTCTCCTTTGGTATTATTATTATTATTATACATCTTAATTATTAAGTAAAATATTTCTCAAAATTTTAATTTACAGTAGCACTTAAAGGATAAGTTCACCTTCAAGAACTTTTTACATGTTCCATCCGTTTTTAGGGTGGAACAAGTAACATGTTCTCGCTCCTGCAGCTCACCCCCTGATCCCTCCCCTTTCTGTGACAGCTGGGGATCTTCTCTCTGCAGCCTCTGTCACAATTTGAAAATACAAGTGAATATAAATGTTGAGCTGCTCAAAAACAAACAATATGTGAAAATAAACAGTAAATAAATCTTAAAGACGAAACTCCAAACGTGACTATAGTCCACACAGATAACGATAGAAAATGTTCTTAAAAAATCCCAGCAAGAGTAGAGCATCTTCCTACTGGTGACAGAACCCAGAATCCCAGTGCTGCAAATCCTCAATGCATGTGAATCACCACAGTGAACATAGAGATCCAGGTGGACCCTCACCTTTTCACATGGACATGTATATGAACACAGGTCCGATCCCCTATTAGTGAGGGTAACACCTAACTTGCTCCTCTGTGGGCAATCTTCCCCTCATAAACCACCACTGAATCTTCCAATTGCACCTGATATCAGTACAGCCGGCTCTGTGGGTAAAACTCGACAACCACATAGATGACCATAGTGCACCACGCTTCTTAAAATGGCATGTAGTTTATTTAAACATATACACTGACATGATAATCATGTAAATTCGCAATAAAAACAAAGACAAATGAAGTCAGTGAAGAGCGGTATCCTGCCTGACTGAACGGCGTTGCAGTGCTGACATCACCCGACCCCTCCCCACGCGTATCGTCCCGCACCACGTGATGACGTGACTAGAAGTTACTATTGACCTTTATTTCCTTTCCTACTTACTTCAGACAACTGGTCCACTTACTACTGACCTTTGCGCCACTTACAACTGACTTCATTGTCACTACTGACCTCTGTGTCACTTACTACAGAGTACAGGGGTCAAAGATAAGTGATGCAGAGTGATGCAGACCAGGAGTAAATGACTCAGAGTTCAGAGGCCAGTAGTGATACAGAGTGCAGAGTGCAGTAGTAAGTGACCTTCAGCCCTACAGTACAGTCAAACAGCCTCTGTTCTGCACAGCTTACCTCTGTTCTTCCTCTCCCTGGACTCATCACAGTACTGTAGCTCCTTCTCCTGCTTCTTCCTCCTCTTCCCTGGTTTAGTAGGCAGGGATAAATTACAGCCAATTATAGCCATGCTACAGGGGTCGACCCCAACCTCCACCCCCCATTGCTGGCCTTTAGCACCCCCCTTCCCAGCACAAACAAGTACAGTGTCAAACTGCTGAAGTTGTCTGTGACAAGCGCAGCTGCAGTTGAGACACAGAAGGGGGAACTAATGGCATTTCCCCACACTTCTTGAGCAATGTGTGAGGGCACAGTAGGCACTCATTGAAGATACGCCACTATGCAACTCTAGTCCTTAGATGTGATAGTTGGATTTGTTTTTTTTTTCCTTTGTTTTCACATTTTGATCCTGCCAGTAAGGGCTCATGTACACTGCAGCTGATAAACTCACATTCAGGAGCTTTTCTGCTTTTATTTCAGCAGCCCCTGAACTCTCCCTAATGTTTTCCTATGTGTCCATGTACACTATGTCATTTACAGTCGTTTACAGGCAGTTGAGTTTACAGTTGTTTTTTTGAACGCGCCAAACTTGAGTTTAGGAGTAGATTTAATCAGTGTTTCAAACGCCAAATGCTTGTAAACGTGTGTAAATGCGGCTAACCGCGTTTATAAGCATTTGTGTTTAGAAGTGGTTTTTAACTGTTCCATATCCAAATGCTGTCCAGAGCCTTTTTTCATAATCAGAAATGCATGCAAAGCATTTTCCATGTGTTCAAATGAATCTAGCACACCAGTGCAGTCAGTTCCAGGTTTTGCATGAAGGAAAAAATGGTAGAACATCCTGCATTATGCTCATGATGGGATCCATTGTGAATACAACCAGAAAAGATAGGTAATCTCAACACATGCTGCTCTCTCTGCTTCTGCTCTCTCTATTTCTCTCAAAATGTCAGAAATAGTTAATTTTTTACTGTTTTTCAGTGCATTCTGGGCATTTTGGAAGGTCTCCTGATGTTATTTTTAAAAAACGCTTCTAAACGCAAATGCACATAAATGCAGTATGCAAACGTGGCTAAACAGATGTTTTTTACCCTATATTTTCCAGCAGTTAGTTTCCATCATTCAGAAGTGTTTTCCAAACGTCCCGTGTACATGAGCCCTAACACACACAGCTTGCCCTGGGGTGACAATACTCACTCACTGTACTGTATCTATAGAGGGGCATCATTGTCACCCTAGGAAAGGACTACTGAACACTTCCCTGTCTTCGCTTCTACATTACATTATGGGAAGGAAAACAGAAACAGCTGGGTACAAGGTAAGTAACAAAAGTTATCAAAGGCAGAGAGCACAGAGAAGTATAAACTCACAAGATTTTTAGCAAGAAGAACAGGCATTTTTTTTTTAATATTTCAAGGAACAGTATACTTAACGGACTATAAAATACAAAGAAAAGTATATCACTAGTAAAAAAAGTCCTTAAACCAAATGTACATAGAATTGCACAGCACTGGTAGCAAGATTCCTCCACAACCAATGTCATAACATCCTCCATCACGACATTCAGAAAAGAAAATCCCAAAGTGCAAATGTATCACTTAACAATATTTCCACAGCATAAGTGGGACTTCTATGAATATCAAATAAATCACCATCCCCATACAGGATTAATGAATGGTCCCCAGCCACATTATCTGCTTGCAGTGCTGAATTAAGACACAGGTATCAATAAGGAGAAGCAGAACACTTCAGTAATGTAGATCCCTAGGTTTTTATATTGTTAAAAATGCATTAAAAACACTTCTATATACTAAAAAAGACTGCTACCTGGGTGACTGGCTGTGGGTGGACAACATTAGCACCTGGAAGCTCCTCCCTATGCATTTCATCATAATAGGATGTTCTCACAGGATTGTCACCAAACTTCTGCATTCCCCCACACACACACTTTTCTTTTCCCAGAATCTCCTTTCTCTCACAGTTACCTTTACCCACTTGTACTGGAGACCCGGGGCGCTCCATTCCATTGCTTCTACAATTTACATCCTACCTCCCCACCTTGGTGGCTGCCTTTAGGTCTTCTGCTGAGCTGGCTTCTTCCCTGATGCACATATGGTCCTCTCTCAGGGAACCCCTGAGGTTGAGTGATCATCCTTTTCGTCAAATCTGCTTGGAGGTATGCCCCTTCCCTACTGGGCCCCCTCCCAGGCTTCTGCATCTCAGCCTCTTACTTCATCTTCCACCCAAACTCTCCTGCTGGTGAACAGGCTCAGTCATGCTTAATGGCTGTTCTGACCCCATGGCAAGCCTCCTGCCTAGAACAGCTCTTAAGTATGACTGAGCCTGTTCACCAGCAGGAGAGTTTGGGTGGAAGATGAAGTAAGAGGCTGAGATGCAGAAGCCTGGGGATTGGTCAGGATCCCTTAAGTATGCAGATCAGCCCCTCCTCACCTCCACCCACTGAGTTCTAGAGACTTCCTTAAGTCTCTAGCTCAGGTGGAGGTATCAGGGAACAGATCTGCAGAGCCCTCACACCTGAACCATATTTGACCGTGCTGACTGATGCCCATGCTCATCATTTCTATCTAAAAAAAAATCTAGTTCCCTCTAGTGGGGCACTACATGTATGTTAAATACAATGGCCTTTATCATTAAAAGAAAAGTATGGCTTTCTTTTTCCCTTTTTATACTTACCTAGCTGGATGCAGTATCTGTCCGATGCTGGCTCTAAGGGTAAGAACTCAGTGATCACATGACCGCTGATCGCTGAGTTCTCACAGCTGCACTGAGCAGAGAACAGGACTGTCAGTCACCTCTCTCTGCTCAGCCCCCCCAGCGCTCACTGGAGTGCTGGGCTGTGGAGGAGGATTTGCTAAGAGGCTGAGCTACATGCCGCTCCTGACTCTGCTGGGGAGGATCCCAACTTTGAAGTCGGGATCTTTCCCCAGCCTGGACCGGCTGAGTGACGTCAGCCAACAGCGAACTTCAGTCCTCCGTCAGCTGAAAACGGGTCACAGGAGTGCAGAACAAAAAAAACTTTGGCTGAACTTCTCATTTAACTGATGGGCACTTTTGCCACTTCCTATTTTTGTACTAAAAATTTTTAAAGCAAATAATTTATAAAAAAAACCAATAAAATCATGCTTATCACTCGAAAAATATTTTTAGTTGGTATAAAAGATGAACTCTGTACTGCAAGCGTTAAATACTCGATTTCATGTAGGATACCATTAAAAAGCAGTTTTAATTACCTTACTTCCGACTCCTGCAGGATTTCTCTCCTACATGCAAATAGTCCCCTGAAGTCACTTATCTTAGGCCATCTGTCTGTTGCAAGCGCTCTGGTGTCCTGCACTGAAAGTGAGAACACCAAGGGTCCATCCACAACCTGAAGCATTGGAGGAAAGCATTGAGCCTCGGCTACCAGGGGATTGAGGTATAAGGTAAGTAAAACTGCTTTTTTTTAGTACCCTACACAAAAATGAACATTAACATTTGCAGTGCAAGGGAGCCTCATTGCAAAGGTAATTTTGAAATTTCCCTGGAGTTTAGCTTTAGCACACAGAATACAGACAGAATACAAACTCATCGAGCCCCTTGCCTCTTATTTTTGATCACTGTTTTTGAATAGGACTTGGAAAAGGTTATTCATGCTAGTCTTTAAAATAGAATTGAGGTGAGGTAGTGTTTTTCTACATTATCCTTTACGTCCTAACACAAACACAAGTTACAAGGTAGTGAAAGGTACTTGGCTCATATTTCAAGCACTGAATTGCAAGTGAAGAGCAGCACAGAGGTGGAAGAACTGGAATCATTTTATTCACATATTCTATTTCCATTTCCATTTTGGAAAACAAGGAGATTCAACTGTAAAAGAACTCAGCGTTTCAAAAAACATTTTCTTTTTTGGCCTTCAGCAGAGTTTGCATGCAGCTGCAATGTGCATTAGAAGTCTACGTGAAAGTTGTTGACTGCATTGTTTTCTTTTTAAACCTAGACTTTATTTAACCACTTACAGACCGGACACTGTATATACAGTGAGGAACAGAAGTATTTGAACACCCTGCGATTTTGCAAGTTCTCCCACTTAGAAATCATGGAGGGGTCTGAAATTCACATTGTAGGTGCATTCCCACTCTAAGAGACAGAATTTAAAAAAAAAAAATTCAGGAAATAACATTGTATGATTTTTAAAGAATTTATTTGTCTTGCACTGCTGAACATAAGTATTTGAACACCTAAGAAACAGCAAGAATTCTGGCTCTCAAAGACCTGTTACTGTGCATTTAAAATGTCCACCTCTACTCCACTCATTAATCTAACTTAGTAGCACCTGTCTGAGCTCTTTAAAGACACCTGTGCACCCCACAGTCAGTCAGACGCCAACTACTACCATGGGCAAGACCAAAGAGCTGACACCAGAGACAAAATTGTGGACCTCCACAAGGCTGGAAAGGGCTACGGGGCAATTGCCAAGCAGCTTGGTGAAAATAGATCAACTATTGGAGCAATTGTTAGATAATGGAAGAGGCTAAAGACGACTGTCAGTCTCCCACGGACTGGGGCTCCATGCAAGATCTCACCTCATGGAGTATCACTGATGATAAGAAAGGTGAGGAATAAGCCCAGAACTACAAGGGAGGAGCTGGTCAATGACATGAAGAGAGCTGGGACCACAGTTTCAAAGGTCACTGTCGGTAGAACACTACGCCGTCATGGTTTCAAATCATGCATTGCACGGAAGGTTCCTCTGCTCAAGTCATCACATGTCCAGGCCTGTCTGAAGTTTGCCAATGACCATCTGGATGATCCAGAGGAGGCATGGGAGAAAGTCATGTGGTCAGATGAGACCAAAGTAGAACTTTTTGGTCTAAACTTCACTCGTCATGTTTGGAGGAAAAAGAAGGATGAGTTGCATCCCAAGAACACCATCCCTACTGTGAAGCATGGGGGTGGTAACATCATGCTTTGGGGGTGCTTTTCTGCAAAGGGGACAGGATGACTGCACTGTATTAAGGAGAGGATGAATGGAGCCATTTATTGTGAGATTTTGAGCAACAACCTCCTTCCCTCAGTCAGAGCATTGAACATGGGTCGTGGCTGGGTCTTCCAACATGACAATGACCCCAAGCACACAGCCAGGATAACCAAGGAGTGGCTCCGTAAGAAGCATATCAAGGTTCTGGAGTGGCCTAGCCAGTCTCCAGACCTAAATCCAATAGAACATCTTTGGAGGGAGCTGAAACTCTGTGTTGCTCAGCGACAGCCCCGAAACCTGACAGATCTAGAGGAGATCTGTGTGGAGGAGTGGGCCAAAATCCCTGTTGCAGTGTGTGCAAACCTGGTCAAGAACTACAGGAAAAGTTTGATCTCAGTAATTGCAAACAATGGCTTCTGTACCAAATATTAACACTGATTTTCTCAGGTGTTCAAATACTTATGTTCAGCAGTGCAAGACAAATAAATTCTTTAAAAATCATACAATGTGATTTCCTGAATTTTTTTAAATTCTGTCTCTCAGAGTGGGAATGCACCTACAATGTGAATTTCAGACCCCTCCATGATTTCTAAGTGGGAGAACTTGCAAAATCGCAGGGTGTTCAAATACTTCTGTTCCTCGCTGTATACACTACAGTGTGGGCCTGCTATGCTTTCTGGGTAGGTGGCATGCACGCGTGCCCAGCACCCCACCTGTGGTGTCATTCGCTACAGCACAAGATAATCAACAGATCCCAACCATTGATTTATGAGATGTCAATAAGTCAGTGTCATTTAGAGTCAGATTGTCCACGGCACTATCGCAGCCCAACTATAAGTCGCTGATTACTGCCATTACTAGTATAAAAAAAAATTAATTAAAATTCCAGTATATATCCCATTGTTTGTAGACGCTATAATTTTCATGCAAATCAATTAATATACACTTATTGTGATTTTATTTTACCAAAGACATGTAGCAGAATACATTGTGGGCTAAATGTTTTATTTTTATCAAAAATGTTGGTCTTTTTTTGTTTCTATAATAAAAAATAAAAACCCCAGTGGTGATTAAATACCACCAAAATAAATCTCTATGTGAAAATAATTATATACATTTTATTTGGGTACAGTGTTGCATGACCAAGCAATTGCCAATTAAATCAGCACAGTGTTGAATAGCAAAAAATGGCCTGGTCATGAAGAGGGTAAAACCTTCCAAACCAGAAGCAGTTAATAAATACAAATTCTTTTCATTCTCTTCTCTGAGACAATGGCTTTACAGTTTCATATTACATACACTAAATTGCAAAAAGTATTTGGACACCCTTCCAAATCATTGGATTAAGGTTTTCCAATCACCTCCATGGCCATAGGTGTATAAAATCAATCACCTAGGCATGCAGACTGTTTCTACAAACATTTGTAAAAGAATGGGTTGCTCTCAGGAGCTCAGTGAATTCCAGTGTAGTACCATGATAGGTTGCCACCTGTGCAATAAGTCCATCCATGAAATTTCCTTGCTACTAAATATTCCAAGGTCAACTGTTAGTGGTATTATAACAAAGTGGAAGCAACTGGGAACAACAGCCACTCAGCCATCAAATGGTAGGCCATGACAGAGTGGGGTCAGCACATGCTGAAGCACACAGTGCGCAGAGGTCGCCAACTGTCCGCAGAGTCAATAGCTAAAGACCTCCAAACTTTGTGTGGCCTTCAGATTAGCAGAACAACAGTGCTTAGAGAGCTTCATGGAATGGGTTCCCATGGCCGAGCAGCTGCATCCAAACCTTACATCACCAAGTACAATGCAAAACGGCAGATGCAGTGGTGTAAAGCACGCCACCACTGGGCTCTAGAGCAGTGGAGACATGTTGTTTGGAGTGATGAATCATGCTTCCCTGTCTGGCAATCCAATGGATGTGTCTGGGTTTGGTGGTTGCCAGGAAAATGGTTCTTGCCTGACTGCATTATGCCAAGTGTAAAGTTTGGTGGAGGGGGATTATGTTGTGGGGTTGTTTTCAGGGGTTGGGCTTGGCCCCTTAGTTCCAGTGAAGGGAACTCTTAAGGCGTCAGCATACCAAGACGTTTTGGAAAATTGCATGCTCCCAACTTTGTGGGAACAGTTTGGGGATGGGCACTAGTCCTGACCTAAACCCGATAAAACACCTTTGGGATGAATTAGAGCTGAGACTGCGAGCCTGGCCTTTTTGTCCTACATCAGTTCCTGACCTCACAAATGTGCTTCTGGAAGAATGGTCAAACATTTCCATAGACACACTCCTAAACCTTGTGGACAGCCTTCACAAAAGAGTTGAAGCTGTTATAGCTGCAAAGGGGGGGCCAACTCAATATTGAACCCTACGGACTAAGACTGGGATGCCATTAAAGTTCATGTGCATGTAAAGGTAGGCATCCCAATACTTTGGGCAATATAGTGTATATCATGCAGCTATAGATTATTCCCAAAATCCCAAAGCGTTAATTACATTTTCCAGAAAATCTGTAAAGGTGACCTAGCACAGGACCCTCACCTCCCTGGTTGCTGCTGTACTTAACTTCTGTAATCCTGAGCTGTCAGGGCTCCAGCAAGCTGTTCCACAAGTCCAGGGTTTTGAAATCCCTGCTGTTTTGTCTCTTCTCCTTTCAGAGCTGCCAGGATGGGCCAGACTGATTTGAACTGGTCAGCACTAATTTTACCCCCACCTGCAGAACCCCACAGCCACAGGGGCCAGGGTTCTGGGGTGGATGCCCTTGTTCTCAACAATATGGGGTGAAGGTGCTTTGCCAGTCAAGGCACTCTCCCCATGTCCATGTTAAGGGTATGTGGTCTGGTATGGTTCAAGAGGTGCGAATGCATGCTAATTTCCACTTTCCTGGCTAGCCAGACCATATGCTTGGATAAGAGCCTGGTATAGATCTGGGGGGAGAGACACTTTTTTTCCTGTTTTTTTTGTATGAGGCTCCATCTTAAGATCCATACCAAGCCCCAAGGGTCTAGTATAGAATTTGGGGGAAACCCAACACAATTTGTGAGGGTTCTGTTTTTACATGGTGTCCTTGATATATTGAAACCCCATGCCATTTTTCACATGTGGTACCCTTTTTATATCTATACCATACCCTCATCTAGGTTAAGGGCATTCCCCCAGGCATGTTGTTTTAAAAGTATTTAGCATTTTAGGCATTATAAAAATCACAACTTCATGCCAAAACAAATTGTAAATATGTTTTTTTTTTGTTTGGTACATGTTCCCCAGGGCAGTGGCCAGCCTCCTGTGCATTTTCTTTGCAATTCTCTGCCTATCTGGCTCAAAAATGGCCATTCAGCACCCATCAGTTTCAATGGGGGTTGGATTCGGCACTTGAACTTCAGTAATGTTTGGAGAACCTGCCTTGAACTGAACCCAGGTACATTTGGTAAGCATGGCTTCATTACATTTAACACAAAAAAAATCTTTATCCCTTTTATTGTGGCAGCTGGAGGAAAAAGCCTGGTGATCTTTGTGTACCAAAATGGTGGTTCCGATGGGGGGGTTTTGTGACCCGGAAGCATGAGATGACTCCCATGCTCATTTTATTTGTCATTTTAGAATTTAATATTGAAAATATGTTCTTTCTTTTGTTTTTGTTTGGCTAAATGGCTATGTATATGTACTTAAAAAGTTATAGTCATATGATTACAAATGGATCTTTATGTTACAGAGTGGTAATATATCCCCGAGGAAGAAGTTATATTAACAAAGCTTTGAAATGTGTTGGATACTCCATGCTGACAAACCAACAATCAAGAAGTTGTAGGGTTTGCATACAAACAGTTGGGGATACCACTTTGTATATGTCTACATGTGTTGAAAATAATAATAATTATTATTATTATACAGTATTTATATAGCGCCAAAGGGTATGCTCAGCGCTGTACAGTAGCAAGGGGGACAGAACATGAGACAAGACAGTAACAATACACAACACGAGGGGTTCGAGGGCCCTGCTCTTTAGAGCTTACAATCTAGGAGAAAATAATGCGGGTCTTGTTGTAATCTTGAGCAGATATCACGCAATTCGGATATGTTTGTATATTATAACAACTGTTGATTTTATTCAAGTTTTTTTCTTTGGAAAAAACTCCTTTCGTAAAAGAAAATAATTAATAAAGAACAATCAAAAGTTTTTATCTATGTGTTTTTTGGTTGCCTCTTAGGGTCGGTTCAAGTTATAGAAAAGCAGTCTGGATGCGTTCCGGATGAGTTTCTACATGCGCATTCTGGTGCTTTTTTTTATTCGTTCCAGTTAATTTTTCTTCAATTTAAATAGAGCCACGTGCATTCCAGTGAGTTTCTGGTACATTTCAGTGCGTTCTGGTGCATTTGTGATGCATTTTACTGCATTCCAGTACAGTTCTGTGCAGGAAAAATGCAGCCTGTTCTACTTTTTTTTCTGAATCTAGAACGTACTGGAATTGCATGCACTGATGTGAACTATAACATTGACAACCATATAACCTACTTTCTGTGCGTTTTGGATACAGAAAAAAAGAAACTGAAATGCATGTAGTGTGAACTGGCCCTTAAAATCCCTTGAAAGATGTCTGTACAAAACTGGCTTCATAACATTTCAATGTAGCTTTCCTGTCGGAAGGCTGCAAAAATTTGCTCTTGTAACAACGGTATTATTGTCTCCAGCCTAGCAATGGAAGGGTTGTCTCTGCTGACAAATACAGCATGGTGACCTGTTCAAAGGGATCTAGGATGCAATGGGCCTCCTTTGATAAACTGCCAATAAGTAGGAATATTTTCCATGGTGGTTTACCAGGTGAAGCATAACATGACAGCTGCTTGGCAGCTGTTGAGAAAGTAGAGTTGAACTATGTAACATAAATGAAGCTTGCACATATCCTTCTGGTGAATTGCAGAGGTGTAATAAGGTCAACAGCCTGCTCTCTTGGTTCATATTCACTGGTCGCTTGTACTGTATATTGGTTCAGTGAGCTATCAGTAATATGTACTTACCCTAACTGTGGTCACCGCTCAATGTGTAAGCAGTAACATGGACCCAAGTATATGGAAGAAGTCCAATTTGTCAATGCTGAGGGGCACTCTTACACAGCCTTTTGCTTTTAGGTTCAGCAAACCATAAGTTGCACCATTAATATCTTTCTTGAATATATTTCTTGAATCGTTGGAAAACTGTTATGCGCCCTGTGTCTGGTGCAAAGAAAATGTGCAAGCAGAGCATTCAACAATGGAGGTAACATTTTAATCATACTAGCCTAGTGATTCACAATATCAGATACATTTTACATTCATGCCTATACAGGATGTAACAGGCAAGTGTTTTTAAAATGTACTTGAAAAGACTGTGATTAATGCAGAATGTGCACCCACACAATTACAATCCAAAATATATCTAGTTACATGATTCACACACAGTCACTTTCAGAATTCATGGCATTTTCATATTTGATTTTATTACTTACTGATGCTAGTCACCAGAAGCTATTATATTTTTTTTCTTTGTGTGGTAATTTTCATTTGTGAAAAACGGAAAAAAGGAAAATGTGAAGTGTGGATCATATCAGTTAATGAGATGTTTCCATTTCTGTGCACCTGCAGAAAGCAACATGTAATGTAAAAATAAATATTTCTTGGATAGAGTGTGTGTGTGTGTGTGTGTGTGTGTGTGTGTGTGTGTGTGTGTGTGTGTGTGTGTGTGTGTGTGTGTGTGTGTGTGTGTGTGTGTGTGTGTTGGGGGGGGTGCTACTCTTTTTTTAAACAAAGTAGAAATGTAAAATTGTGACTTATGAAATGTTACCAATGTGGTAAAAAATATAAAAATATAGGTTTTCCAATCTGGAGAGAGGAAAATAGAAATGAAAGGCAAAACATTTGTGTATGCATGTGAAAAACATTATAAATACATTTTTTCCCTTTTTCTTTGATCTTTGACATACCCTGTGTTCTCAGCTGCATAAGGAGCATAGAGATCCAAGGGAGGAGAAGCAGCAGCACACTGGTCTTCCCAGTGAATGGATGTGAAGGGGAGATTGTCAGCACAAGTCTGATCATTGGAAAAGAGCAGGTTCAGTTCTCAGCACAGCTAGAGAACTGACCATGCTGTGCTATCATGCCTAGTGTGGTCAGTTTTTAATAGGAAAGAAGAAGGACTGGCAGGAACACCAGGAATTTCACAAAAGAAAGCAATACAAAGAGAATGGGACTGTTAATACAAGTACAATAGGCACACATCAAGAATATGAAATGTGGGTTTACATATTGCGTTTATATACAAGTCAAGAAAAGGCTATTACACAGAGCAAGCAGAAACAGCAATTAAAGAAATAATAAAAGACTGGATGCAGTCTAGATCACACATTAGAACGTGAACAGTTAAAATGATGTGGTAATGATACCACTTTTCTGGGGTGAGCACTGCGCCAGATACCCTTTGCTGCCTTTGATTACAACAAGGTTCCATTTTCCTGAGTCAGTGTTTTCCATGATTTTGTCCTTTGGATGACATGTACAGGAAGTGTAAGGTCCGGATGAACAATCATTGCATTTCCAGGTGAAGTATGACACCATGCTAATGTTAGAGATAGCCTGTATTAGATCATAAACCTGTTAATAGACATTCTGTAAGGGACATAATATGCTACAGTATTACCATTTGCTGGTTCATTGAATGCATCTTGTGTAATTGTTTAAAGTGTTACTAAACCCACAACAGTAAAATCAGTCTGTATATGCAGTAAAGCATGCTTGTTATACTCACTGTGGAACCTAAGGGGTTAATCCTCTGCATTGTGTAAGGCTGTTTGATCATTTCTTCTCTGCCCCTCCTCTTGTTGAAATGACCACCTGGTACAGACTGGACCATGCTCACATGCACATGCTCAGTTTGGTGTGTTTTGCTAGAGAGGTTTTTTTCTTTTTGGGAGGGTGCATGTGATCAGCACAGGGCCAATCAGCACTGTCCAGACAGAGGGTCAGAGATTTCACAACCTCCTAGAGCAGAAAGAAAACTCCTCCTACAAGCTTTAACCAGAGCTCTGCTGAAGTCACAAGACTTCTCTAACTTCTGATGAGAAAAGGTATTTAGCAGTTTATATTTACTAAAATAATTACATTTCCATGTTCTGTGTACTGTGGAAGCATAGATATAGTGAATGAAGGGGCAAGGGGTTTAGTAACACTTTAAGCTGATGGTTATTTATATAAAACAAAGTTACCTTTGTTTCTGCCCCACTCTGCTAATCCCTTCATTGGCTTCCACTAACCCAACCTATAAAATTCAAAATACTAATCACAACATACAAAGCCATCCACAACATCGCCCCTAGCTACATCACCAACCTCATCCGCAGATATCATCCAAATCACCCACTCTGCTCCTCCCAAGACATCTTGCTCTCTAGCTCCCACGTCATCTCCTTCCACGCTCGCCTCCACAACTTCTCCAAAGCCTCTCCCATCCTCTTGAACTCCCTACCCCAGTATGTCCCATCGGTCCCTACCCTGTCTGAATTCAGGCGATTTTTGAAAACTCACTTAATTCAGGGAAGCCTATCCCATCTCCATCTAAGAATTGTACTTGAGCCACCTCCATCAGATCATCCCCTGCAGCTATCACCTTTTGTACCACCTCCTCCTTCCTTTAGATTGTAAGCTCCATGAGCAGGGCCCTCATATTCCTTCTGTACTGAAATGTATTGTAATTGTACTGTCTCCTTTATATTGTAAAGTGCTGCGCAGACTGTTGGCACTATATAAATCCTGTATAACAATAATATTAATAACTTCAGCTTCTCTCAATGTGATTAGCAGTCAAGAAACCATCTGCATGAAGAAAAAACACTTTTCCTACCTTTATAAATGTATGGTAGGTTCCTTTAGTTCATACAAAACATAAACACATAAATCTTCAACACATAACTGTAGTTTTCCCGCATAGGTCATTTACCATTTATATTAATTGGTTCATTTAAGTATCTGATTATTGTTTATTTTAGCCAATGACCATGTCATCACTACATTATAAGGGCTTATTACTTGTATGTAGATTTTGTCTAAGAATGAGAAAAAAAAAACACTTGAGCTTTTGCATAGTATGTGTGGTGAAAAAAGATCAGAGCTCTATTATTTCAGCAATAATCAGGGCTTAGGGTGACCCAGTGGGCTGGAACACATGTCCTTTCTTGTCTGGTTGTCAAGGACAACAAAATATTAAGCCAGATGATATCGCTCAGCTTTATCAGAATTACACACACACATTCTGGATGTCTTCCTGGATCATGACAGAGTATATTACTGGGGCTTTCCTGGCCTCCAGGAATCTTTTTTTTTAAATCCACTCTTTGTTAGTTGCATCTAAAGTCCCTCGGGCACTTGTAACGTTTATTAATTCTGCTATCTTGATATAATGAAGAGAATTATATTCACCTGGGAGAGTGCCATTAACATCTTCCCTGCATGCTATATTTTACAGTGATGTAGCATAATGTGTTTGGGGAACAATGCGTGATCCAAAAGCAAACCAAATACGTATTAATACTCCCTGCCACATACTCAGCTGAACAAAACATCCCTCCCTTTTAAGATGTTTACTTCTTTTAGTAAATGGGTTTAAAGTACAAGTTCCTTCATTCAAACATTTTTGTTTACAGGCTGAGTGGGTAACCTGCTGGATTAATTTATTTCTTAGCATCACCCTAACATAAAACATTACCCCTTTCTTAGCTATATAAATGACAGTAAATGACACATCCCAATGGGAGATCAAAACGTTTCAGAATTGCTATGGCTGGTATTTGGACCTTGGAACCTAGAAATTCAGGGGCATGTTTACTGCTTGATAGGGATGAGCTTTGGGTTCGGGATGAGTATGGGTTTGGGGGATACCCAGCCAACTGTTCGCTGTTTGCGACCCGGCAAACAAATGCAGTCTTTTGTTGACGTAGCAACCAACTATGAATAATGCACTTGCTGGCATTTGAACTGTGGTCAAGTGCCACAAAGGGGTTTACAATTTTTTTATTTTTTTTTTGTCTTTATGTTCTAGCCCCATCACTATAAACGGCACTGTCCCCAGCAGCCTTTAGCCAGTGTGTGTTTAACCACATACCTAACGGGACAATTCTGACACTTCTTAGACCATAGAGATGATCAGAGACATTCCGTTTGTACCCATGGAGGCCGCAGAAGGTGGTGGGGGACCCCCTTCTGCTGCATGTAAAAGAAATTCAAAGGTTATATAGCTCAGATCGCTTTGACACTTTTAAGCATCACCTGCTGAAAACACTGATACCAGGTTCATGGCTGCAGCTGCAGTCATGGCCCTGATATTCCCGCTTCAACAAGAAGTCATACAGGTACGTTCTATAGTATTGTAGTGCTTACCTACTTGCCTACCGAGCACTTTTACCCCCTTCCTTCCCAGGTCAATTTTCAGCTTTCAGCGCTCTCACGCTTTGAATGACAATTGTGCGGTCATGCAACACTGTACCCATATTAAAATGTTATAATTTTTTTCACACAAATAGAGCTTTCTTTTGGTGGTATTTTTTTGCACTATAAATGAAAAAAGAGTAAATCATGAATGAAAGAGAAAGAGTACAGATTCATAGTGCAACACTATCAGGCAGATTTTATTGTTAATAAGGCACCAGTAGGTAACTCACATAAGAAAGACAATACACAGCATGCAACCACCACCATGATTTCAGCCACTCCGGCCCTGCCCAATGCATTTAATCACAAAGAGGTCATCTTCAAGGGTGTTGTAGCAGTGGAGTGACCACATGTGAGATTTACATATCACTTTCACTTTGGATGGACTTTTACTTATTGTGGACTTTTCTGACATGCACACTGTATTTACCCGCAATTTTGTTGCTGTTGGATATACACAGTATTTTATATGAGTGAATTTGATTTGAACTTTTAACAAATGAATATTTATTTGAATATTATGGACTGAGTTTTTGCATATTTGTATTGTCATCTGCAATTTTGTTGATGTGAATATATTTAAAGGGGAGGATCAACAGGTTTTATTATTATTTCAGGTACTTATATAACACCGTCCATTTACACAGCGCTTTACAGATATATATATATATTGTACTTTCACATCAGTCCCTTACCCTCAAAGGGGCGTACAATCTAAGGTCCCTAACTCACATTCATACATACAAATACTAGGGCCAATTTAGACAGGAGCCAATGAACCTACCAGCATGTCTTTGGAGTGTGGGAGGAAATCGGAGTACCCCGAAGAAACCCACACAGGGAGAACATGCAAACTCCAGGCAGGTGGTGCCGTGGCTGGGATTCGAACCAACGACCCTAGTAATGCCAGGCGGAAGTGCTAGCCCTTTAGCCACTGTGCTGCCCATGTTATGTATATATCCAATCCGGACCAGCGTTATACCCGTACATGGCTGGACTTCCGGTGGTTGTATCAGGCGTCACCCTGGTATAATTTTTTTAGAGCTGGCGGTCGGCTCTCTTGTACAAGCAATCGGAGCAGCTCACCCCACCGAAAGTCCCGAGTGACCAGCCGGCGCGTCTGGCAGACAGCCGAACAAAGCCGGAATCGGCTTTGATTGGCTCTTCTTTGTTCTAAACCAGAAGCAATGACCTGACATAACTTCCAGTTTACTCGGAAGCTTTCGGCACCATTTTTAAAAATCTAAAAGCATTCAAAAACACCAATCTTGATGTTTTGAATGCTTTCAAGTGCAGAAGAGGGATTTGGGGTCCCAGACCCCAGATCACTCCATAAAAATACCTGTCACATGTCTATTGCTGTCACAGGCAATGTTTAAAATTCCTGTGATAGCAATAAAAAAAATTAAAGTGACAGTGTGACAAAAAAACTAGTGATGAAAAAAAGATGAATGTGCCCCCAAGCCTCCCCCCCCCCATGTTAGCACGCAAAGGCAAATGCATGCAACGGTCCCAGACATGTGAAAATAGCAATCGTACCACACATGTGAGGTATCACTGCAATAGTCAGATCATGGGAAATTATGGCACTAGATGTTAGGGAAGAAATCTGATAAATCCTGGCAAATGTGCCAAAGCTCAATATGGCTTTGCTAATTTCGGCAAAAATGTGTGCATGCGCAAAGGTGCGCGGCATGTATCTGCGAATATGACGGCACACTGGGGAACGTAAAGCATGATAGTTTTTGGCACCCAGTGGCCTTTATGAGGACTGCAGCTCCTCTCAGTAATTGCTGGATTATCAACAGACTTCTGTTCCTGTGTTCCTGTGCGTGTTACTCTGCTTGATTACCGGTTACTGACCCAGCTTGACCCTGACCTGTTCCTGCTTCTCTCCTGGTTCTTACCCCAGCTTGTTGTCTGTTCCTGATTGATGTCCTGTGTCTGACCCTGGCTTGACCCTGACCACGCTTCGGCCTCCATTCCTGATTGATATCTTTTTGTTTCATCCCCCGGCCCTTGCTTCTGACTACGTTTCCTACTCTGCCCATTTGTCAAGATTCGCCAGTCTTCCAGAGAGTCATCTGCTGTGTCCTCTCTGCCCTCGCGTGTCTTCTCATTTTGAACCACCAAGCAACCACACCACTGGCAACCCATGCTTCTTTGGAAACTGCACCTTCTGTGACTACCTTCAGGGCTGCTTTGCACTTAGCTGTAAGGGGAGCCTTTCCATCACCTCAACCTCCAGCCATGTACATGACACTGGACCTCCTCTGTAACTCTAAAGTGGTAAGCTATGAATAGTAAAATTTATGCCATTTGTCACATTTGCTTGGGTGTGAGTACTTGACATGTTTGATACCTATTTACTTGGCGTAACATTATCTTTTTTATTTTACAAAAGAATGGGTTATGTTTTGTATTTTTTTGCAAAAAAATTAAACTAATTGGTTTTTTTTTTAAATACTTACCTGTATAATTCATTTCTTGGAGTACATCACGGGACACAGAACAGCCTATTCATGACTATGTGGGTTATAGGCCACCTATAGGTGAATGGACACTGGCTGACCGGTCAGAGAAGAGGTCCTCCCCTATATAACCCCTCCTATACAGGAAGTACCTCAGTTTTTGTAGCAATTACATTCCAGAAGGAGGTGTGGTACCTATGTATCCTGTGATGTACTCTAAGAAATGGATTTTACAGGTAAGTATGTAGAAAAAATCCAGTTTTCTTTATCGTACATCATGGGACACAGAGCAGGCTATTCATGACTATGTGGGATGTCCCAAAGCAATACGAAATTTGAGGGGAGGGTGACACCATGATAGCCACCATCAATAATCCCCCAGGACCTACTCATCTGTAAAGCACTGCAGCCAAAGGCAGAATCCTCTGCGACTCTGACATCCACTTGGTAGAACCTTGTGAATGTGTGAACCTAAGACCATGTAGCCACCTTGCAAACCTGAGCCACTGAAGCCTGTTGGCGGATTGCCCAAGATGCCCCCACACTCCTGGTGGAGTGTGCTTCCACCCGAAAGGGTGGGACTTTACCTTTCAGACCATAGGCTTGAATGATCAATTAGCAGATCCAATGAGAATAAGTCGTCTTGGATGCCTGCTCCTTCCTAGGCCCCTCTGGCAGCACAAATAGAGCATCTGACCTGTGCTGTCACCTTCATGAAGACCCTTACAGCATGAACCACATCCAAGGTTTGCAAAGATCTTTCTCTTGCTGACTGAGGCCTAGGAAAGAATGAAGACAGAACTATGTCCTGATTGAGATGAAAGCTACCTTTGGTAAAAAGCACGGATAAGGTCGCTACACCACCTTATCATAATGCAAAACCATAAATGGTTCTCTGCAAGTGCCAGTGATTTCCACTAGAAACAACAGGACCAGTGGAATCTTTCCAATAGGTGCAAATGGTGGCTTTTGCAAAATCTCCAATACCAAGTTCAGGTTCCAAGGACACAAAGGGAACCTGACAGGAGGAGCCATCAAAAATTGCGGACCAAAGAGTGCAATGCAATGGGCCTCTGGAAAAAAATAGCTAATGATGAAACCTGATTAATGGTACCAACAGCCAAATTCTTCTGCAACCCTGTTTGAAGAAATGACAGAATCCTGCCCATCACATACTTTCATGGGTGCCATTTGTGAATCTCACACCAGGAAATGTAAGCCTTCCAGGTTCTATAATAAATGTTCCTAGAAACTTCCTTTCTAGCATCCAACATGATGGACATGACAGAATCTGACACTCCCCTATCCTTCAGGATCTGGGTTTCAATGGCCACGCCGTCATATTTAGCACCCGTAAAGCTGGGTGCAATTTAGGACCTTGAGACAACAGGTCTGGCCGATACGGAAAGGCCCACGGCCCATCTGCTGCCTTCTTCACTATATCTGCATACCAGGCCCTCCTGGGCCAGGCCAGAGCAATTAGTATCACCAGAATAGACTCCTTCCAAATCCTGCATAAGAGACATGGCAGCAGCTGGAGGAAAGGCATAAATCAGTGAGAACTGGTTCCAAGGCATCACTAAGGCATTTACCCCTGCCGTGCAAGGGTGCCTTAGCCTGGACACAAAAAGACTGACCTTGTTGTTGAAGCTGGATTGCAATAAATCTACATCCGGGCAACCCTGTTGCTGATAGACTTCCTGGAAAATATCAGGATGCAAAGCCCATTTCCCTGGAATCAACTGCCGGCGACTGAGATAATCCACCTGCCAATTTTCCACACCTGGAATGAACACTACTGACAGACTTGGAACATATTGCATCTCTCTGCCCAGGTTAGAATATAGTTCACCTCCTTCTGAGCACCTTGACTCCTGGTGCACTGCTGTGGCATTGTCAGACTGAATCCCTACAGGTCAAACCTGAAGCCTGGATGTCCAATATCTCAGAGCCAGCCTCACTGCTTGAAGTTCCAGGACATTGATGGGAAGAACCCTTTCCTGTGGAAGCCATGTTCCCTGAACTGTGCCCTCTTCCAGAACAGCCCCCCAACCTGAAATGCTGGCATCGGTGGTTACCAACTTCCACACCACTGGCTGAAAGGATCTTCCCTTCTCCAACCACCAATTCAGGCTCTGTCACATCTCTAAAGACAGAGATATGCAGTAATCCAGGGCCGGAATCTTTTTGTTCCAAACAGACAGAATGCATCTTTGCAGAGGTCTGGAGTGGAATTGGGCATAGGGAATAGCCTCGAACGAGGAAACCATCTTCCCCAGCAACCTCATACAGAGGCAAATCGAAAGATACCTCTTGGCCTTCAAACTGCAAACCTCGTTCCTCAGGCCCCAATTTTCCCTGTAGGCAGAAATACCTTTGCCTAAACTGTGTCTAGGCCCATCCAAAAATACTCCAGGCTCTGCACTGGTTCCAGGGCCAACTTCTTGAGGTTGAGCACCAAGCCCAGCTGTTCCAGGATCTGGAAATGCTGAGCCCCTACCGCAAACTGCAGAAATCTTTGGTGATGAATTAATATTGGTACATGCAGGTATGCATCCTTGATGTCTATGGACGCTAAAAAATCTCCCTCCTGTAGGAAGGCCACTACTGACCTAACCGATTCCACATGAAAGGATCAGACTTTAGGAACTGATTTAGCCCATTAAGGTCCAATTTGGTTTTGGGACTGTAAACAGGTTTAAATAAAACCCCTGAAACCTTTCGCCCGCTGGAATATCTGTGATTACGCTTTGAGCCAATAGGCAATCAAGTGCCTGAAATAAGGCTCTTCTTTTCTCTGGATTTATTGGTACATTTGATCTTAGAAATTGTGGAGAGGGAAATACCTGAAATTCCAGTCTGTACCCCAGAGAAATCGTGGAAATTATCCATTTGTCTTGGATTAGAGCCCTCCATGTGGCCACAAAATTCAAAAGCCTTCCCCCCACTCGAACATGTGGGGGCGCCCCCTCATAAGGAGGCGGATTTTGGATCTGTCTTAGATGACTTTTGCACCCAGGGCCTACTTGGGTTTTGATTCTAGGATCTACCTCTGGAGGCTGGGACCTGTGTGTGGCAAAACAACAGCCTGGCAGATGAGGTCTCAGCAACCAAAGCCCCTCACACCTTAAAAGAAGAGCATTTGGATTTCCTCCTAGAGGGTAGAAGAGTAATTTTACCCACTGAAATCCTTTGGATATATTTGTCCAAATCTTCTCCATACAGCCATTCCCCATGAAAGGGAAAACCTGCCAACAATTTTTTGCATGGCAGTTCTACTGACCAACTCTTCAGCCACAAAACCCTGTGCATGTGCACTGATAAGAGGGCCAAATGAGAAATTTGCTAAATTGAATCACTAAGAGCATCAATCGCGGAACACAAAGCACGCGGAACATCCTCCAGATTCTCGGCAGGAGCATTCCCCTTGCACTGATTGTTTTCCAATCCGTTGCTTGATACGGTCAGAAAGATTCTGGCAAATGCCAATAGCTGCCACAGCTGGCTTAAGGAGAGACTCCAGCTTCTTCTCTGCTGGGTCTTTGAAAACCTGCACATTATCCACCGGACAAGTTAAGGATTTATTGAGGTTTCTAAGAGACCAGGGAAGAATAAGTAACCTCAGAGGTTTCTATTGGAGGTAGCCTGAATCTCTGACACTGGGAGGCAGAGGAGGCTGTGACTCCTCAGACAGAATTTCAACTGCCTGACTTTCCTTCAGCTCTTCCTAATCCTCAAGTTCCACCCATTCCTGCTCCAGGATTGGTGGCTCTAGTGACGGGGATCTATCTTCTTAGTCCCCTGAGAAACTGATGCAGTCATCCCAGCGATCTTATCTTCTAAACCTACTAAGGCTGAAGCAAGATCATCCTTATTTACATATGCTGAGGCAGAAGCCCCAGTAGTAGCCGCAATGCCAGATGGACGCTCAGACTGCCCAGTCGGTTTGGCCTATCAGATGAGGTTATTACAGCAGACCTGCGACTAGGTTCCTCAGGACCTGGCGGTGATACATTAGTGTCCTTTCCTGCTGCACCTCCCCCACACCGGTTAGATAAGGTTATTACAGTGGACCTTTGACTACGTAGGTTCCTCAGGGCCTGGCAGTGGGGTACATTAGTGCCCTTTCCTGCTGCACCTCCCCCACACCACTTTCTGGAAGACATTACTTCAGATAGCGCAAACCAGTGCACCTCCACTAGTAACAAAGATCTCAAGATACAGCTATGCAAGTAGTGTGCTGAAAAAAACATTCAATGCAAATGCTGCCTTATCAGCCACTAAGGGTGGCTCCTGACTGACTGGTCCACGCTTCCCACTGAGGGGAGTACTCACATGCTCCTACTGAATAGCCTGCTCTGTGTCCCAGCCACAAGAGGTTTCTCAGCAGCAGCAGCCCATGTGTGTCCTGGCCTCCAGATAAACAAAAAAGGCCGACTTCTGTTTCTTGCCGCACTCCCTCTAGTGGCCAAAAACAAAAAAAGCAAGCATATCTCGGGAACAACAGTGAGTACTCCCCCTGGTGGAAACTCACAGTCACAACACCTCTTCTTTTCCCTCTAATTTAGAGCTTTTATTTGTTTCTCTTTAGAGAGAGAAAAAAAGGCGATGTCTTACCAGTTTCCTCAGGCACCAACCTTCACCCATCATGGCGGGCATTGTCATACAGACCTTCAAGGACTCAGTCCCCATTCTGAGGGACTACCGCCTAGGAGCTGTTTAGCACCCTGCTGGAAGCACCTTGGTCAGAGTTAGAACTGCACAGGTTTCCATCTGTATGGGGTCCAGTGCAGTAAGGCTGCATTACAGGCAAAACCTCAAAGATTCTTCTTCTTATCCAGAGAGGCTTGGGTACCATCTATTTTAGCTCATAACCTTACGAATGGATCTTATTAAAGTCCCTGATTCTCCAATGGAACCATTCTGGACTTTCAGGTATGCTTCAAGTGCACAGAAACACTCTCAGTGACCATCCACCTTACAGACACTGTCAAAAAAACTGAAGTACTTCATGTATAGGAGGGGTTATATAGGGGAGGACCTCCTCTCTGGTCGCCCAGTGTCCATTCACCAATAGGTGGCCTATACGTCACATAGTGATGAGGAATAGCTTGCTCTGTGTCCTGTGATGTACGATAAAGAAAAGTATATTTTTTACCAAAAATTGTATTTGAAAAACCACCGTGCAAAACCCACCAACTTATTCTCTATGGCCTCTGCTTTAAAAAAATATATAATGTTTAGGAGTTCTAAGACATTTTCTAAGAAAAATATCAAAATATAAACAAAAAGTGCCAGAAAGGGCTTGGGGCTGAAGAGTATATAGAATATACTGTAGGTTTGGGGTTGGTATTTTAATTTTACGTATTTTTTTTTTTTGGAGAGCAAACATGAACTGTTTCCTAACACAGACAAAGCTGTTCTTTGTTTGCAGCACCTCACTGTATACTTGCTCTCTAAAGTTTTTTGTACCAAATTACCATATCTTTAGTGCACCAAAGACCACATGCTTATGCCCCTCTATTGACAATGAAGTTAGGGAAACTACTATATTCAAAATGTCTGGCAGGCCTAAGAGCAGAGGTGAAGGTTTTCTACATGCATAGATGGAGAGGACAACAGGCAGGTGGCAGCAATTGGCAACAATGTTCCTGCAACTTACTGCCAAGTGGGCTGCAACATTAAGGAGGGCAAAGATGACAAAGTGGCAGACCGTACATGGATTCTAGAGATCAGAGAGGAGGCAAGAGAGGTAGACACAGAACAGCAGTGAGGGAAGAGTTGGTCCAGGGGAAAGGGCAGCTTGCAGAGGAGTGAATAGAGCAGCCATCTAATTCCACTGGATGGCACTGACCCATGAGTACAGGCTACTGCTATCCCCAGGGCCACTCCACATAGCTCTCAGTCTTGGACTTTCCTTACATATCTGCTGTGGCAGCACCATTTTGGTTTGCTGCCTCTACCTGCAGGGTATAAGTAATGGTGGAACTACCTCTTATTTGGGTACCACATGCTTGAGGAGACACATGAATCTGCATCACAAACCTCAGTGGGAACAACACCTCAGTGATACTGGTCAGCTTTATAAGGCCCACACCCATCCTTCGCTCATTTCTTTCTTTCTATTTCTCCTACCAGCCCATACAATTCACCCTCTGCCGCTTTCCACTCAGGGTCAGAGTGGAAAATGACTAAATGTGTGTTGTGGGTAATGGGGCTTATTATGGTTGGGGGATGGTCAAGAAAATTGAAATCTGACAACAGTCATGTACACATGTTCTTTTCTATAGCAAGTGCAAGTTGAAGAGGAAGGCTGTCACAGTGAGATTCATCATCAGAAGGCTGAAATTATGTTCCTTGTCTGTTTTTCTGAACTGCTCTTAAAAGTGTGACTCAAGGCATGTTACCACCCCTTCTACATCCCCAGTGAGTTGCCCATTATTTTTTTTAAACTGATATATAGTGCATACCCATTTCCTGGAGTCTACTTGCCGGTCTAGCTAGTCATTATCAGGACTTGCTCTCCTTCCTGTGGTGGTGTGGGGGGGGGGGTGTATTCTTTCGGGTTGGAACAGCACTCACATAATCCTCCTAAGAGGGTATGTTAACGACAATCTGGTCTCATAGGAAATAACTACAGGGTCACTCTGCTTCACAGAGGACCTCTTTAGCTGGACCAAGCTGGATGTTGTGGATCAGTGCTGGTGTGTGAAGAGGGTATTTTTTTATATGGGGGGGGGGGTAAAAAATATTTTTTTCCATCTGCATCTGCTACAATGCTTGAGGCCTGAAGCACATCAACTGTTTTTTTACAGAGAGGCAAATCCACCTGCCCCTGATCCTCTCACTTTCATAAAAAATAAACCAGTCCAGGTCACCAATGATTACAAAACCCCAGCAGCTTATTATTGTCTACTTTTTTCTTTGTAATTCAGATATCAAAAAAATGGTACCTCTCATTATTAAAATGTCCTGCTTCCTCTGCTGGACTGCCACCATTACCAGCTCTTGCCAATTTAGCTGGTTACCCTTACTAGTTACTGCCACCTTTCCTGGCCTGCCATCATTAATAGCTCCTGCAACCTCTGCTGGCCTGCCAGCATTACTATCTCCTGTCACCTTTGCTGGCCTGTCAACATTATTAGCTTCTGCCTCCTCTACTGGCTTGCCACCATTACCAGCCTCTGCAGCCTTTCCTATCCTTTTCTGGTACACTGTGAAGGTGCCATACAAAATGTTTTCGCAGCTTGGCTTCAGCTGCAAAATTTCTAAAGTTTGTTGCAAACATATTATTACATTTTTCCTGGTGTGTGGCCTATTCCAGAGCTCCAACACTCAGAAATTTTTGTGGCTATTGTCTACCTGAAATAATACACTCTAGTTTTTATTTTAGTAAAAAACATGCCTCCTGATACATCCAGCCTAATCAAGTTGCTTACATAATCTTCAGCAAATGTACAATATTTACAGCTATTGTCTCTGACATAAAACACTCAAATTTTTATTTTAGAATAAAAATTGCTTACATAACATGCAGCAAATGTTTAATATTTGTGAGAACTATGTCTGCATAATACTCTAATTTTTATTTCAGGATAAAAACTGCCTTGTCTCACTCTCTTACATTGTGGCCTAATCAAGCTGCATACATACTCCAACAAATGTACAATATTTGTGCCTATTGTCTCTGAAATGATGCATACTATTATTTCATGATTAAAAAAGACTCCCTTTACATTACAGTCTAGTTAAACAGTTTACATGCTGTGCAGTGAATGTCTAACATTTGTGGCTATTAGCTCTAAAATTATATATTCTAATTTTTATTTTATGATCAAATCTGCCTTATCTCTCCATCTTAGATTGTGGCTAATCAAGCTGCTTACATACTGGGAGGCAACTGTACAGTATTTGTGGCTATTGTCTTGAAATAATACACTGTAACTTTTATATCATAAAAAACTTCTTTGTCCCTTCCTTTTACGTTGTAGCCAATTCAAACTGTTTACATCCACTGTACTATATTTGGAGCTATTATCTGGGAAATAATACATTCTTGATTTCACTTCAGGGTAACAATTGCCACATCTCTTGAAAGTAGGGTTCTGGTTTTTGGAAGTATCTTTGACATTTTCTTAAATTTTTAAGACAAAACAGTTTGGTACTGCAAAAAAGAAGCTTACAAACTATACTGTGAAAGTGTTGTGCAACTGGCCAACTGGTACAAAGTTGAAAACTTTGGCTTTATTTTTAAGAGTAAACTTTTCTATAGCTTTTAGATCTGCTGTGGCTGCTACCACCACTGGTCAGTTCCACTGTCAGGTTGGGACTAATGTTTTTAAGCACAGGATAATGCTATGTAGTTCTAATTTCCTGTAGATTATTTTCATTTCATGCTGCTCTTGTTATCCTGAGCTCAGTGTTCCTAGTTCCTCAGTCTTTGCCAAGTTCACATTACTATATTCTTGGCTCTGTCTCCTAATTTGTTTGACTTCTGGTTCCTCTCTGTTCTCAGTATGCCTAAACCCTGTAACCTTTTTTCACATGATATTCCTGATCCTGCTGAATACTTCCACTGACCTGTTGGACGCCTTGGACCTGATCACTTGCTTGACTTAATCCTAGCTTTTTCTTATTTTGGATAGAGAAATTAGGGGTTAAACCCCTGTCAGTTTTTTTTTTCATCTGTGTCCCATTGGGTACATTTCCCTTCACTTCCTGTTCCATAGCCAAAAGAAGAAGTCAGAGGAAATCCCTAGTTGTCATCAGAACTAGTGTCCCCATTTCAATATTTCTCCTCTGTTCCTTTTCCAGTAACAACCCAAAATTTAGAATTTTCTTTCACTTTCAGTGATAATGGTAGACAGGAAAACTAGAGAGGGCACAAACAGCATTTAAAATAAGGCAGATGTTTTAATCCCTCTCCATTCTATCCAAAATGAAAAAGTTTTGCCTTTAGTTATTATTTAAAAGGGGCCCCAGAAAATGACCTACTGACAACCTCCCATTTAATTATTTGCTGTTCTAAAAAGAAAAATTACAAGAGGAATTCCCCTTCCTGTGGAGAGATAAAGAACTAAAATATCTAGGAATAAAACTATCAGCCTCAATTAAGAACCTATATAAAGCTAATTATATAACATTATTAAATGAGATTAAGGAGGAGCTGAGGAGAGTAGGAAATGGAAATCCATCATGGATAGGTCGTATAAACTTGATAAAGATGGTAATTGTCCCCAAAGTATTATACAGATTTCAAATGATCCCAATCAAACTCCCAGAGGCATACTTTAAAGAACTTAGGAAAATTATAATAAAATGTATATGGAGGAATAAAAAACCTAGAATAGGCTATGAAACACTAACCAGAAGTAAAGAAAGAGGAGGATTGGGGGTACCAGACTTTAGGAGATACTACAAAGCGGGGATAATTGCGAGAATTTTTGACTGGATTCATAATCCAGAGAAAAGTTGGGTTAAAATAGAGACAGCACTGAGTGGAATAAGTTTAAGTAAAAGTATTTGGGTACCCGCACAATATAGGGAACTAGAGGAGAGCACAAGCACGTACACTCTTAATGTTTTAAAAGAATGGGATTTACTACACAAACAAAAGGGGTGGGTTTTTAACTCACAATTAATACCACTTAGAAACACAAAATGTTTTATTCCGGGTAAGGATAGTATAGCAGGGAAATGGATCATAAAACAGGAGGCGCAATTGAGAGATATAATGGTAGGAGAGGAAATAGGATCATATAGGGTCATGGAGGAAAAAAAGGGTGAAGTCTTTAATAAGATGGATAGACTAAGATATTACCAACTGAAGTACTTTTTTGAAAGCCTTCCAAAGCCTATAAGAGCTAGAAAAGATTGGAACCCATTTGAGAGAATATTAGAGTCACGGGGAAATGGTAGACACGGATTGGCAAAAATACACAAAATATTAATGGACACAGACACAAAATTAACGCACATAGAGAAATGGGAAAGAGATATGGGGAGAGAAATAGAGGAGGAGGAGGAGCAGAGGAAAATGTACACATTAATTCACGAAAATATTAGTATGAGGGAAGTAGAAATAAATTTTAAGTGTTTGAATAGATGGCATATTACCCCCAATGTGGAGCACAAGATGAACAGGGAAATATCAAGGATGTGTTGGAGAGGATGTGGAGAGGAGGGCAAGTGGTATCATGTCTGGTGGGAGTGTCCAGAAATACAGGTGTTCTGGCGGAGGATAGTTTATTTGATAGGGAAAATCACTAAAATTAATATAGGATTAGATCCAGAACTATGTCTCCTCCATATCTCAGAACTCTCAGTGAAAACATATAAGAGTTCGGGGATATGGCATTACCTGACCGCAGCAAAGAGTCTGATACCCAGATTCTGGAAGAAAAGAGAGGTGCCAACTGAGGAGGATTGGATGGCTAGAGTAAATCAGCTTTCTGGGACAGAAAGATTGTATTATACGCACGAGGACAAGTTGGAGTTGTATAAACAAAAATGGAAAGGTTGGGAAGATTACAGAGAAAAGGTGAAATATATGAAGAGATAATATTCCTGGAAGTAGACTTAGAACTGGGAATTAGGAAAAATAGAACAATATGGAGTTAACGAGAGTAAAGAGAATGTTGAGCGAGGGGGGGGGTGGAAAGGGGAGGGTAAGAAAAGAAAGTTATATACAGGGATAATTTACGTAAGAAGAGAAAACGTTTGTGATAATGATTTTAATAGAAATGTCGAAATGTTTTGTATATGAAGTGGAAAATTTAATAAATATTTATAAAAAAAAAAAATTATTATTTGCTGTTTTCTAAATTATAAATATTTTAATGCTCTATTGCACCAGTTTTCAGTAAAGGGATGCTGAAAGCTTTTGAAAAAAAGTGACAAATTTGGATTTTAATTTGTAAGGCAAACCTTGTTTTTCTCACAAACCCAGACTCGACATCACACTGTGTGTTTAAGTTGGGGTGTGGTTTTTCTGGTGACATCTGTTGGTTTACATAACAAAAACAGATTTTGTCTTACAGCTGAATTTGAGGGATTATCTATAAGAAGATGATTTTCCTTTGGCATTAATTTGCAAAGAGTCACTTATCATTGTTAAGGCTTAGGCTAAAAAGAGTATGAAGGGAAGTAATGAAGACGTGCCATAGCCCATCGCAAAGATCATTTTGTCATTAACACATAGTTTTATCACACTGTCGTCAGTTTCAAAAAGAAAAAAATGGTATTTTGATGAGCTGCTATGGTGTGTTGTTCATTGCCTTATTACATAAGATCCACAGTATGAAAATGCACTGTTGGTTAACTCCTTTCTTCTTGTAAATTAGCAGCTCCCTTGTGTATAATAATGTAAACTCTGGAAATTGCTCCTTCAAATGTCTGCTGATAACCATGATGGGTTGGCAATGAATGGCAGATGTGTCACTGACAACAAGTGACTGTTTCACATCTGCTCATCCCTAATAACATAGCTGTGCTGTCACCACCCTCTGCAAATTGTCAGAAGTACTTTCTATCAGCTTTTTTCATTGCTATATACACTGCTCAAAAACATTAAAGGAAAACTTTGAAAACACATCAGATCTCAATGGGGAAAAATATTGTGCTGGATATCTCTACTGATATGGACTGGGTAATGTGTTAGGAATGTAAAGATGCTCCATCGTTTGATAGAAATGAAAATTATCAACTTACAGAGGACTGAATTTAGACACCTCGAAAATCAAAGTGAAAAAATAATGCAGCAGGCTAATCCATTTTGGTGAAATTTCATTGCAGCAACTCAAAATGGTACTCTGTAGTTTTTATGGCCCCATGTGCATGACTGACAATGTCTGGGCATTCTCTTAATGGATGGTGTCTTGGGGAATTTCCTCCCAGATGTAGAGCAGGGCATCACTGAGCTCCTGGACAGTCTGTGGTGCAACCTGGTGGCGTTGGATGGACAGAAACATGACATCCCAGAGGTGTTCTATTGG
Source organism: Staurois parvus (assembly GCF_062004578.1). Lineage (NCBI taxonomy): Eukaryota > Metazoa > Chordata > Amphibia > Anura > Ranidae > Staurois > Staurois parvus. The sequence goes on from NW_028318492.1 coordinate 1,750,958, forward strand.
ATTTAGGTCAGGCAAGTGTGGGGGCCATGCAATAGTATCAGTTCCTTCATCCTCCAGGAACTGCCTGCATACTCTCACCACATGAGGCTGGGCATTGTCGTGCACCAGATGGAACCCAGGACCCACTGCACCAGCGTAGGGGCTGACAATAGGTCCAATTAATTCATCCCTATACCTAACAGCGGTCAGGGTGCCATTGTCTAGCCTGTCTGTGCATCCCTCCATGGATATGCCTCCCCAGACCATCACTGACCCAGCACCAAACCGGTCATGCTAAACGATGTTAAAGGCAGCATAATGTTCTCCACAGCTTCTCCAGACCCTTTCATGTCTGTCACATGTGCTCAGGGTGAACCTGCTCTAACCTGTGAAAAGCACAGAGCACCAGTGCCAGACCTGCCAATTCTGGTGTTCAATGGCAAATGCCAATCGAGCCCTATGGTGCCGGGCAGTAAGCAAGGGGCCCACTAGAGGACGTCAGGCCCTTAGTCCATCCTTGTGAAGTCTGTTTCTGATTGTTTGGTCAGAGACATTCACACCAGTGGCCTGCTGGAGGTCATTTTGTAGGTTTTTGGTAGTGCTCATCCTGTTCCTCCTTGCATAAAGGAGCAGATATTGGTCCTGCTGATGGGTTAAGGACCTTCTACAGCCCTGTCCAGCTCTCCTAGAGTAGCTGCCTGCCTCCATGCTCTTGAGACTGTGCTGGGAGACACAGCAAACCTTCTTTCAATGGCCCGTATTGATGTGCCATCCTAGAGGAGTTGGACTGCCTGTGCAACCTCTGTAGGGTCCAGGTATTGCCTCATGCTACCAGTAGTGACACTGACCCTAGCTAAATGCAAAACTAATGAAAAACAGTCAGAAAAGATGAGTAGGGAAAAAAATGTCAGTGGCCTCCACCTGTAAAACCATTACTGTTTTGAGGGTCGTCTCACTATTGCCCATCTAGTGTACCTGTTGTTAATTTCATTAACACCAAAGCAGCTGAAACTGATTAACAACCCCCTGTGCTACTTAACTGACCAGATCAATCTCCCAGGAGTTTATCAGACTTGATGCTAAACTCTGATTGAAAAGTGTTCCTTTAATTTTTTTGAGCAGTGAATTATACCCTCAAACACTTTGAGAAGAAAAATAGGAACACCATGCCCAGTGTATTTGCATAAAGAGCATGCACTGAATACTACTATAGTGAAGAACTTCTAGTCCACCAAGCCACTGAGTCAAAGACAATGTGAGCCTGACTGACTCAGACTTGCTGCTAATTTGCTGCACACTGCAGCTGATCTTCATGCCAGTGGAAACTAAGCTGTTTGTTCAATAAGGGTTAGGGGACATGGGGTAATGATTGGTATACTTGGGGAAAGGGACACAATGGCCTGGGGATGATATGCAATTTGCACAGCACACCAAAGCAAAAAAGGAATGTGGCTACATTTTTTGCTTCTGTGATCCAGCTTCCTGTTAGACAGTGGCTACATTTGTTCTCTATAGTCCAACTGTATGACACCCTCTTGTTCTCACTCCCGATAAAAACTACGGAATATGGACTATATACTATAGGATGTGGAGTTTGCATAGAGCTGTGCATACATCCACAACTCACATGCAGTGCTCATTTTCAAACAAAGAAAAGTGGGGGTGAAAAGGAAATGTTTTAGAGCTCATGCAGAATGTTACAAGGAGGCAGAAATATACAGTAAGAAACAATTTCATGAAAAAAAAAATTAGAGGGCCTGTCACGAGAACCAGAGAGCACACAGAGACAGGTTGCACGGAACCCGACCTGCGGGTGTTTATTGGGGAGGTTTTTGGGGCACAGACAACAGTTCCATTAGTCCACAGATCCACACCAGACACAGCAACACAGTAAAGTTCTCTGGAAGGCAATATGAAACAACAGGGGTATAGTAATCCACAGGGTTAATCCACACAGGCAGCTCCAGGCAGGGAAGGGTTAAGTCCAGACAGATTCACGGAGAACCAAAGAGTTAAGTCCAGGCAGATTCACGGGGAATCAAAGAGTTAAGTCCAGGCAGATTCATGGGGACAGCAGAAGATTTCTCCACAGTGAAGAGATTCCAGGCAGCACAGACAGTCAGGTCAGCCAGGGAGAGGAGAAGGGGGACGGGGGATCACCCTCCGAGAGATGCTGGTACTGCCGCACAGTCTTCTCTCACGCACGCAGCCAGGAGAACACAAAGGGGGGTTGCCCTGCTCTCTCTTAAGTACAGAGCTGGGCTCCTTGCTGCTGCAGTGGTAACCTGAGACTTCCTGTCGGGTTACCATGGCAAGACCTTTGTCCCTGTAAGGCATGGAGCCTGGGGAGATGTGCAGAAGGGGCAGGGAGGAGGGGTGACAGGAGGGAGCCTGTTTGTGGATTCCCTCAGCAAGGGGCCAGATTGCAGGCAACAGGGGGGTGAGGGGCTGCTGGGGGCTGCCTGTGTCAGGGACACAGAGGACTAGAAGTCCCAGCATGGATGGGACAGAAGAGTGAGGGGCTGCTGAGGGGTTGGGGGTGGCAGGCAGCAAGCCTAGAGGATGGGGAAGGGAAGATCCAGCTCCGTGACAGGGCCGTCAAGTAGTGGATGTGTAAGGATTATTTTTAAAAAATTGATATATCATTAAGTGTCACTATAAAGAGGTATGGTTAAATATACTGCATGCTTACTCTTGTCCTTGCAGCAACAAAATGTTTGGTAAGTACTGTACCTTCTAAAACATCAAAACAGAGCAAATAAAAATAAAATCAATATTCAGTGAAGAATTGATACAAAAAAAAACTTAAATAATATAAAAATTTCAAAAATTATATACAGGTGAAACTCAAAAAAATTGAATATCGTGCAAAAGTTCATTTATTTCAGTAATGCAACTTAAAAGGTGACTCATTACATGCAAAGCAAGATAGTTCAAGCCATAATTTGTCATTATTGTGATGATTATGGCTTACAGCTCATGAAAACCCCATATCCACTATCTCAGAAAATTAGAATATTACATGCAATAAGACAAGGATTGTACATAGAACAATATCGGACCTCTGAAAAGTATAAGCATGCATATGTACCCAGTATTTGGTTTGGGCCCCTTTTGCAGCAATTACTGCCTCAGTGCGGTGTGGCATGGAAGCTATCAGCCTGTGGCACTGCTGAGGTGTTATGGAAGACCAGGATGCTTCAATACTCCAGGTAAGGATGTAAACCAGCCTCCAACCTCCAGGATCAACAGAAACCAAAGAACAAAAGGTATACCGCTCAAGCAAACAATCCAGATCAATCCACAACAGGTGCAGGCTCTGGCTCACCACCACACACGATGCAATAGGAAGAAGGGTCAGCCGCACACCAGAGAATAGATGAATATAGTGTGTATTTATTTATCCATAGGACTCACAAAACACCAGGACATAAATACAGGACTCGTTAACACGTTTCACACGATCTCGTGCTTAAAGAGAAACCACTCGCCAAAAAAGATTTTGATTAATGCGGAGAAAAAAATATACTTATAGTGTAATACTGTAAAACTCGGACAGAATCAATTTCCAAGTACCAAACCACTCACATTGTTTAAAGAAATAATCAGCATTTATTGTATTAAATGGAGCCAGAACGCCACATCACAAGGGTATTTTAGGATCTCACAGTCAGCAACAGATGACAGCATAAGAATCACCCTCAAGCAAGATGACCCCTGAGAGCGCGTGCCGTGGTACGTTGGACAGCGAAGCCGGAAATGCGTCAATGCGTTTCGCCCCTCCTCCAGGGTGTGAAAACATATATAATTACTGTACCTTAACTGCTTAAGGCCCGCCCACAGTATATTTACTGCTGCAGGGTGGGCCCTGTGCGCAAAATCACGAATATATGCGTGATTCGCGCTCTCTCGGTTTTTGCGAGCCAGGGGGCGCGCGCTCCCCCACCGACCTGTGGGTGCCCCGATTTGATCCCCGAGGGATCAATCATCCGAGTTAGGCCAGTGATGTCTGGCCTAAGTCGGATGATCGATCCTTGTCCTATCCTGTCCTGTGTTGACAGTTACACATGACAGGAAGTGATGAAATCTCTCTCCGTCGCAGAGAGAGAAGAATCAACACAAACTGTGAGTAAAAGAACTAAAGTTTTATAGTTAGAACACTCTAGCACACATTTAACCCCTTGATCGCCCCACCCAGCAAACCTCTTCACTGCCCTGTCACCACTGTCATTAGTACAGTGTACAGATTTTTTGCTGATCACTGTATTAGTGTCGCTGGTGACTTCAGATAGCGTGAGCGTCAGTTAGTGTCAGTTACTGCACCTCCCAGATAGCATCAGACTGCCCATTAGTACACCAGTAATCACATTTAACCCCTTGATTGCGAGGAACACGCTCACACACACAATAAACCTCCATTGATAGTATAGTGTCTGAACGGATCAATATCTTTGATCAGATCAGCACTCTACCAGCATTCACATTAGTATAGCGCCCCCAAAAATGCAGCATTAGCGGTATCAGAGTTAGCAGAATCAGGCCTGATTTTTTTGTAGCAGTTCAAGCAGTTCCTGACAGCCAGATGTTCTTTTTCCCGTGAGTCGCACTAGGAACGTATAAATTTAGTGGCCAAAGTGTCCAACGAAAGGTACTCTAGTGAAGAGGTCTACAGGATTCTGAGCATGTCAGGTGAGAGCAAAGGAGAAGACTCACTGACAGAATCCAGCTCAGAATGCGAATCTGTAGACAGCAGCGGCACCCTGACAGATAGCTCAGACGATGAAGACGAGGTCCCTGCTAAGATCAGGCATACTCGACCCCATTCCCAGGTTGCTGAGATGTTCCAAATGCATTATGACTCTCATATGCAGCAGAGTGCCAGTGCTAGTGCCGTTCTACCTTTTGGTGAACTGGCGAGCATCAGAGGCCTAGTATATCCTGGTCTTTTTTAAACCAGCACTGCAGTATCACTTGGTGATGTGGCGAGTCCCATCAGTGCAGTACAAGCTGGTGCAGTGGCAAGCACAAGTAGTGTCCCGCAGCCACCAAGAATTCGCACACAGGCCCATAGAGCCGTTAGTGTCCTTCTGGATGTGCATACAAATCTCGATTGGCAGCCCACAAATTCTGCAGCACCCGTACTTCCCTCATTCACTGTCCAACTCGAAATTCAGGTGGAAACAGCAAATTTAAATACTCCCCTTGATTTTTTGGAGCTGTTTTTCATGGAAGATCTGTATGCATTGATTGTGGATCAAAGCAATTTATATGCACAACAATGTATTGCCGCCAACCCAAATTCAAACCTGGCCAGACCATTCGCATGGAAACCCATTACGGTTTCCGAATTTAAAGTTTTTTTGGGCCTAACCCTCAACATGGGCATTACGAACAAAAATGAATTGCAGTTGTATTGGTCCACAGACCGAATTCATCATGTGCCTATGTTCTCTGCTGCCATGGCCAGGCATAGATATGAGAATATAATGCGTTTTATTATTTTCAATGACAACACACTCTGTCGTCCTCAAGGTGACCCTGAATTTGACTGGCTCCACAAAATTCGGCCCCTCGTAAATCACCTTAACCAAAAATTTGCAGATGTCTATACTCCCCAACAAAACATCTGCGTTTATGAGTCCCTCATTAATTTTTCTGTCCGCCTTGCATTCAAACAATTTCTCCCCAGCAAGCATACCAGATATGGGGTCAAGATGTATAAGACCTGAGAAAGGGCAACAGGCTATACATATACGTTTTGGATTTACGAAGGAAAAGATAGTCACATGGAGTCCCCGGATGTCCAGACTACATGGGGAGCAGTGGCAAGATAGTTTGCGACTTGGTGCCATCCTTTTTTCATATGGAGTACCACTTATACGTGAACAATTATTTATTCAAGCGTGAAACAATTTAGACATTTGTACAATCTTGGAATTGGTGCATGTGGCATCGTGCGACCTAATCGCCAGGGCTTCCCCCAATGGCTTGTAAATACCCATCTAAAAAGGGGGAAAAAGCCTGCTTGAGAAATGAGGAATTGCTCACAGTGAAGTGGAAGGACAATTGGGATGTTTTCATCCTGTCTTCCATTCACGCAGATACGACCATCCAAATTACCAGAGCAGCTGGTGTTGTTGAGAAGCCCCTCTGTGTCCCCAGTTATAACCTTAACATGGGAGGGGTGGACTTCAACAACCAGATGATAAAGCCGTACTTAGTTTCCCAAAAGCCAGACACTGGTACAAAGAAGTGTCTGTTTATTTATTTCAATTGGCTCTGTATAATGCTTTTGTGCTTCACAAAGCAACTGGATGAAGTGGATCATTCCTAAAATTCCAGGAAGAGATCATCATGGCCCTTTTGTATCCAGGAGGTGCTATGCCCCAAACCCCCAAAAAATAAAAAAGTGTTGTTGTTGTTGTTATTGTTCTACTGTTACGCTTTTATTGTTTTATTGATACTGTTTTATTGTTAACCATTGCTGTTTTCTTTGCAGGAATGCTTTCAGCTGCAGCACCGACCTGTTTATTCTGCCAGCAACAGGAACTTGCTCTCAGAATATACATAAGTCTTTGTGGGCAGTGCTGTTGGATGAGATTTTTCATCCGCAGTTAAAAAACAGCATATATGCCGAAGCATGGGGGCCTGGGGTGGCCAGTGGGTGGATGGCCCCTATGCTTCGGCATATATATTTTATAATATTTGTTAGCACATTTCATGTTTGCCCACCATTAGAAGTGGGTAGATGCAGGGAGTTATAGTCTAATGGTGGGCATACCACACACTTTTCCTGATAGAGATATTTCAATAAAAAAGTTGTTTTATTGAGTTATTGTTTTACTGTTAACCATTGCTGTTTTCTTTGCAGGAATATCATTCAACTGCAGCACTGACTTGTTTATTCTGACAGCAACAGGGTCTTGCTCTCAGAATATAAATAAATAGGTGTGTGCAGTGCTCTTGGATGAGATTTTTCATCCGCAGTTAAAAAAAGAGCATATATGCTGAAGCATGGGGGCCTGGGGATGGCCGCTATGCTTCAGCATATATATTTTATAATATTTGTTGGCACATTTCATGTGTGCCCACCATTAGAAGTGGGTGGATGCAGGGAGGTATATTCTAATGGTGGGCATTTCACACACTTTTTCTGGCACAGATTTCTTCTCTTTTTTTCATTCAGCCCACAGGCTGTATACAAAAAAAGAACTTTGCATATATACCCAACAAGGACCAGTGTGGTACTGGTACATTACTGGACTTTAAGTGGTTATTCCAGGATCATCCTGGTATCGTTTTTTTTAGCTGGCGATGGGCTGTCATATAAAAGCAATCCTAGTGGCTAATTAGGTGCAGGATTGCTTTTACAAGCAGCAGGAGAAGATTCCCCCCCTCCCCCACTGCCTTCCACGACCTTCTCTGGCAGTCCCGTGCCATTGGGGGAACCTGAGAATGCAGCCAGTGTTTCTGCCAGCTAACCATAGAATGATTGGAGACCGTACTGGTGCCAATCATCTCTATCGTCTAAGAAATCAAAAGCTACGAGCATTTCATCATTTCAGTTTTACAGGATATAAACAGCGCCATTTGTAAATTGGGAAAGCATCTGATCACACCAGTCTTGGTGAGATTAGATAATGTAAGGGCAGAGGAGATATCTAGAGTCTGATAGACCCCAGATTTCTCAAAAAAGAATATATGACAATGCCCATTGAAGTTATAAGGGATATTTGAATTTCCTGTGATTAAAAAAAAAATTAAAGGGACAGTGTAAAAATTATTTTAAAAAATCAAAATAACTTAAAAAAAAGGTACCTTACCCCCCCCCCCCCTTGCGCATGTGCGCACCTGCGTGCCCAAGCTTTGACCTTGTGCCAGTATGTAAACAGTGGTTGCACCATGCATGTGACGTATCGCCACGACCGTCAGATCAAGGGCAGTAATTCTAGCACTAGACCTCCTCTGTAAATCTAAAATGGTAGCTTGTAAATACTTTTAAAGCATTGCCTATGGATATTAAAAATGTATGATGTTTGTAGCCATTGCACAGGGCATGCACAGCTTTAAAGCATGTCATGTTTGGTATCTATTTACTTAGCCTACCATCATCTTTTATATTTTACCAAATAATTGGCCAATGTATTGTGTTTTTGTGCATTAAAAGTAAAAAAAAGTGTATTTTTTTTTAAATTTGCTTTTGGAAAATTGCTGCGCAAGTACTATATGACATAAAAAATTGCAGCACTCACCATTTTATTCACTAGGGTGTCTGCTTTAAAAAAATGTATAATGTTTGGGGGTTCAAAGTAATTTTCTAGCAAAAATACAGATTTTTTTTATGTGAACAAAAAGTGTCAGAAAAGGCTTGGTCTTCAGGTGGTTAGAAGAGTGAGTGATTTGTGGTGAAAACTTCTAATGCTGGCCATAAAGTGCCCCCACCCAACAAAATGACCCCTTTTTAGGAAAGAATGCACCCAAACTGTTTGCTGAGAGGTATGTAGAGTCAATAGAAGAATTTATTTTTTTACCACAAGTTTTTGAAAAATTACACAAAAAAATAAAAAAAAAATGTTTACACAAAATTGTCATTTAAATGGTTTATTGCTCACGCATGCCATGGGTGCATGTGGAATTACTTCCCAAAATACATTCTGCTACTTCTCTTGAGTATAGGGATACCACATGTGAGAGATGTTTTGGCAGTCTAGTCAAGTACAGGACCCCACAATCCAATAAGCACCTGCAGGCTTTTAAAGGGCTTTATTTCCTCATTACATTTTCTGACTACCTATCACAGTTTCGGAGGCCCTGAAATGCCAAGATAGCACCAACCCCCCCCACCATGACCCATTTTTGGAGAGTAGACACCCCAAGGAATTTCATAAGAAGAATTGTGAATAATTTGCAGATCTCGTTTGTTGCAACAAGTTTTTGGAAAATGAAGAAAGAAAACAAAAACATATATTTTCTCTTCTTTTTTTATATTTCAAAACCTTGTGAGAAAAAATTAGATCTGAAAAATAAAATACCCACCATGCCTCTTTTTAAATTCCTTGGGGAGTCTACTTTCGGGTGGTGTTGGTGCTATCCTGGCATTTCAGGGCCTCTGAAACTGTGATAGGTAGTGAGGAAGTGAAATGAGGAAGTTACGCACACTCAGGATTTCAAAGTGGTCATTGAATTTTAGGCTCCTGTATGTGTCTAGGCTCCCAAAAAGTCTCACACATGTGGTATCCCCATACTCGTTAGAAGTAGCAGAATGTATTTTGGCATGTAATTCCACATATACCTATGGCTTTTGTTAGCAATATATCATTTAAGTGACAACTTTGTGTAAAAAACAAAAAAACAAAAATGTTTTTGTCATTTTCCAAAAACTTGTGGAAAAAAAAAATCTTCCATGGACTCAATATATCTCCCAGCAGATAGCTTAAGGTGTCTACTTTCTGAAAAGGGGTCATTTGGGGGTGTTTGTACTGTCCTGGTATTTTAGCACCTCAAGAAATATGATAGGCAGTCAGAAAGTAAAAGCTGTGTAAATTCCATTATTTATACCATAGTTTGTAGACGCTATAACTTTCACACAAAGCAATCAATATACACTTATTGGAATTTTTTTTTTGACAAAACCATGTAGCAGAATACATTTTGGTCTTTGGTTGTTTTTTGGATATTTTTTATGACAGAAATGAGAAAATATTGGGTTTTTTTTTCAAAATTTTCGGTCTTTTTTGTTTACAGTGCAAAAAATAAAAAGAGCACAGGTGATCAAATACCACCAAAAGAAAGCTCTATTTGTGTTAAAAAAGGACATAAATTTCATTTATGTACAGCATTGCTTGACCGTGCAATTGTCAGTTAAACTAGTGCAGTGCTGTCTTGCAAAAAGTGGTGTAAATTGCAGTATCTATACCATAGTTTGTAGATGCTATAACTTTCACACAAAGCAATCAATATACACTTATATTGTTTACTATATATTTTTTATAGCCGAAATTACAAAAATATTGTTTTATTTATTTAGTTTATAGTGCAAAAAATAAAAAGCACACAGGTGACAAAAATACCACTGAAAGAAAGCTCTGTTTGTGTGAAAAAAAAGGACGTAAATTTTGTTTGGGTACAGCATTGTATGACCGCGCAATTACCAGTTGAAATAGTGCAGCACCGAATAGCAAAAAAAGGCCTGGTCATTAATGGGGGTAAATCCTCAGGATGACAAGTGGTTAAAGTGGAATTTTAGGTAAAATAAAACAAATGGGCAAACAGGCAGGAATTTTAATGCAGACATTCTTCTGCATGAAATTTACTTACCTACCTGTCCATCCCTGTACAGTGAGCCTCACATGCGCAGCTCACTGTACAAATTCGGATATGCTGAATCAGACTGAACTCCAACGCATGCAGGCAGGCCGCAGAGGGACGCTGCATCACTAGAAGTGGGGTAAGTATAGTTTTGCTTTAAGTGAGAGTCTTACAGACAAACCTCAGGACAAAATATAATTTTTAAAAACTCATTTCATTACCTTCCACAAATTATCCCTTCAGACCTCAGATCACTCCCAATACCCCTCATTTCAGCCCCACCTCAGACCTCAGATCAGCCCCTTTAGATGACAGATCACCCCCTCTTCAGACTTCAGATCAGCCTTTCTGCAGACAGCAGATAAGCTACCTCTCCAGACCTTCAGCTACCCACTTTCGGACCTCTGATCAACCCTATCTTCAAACTTCAGATTACACCCTCTTCATATAAACAGACAATTTCCAGGCACACTTACCAGCTATCCTACAAAAAAAGCAAACAAAAAAACCCCCCCAAATTGACCCTGTCTACAATTCACATTAAAAACAAAGGTTTTAGCTGCACACACGTGCAAATACTGTATATGTGGAAGCAACAATGCCTCCTCTGTAAAGTGCAGTTCTAACTCTTAAATTTGAATTTTTTTCACAACCTCTTCATACCTCAAATTAACTCATCTTCAGACCTAATATCAGCCTCCTTACTACTTCCAGCTTTCACTGCCCATTCATGCCTCAAACCAGCATAGCACCACAGAGCATACTGAAGGAGTCTATTCCAGGGTTTACCTGGATCTGCGGTATGTGAGGTTTTGGTCACATGGAAATCATGCTAGTGTAACCCATTGAAATGTGTATACTTGCAGTACATTAAAATGGACATAAAATGGCAATGGCCTGTCATTCAGGGTCACACACATGGACAGAACTGCTCTCTGGAACTTGTATGCTGTATAGCAGGATTCAAATGGTGAGCAGGACAGTCAGGGACTACATTTCCCAAGAGGGGTAGCATGTGGGTGGGGGGGATATAAATATCAAAGCCTGAGAGATTGGCCAGAAGAGTGCGGGGAGAGACTAAAAGAGAACGAGGTGTCCTGACAGCTAAAGTACTGATCTAGGCCATGGAGCCGGAGTTAGAGAGGGAGGAAGATCGGAAAGAGCCTACTAACCACCCGGTCTGTCACGCTGCTCAGCAGGCCAACCTGACAGTAGGAGACTAGATGGGATGCCAAGTCAGAGAGTCCGTTGACTAACCCCATTTGAAGAGAGACAGACCGCTACGATCTGCCAAACTACTTAATTGGGTGAGACAGACCCATGCACCCACTAACCAAGTGAATACTGAAAGTTTGCCACCTCAGCTTTCTACCTACACATAGTTGTGAATGTTATATATAGTTGCTTCAATTTGCAGTCTAGGTCTTGCAGCCGCCATCATTTAGATACACCTACATTGCAGCTTCTTGTACAAGCTGATCACAGGACATACAGTTGCAGGCCAGGATACAGCAGTGTCCACTGAAACAACAAGTTTCCCTTACTCAGCAAAGCATGATTGGCATTACTGTAAACTTTTGCCTTCGATGTACAAAGAGAGCAGTCCTTGCCTATAGACATTTATGCCAATTGTTGCTATTCATTACTTCAAGCCTGCCCATGTTTGGGACCCTATCTTAATTTGCTATCATCAAGAAGAAAAGTGTTAATTCTCCCCTTGTTCCTTCGCTATCTCTGTGTCACCATCTCAAGGAACTATATTACACACCTCAGCTCAACTTCATACCAGTTGGGCCCCAACAAGCAAGCAGAAGACATAGTAGAGTTCTTAAAGGGACAGTGTTCAGTTTCATATGAGAATTCTCGTTCCTTCCCATCTAATCCTTGTCATCTAGTTCCCAGGACTCACAGTGAGCTTACCTGTTTCTTGATAGTTGTTTTCTGCTCACTGGGGATTCAGCAATCCCCTCAGATTGGAGGCAGTGGATTATTTCTGAAAGCAGGCCTGCTAATAGTTATTGTTGCTCTATGTTGAATGTTGTTACTTTATTAAAACACTGATCTCAGTGACAATGGAATAGAATAAAAAGCACCCTCCTAGATTGTAAGCTCGAAAGAGTAGGGCCCTCTTACCCCTCGTACGTTGTTTGTTATTGTTGTACTGTGCCATGTATTGTCCCCCCCCCCTATTGTACAGCGCTGAGAAAACCCATTGGCGCTATATAAACTCGATGTAATAATAATAATAATAATAATAAAATGTCCATAAGTGTGGATGAGCAACTACAATGAGTTTGTATATACTTGATATAGGGTTTTGTGTATACTAATGAAATATTTTCTGTATTCATTTGCAGTGTTTTACTGATTCATCACCCAAAGAAGCATCTGAGGAAGCGTTTTCCCGCAAAAACATATCGAGCTTTTGATGTAAGGAAATTACATGTTGGAAACTGAATGGATTAATACTTGAATTAGTATTATGTCTTACAAAAGGTGCTTTTTATCCTAATTTCTTGGCACTGAGATCAGTGTTTTAATTGTGTATCCATAAAGTTGATTTATTATTTTAAAAACATGTCCCTTGTGCCTATAAAGTCCATGATTTTTCAATTCATTATTGTTTGTAGATAGGACATGGCACATTTTACAATCATTTAGGTTCCTGCAGTATCACCCGGCTGTTACCCATTGAATATCCTAAAAATAGACACATTAAAAAAATTGGAAAAAAATCTCAAACACTGTTGACAAAGTTTATAGGAAAAAAAAGTCCCATTATCTATATCCATCATAAGTTATGTTGTACAGCCATGTAGATATATGCCAATCATGATGATCAACACTTATTGACCCACTAAAATAAAAACATGTCAAAGAGTCTGTAGGTAGTAGATCGTGTTTGCCTGTCATCATGTGCTTTTTCAGTGGGTTGGCATCCATTGTTCATTGGGATTCGTGTGGATCTACATAGCTGTGCTATGTGATAGATGATGGAGTTAAACCATAGGTTATGTTTTTTGGGTTTTTTTTTTTGGAGGGGGGTCTATTTAATAAAAGACTTTGTAAAACAAGGTGTGTGGTTTTTTTTACATTGTAACCTTTTTCGTGGATGAGGAATCGGGTACGATGTACCCTTTTGTACCAGTGCTTGGCTAGAGAAAGAACAATTTAGGATACTGTGCTGCAGTTACTCCCCACTGGACTGTCATGTCAAATTAATGTCTACCTCCAGCCAGCAGGGGAGCTCAAAAGATTTTAGTGTAAGCAGCACTGAACTCTGGGAGGTGTTGTTTAGAAGAGGAACTCTTCACAGTCAAGAAACCTGTGAACTAAAATTCATAGGAGGAACTGCTAGGAGGAGAAGGAGAGAGGAGCTGTATTTTACTGGTCTGTAGGCCGAAGGACTTCCTCTTGTTGCGAGGAGACTGGAGAGTGTGCACTGCTACTCTAGTGCACACATTGGACGCTACAACTCTACAGCTGGAGGCTGTACATTGCGGTGTCGATAACCTGTGTGCCAGGGTTCAAAGTTGCCTAGGGGCAGAGCCATGTAGACTGTCTACTACTGAGTAACTGAGCTGAGGATTGCTTTATCATGGTGAAAGGCTGCTTTTGCAATTGAATTACCGCTGCTAACAGAAACTGAGATTATAGAGGGACAGTCCATCCACTTAGTGACTTATATCACTGCATACAGAGTCTAAAGGGACTGTACTAATGGGAACCACCTTAAAGGCTGGTCCCCACTGTTGCCCCGGCTGCAGCTATAGAACTATGCACTGCCTTCCAACTAGTTGCTTTACAGGGACTTTGCCTCAAGCACTCATAGTCAGAGGTATCTTTCTAGGAACATACATAGATACACAGTTATTAATATAGAGTGCACACTGAAATGGCTATGGACTACTGGTTGCAGAAGGGTTACTATGGGATTAGTCAATAATGCTGATACTGTGTAGTGTTGGGTAACTTAGCTAATTGGCTACGGTGCCCTATTACCAAATGCATTACTTAATGTTTGCATAGTTTAAGTCACTGTAAGATAACTAATTCCTCTAGAACATGTTTGTTAATTTATGAGAATATTATGTTTGACCTTAAGCTTTGTCAATATACCTACTCTATTCACAGTTATTCAGTTTGGTGTTTATTTTCTGGTGCTGAAACACAGTTGTGTGCAAGATATTCATATATGTGCTCCCATACGTGTTTGCAGTAACCATATGTTTAACCAGGTGTGTTAGAGGGTCCAAGGTTATTTTCAGAGTTAAGGAAAAAGAATAGAGAACCCAATATACCAAGCAGCTCCTGCAGGGGTAGTGCTACACTTTATTTATTCATATAAGAGGGGGAGGAGGCCCCTTATTTTAAGAGGAATCTGCTAAACCCCTGCCCGGAGACCCCACATCCACCTGGCTACGGATGTGGAGAACGAATCCTTGTCCTCATCCACATGGGGGGGAGGGGGTTCTTCACTTGGCAAGGTACCCTCTCAATTTTTTGGCTTTCTGTGCTTTAGGAGGGGGGTGGTGCACACTGACTTCCCCCTCCTCCTTTCCTTTCATGGCCAGTCAGGCTGCATCAAGACTAGATTCAAACTCATACAGATTCGCTCATCACTAACTAGTAGATCGTTCTTCCTTTGGATTTGTTGAACCATACTAAATCACATTTAGCCAACATTAGCACCTGAGAAGTGCAGAGCGTATTCCTGGTGATTTTGAAGAAGGGGTTTTGCAGTCATATTACAGGCAGTGTTGCCATGTATCGAGTTTCAGGAATTTGTTTCTTGGGCTGAGCAAGGGGGAGGAAAGCAGTTCTATAGAAGGGGAGTTCCTCTGGTATAGAAGCATATGCAAAAATGCAAAATAAAAAGTGCATATCAAGCTTTTTCAGGTGCTCCAATTGACGTCTATGGGTCCAAAAATGTTTGAATATGTTAAAAGAAACTCATGTACTATTTCTAGCATAGGGCACAGAGTATAGGATACGTGAGTATGAACAGAGACAATTAGAACTAACGGGATTCTGCAAAACACTCAAGTGTGAATAGGGACTTAAAAGACCAGCCAGTCATCTATTATGGAGATGATTTTAGGCTGTTCTAGTCTAATGTCTCAAAAGTTGCATATGTAGCCAAAACGTTATTTCACATTACTAAAAAAGTTGTCACCCCGCCCCCTTTGATTGACATACAGGCAAAGGAGACTCATGCTAGCATGTGGGCGGTGCCATACTGACATCACTGGCCCTACCTCCCAGCTGTACACACCACTTTCCAGCGGGGAGTGACGTGCACGCACACTTCTAGCACTGTGCACACTGCTAAGCCGGCACTAGTGTGTGTGTGTGTACAGCTGAGAGGTGGGGCCAGTGATGTCATGATGTCATGCCCATGGACCAGAGATTTTCAGAGAGCTTTGACAGGCTCAGAGATGAAAATAAAGAGGTAAAAATCCAGCGCTTTATTATTTATTACAGGTACTTATATAGTGCTGTCAATGTATGCAGCACTTTACATATATATTGTACATTCACATCAGTCCCTAACCCTCAAGAGGCATACAATCTAAAGTCCCTAACTCAAATTCATATATACACATACTAGGGCCAATTTAGACAGGAGCCAATTAATGTACCAGCTTGTCTTTGGAGTGTGGAAGGAAACCGGAGTACTTGGAGGAAATCCACACAGGCACAGGGAGAACATGCAAACTCCAGGCAGGTGGTGCTTTTGGTTGGGATTTCCAACCATCAACCCTAGTACTGCCAGGCGGAAGTGCTAACCACTTAGCCACTGTGCTTTGGACTGTTATTGAACAAAATGTGAAATGCTGCATGTGTTTGAGAAATAAATAACAACTAAAATCTATTGCTTATCACTGTCACTGGACCAAAACTATTCTATATTACATCACATACAGAATGTAGCGTTCATATCTGCATTCAAGTAGAACAACCTGCTATGAGAGCAACCTGCTATGATGAAACACTAGCTGGTCTTTAATATATTAGTAGTAGTTATGGGTGTGGTATTAATCTTCCTTTGTTCATCGAGAATAAGAAATCAAATTCAGAGTTTGACTGCATTGTTAATTGTTTTTATTTCTGTTATTGTGCTATTTAAACTGACCAATTTGGGGTGGTCATTGAGAATGAATGACACCACAATGTGTTAATGTGTGTATGGCGCTGTAGTAACGTGCAGTTAAAGGTGTTACTACAATGCACAGCAACTGACAAATCTCAATAGGCCCTTGGAGCTGATTCACATTTATCCACTGTGACAACCATGCATTATCGCACAAGTTACTGCAATACATAGAAACACACTTTACATATGTTGATATGTTGCGGTGCCATTCATTTTGAATCACACACCAACGCACTCGTGCACACATGCGTTTCAGCAAACTGCAAAGGTTTTGTGACATGTCTGATTTTTGGGACAGCCCCTTTATTGATGGTAACATGTGCACTAATGCTCCGCACAAGTGAGTCCTTAATATTATCTATGAATATAAGGTAAGCTACTTCTTCTTTTGCTAGGACATAGGGGTTTATTTACTAACCACTTGCCCTTCTGAGGATTTACCCCACTTCCTGACCAGTCCATTTTTTGCATTACAGCACTACGTTGTTTTAACTGACAACTGCACGGTCATGCAACACTGCACCCAAATGAAATTTATGTCATTTTTTTCCCACAAATTGAGCTTTCTTTTGGTTGTATTTGATCACCTGTGCGTTTTTTATTTTTTGCGCTATTAAAAAAAAGTCCAACAATTTTGAGAAAAAAACCTATATTTTTGACTTTTTGCTATTAAACATGTCCAGTGAAAAAATTTTAAAATCTAATTTCATCATAAATTTAGGCCAAAATGTATTCTGCTACATGTCTTTGCAAAACAAAATCCTAATACGTGTAAATTAATTGGTTCATGTGAAAGTCATAGCATTTACAAATGGTGGTATATATACTAGGATTTTCTTTTTTTATGTTGACTAGTAATGGCGGCGATCAGTGACCTATAGTGGGACTGCGGGACTGCAGCGGGCATTCTGACACTGTGGGGAACTGACTTGGTGTCACTGACATCCCCAGTAACACCAATACAGTGATCAGTGCTAAAAAAAAGCACTGACTCTGTACTAATGGCACTGGACAGGAAGAGGTTAACATGAGGGGCACTCAAAGGGTTAACTGTGTGCTGTTTCACTGTAAGCTCTGTGTGTGTGCTTCACTGTATTCACACTACTTTGGATGGCTATGCTGTGCACAGCCATCCACAGCAGTGTGCACGAGCTGACAGGCAGGAGAACTGTATTGTTTACATACAGTTTTCCTCACCGTCAGAGATGCTTGACAATCACCAGGCGCCGGCGAGTAATCACCGGCTGGGATCCAGTGATTGGCAGCCGCGAATGGCAGCGCAGGTAGGGCACGCACACCTCCGACTCGGAAATGTAAAATCACGTATATATATGTGATTTTGTGCACCTGTGCTGCCCTGTAGCAGTATATCTGCTATAGGGCGGTCGGGAAGTGGCTAAAGCTGGTTGACTTAGAATCTCGTGCACCTGTGCATGGTAGCCAATCAGCTTTTAACCTCAGCTTGTTCGATTAAGCTTTCGCAATAAAAACCTGTAAACTGATTGGTTTCTATGCAGAAGTGCAGAGATTCTGAGTGAACTAACTTTAGTAAATAAACCCCATAGTCCCCCTTTATTCATCCTCCATATTGTACACACCTATAGATTTTTGGTGGAATATTTTTGTCTAGCCAGTGAGATTTTTACAGCATTACATAGCTGCCGAAGATCATTCATATGGGACCAATTACAGCAAACAAATCCCTGAAGGTAAATCAACTGTAGCAATACAATTTTGAGTATGGAATCAAAGTTACAGGGGAGAGTTGAACCCAGAGAATGAATATGAAACAGGAGTAGGAAAGAGCTCATGACATTCTATAGCATAACTTTGTGAAATCCATGAAGTTATTTTACGGTTTTTATTTTTTGTGAAGAACAAATTAAAGCCACATGGTTTAAGTCTGTAGTTCTTTTCCAAAGTGATGATAGTTTTATGCACATATTATGTAATGAATGAGACTAAAACAAGTGTATTAGAATGTTATCTTCAAGTTATGCATACTGCATTGTTTCAAACATCGTCCATGAATTTCTTGCTTAATTACACATAGTTAAAAGCAACTATCTTAGATGAATACTTGCAACAACCGATAAACTACTATTTCATGAGCCAAATGCACCTGGTGACTGACATACCAAATGGTATTCCCTTATCACCAATACAAAACCACATGTATATATGAAATATGTTAGGTCTGTCCAACATTTTTCTACTTTTGTGCAAACTGTAGCCTACTGTCTTCAGAAAATTCCTTTGCCAGAAGAATTAGGTTTAGGCTTTCATCCACATTTGAATGTATTTTTGTCCTGGACTTAACTTGTTAACCAGCTTAATCTGTAAAATAATTTATTTTCTTGCAAGCTGTATGTATGGAAGGAGCAAACTAAGGTTAAGTTTGTATATACCTATATACTTACATTTTCTTTAGCAAAGTCCACAAATTATATGATTTATGAACCAAAACCTTTTCAATCTGCATGGCAACAGGAACTCTTCAGTAAAATAAAAACACAAAAGTAAAAAAGGATTTAATTATTCTTTTCACTCCTACTTTCTACATAAAGGTTGGCAATAATTAATGAGTAACACAAGTATTTGCACTCCATGCTGCATTCCATATGAGCAGCTTATTTCAAAACCCAACCTCAGGAAGAGAGTTTTTATAAACAAAGGTAATATGGTGCAGCGCTAGAAGAATAAAAACTGAAGACAGTCAAAAGTCAATGTGATAGTATCCGTGGTTTCTTATATAGGGTGCAGACTTTCAAAGCTCTTGCGGCCTTAAATAATAGCAATGCGCACTCACCAGAAACGCATGGATTATGCGCATGTAGGAATAATCATTCCAGATGTCAGATCCTCCAACATTCAGATGGCATGCATCCCTCTCACGGTGGGTCCCCGAAGACTCAAAACCAGATCCTGAGGTCCTCCTTAAGGTGTACCAGGCACTTCACAATGGTGGTGGGACTCTCTCCACTAAGTGGTAATGGCACCTTCTCTGTGGGGGTAGCAGCTCCAAAAGAGGAGCCCCAGAAAAAACACAGGTGCCAGAGATAGTGTAGTATATTAAAGGAAATTTATTTGCCTTAGCATAAAAATATATATATAGGGTAGCATGCAAAACCAGACCCATACAGGTTAAACAAGGATAAGGTAGCAGTGACTGACCCTTAGTAAAGATGTCCGCCGAGCCTCCTCGTGGCTCCGGCGGTGCGAATGACGTCACGCTCTGTACAGCTCCTCCTTAGGCCTTTCGTGCCAAAAGCACATCATCAGAGGGGAGGCTGTACAGGAGCGTGACTGACGTCGGGAATTTATGCAGGGGAAGACGGCGCGTGCGCAGTTAGCTGCGGCCATCTTCCCGAAGTTGCAGACAGTGCGCATGCGCGTAGATGGCGGCGCCATTTTGCCGTGGATCCGCGATATTGCTGGCAGAAAGGAAGGGACAGGGAGATTAATCCCATTATCCATTCTGGTCTAGCTAAAAAGCTAGCCAGCCCTAGACCCCAGGGAATAAATATGTGGCTGGTATACACACATCTTCCTTATATTGTAAGAGATCAAAAAGTGACAGTGCTCAAGTATTTATATGATATAACAGTGGTGTCTATGGCCTTACAGTGGCCCCACGGTGATTGGCAAATGACTATGTTGATGGACCACGGCAAGGTGGGTGCACTGAATATACATAATAATGACAAATAACAAACACACAGTAAATAATAAAATCTGGAATATAATGCATAAATAATATAAGGATAAAAATATGTAAAAGTTGGTGCCTCATTTACTCTGTTAGTAGAGTATGAGCGAATAAAAATTAAAAAGCTTTTGTACATAAAAATGTGATATAGCACTCTATATTCACATTCAGAGTGCTATATCACATTTTTATGTACAAAAGCTTTTTAATTTTTATTCGCTCATACTCTACTAACAGAGTAAATGAGGCACCAACTTTTACATATTTTTATCCTTATATTATTTATGCATTATATTCCAGATTTTATTATTTACTGTGTGTTTGTTATTTGTCATTATTATGTATATTCAGTGCACCCACCTTGCCGTGGTCCATCAACATAGTCATTTGCCAATCACCGTGGGGCCACTGTAAGGCCATAGACACCACTGTTATATCATATAAATACTTGAGCACTGTCACTTTTTGATCTCTTACAATATAAGGAAGATGTGTGTATACCAGCCACATATTTATTCCCTGGGGTCTAGGGCTGGCTAGCTTTTTAGCTAGACCAGAATGGATAATGGGATTAATCTCCCTGTCCCTTCCTTTCTGCCAGCAATATCGCGGATCCACGGCAAAATGGCGCCGCCATCTACGCGCATGCGCACTGTCTGCAACTTCGGGAAGATGGCCGCGGCTAACTGCGCACGCGCCGTCTTCCCCTGCATAAATTCCCGACGTCAGTCACGCTCCTGTACAGCCTCCCCTCTGATGATGTGCTTTTGGCACGAAAGGCCTAAGGAGGAGCTGTACAGAGCGTGACGTCATTCGCACCGCCGGAGCCACGAGGAGGCTCGGCGGACATCTTTACTAAGGGTCAGTCACTGCTACCTTATCCTTGTTTAACCTGTATGGGTCTGGTTTTGCATGCTACCCTATATATATATTTTTATGCTAAGGCAAATAAATTTCCTTTAATATACTACACTATCTCTGGCACCTGTGTTTTTTCTGGGGCTCCTCTTTTGGAGCTGCTACCCCCACAGAGAAGGTGCCATTACCACTTAGTGGAGAGAGTCCCACCACCATTGTGAAGTGCCTGGTACACCTTAAGGAGGACCTCAGGATCTGGTTTTGAGTCTTCGGGGACCCACCGTGAGAGGGATGCATGCCATCTGAATGTTGGAGGATCTGACATCTGGAATGATTATTCCTACATGCGCATAATCCATGCGTTTCTGGTGAGTGCGCATTGCTATTATTTAAGGCCGCAAGAGCTTTGAAAGTCTGCACCCTATATAAGAAACCACGGATACTATCACATTGACTTTTGACTGTCTTCAGTTTTTATTCTTCTAGCGCTGCACCATATTACCTTTGTTTACACTTTACATTTAAAGGCATTGTGGTTGCCTTCGGTGCTTTAGCTGCTGTGTTCAATAAGAGCGCTCACTATTATTCGTTTTTACCTTTTGAAGAGAGTTTTTATGTTTTGATTAGTGTATGAATGAGTGTGAAAGAGTTATAACGTCTGATATCAGCAGTCTGAATTCCAAGTTGGGAGATTTATCCTCAGTTCTCTATTTTGCATGTATAAACCAGAACAGGAAGTAAAAAAAAAGTAAAATAATAATGAAAAATATTAAAAAGATTAAAAAAGTTAGTTCATCTATTTGTTTGCTTAAGCACTGTGTACAGTAAACAATTGCCATTTTTTTCAAATAAAAAAAACTGCTGTGAATTTTCTCCATCCTCTTTCAGTCACTTGCCATTTGCATGCATTTTTGCGAGGGTCAGCTACTATCATTGCTCGGCTTAATGACACTGACGAAGGTGGAGCAGCATTTGGAGTTTATAAAAGCATCCTGGAAGCACAGAATTCTACTTTCTCTGAACTCAGCTAAATACAGGTAAGCACTCAGTGTGATTGGCTCCATTGAAAAATTATTGTTTGCATTTTAATGCAGTTATACGAGGGTTCTCTAAAAAGTTTCTGAACTTTTTAACATATACAGTATTATATATTTATATATATATATATATATATATATATATATATATATATATATATACACACAGTATATATACTGCATATATATATGTGTGTGTGTGTATGAAAGTGTGGAAACTTTTTGAAGACCCTTAGGAAATGTCCTCTACATGTAAATAAACACAAGTGTACCAGTGTGAATGAGGTCTTAGCCTTCTTCGGGCCATGTGTTTATAGAGTGACAACACAAGAAAAAATTGGTTGAGACACCTTATAAAAGGAAATGCCTGAACAATGAAAATAGGTTACTGTACATTGTATATTGTTATACTGTATATTGTTAAAAGAAAACCCAAAAATTATTTAAAACACTTTTATGCTATTATGGTAAAGCTTATATAAGATGTGACTGAGCTTAGATCCTTTTTAGGCAAAATAATTAAATATTACTGATGTTAGATTTTGCTAAAAAAAAGTATATACTTATGAATTTATGTAGATAATATTTTCTGTAATATACACATATATAAACATACACAAAGATGGAAGGTGGCTGTAGTAAATAATAAATAGCTGTTAGGTTAAGTTTTAGTAGTATTCTATTTGGTGTTTGAATTTATTATTTCGTGTTTTGAAATATGATAGGTATTTGGTACGACATATAGATGGGTTACCATCTATAGCCACCAGTTTTTAAGCATTTGAGTATTTTTTTTTCTTTTTAAATATGTATTATCTCCATACTGGCTCCACTGTCCTAAAGAATGCACTCGTAGGGGCCTGTTCCAACTAGCAATAAAGCAGTGCTAAACAATAAGCTATGTATCTTGCCAATCTTTACTGCTTTTCATATTATCACAGGGAACAACCAACCTCAGCATAAACAGATAATACTATGTACAAATTGTAGTATATATTTTAGATAATTTAAAGCACACACAGTTTGCATCATTATATACAGTAAACATGACAAAAGATACAAATGTGATCATAAAAAAACTGCACTGAATATGTATTAATATACACTCCATTTGTATAAAGAAAACATTACGGTTTTTTTAAAAGAAATAAAGAACAGCATAGCTATCAGAGTCAGAACTATTACAACTTGTAGGAGCAGCATTTGTGCTTTCCATGCCATGGGAAGCAGTGTAATACAAATAACAATATAAGACCATAGAGCGAGGAACCACAATATAATGTTGAAAAGTGGGAGAAGGTCTAAACAATTACAGTGGGAAGAAATGCCAAGAAGGGTACAATGAGGAGGTCAAATGCAGCACACAGTGCATCAGTTATTTTGGTATGCTACACTTTGTATACATCCTGTGTAGATGATGTTATGCAAATCCTATGGACAATGACTTTGTAGACATTCTTTCTACCAACTATGTTATTTGATCAAT
This sequence comes from Staurois parvus, assembly GCF_062004578.1. Taxonomy (NCBI): domain Eukaryota; kingdom Metazoa; phylum Chordata; class Amphibia; order Anura; family Ranidae; genus Staurois; species Staurois parvus. The sequence continues at coordinate 1,774,492 of NW_028318492.1, forward strand.
GACCACAAACTGCCCCAAACAGCTGTATGTGAGTAATGAGTGAGAAATGAGATTATTTTCAATGGATTGTATTCATACATACAAAGCAAGAAGTCCAGTGTTATTAAGATTACACAAATTCTGACCTTTGAAATGCAATTATATTCTCTTTCACAAGTTGGAAAAATCTAGTAAAATATCTGTAGATGGAACCAATGATTTTTTTTTACTGGCTTTCTAAACCTAGTTCTGCTGTGAAAATAACATAAAAAATTACTTTCTACAAAGAACGCATGCTAATACTGATTTGCAGGGAATATAAATTAAGCATTTATAAACATATTGCTCATCACAACGTAAAGTGTAACTTTTCTAAAGAAAAACAAATACATTTCAGCCTTCCAGTCATTAGACGTTGTTTGTAAATACGTTTGTTTTCTTTTTTTAGGCTAATTACATTGTCTGCAAGTACAGAACAAATTGTTGATCCTTCCAGAAATTTGTCTTTGCAAATTCCTGTGAACTAAACTGAAATCTCAAACAATGTTATCAGCTTTCCCAGCTATAATCTGTGATGTACAGAACAGCTACCCCATATATGAGGAGTAAAGGGGGAGGTGTTTGCAATGCAAACCAGGATAGCAGCCTAGGGTGCCCCTCCATAGATAGTGTACAGTGAATGAATGGAGCGTTGTCACCATGGGACAGGAAATGGTTTACCTGTAGGATCATTAGTTAATATTATTGTAAAAACGCCTGAAAAAATCAAATGCAGTCACCACATCTGAGGACTGAAAGATATTGATATGCTTTCATGTTTGGGCCCATACAGTAATAAAAACAACAATTAGGATGAAAAAATTGCAACCAATTTTTCAGCTGAAAAAGGTTTGTTTGTTTTTTGTATTGCTTTTGTTTGTATTGCAAGGATGTAACTCTGCCGACACTGCTGCCTCTTAAATGCCTATTTTTTTTTGGCATGGGGTTTTATTTTAATGTTAAAAGAACTTTATTAACAAAAAGTTAAAAGATGGTACAGTTGCACAACAAAATGCACAGTAATTGATAAACGTTCTACAACAGGGATAAAAACAGTAAACATTCCTGAGAGCCAAAAACAGACAATGGGCGCAGCATAGTTCAAACAATATTACAATAGAACAGGGGCGGACTGACAACTCATGGGGCCCCCGGAAAATAGGGGATCATGGGGCCCCTGTGTCCTTGCCCAAACTCAAAAAAGCCTATGAAAAAGGTACCAGGGGCATCTCATGGGGCCCCCTACTGACCCCGGGCCCTTGGGCAGTGCCCGAGTTTCCAAATGGTTAGTCCGCCCCTGCAATAGAATCAGGTACTTCATGCAAGGATGTAGGCGAGTTTTGTTAGGATGGACGGGATGAACCAGTCACAATCACTCTTGCTCAGTTAAGTCACACAAGTAGTAGGTTTAACAAGCCATGGCATGGGCTTCTATTTTAATGGGAATACTGTGCTACAACGATGAGCCTAGCATTTAGCTCATTGTTGTGGCTTGACTCCATTCACACGAATAGGTCACATACATTGGGGTCACAACAGGGAAGATCATTTTTGCCATACTGTGCCACCAAACTTCACAGTCGTGCCATGTGTACACCCCCATGGCTGCCTTTGCAGCTTAAAAGGTAACTCCACTTTTATAAAAAAAAAAAAAGCAAAAAATAATATAGTGTATATAATTGCTATACAGGCCATGTTGTAATTTAACCCCTTCCAATCATGTGACTGCCAATCACAGCAGTCATATGACCCTAAACCCCGCCCCGCCGTCAGAAACCCCTTAAAGGGCCAGGAGGCAGGGTGGGGTTTAGGGTCATGTGACCACTGTGATTGGCTGTCAAGACAGTCACAAGATTGGAAAGGTCTCAATCGCAAGGAGAGATCGGGACCTTTCCGTGAGATGCTGACACATGTGCTGGAAGCATGCAGGGTGCGTGCTCTCAGCACATGTTTATTTACAAATGGTATGCAAATATGCAGCCGCTCAGCATCAAGGCCCAGCCACCGACAGGCCACATATTTGCGTACAGTCGGCGTAAAGAGGTTAATTTTATTAAAAATAACCTGTTTCAATCTACAGTGCTGTAGTTTTCAGTGCAATATGGCAACCTGTGCTGGTGTACAAATGCCTCCAAAAATGTAATTTCCTGCTTGTGTCATTGGCTCACTGAATTTCCCAGAAGACTACATGCATACTGCGTATGTCAGATTTTAGGCATCCTTTGCAACACAAATTTCAGTTTTGACTAGATACCTTCTAATGGGTAATTATTTTTAAAGGGATGCAGACACTGAAGCTTTACCCATCAGAACACTGAGAGTGCACTAGGCAATCATGCAGACCCTCCTATTCAGAATCAGTCTGCAAAGGACATTTATTAGCTTAGAAACAGGTAGGAATATGCAATACATTTAGTTTAAATCCATGCAATGTACATTGATCACCCAGATGGGATTTTTAATTCTTAACAAAAAATTAGTTACTCCTTAAAGTGGAACTTTAGTCAGAAAAGTAAGTCCTGCTAGATGACTTCAGGCTGGCTCAGGGGCGGACTGACCATTTGGAAACTTGGACACTGCCCGAGGGCCCGGGGTCAGTAGGGGGCCCCATGAGATGCCCCTGGTACCTTTTTTCATAGGCTTTTTTGAGTTTGGGCAAGGACACAGGGCCCCATGATCCCCTATTGCCCGGGGGCACCATGAGTTGTCAGTCTGCCCCTGGGCTGGCCCCTTTGCAGGTATAGGTATGTAAAAAAATAAAAATAAGCGTCTATATGGTGTAACTTTCAGGAATATACTGTCTCACCCTGCTCTGCACATGCTAAGTTGCTCTTCATTTTAAGGCATTTTTAGGCACTGCTGAATTTGTAGAGGCCAATCTGCTGACAGACTTCAAGCAGAATTAAACCCTCCTATCGTTCACAGCCAAGGAAACTACTTCTGTTTGATCTGCAACTGCCATGGTGCTGTCCATGTGATCAGTTATGACACCAGCCATTTGATTGTTTGACAGCTTGGTTGAGGACACAAGTAACTGTGACAGATAGCAATTCCAGCATTGCAGGAATGTAACTGTTTTTTTAAAACCATTAAATCGATGGGTTTAGTTCCTCTTTATGATTTACTGCTGTTTAGGGGATCTGGCCTTCAGCAAAATGGCAACCTTTTGAAAGAAGAAACAAGAGCAATGCTGGAGGCAATTTACAGCGCACCCTAATTTTGGTAGCATAATTATTCATGTGGAATGATGTATTATTTTTTAATAAATTGCTGTTATGGGTAAAGTTCCGCTTTAATAGGGTTGGTAAAAACATAGCTGAACTGTCTATTTTTTACCACCCCCTACCTGCAAGTGTAAGCTGAGCATATATATTCCAGCAAGTTCCATAGCACTTCTTATGCGTGCCACAACTAGAGATACCCATGTGTTGAATTTGCCAACAGGTTGGCATTACAAACCAAATGGGTGAAACATTTACACAAAGGCATGCCATTAAAAATAATATTCACCCAGAAACCTTTTTCCTTTTGATGAGAAATGTTTGCTTACATTTTTTATTTGTCCATTGCCTTTAATATTTTTAATTTTACTTAAAACTCCATTGAACTAATGATAATAATACTATATTATTATTATTATTTTTATTATTATTAGGGCCTGACAGTCCTAGGTCATTTCACCCGTTAGGATGACTTTGTTTTTTTAATGTAAATTTCATGGCAAATTTAGGACAATACAGCCAGGAACTTAACAACTTTCACACCGCTCTTTTCCCAGACTGCTCTGAGGTAAGTGTGTAGGCCAGAATGTGCTAGGGTGCCAGTTATTTGCTGCTTTGAAAGAAATTATACCCAGATCTAAAAATCCTTTCAGAGGAATGACGTGACTTGGGCCTGGCATCCACTGCTATTAAGCCATGATTATTAACCACTTAAGCTCTGGAAGATTTTACCCCCATCATGACCAGGTCATTTTTTGCTATGCTATTTTAGCTGGCAATTGTATGGTCATACAAGACTGTACCCAGATCAGATTTATATAATTCTTTTCACACAAATAGAGCTTTCTTTTGGTTGTGTTTGATCACCGCTGGGTTTTTTATTTTTTATTATATAAACAAGAAAAGACCGAAAAAGTTGAACCCCCCCCAATATTTTCTACTTTCTGCATATCAAACATAAACATATCAAATACAAAAATCAAATGTCATCATAAATTTAGGCCAAAATGTGTTCTGCTACATGTCTTTGGTAATTTTTTTTTTTTATACTAGTAATGGTGGAGGACATCAGAGACTTGTAGTCTTGGAGTGATGTCATCTCGGCCAGGCCAATGACACCAGTTGGCAATTGAGATCTGGAAGCTGGCCGCCCGAAGATGTCAGCGACTGGTGGTGAGCTCCAGGGATGGCGCATCACTGGATTCAAGGCGAGTATAGTTCCGCTTTAAAGTGTATTTATGGTCAAATTTTAAAATCATATATTCATTCCCACATTACATTTATATTATTTCTAGCCTACTCCTATTAATCTGAATGATCTTGAAGTTTGTAAACTTAGGACTCATATACACGGGATGTTTGGAAAACACTTCTGAATGATGGAAACTGACTGCTGGAAAACGTAGGTTAAAAACGCCTGTTTAGCCACGGTTGCATACCGCATTTATGCGCTTTTGCGTTTAGAATCGTTTTTTAAAGATAACATCAGAAGACCATTCAAAATGCCCAGAATGCACTGAAAACAGTAAAAAATTAACTATTTCATACATTTTGAGAGAAATAGAGAGAGAAGATGCGGAGAGAGCAGCATGTGTTGAGATATCCTATCTTTTCTGGTTGTATTCACTATGGATCCCATCATGAGCATAAAGCGGCATGTTCTACCATTTTTTCCTTCACGCAAAACCTGAAACTGACTGTGCTGGTGCACTAGGTCATTTGAATACATGGAAAACACTTTGCATGCATTTCTGATGATGAAAAAAGGCTCTGGACAGCATTTGGATATGGAATAGTTAAAAAATGCTTCTAAATGCAAACGCTTATAAACACGGTTACAAGCGTTTGGCGTTGGAAACGCTGATAAAATCTATTCCTAAATGCAAGTTTTGGTGCGTTCAAAAAAACGACTGTAAACTCAACTGCCTGTAAACCTCTGTAAATGACATATTGTACATGGACACATAAAAAAACATTAGGGAGAGTTCAGGGGCTGCTGAAAAACATGCAGAAAAGCTCCTGAACGTGTGTTTATCAGCTGCAGTGTACATGAGCCTTTACTTTGTGAAGATCCACAAACATTTACTTCTTTGAATTCTGTAACACGTAATCACTATGCCCTGTGAGTAGGCACTGCTGTGTCACACATTTCACAGAGCCTGCCTTCTGAACTACAGAAGAGAAGGAGTTTCAGAGAGTGGAGTCAGTACAGGAATCACATCTTGCAGGTAGCAAGGTGCCATGGGATGTGTATACAGTTCTTAGAAACTGAAAGACATCAGAGGAGAAGCTGCAACACTTGCAGGGAATCCAGGAACTGGAGGAAAGAGTATACAATTTGCTAAGATTAGTGACTTTTTAGGCACTTACACACAAAATATTATAAATGTACACATTTATTGATACAATTCATTGAAAACATCATATAATATCAACAGCTGATCAATCACAAAGATATATATACAGAGACCAGCCTAATATCTACAGGAAATACTTACATGTAAGTAGATGAAAATTATGGAAAGAGATGGGCAGCTGCAGGCAGAGCACACAACATGAAAGGAACATTTTCAAGAAAGCTTATGTTGGGTTGTTAGAAATAACTATTGTTTGTATTGTTTTTACAGTGCTGATGCTATAAAATGAAAATGTTTGCTGGGACCATGGAACTCACATCAGAATATGTGTTACTTGATTTCATAAAATGTTAAGCAGTCCTTTTTACGTTTTGTGACCCACTACAATGCATGACCAGGCAGATAAAGATCTTTCTTACCTTCCAGCCGAAGTCTTCTTATCCTCTGGACCTGCTTTAATCAATTCCTGAAAGCACTACAATATTAAAATTAACACTGAACAAGCAGATATTAAAACACAAACAAGGGCATTGAGACATTATTTTTTTTATTGTGAGTAGAGTGAGTACCTAAATTTCACTTTATTTCAGCCTTTTGCAGTCCCTGTACAGCAGAGCTCAGATGGGGAGAGAAGCAGCACAAGGATCCAATCGGTTGTGCTGCAGAGAACTTGCTGATAGCAGGAGAGAGAAAAGTAACAGTAAGAAGAAATCAGTGTCTTGCTTATCCATTTACTGTCCAGTTACAGGCTAGGAGTAGGGAAAAGGGGATCCATTGCAGTGCCTCAATGCACAGACTTTGCAGCACTCATTGTTCAATGCGTTCAAAGAGAAGTATGGGTTTCAAAAATATAAACATTTATACTCATCTAGGTGGATGCAGCAGTGGATCTCCGGCTGTAAGGCTGAGAACTGAGCAATCAAACACAGAGAGTTAGCCAGCTGCCAGTCCAGGCATCTGCATGGATCCTAACTTTGAAATCGAGATCTTTCCAGAGCCTGGACTGGCTCTGTGACATCAGCCAACAGTGGGCTTTAGCCCTCTGTTGGCTCAAAAAGGATCACAGGAGTGCAAACTGCACTCCTGTGATCCCCAGAAGTACAGCTGAAAATAGCTTTGGATATACTTCTCCTTTAAGGTAGCCTATTCATTATGCACCCTAATGAAAATGGGTGAATATATGCACATAACTCATATTTAGTAAGACAACACACCACAAGAACAAGAAAATGAGGTCTCTTGTCCTGCTGGACAGGGGTGTGCTATGTGGAAGAGCTGTGTAAATCTCAGGACCAGATGAACAGAAATACAAATCCTTTGGCATGTAAACTGTTCCCATATATTGGTGTATTTAGTTCTTTGCCTGGGGTTCAGCTTTAACCATGCTGTAACCAAGTGCTGTTTGAAAACTTAAGCTGCTCAGTTTCAGTGTATCAAAGTGGTGGCAGAAGATGACATTCAATGCCTTGTCTCAATATGACCTATTAAACTAGATTTCTAGCTGTATGTATACTAATTGGGTTTTTTTTCTCTAAATTTGGTGTCATTTTGCATGGTGTCATCTAAACTTCTTCATTATGGATCTCAGACATTCCATTTTGTTTAGATTTTGCGTTATATAGGCAGGGCTGCTGATAATGGGGTACCACTGGTCCTCCTGTAGGGGCCCGGGCACACAGCAGGGGAAATGGATGCAGGAGGCAGGGGGTAATTACAGGAATGATCACCTGTGGCGCTCTCTGGTTTCTCCCTCCCGCCAGCTTTCAGCTGCTGGAGGGAGAGACACACAAGCCATCATTTCTGTAATTGCCTCACCACCCAGAGCACTGATCCCCATCATGCTCATATCAGATTTGCCCCATGTGCACAACCTGTGTGCCTGGCTCCTCCCACAGCGTTGCCGGCTTCTGCGGGTACAGAGGGGGGTGGAGAGGAGGGAAGGGGACGGTAAATATGTAATTTTGCATCCATTGTTTTCTGAATGGACGCAGAGAGTGATCGGTACTGATTTCTCGTGTGTCCATTAATAACTGAAGCATAGTAAACTGTGTTTACTATGCTTCAATTGAGGATTGAACAGGAACCTCTGTCTCCTGTTCATTCATCTTCAGGGCAGCTGAGGCTATAGAGAAAGGAAATTAAGAATCTGTGTCCTCAATTCCCTTTTCTGTCTCAAAGGCGAGATGTCAGGGGTCTGTTTAGACCCCTGATATTTCACCCAAGCCCCCCAATGAACAATTTAAAAAATAATAAAAATGTAAAAAATAAATAATAGTTAAAATAATTCATTAATTCATTCATTAAAAAAAGATACATGAAAATAAATGTAAAACATAATAACAAATTTGTAAAAATAATTTAAAAAAATGAAGGGCTCATCCACACTGGTTCTCTGGACCATACAATGTGAATGAGCGGCTCTTTTGTGAGGCTGGAGTGCTCTTGCTTTGCAGGTCCTGATTTGATAAGTGTGCAGGCATGCATGTGTGGCCCCAAATGCACACTGTCTGTGTTTGGGGCCATGCACCTGCATCCACACACCTGTCAAATTAGGACCTGTGTTCATACAGCTGCTGTGTCCCTATAGCATAACATAGGCTGCCTGCCTTAGCCACATAAAAACAAACCACGATACAGGCCACACCACCCATGTGAATGAGCCCCAAGATGTAATTTACACAGAGAGCTTTATTTATTAGCTCAGTACAGTTTCGTGTGTAGCAGGAATTTTGTAAGTTAAGTTAGGGTTGTGCCCACTAATTATGATTTTATTGTATTGTTAGTGAACTTTTCGTTTTGATACTTTACGGGCAGGGGGAGGGGAGGCGTGATTTCTAACAGCACCCGTGCATGTAGGTTTGATGAAAGCCACTTTCTGATTAGTTGCTAGTGGTGATTCAATGATATACATCATGTCCCTCTTTACCATCATTCCAAACAATATCTTTGCTGTGACAAATGCAATTGCAAAATGAATAAAAGCAGTGCAGAATTACTCTGAAGGTGCTGTAAAAAAATAGTATATTATTATTTGGCAAACATACAATAAAGATGTGAAACATGATAATCTTATAGTTATACGTTTCCTTTGCTAACGTATTGCAGGAAGCCAAGTAACATGCAGCACATAATAAAAGCAGAAACCAGAATGTGATATGTAAAATGCACTGTGTTAGGTAATGGTATGCCAGCTGAGGTATGTAAGTGTGTGGTGATGAATTACCTTCCCTGCAGCAATGGGACTGACATCTGTTCCAATAGATGAATTACCATTAGTTATCTGTCATGGGAACGTAGCCACTGACACACTGCTGGAATGTTTTCCACATATATCGTACATGAGAATAATCTTTTGGTGGCAATACATGGTATGTGAAAGTATGTGAAAATCAAAAATGTCGAAATTAGGTGATCTTTCAGTTTGCATATAGCAATGAAATCCACTAAGTGGTAGCATATACATGTATAAGAACATGCATCCTTCATTTGTAATGTATAGCTACCTCACACCACACCTTCCCTACAACCTCATGTAGACAGCAATTCTAGTGCAAATAAACCCTAACTGTACAACCATCCTGTAATGCCTGCTCCTGTGCTGATGGTCAGTGAATGTGGCTGGCTAGTGTAGCTGGACCTTTATTGTAGCCCCCAGTCCCTTAAAGTGGTAGTAAACCCAAAAGAAAACATTCATTACAGTGCAGATTACTGATTTTTAGATGTAGTGGCTGTTTTAGTTGTCTGTTTAGGCTTTCTCTCCTTTATTTTCACCTGGTGATCCAGTTAGTAAGTATTTTTTTTCAACAGAACAAGCTGTCCTGAAGATGTAACAGTCACAGGTATAAGACAAACCATTTACCACTGACAGGTAAAACTTATATCCCAAAAGGAAAAATTTGTTTGCGGTAACTTCTTATAAAACGTGAGCTGGAGTTTGGCTGGAGTTAGTGTATCCAAAGCTGCTATAACATCGAATATTACTCTCTAATACAGACGGAGAGTTACTGGACAGATTACCAGGTAAAAACAGAGGGGAAAAAGTCTAAAAATAATTTAGCCACCACATTTATTGATTAGTATGCTGCAAAATATTACATTTTTGACTTTGGGTTTAATACCGCTTTAAGGCAAGCGGGCCTAGCAGTACTTAGGTTTCCCTGGTGTTTATTACACAGTGCTAGTTTATATTCTCTGACCAACCAACATGAGGCAGAACAAAGAGTAAAACTGCAATGTATCTGTGAGAGATACATGTATCTGCAGGGGATATAGAAGACTTGATGGTACCTCAGTAAATGTGTAGTCTGCATGCCTAGGTGATTGATTTTATACACCTTTGGCCATGAAGGTGATTGGAACACCTGAATCCAATGATTTGGAGGGGTGTCCCAATACTGTTGGCAATATAGTGTATTACTGGAGGTGCAGATTGATGAGTAGCTAAACTTGTCTTTAAAAAAGAAACCATGCATAATGATTGTGTTCACAATACTTTGTGTTTATAGCAGGTAACTATATAATGACTAAGGTCCACGATTATAGTCACCATATCTGACAGGGAACACATATGGGTATTATTTATGTCTTAAATATAATTTTGTATTAACAATTCTGCTTCCCCATGTAGCAATTGTACGTACAGAGATGGACGCGGTCATCCATCTTGCCAAAGATCCTCCATTTTGTATCATTCTCTCTCCCTCCAATCCCCCTCCCTCAGGAATGTCGTCTGTGTGTATGCTGAGTTCATAAGGCATCAGGCACAGCGGGAGAGCTTCATGGTTATAAACCCCAATTAGCCTGGGCCCAGTATGTCTGTGAGACTCTTGCTTGGAGATCATCGTAAAGCTAGAAACCAGTCCTTCACTGGACATGAAACACATTCCAGAATAGCTGTAAAAAATACATCCCATTTAAAAACCACTTTTCATAACTTAAAATAGGGACTACAAAGCATATATTCAGATAGCTCAGTTTAATGCAAGTCGCCTGATATCTTACACCCCTAGATTAAGTCTACCCGAGAGCAGAAAGCGATATCTCTTTAACCGTCACAGGTAGATATGTCATATCTGATATCTAGACGTTCAGCAGATGATTCTGCTTATTATCCTACCAGTGGATAGGATGCTCCATGTACCTATGGAAGATTATTGACCATGGTATAAACGTGTGAGGGATTTGGTCATAGCAGAGTTCCCTGCCTAAACAGCCTCCCCAAATGAGGCGATTGGTTCTCTGTTTTAAGGAGACACCCTGCTGGTGGACTAGAAAATAGGCTGTCAGGCCTGAGAGAGAGAAGTTGAAGAGATCTCCCTTTTTAACATCAAGAACCAACTTTGGGAGAAAAGGCACCTTTTGCTCAGGACCCTTGAAGCTGCTTAAACCAGGATTGCTGCAAGTATTCAACCTCTCTAAACTTCTTTCTGTTATCTTTCTGTTGTGGTATTGCTCTCTGTATTTATATATATATATATATATATATATATATATATATATATATATATATATGCTACATCTTTTTCTGTAAATATTTTTATTGCACCATTTTGACCTTTTTAGTAATAAATCCTATTATCTGAAAAGTGTTGAACTGTTTCTAAAGCTCTTTAATGCAAAGAGCGCTACTGTGTGTTTTAAAACCTCTGGATATATCTACCTGCGGTGATAGTGTGTATCCAGACGCTTATTCAAACATCATAATATTAATGCTAAGATTGATGAGTTTCCTCTTTCTCTGTACAAAAAGGAGGTGGTGGCAGAGTGAAGGGTTAATTGCGTAATTAACCTGACCCAGTAACAATCGCTCTCAGGCTGCGGTACATAGATTGTGGTCCATTAGCTGGAAAATCTTTGTGCAGGGTGCAGCTGAGCCTGGTATTGTTACGCACGTGACAGCGTGGTTTTAGTTTGACTAGTCCTTTGGTCACGTGTTGGTGAGAAGGGCTGGGGGTCTGATGCCGCGTCCATCACATCCCACACTTTAGTGAAAGTAAAATGGCATTATCAGATCTGCAAATGAGTGAGATGCAAGATTTCTGTATTTGGTGTGGGGACACATTGGATACCTTCCGTTGCCATTGTGCTCTTGCTGGGCGTCCGTTGTGTTCCTGTGCCTTTAACAAGGAGAGGGCTCCCTCCAGGCAAACCTGCCCTTTCTTTAGCCATTGCTATATATGCTCTAACTTGGAGGCTATCAAAAAATATAGAGTTAGGATTGCAGTACACAGAGAAACCTTGGCGTAGGCACTGCGCCTTCAACATACAGTATATTTGCAAATGTGTGCAACAAAACCTCTGAATTTAATATGAATTGTTAGGGTCAATTTGATTGATTTGCAGGCTGGCTGGTAAGTGTGCTGGGAAATGTTCTGTTTGTTTTTGATGTGGAAACCCCCATTCTTTTTCATTTCTGTTCCCAGTACATATGTAGCCACTTTTATAATTGGAAGCTGGTGAACAGAGGGGTTTATGGGAATTGGCAGTAAACACACATGGCGTAATTTGAAAAAATGTTGTAGGAAATATTAAGTAAATGTACATATGGATTACACTGAAGTATTTACATTTGTTTGTAATTCTTCCTTAAAAAAAATGAATCTGTCTTCAAGTTTTAGCATAGATATTGATTCATGCATTCTTTCTTTACAGTTGCATAACACTCTCCAAGCCCCAAGACCTGAGTTTTGAGAATGCAAGAACATTAATTTTCTCCTACAAAGGACTTCTAGGGGTCTGCTTTCTATTTCATCAGACTGAATGCTGTACAGCTAAACTCCAGAAAAACTATTAAACACACACATATGTATGCACATTCTATTTAACCAGTGTTCGGGCTCATTCACATTGATACGTTGTGGTAATGCATGCATGGTAACACATATTATGTCATGCGTTAAGGCAACCGATTCATTTGAATTAACTTACAATGCACCAAAATGCAGAAAAAATGGACCTGCAGTATTTATTAAGACGCAGTGCACTACTACACAACGTAGTGTATTACTATGCTTCACAGTGCAGTGGCAAGGTGCCTTGGGGTAGGAATGAACAGCACTGCATCACACCAATGTGCATAACATGTTACTGTACATTGCAGGAATTGCACCACACCATCACACAACTGCCAAAAGAAAAATATGTAGGTTGGCATTGCAGGCCTTTATATAAAAAAATCTAGTTTCCTGACAGTTTCTGTTTTCACAGATCCAAGACAAGCATTCAGAGAATGCCAAAAGTCAAAGGAAAGTGACAATTTCAGGTCAGTGATTCAGAAAGTATTGAAGCCTCTGGGTGCGATTGACACCTAGGCTACTAGCTTTTCTAAAAGGAGGTCAGCAATGGTAGCCCCCATATTTTACTCAGGACAGAGTTGCTTTACAACATATCCAGGAACTTGTATTACTGTATTTATAAATACATTTCATCTTTTGTATGCATAAATACAAATTCATTTCAATGGCCAGAATAAATTAATATTCCAGCCAATTAAATGAATGAACACCAGAACACTTGAATGCGTCTGAACGTGACTAAACATGTTTGAAAAATGCGGCTTTAGGTGTGTTTTTCATGCTGCTTTCTCCTGCCAGTGTACATTAGGCCTATAGGAAGACAGTACACTTACAGTATACTTCAACACAAGAAGGATAGGAGGGCCCCTGCTCATGAGAGTTTACATCTAAATGCATTTTAAATACAACTTAACTAAGTACCTTCATTTGACACAATTTCAGCCTCCCAGAAATCCCCTGTATAGTAGCATTGGTAAAGGGAGGGCAGTACTTTGGGTCAGTCAGATGTCCTAAATGTAAACATACTAAAAAGGAACAGGCTGACTGGAAAAGAGAGATGACCTAATCCAGGGCTTGAAATTACCACCCGCCTGCTCGCCAATGGCGAGTGAAAATTATGGTGGGGGCGAGTGTGTCCCCCAGGGCCGTCTTGCTGAGCAGGCTGGGAGCTCAGGCCAGATCTGTCATTGGGACTGGGAGCCGTCAGACTGCTCAATAGCTGAACGCAGTGAAAGCAAAGCAAGGAGTGTGTGCTGTGCTCTCTGTCTCCCCCTAGAGTGCAGTACCTGGATCTGTGCGTTAACAACGAAGTACTGCAACTTTTTATGGGGAGGGTGGTGTGTGTGTGTGTGCTTGTGTGCGTCTGTGTATGCATGTACAATTGTACATGTGTCTGTGTGTATGTACATGTGTGTATCTGTACATGTGTCTGCATGTACAGTATGTACATGTGTGTGTACATGTGTGTGTACATGTGTCTGTGTGTATGTACATGTGTGTTTGTGTGTATGTACATACAGTTGTGTTCAAAATAATAGCAGTCAGACATCACTAACCTGATCAATCACTGTTTTTGGTAGAAATTATATTTCTACATGGCAAATAATTTACTAGCAGGTGTAGTAGAATAATAGAAATCCAACAGTCATGCAATGTATGTAAGTTACCTGTGAGTACTGTTACAATTAGAAGAAGCCTATGTGAAGCCAAGCTATCTGCAAGAAGCCCCTGCAAAGTCCCACTGTTGAAAAAAAGACGTGCTGAAGAGGTTACAATTTGCCAAAGAGCACATTGACTGGCCTAAAGAGAAATGGCGCAACATTTTGTGGACTGATGAAAGTAAGATTGTTCTTTTTGCGTCTAGTGGCCAGAGACAGTTTGTCAGACGACCCCCAAACACTGAATTCAAGCCACAGTACACTGTGAAGACAGTGAAGCATGGTTGCGGAAGCATCATGATATGGGGATGTTTCTCATACTACGGTGTTGGGCCTATTTATCGCATACCAGGGATCATGGATCAGTTTGAATACATCAGAATACTTGAAGAGGTTATGCTGAAGAGGAAATGCCCTTGAAATGGATGTTCCAACAAGACAAAGACCCCAAACACATCAGTAAACGTGGAACATCTTGGTTCCAGACCAACAAGATTGATGTTATGGAGTGGCCAGCCCAATTCCTGGATCTTAATCCAATAGAAAACTTGTGGGGTGACATCAAAAATGCAGTTTCTGAGGCAAAACCAAGAAATAGAAAAGAACTGTGGAATGTAGTCCAATCATCCCGAGCTGGAATACCTGTTCACAGGTGCCAGAAGTTGGTTGACTCCATGCAACACAGATGTACAGCAGTTCTCAGAAACAGTGCTTATACAACTAAATATTAATTAAGTGATTCAAAGGAAAGAAAAATCTTCAAACATTTTTCAGTTTATATAGTGAATGTTTGTTTGTAAAGAAGAATACAAACACTGCTATTTTTTTGAACAGTCTAATATTCACTTTTCTACAATTTTAATTAGGGGAACAACACAAATTTGATATATTTTTCTTCATGTTTTGATTTGGAGTAGAATGTGTAGTGTTCCCAATGCATTTGTGTGTATGGAAATAAAAGCTATTAGAAGGATTTTGAGCTTTATTCACTTTTTTTTTAACACACTGCTATTATTTTGAACACATCTGTACATGTGTCTGTGTGTACATGTGTCTGTGTATGTATGTACATGTGTCTGTGTATTTATGTACATGTGTCTGTCTGTATTTACATGTGTCTGTGCATGTGTATTTCTGTGTATGTACATGAATCTGTGTGTATGCATGTGTGTACGTGCCTGTGTGTGTATACATGTGTCTGTATGTGTGTGTGTGTACATTTGTCTCTGTGCGTTTGTGTACATGTTTCTGTGTGTGTATGTACATGTCTGTGTGTGTGTACAGGTGTCTCTGTTTGTGTGTGTTTGTTGGTACCGAGTAACTCTAAGGCCTGGCTAGTAGCTCAGGACTTGAAATTTTAAGCCTTGACCTAATTGATCTATTGCTGCTCTTTCACTGTCCAATCAAACCCTGGGGGTGAGGAGGTGACCTAGCTGTGTTGCTTAACTGCAGTAGAGAAAAATCAGATTTATAAGGCTGACTGTCTCGAAGGACTGTGAAAATCTTAGGACTGGATAAATAGAAATCCTACTACAGGTAAATGAGGTCATCCCATATATGTATTTTAAAGTTATTCTAAAGGATTAAAAAAAAATAACAAACATGTCATACTTACTCTCTCTGTGCAATGGATTTGCACAGAGAAGCCCTGATCCCCCTCCTCTCTGGGGTTCCCCTGCTGGTGTTCCTGTCTCCCCCCCACTGAGTGGCCAAATAGCAAGTTGCTTGTTATGGGCTTGATCCTGATCTATGCTCTGTGTGTCCATAGACACACACACCAGAGCCCAGCCTCGCACCCCACTATCTCATAGTCTGTGATTGACAGCAGCAGGAGTCAATGGCTCCCACCTTGATCTCCAGTGAGGAGGGAGAGAGCTGACTGAGTCTCTGCTCTGGGGCATAGTGCTGGATTGAGATCAGGCTCAGGTAAGTATAGGGAGGGGCTGGAAGGTGTGAAGAACATTGGTCAGACCACTGTCCTCTTCACCAATTTGTGACAAATGGCTAGTCAACCGCACGCTGTGCTGTTACTGATTCACAACAATGGCACTCTCAGCCTCACCCTGCATAAAGATTTTCCAGCGTGTTGGAGAACAATGTAGGTGCAAACAGACTGACAGCAATTGTCACTGGGTCTAGTTAACTAAGCAATTATCCCTTTAACCCCAAACTGCCACCAGATAGGATCGTCCTATCACCCATTCACAATGTTAGCAATAGTGACTATGATTTTAGAACAAATGTCTGTAACACACGCTGTCACCACAGACAGGTATATTCAGAGATTTACCAGGTAGTAGTGCTCTTCAAGAGGCAGGGGTTCTTTGCATTATTGCGTTAGAGGCAATTTTAACATTTTTCAAAATATTGTTTAATAATGAAAAGGTAAAAAAAAGTGCAAATAAAATATTTACAGCAAAAAAGGTATTATAAAGAAACAAAGACACAAGGCAATAGCAAAACAAAAGGGTTTGAAAAAGGAAAATACTTATCAAGTTCTGGTTCAGCAGAGTCCAAATCAATAAGCTAGATGGTATACTGTCTCTCATACGACTTGACAGGTGCTCTTTGGTTTGATGTCAAAACCAGAGCTGTCAAATGCAAGGGCAACCCCCTTTTCTTGTCGTTGAAGGGGATGTTGACCGGTCTAAAGTGGCTGCTGGGATGTCACTATGTTTATGGCTAGATACAGTTTTCTATAGGTATTAATATCTTTGAATACCTACATGTTACAGTCTGTTAACTTGTATATTATTGACCAGCATGCAATTACCTGGTGAATGGATATAAATATAACAGGTTTTGTATATTTATTTCTCCTAGGAGGGATGTGGGAGCCTAATCCACTCTGGTAAATCCTAGCATAAGGATGTTTGGGTTCAAAATGCGACCCATTAACTGACAAGAGGCAGAGATGTTCATTTCATATTTCCCGACGGCCTGGACATGTAGTTCCGGGCAGGTAGTTTCTTTTCACCGTTAGCCCTGCTGCGGGCAAACAGCAGGGCTCACCTGTGAGGTGGAAGCATTTGGGCGGCAGTGCTGCTGCCCAACGTCTTCTACACAGCCCACAATGCCAGCCTCGGCCCCCCCTGTCTGCTGTATGTCCAAGGCTCTGCTTGCCCTCCTGTGGGCCTGGAACCAGTCAGTTGCTGCCAGTGGGTATAAGGGAGGGAGGAGAGCCGACACATCCGCTCCCCTCCCTTTCTTGTCCTGACCCAGAAGTGATGTGACAGTTGACAGATTCCTGGCCATCAAGGTTTGAAAAGAATGTAATGCGGTGCGATGTGCACTGCGTTACATTCAGTGGAGCACAGGAGATGCATGCAGGGTCTTTTAGACCCTGGATGTGTCAAAATATAAAACCTGTCACCAAAAATCATCGCATAGGGGACTTATTGTTACACCCAAGCATATAACTCCCCTCCCAAATTTTTCAAGGCCCCCACCCCCACATATCCATGCACATACAAACGTAAAAGCACATGCCGAGATGCCTACACATGAAAACCACAATCGTGATACACATATTACGCCCATGCCAGAGCAATAATTCTAGCACCAGACCTCCTCCATAATGTTAAACTGATGACCTATAAGGGGCTTTAAAAGCATCACCTATAGAAAATACAGGGTACTGAGGTTTGTTGCCATTTCACAAGCGCATGTAAATTTAAGGCTTGACATGTTGGATATCTGTTTACTCAATGCTACCTCGTCTTTTATATTTTACAAAAGAATTGGACAATTTATTGCTTTTTGTGCCCTAAAATTAACTTAAGTGTATTTTTTACTGAAACTTTGTGTTTCCTAGACCTTTGTGACAATATCATGTGACATAAAAATTGGAACTACCACTATTTTATTCTCTAGGGTCTCTGATTTCAGAAAATATATAATATTTTGGAGTTTGTGTTATCTTCAGGCCTTAAATGATTTTTTAAATGTGTGCAAAAAAACACAAAAACAGCTCTGGCAGTGAAAGGGATAAAGGATAAGCCTGACACTCCCCTTTCCTGACAAACATCCAATCAGAGCTCATTACACTGCAAGGTCTCTCTCCTTCCTGCTAGTCCCTGGGGGAGGTGCTGGAGACAGGCAGGGAGGGGAGAAGGAGATAAACAGTATAATGTTAAAAATATTAAACGTTTAAGTTGCCTTAGAGTCCCTTTTGTTTTTAAAAGCCCCAGACATTACTTAAAGCAGATATAAATACGGGTTTGGTTAAAATGTGTTTTTTTTATCAGGACTTTAGGGGCAAGTAGATTGTGGCACTGATTTAGTCCTTGGAAAAGTAGTTTTTTTTTAAATTTCCACACCCCTGAAGAGATAAATATGACCTTGTTCTGGCTGTACTGGTATTTTTTGGAAGTTATGAAAGACACTGAAGTTTTTGAATCTTTGCTAAAAACCAGACAATCAGGAATGTGTTTAGGCCATTCCACCAGCATAGCTATTTACGACTGTTAAATATCTGATAGGATGGAGACCAGGCTGGGTATCTGTTAAAACTCTAGTTACTAACAAGGCTTGCAAGTCTGACACTTTTATGACGTCTCTGAGATGTGTATTGGGGTTAGAGTCTGCTAATCTTATCATAGCACTGATAAGGGGTGTTTGGCGTTCAGCTAAGAATTTGTGATTGTCTAAACCAGGGGTCTCCAAACCATGGACCTCCAGCTGTTGAAATACTGCAAGTCCCATCATGCCTCTGCCTCTGGGAACTGTCCTGTGGCTGTCAGTCTTGGCCTCATGGGACTTGCAGTTCCTCAACACCTGGAGAGCCAAAGTTTGGAGACCCCTGGTCTAAATTGAACTTGGTGGGAGGAGGAATTTCACTGCAGCTATGTCTCTTTTTATGACAAAATGACATGGGGGACTTGAACAACATGGCCACTGTATAGAGCTTTATGTATGTCCGGTAACCGATACCATTAAAGAGGGAAGCTGCACACAGAAGGTTTATTTCCTTAATGCACAGAATGAATTAACGTTAAAAAAATCCTTTTACCTTTAGAACCATTTAATAGCACATTTAGGTGTTTGCCTGGAGTTTATCTTTAAAGTGATATACTTTTATTTTATTTTTAGAAGATGAGGTCCAAACTCATTTATTATATGTAGTCTTTATTCTTAAAATGCCATTTTTCATGAGTCCTGGGGGCTCATTGACTCCTTTAGCTGGCCAGGAGCTAAGGAGACACCCGTGCCTGCACTCTACTATCCAGAACCTGTGCTGAGCTGTGTGCATCTAAAGACACACATAGCATCTGGCAAGTCTCACTCCTCTGCCCTCAGTAGCTATTGTGGTATAAGGAAGTTCGGGGACCAGTGTTGACCGAATAATCAGCCAGAGGTGGTGGTGACAAGGACAACAGGTAAGTTTCCTAAAATTAAAAAAATGATTTATACTTACCTGCTTTGTGCAGTGGTATTGCACAGAACAGCCCTGAACCTCCTCATGTGAAGTTCACCCTACGCTCTCTCTTTTCTCAGAGTGCCCCCTCAACAAGCTGACTGTGGGCTCGCTCATGAACTGGGCTAAGTATGTCCGCAGACACACACTCAGGCATGCCTTGCTCCCTCCTCACAGGATATGACCAACAGCAACAGGAGCCAATGGCACCCTCTACTACCTGTGTGTCCTGTGAGACCAGGAAGAGAGAACAGTGCTGCTGCAGATGGGACAATGTTAGATTGAGAGAGGCCTAGTTTATTTTTACCCTTAATGCAGAGAATGCATCATGGCAAAAATCTTTTGACTTTAGAGCCAATTTAATGTGTCAGGACAAGTCTGATCATTGGAGGAAAGCAGGTTAAGTTCCCAGCACAGCTAGAGAACTGACCACAGAGTGTTCCTTGTAGTTCCTGGCTAGTGTAGTCAGTTTTTAATAGGAAAGCAGTGGGACTGGAAGGAACTCTAAGAATTTCACACAAAGGAAGCAATACAAAGAGAACAGGATACTTTTCCATAAAGGTACATTGTACAGCAGGCACATATCAGGAATATGAAATGGTGGGTTTACATATTTAAAAAATGTTAAGCCTTTAGTGCTGCTTTAAGGAGGAAACTGACACTTATTAGATGTTCACTCAGTTTAGTAAATGGTTAGAAATTGTATTCAATTCAATCAATCAATAAAACAGTCATGTGATTTTTTTCCCCGTTTACGTGAATGAGTAATAAAATTGAACACAAATTGGATTATTTGGCAGCTTACTCTTTGCATACACTTATGCACTAACATAGACTTTGCTAAGCAAACTCCTTTAGACTTAGTCTACCTTTATGTTTGGGAAGCAGTAAAAACAGAGAGTTGAGCCCATTTTTACCACTCCCCAGCAACCCCTCTAAGCTGCAAAGGCAGCCATAAGGTGGTATACACAGGTTGCAGTGTGACAAAAAAAGTGAATGGGTCCACTCCACAACCGTCCCATGCCACAACTGCCAGTGCATGGTGTTGCAGTGTGGTACTGTGGGCATTTAAAGACTCATGTACACTGCAGCTGTCAAACACCCATTTTACAGTCATTTGATGTTTTTCTGCCCATAAATGCCCCTCTGTGTTAACCTGTCTGCCCATGCACACATAGGCTGTACTCTGGCATTTAGAGTCAGGAGCATAAATCTGAATGCATTAAAATTGCATTCAGGAGAGGAGCGTTTGGGCAGAAAAAAAAGCCTGATAAAATAATATTCTGTAGAATAAAATGAATGAACACACAAACGCTGGAAACACCTAAACATGTCTAAACACTCCTAAACATGTTTGTAAAATGTAGCTAGGCACATTTTTAATGCTGCTTTTCTCCTGTCAGGAGAAACGCGTTCAGGAGAGTCTAGTGTACAGATTGGAGGCAGATTGGAGTGTTGTTTGTCCTATAGACCTCAATGGAAATGCCTGAGAAACTTGCAACATTAACGTTTTACAAATGTTTTGTTGTTAATTTTCTGCCCAAATGCCATTCTCCACCTCTAATCTCCTCTTTCTGCTTTCTATTATCTGAAATAAAAACACTTGAACCTGAAAATGGTAGTAAAGGCTGAAGGTTTTTACCTTTTGTACATTCTATGCATGAAGGTAAAAAACCTTCTGTGTGCAACAGTGCCCCCAGCCCCCTCAATACTTACCTGAGCCTCATCGAGATCCAGTGATGTGAATGACAGCCTTGGCTGCCTCCTCATTGACTGAGACAGCAAGTGAGAGCCATTGGCTCCCGCTGCTGTCAATCACAGCCAGTGAGCCTATGAGGAGAGAGAGTTGAGGGGCCAAGCCACTGCTTTGTGTGTAAATGGGCACAGAGCAGCAGGTGCCCCCATAGCAAGCTGCTTGCTCTTGGGGCACCCGACAGACAGGAGGAGCCAGGAGAGCCGGTGGGGGACCCGAGAACAGGAGGATCCAGGTTGCTCTGTGCAAAACCACACAGTAGGTAATTATAGACATGTTTCTTATTTTACAACAAAAAAAAATTAACCTTATATTGCTTTAAATACACATGTAAAATGCTTGTAATAGGCTTCTAAAACCTTCATATACGCTTGCAAAACTCTCAGATTAAACACCTGAAAATCGTTCTGCTCAGGTATGAATGCAGTTCACTCTTCAGAAGGCAACACTTCTGTTAGGCTCCATGCACACTGGGCATTTTAATAACACTGGTAACGTTAGCTGTGTAAAGTCACGTTAAAAACGTGACTTTTTCAGCGTTTTTTAGCGTTTTTGTATTAGCGGTTAGCAACGTTTTGCAGCGTTTTTTCGTGTTTGCGTTTTTTAGAGTTTTTTTTTTACCAAATGAGCCCTTAGAAAATTATGCCCTATATATGTAAATGAATTGCAGTCTGCCCAAAAAGATATGTATATATCAGTCTTCATGAATTTCTTCACTCATATCTACTACAAAATAAGGCAAAACTTCTTATGTCTCTGGAAACTGAATTTCTATGGAAACTATACAACTGTATCTGCAGATTTATTATTAGCTCCTCTTTCCCTTATCTATTTTTAGCACAGCCATGATACAGTACTTTAATGATAATAACAGCACTATTACCTCTACCTTGCTCACAGTTACAGCTCAACAAGAAAGTTCTACTTTCTTCAAATACTTTAGTTTTCCAAAATCATATAGTTTTCCCTTAACAGAGGAAGCACAATCTGCTGCTTTTATTTCTAGCTGCCTCCTCAATGATGTTTAATAGTAACCAGAATATGATTACATAAGCAATCTGATATTATTACACATATGCAAATCAAGAGAAACATTTTTGGAGAGAGTGTCGTCATGTCTCCACCCCCCTAAACTTAGCTGTCAAGTTCCAGCCCCTGTCACTGGAAGGAGAGAAGTTTAAACTCAGCTACCTTGCTGAGTGTTTCATACCAGCATCTCTCTCATTGTGCTGGGGACTTGGGATCATGATTTCAAGGGTCTTTTTCCTGTTTCTCTTTGGAGTTATATCTGCACATCTTGGATATGCACAGAAGCTGCCAAAAGGCAAGTAACTGAAAAAGCAAAGCATTTTTGAATGTCTTTGGGGCTACTTTAAAAACAATTCTTGATAGTTCATAGACAGGTGAAGCAGTGTGCAATGTTATGTGATTTATGTTCTGAAATCCATCAATTCTGATCACTACCTGATCATGTAATGTGCTAATCTAACTACTACTTCTATCACTTTGCTGTGCACTGTTTTTTGTTATTGTATGTTAAGGTTTTGCTGCTTGCCATGAGCTGCATTCAGTTCTCTATATTATGGGTTATTATACCCCTTTACATGAATGTGCACATATTAGTACTATACCCCTTTTCATTAATGTGCACAGATTAGCAAAACACAGACACTCCCCCCTCTGCCTGGGTGGATCATCCAGTGTAATCTGTATTTTGGCAGATGGTAATTATACAGATAGAACAGCTGGCGTGTCCAATAAAAGACTCTGCATCTGATATTGTTTGGCTTTATAGTGGTTGGCATGTGTATTTTTTTCCACTTGTGTCCGATTTTGAACCATGCTAAGGGCATGTCCCTAATTAGTATAATCGTGTGTGGGTTGACGTTGTAACATGTTTGAAGTCATCTAAATCCTCTATCATTTTCAGCAAGACACTGCCATTGGGAATAGTAAAAGTTTAGGGACACATGTTTCTTCTTCATTCTTGACTGTGTTCCAGCCCAGCGCAGCTAGGAATACTTTACAGGAGTTGTACTGTAACACTCAGATGTTTTACTGTAGAAAGGAAGATTCAGATTTATATGTGGTATCGTTGTGATGTAGATTTATTGGTAAACTTTGTGCTAAGAGAATATTCCAACAGTTAGTGATGCTCAATTCTGAAATCTCCATGGAAAAATAGCACTATCAAAAAAATCGTATAACCATGAAGGTCAAAAAAGTGTATCTAAAGCTCAAACTTTTTAAAAAGAAACTGTTTGTTGGGTTATACTCAAAACATAAGCGACCAGCAAAGCATTGTCTTGCTGTAGTCCCCTGCTCTGCAACAGCACACCAAGGCCCACACCTCCATCTTTTTTGCATACTTCATCAAGAGCCAGCTGTCTCTTCCAGGTAGCCGGCCCCTGATGGTGTGCAGCAGCACATGCACATCTGCAGTAGGTTGCCTCAAAGCCTCCTGAGATATTAGTATCTCAGGATGCATTTGTAAAAAAAAAATCTGCTATTGCATGAAAGGAGAAGGGAAGGAGCAGTTAAATGAAAGTAGAAAAAGAGAGTGAAGACTTGTTTTTAGTTTATTTTGTTTGTTTTTTGTTACTGTCTGTATTCCCACTGGGGAGAGGCCCCCACGCTATTTCTCCTAGTGACAACTGTCACCAAGATAGAAAGTAATGGAGATATATGGGCAGCACAGTGGCTAAATGGTTAGCACTTCCACCTGGCAGTACTAGGGTCGTTGATTTGAATCCCAACTACGGCACCACCTGCCTGGAGTTTGCATGTTCTCCCTGTGCCTGTGTGGGTTTCCTCCAGGTACTCTGGTTTCCTCTCACACTGCTGGTAGGTTAATTGGCTCCTGTCTAAATTGGCCCTAGTATGGATATGTATGAATGTGAATTATGACCTTAGATTGTATGTTCCTTAAGGGTTACGGACTGATGTGAATGTGCAATATATATATTTATATATGTAAAGCACTGTGTACATTGACAGTGTTATATAAGTACCTGTAATAAATAAAATAAGATGTTATTGTTGTTATTAGAACAAGAATAAATGGTAAATAGTCAGAAAGTGAAAATCTGTACAAACATGCAGACACCTTTTTGGGTGACAGCTGTCCAAAGGGGATTTCCCCTCACTTTGGAAAAGTCTCCTCTCCCTGTAGGGGGTTATTACCTAAAACTGAAGAATGCAAAATCTGTTGCAGCTCTGCAGAGAAACCAATCAGCTTCCAGGTTTTATTGCCAAAGCTTAATTGAACAAGCTAAAGTTAGAAGATAATTGGCTACCATGCACAGTTTCACCAGATTCTGAGTGCTCCAGTTTAAGTATATCTCCCCCATTGTGTCTATGAAACAGAAAGAGAAGGGAAATCTTCTCAATAAGAAACTGTTGGAAAGAAAACCTGGCAGGGGGTTTAACCATTGCCTACTCTATGCAAAACCAAAAACAAAAGTTTTGACTTTAGATGTATTGTAACTGATCTTCTACAAGATGTAACTGAAAATTCAATTGAAATAAATGTTTTAAGGCATACAAATCAGTTATGAATAATCTTTTACTGCAGTGGAAAATGGGTAGTTAAACAGAAACAGGGAATTTGAGAATACAGTTCATCTGTTAATTCACTTTTAAGCTGGATTGGCAGCACTCTAAAAGACCAATTCTGGAACATTGTGCTGGATCCAAGGACTTCACTGAGTGCAATCAGGTGTAGAATTTGTTTTTTCACCTCTGATTGGACAGAGTAAGGAAATCCGACACGTAAAGGTAACAAAAGCATCTTAGACTATTTTTTATGTATGGGAAAGTCTGACCTAAACTGGAGAAAGAGGCTTTGTCAGGTTGGTAACAAGTCATAAATATTTGTGTTACTAAGCCCTGGGAAAAAAAGGATTGATAAATATTTGAGGCCTTATCCAACCTTTGGATGAGAACTGGGCCATATAGATCAACCCAAAAGGATTCTGACAAGGACTTGTACATGTGTAACTGGTACTGTTGCACAGGGACCCCTTATCTGGCTGTATACAGTGGGAAATGTGCTGGCAGGATGTCGTATTCTTTTCTGTACATAAGTAACAGTTAAATAAATGGCCAACGCAATTCTCTCCAGCAGAAAACTTTTTGACACATCCTCCCACCATTGGAATAATGTTTCTGCGGTGCAACTGCATTCCTATACATACAGAGCTGCTCATATCTGCAGGAACCCACTCCAATGTATAGCTAGCTTTAAGGCCCCTTTTACATGGGCAGATTCCACTCTGATCAGCACACAGATCCCTTGCTGATTGGAGAAGAGCTGGGAGTAAACAGACTCAGCTGTCAGTTTACACCCGACGACCCACTTACCTGATAAAAGAAAGAGGATGGATCCCCTTCCGTTTTTTGTAGTGGACTGGATTGAACCCAGAGGTAGGCAGGTGTAAATGGACACAAGTCTGCGAACGCCCACCTGTCAGTAGGAATGCATGGACCTTGTGATCAGTGCCACCTGAAAAATTGACAGGCAGACCTGTTCGGGTTGACCGTGTGAAAGGGGTCTTAGAGCAAGGTGTACATAAAAGGGCTTTGCACAGAACAAACAAAAGCAAAATGTATTTCCCACCACACTTAGACAGTGTAATGTGTTTTTTTTTTCACTGGCTAGTTGCTAAACATTTGCATTAAAAAAGAGGCTTTAGTTTAATAACATTTGGAAATTTACAGTATGCGGAAGTCAAGCTGCCTCATCAAGGCCCCTCTGTATAGTGTGGTCCAACGTTCATGTTGGAGCATATATAGCAATAGATAAATTAAAGCAGGTATGGTTAGAGGGATCTCATTCTTTCTTAAAGGTGCAGGGATACAACAGACGCCCAGCAAAGCACAATAGCATCTAAAAGCATCCAGTACTTCCCATGCCAATTCCAGCAGACTAAACAAAAATGGCCACCACCCCGATTTATAACTAGCTTTAAGAGTAAGGTGCACAAGGAAGGGCTTTGCACAGGGCAAATAAAACATTTACACTGCCTACCAATCAGCTTCTGTATGGTAACCCATATCCCTAACCAGACAGGATTTTCACCATGTCAGGCCAGCTTCTGTATGGTAATCCATATTCCTCATCTCACCTCCTTCAAGTTCTGATCGGTGGCTCATAATTCTCATCTGATAGAAACTGTGCATCACTAGATTGGAAGCCATGATGCCACACTAACAATAAAGATAAAACCCAAAGTGGTGCAGCATGAGGTAAGAGAGAGGAATGGGGCTTGTAGGCCTCTAGCTCTGCCGATTACTTTAGGTACTTCAATATTTCAGTGTTTTTATTTATTAGTATTGTATTGCAGTGTACTTCATTTAAACCCACGTGTTATGGAATGTACTAACCTATGTATTCTAGGTGTGGTTTCATAAACCATTAAACCACTAGAAAAAAATACTCTAAAAAAAAACACTAGAAAAACTCTAGAAAAACAGTTTTTACTCCAACTATGTTACGTCAATGATTTGCTGCACTTTCATGTATTTTCAATGCTTTTTCATGCATTGTTGGGAATTATGGTGGTGGTGATGGATAGAACCATACTAACATTTTGCACAGCATACCAAGTGACCCAATTCCAGCATTCACCATGTTGCTTTTTATGGTATTTACGGTACATAAGAAAAGAACTTCACCCCTCCATGTTTTTTCCTCTTACCTTTTTCACTGAGTTATCCACAAAATACATGCCCAGGAAATCCAGCAGTGTTCTGTAGGAATCCACCACTCCAATTCTGCACACCCAGTCCCACACCATCATCTTTTTCTCTGATGGCATTGGGAGCAAGCTGTCTCTTCTGGATTCTTGCAGCAGGGATCCTGATGATGTGCATACTTCATGGTGGATGCGTTGTAAACTATCCCCTCCTTGAATGTATGATGCAAGTATCCCAAGAGGAGGCTGCAGACAACTTAGCATGTCTTTCTCGTTTGGCTAGAATCTAGGACCTGTGAACAGGTTTCCCTAAAAAAGGTGTTAAAAAAAATAAATGATCAATTGTGAGAAAAATGTACAACTTCTATGCAGTTGGTGTACACCAGTAACAGCACGAAACACCATGCTGTCTCATTATATCGACACCCAGCAGGAAATCGTACCCTGGTTTAAAGTACAGGGAATATCGACCATTTATCTCATGAAGATGACATTTTTATACTTTTTCATGTTTTGCATTATTTGCTAGAGAAGGAAGAAATGTACTGTAGTAATAATACATACAGTATCTGATAAAGCTCACAGAGTATCTTCAATGAGGCACATGCATATGGATTTCTCTGATTAAATTAGAAACATACAAGAATATTTTATTATTTTCTCAATGAAATTGGCCTTAAATAGGGCAATTTTTGGAAATGTCAACCTGTCAATTCTGTTTTTTGGTCAAAATTGCAAAGCCATCAAAGACATCCAATGGTGGTTTTGATCAGTTGCAACAAGATGGGATCAAAATTGCTCAATGTAACCTAGTGGAAAAGGGTGATTGCTTTCATATTGTCTTAGTATCTTTCTGGTTTTGATTTCATCTTTTTTATAAATGGTATTGAAGATGTCAATGTATTGCTCAGCTTCAGTTTCACATCTGAGCTAATTCTGGTTGTTGATTGAGCTTGTAGGTGGCTTGGAGTATATGTTGATTAGATACAATCACAGTTGTGAATTTCAGTGGATGAAAGGTGGTTAAAACTGACTCATAATTGCCACGTGTATGGCCAGCTTTAGGAAATTCCATATTTACCTAACAACTGTTCGAGCAGTCTCCCTTCTAATTTACATAGAAAGTGCAGCGCAAGGGTTGCCACCTTGTCCCTTTAAAACCAAACACATACAGTTTTTGGCAATCCTATGTAGCATACAACCAGCCTATTTCTGCTTAACCAATTGAGCTCCGAAAGATTACCTCCTTATGACTATTTGGCATTATGCTACTTTAACTGGCGATTGTGCAGTCTTGCAATGCTATATGCAAACAAAATTTATATAATTTTTTCCCCCACAAATAGAGCTTTTTTTAGGAGGTATTTCATCAAACAAAAATGAAGATAAAAAAAATCAATGAACACCGCTCCAGGTCTGTCTCCTCTTCCACTACCATTCACAAACTGAACACCGGGTGCTAGACCTGTCCGCACCAGACTCCAATACACAAAGAAACGTTCAATGGCTGCACATCCAGTAAAATCACCTTTTTTTCTTCTCATAACTTATTCCACAAAACATGACAGGGATACAGGACTCAAGCTAATGCGTTTCACGCTCCATTAGTGCTTAGTCATAGCTCCAGCTATATTGATTGGTTTGTGGTTTGGGTTATAGCGTTTACAAACTATGAGATATACGTATACTGGAATTTTTTTTTTTTTTTACACTAGTAATGGCGGTGATCAGCGACTTACAGCGGGACAGCGGGCAATCTGACATTAATTGACACTTTATGGGAGCTTGCTAACTGCCACTGACATCTCCAATGACTAATACAGTGATCAGTCCTATTGATATGCACTGTCACTGTACTAATGACACTAGCTGTGAAGGGGTTAACATCTGGGGCAATTAAATGCTTAAATGTGTGCCTAACTATGTTTCCTGTTTGGTGCTTTTACTAGGGGATGCTTTGCAGGGAAAAAAAAAAGCAGCACATCTCCACTGTCAGAAGAGAGCTTTTTACATACACAAACTCTCTCTTGTCACTTGTTCCAACGATCGGTGGGTCCCAGCCATAAATCATTGTCCAGGAACCGCTGATCGTCTTGTGCTGTAGGCAATGACAGCACAGCCGAGTGTGCGCGCGCATGCACACACCTCCTACCTGAAAATGCATAAAGATGTATATATACGTGATTCTGCACAGATGGCCCACACTGTTGCAGTAACACTATAGTGCATGGTCCACAAGTGGTTAAAGAGACCTCCCCCCCTTCAATACACTGACAACAATAATAAAATGCATTTAATCAAATACGTTTACATACCTCAAGCTTTTTCTTTAATGGTCTTTCACACTATCATTGTTCCATGCTACTTTTGATCCACTTACTGTGCCACCAATAAAAAAAGAACCTTATTGTTGACTGGCTTACGTAAGGATTTAAATAAATATTTTATTTTCCATGCTGCAAAAGATTTTTGTTTTGAGGGAGAAATATCCACCTTTCCAGAGTACAATTGCTTCTGAATAGGTGGCAGTTGTTTAATGTGGATAGGGAAATTGATTGATTGTGTCATGTTCAACCTAGATTCCTACTTTTTATGTTCTGAAAAATTAGTTGTTTGTTCACCGTGTCATTTCCTGACTGATTCCTGAATAGGACCACCTCAGTATTCTAATGAGGAAAGCAGCAGAATCTGCATCCCTGTAGAATACATGTCTTAGGGAGTTTTCTCTCACCAAGAATGAAATTACTATTTTAGTGAAGATCTCTGATTTTCTCAGATGTCTGCACCAAGATACTAATAACAATCTTGGTGCAGACATCTGAGAAAATCAGAGATCCAATCACAAAAGCATGACATTTCTGAGGTCACCAATAGAGTACAGAACATCAGGTTGCCATATTGCAATTACAGTGGCTGCAGATTGAAATGGACATGTATTTTGTAATAACATTAAATTACAAAATGGCTTTTTCAGTAATTTTATATGCAATATCATTTGCTTAAATGAAAATGGAGTTAATGTACCACAACACTGCAACATTTATGCAGCAGTCTGTGTAATTTCCAGTAAACACAAGGAATCCCCAGAAAAGTGTCTTTCATTAAACTCTTGAAAGCAATTAAAGCAGCTGGTCAATTTTAACTAATGTTTTTCACTTTATTAATGTGAACAAGTCTTTCATTGTGGCATAAAATATTTAGGTTAAAAAAACCAATAGGTGCAATAATTATAATAATACAAAGTGACCAAAATATGATTGATGTTTAATATTAGTATAGATATTATGTGTTATTTCTACAGGATCCAAAATGGCAATGCTCCCAAATAAGACAAATTTAGACCCTTGGAGGCAGAATGTATTGGGTCCTTTTTAAAAATATCATGAACACTTCTGTGATATATAACTATATTATTTGAGTTCTTTTATGACGGAATTGGTTAGTTCCACTAGAAGCATCAAGTTATGACAGTGGTGTTGATGATGTCAGTGTTGGTGTAGCTGAAACTAAGTTTGGGCTGTAGCAGGGAAATGGAGCATGGAAAGACACATACACAAAAATGTCCAGCAGGTCTCTA
Organism: Staurois parvus; assembly: GCF_062004578.1. Lineage (NCBI taxonomy): Eukaryota > Metazoa > Chordata > Amphibia > Anura > Ranidae > Staurois > Staurois parvus. The sequence continues at coordinate 1,804,982 of NW_028318492.1, forward strand.
TAGAAAAAGATTGTTAGGCTTGGAGTAAAAGGAGAAGCATTTGTAATAGGTTGAGTAACTTAGGAGTGTCAAAGCTTGGGCAAGAATGCCTGTCAGCAAGAACCCTCCTCAGTCCTTGTCTACTACTGATCAGGTTTGTGCTTTCTATGCTGCATGATAGTTGCTCTCATTAATGTTCTGTGGATAGAAAACACTATACATATTTGATAATAAGAAAGAAACGTAAAACTCAAAACATGGGAGATGAAAGCCAAAAGAATGTCCTGGGGCCGCGTCTGCATTTAAATGTTTGTAAAGTCCTTATTTTGGCAGCTTCTGAGTTACATTAGTGTTAGCAGTGCAATAACGAGCTGTGATCCTTTCCAAGGTAAAAAAAACCATACAATTCAATTCTCACTCATTCTGGAAGATACAGCAATGTGTATGCCCAAACTATGCAGATGTTTTACATTTTACTTTCTTGTTACTTGGAATATCTCTGTAACCATGTTAACTGTACACTTCTGGGAGTGGAGTGAACCCAACGTCTGATCTTCCAGTCTTGGTATGTTCTACGGTATATGGTTGTTTCTGATAATTTGTTAACTTGGTGCAGCATGTAGAAGATTGCAGCCTGTAGACAGTTAACTACAGGCGGCAGTATCTCCTTGTAAAAATATACATATTCAGTGTAAAAATGGTGTTTAGGAAAAAATCAGAGGTTCACTGTATATTTAAAGGAAACCTTTCCGAGAAAAAGATAGATGCAATAGCTGGCTTCTCATTCTGCAAATGCTAGTTGCCTGACCATCATTTGGATCCTCCAACTTTAATAATCACTAATGCTAAACAAGTATGCTACTAAGGATTCTGACTTTTCAGATCTGTATACTTAATTCTGTTCATTCTCTCAGATAGCGTTAACGCTAATTGTTCATCATAACAACCCGTTAACTAATATTTTTAGAAGGACATTGGCAATAGCAGTCTAAATTCTTTTCTCATGAAGGCTCTACTTTAAAACCCAACTGTGGCCAATACACTTTTTGCTTTTTATGAAGAGGGTAAAACGTATTGCTCTCTGTTCCCTCATTGGTGATATTTTCCCTCACTTCCTGACCTGGTGAGACAAGGACAAGAAACAGTAAAGGGAAGACAAGCAGAACAATAAAAACCTAAAAAAAGTTCTACCCCACTACCATGCCTTTTCTCTTTTTGAGATGGACTTGGAATCTTATTGTTGTGCACGTGTAAATCTCAAGGTTCTCCCATGACTGCCTCCTCAATCAAGGCCTCATTCTATGACTTATTTGATATGGTACAGCCTGTCTGTCTAGGCTATCAATAAATATTTCAACAATCCTATCTCACTGCACCTACCTTTGCTACAACTCTTGAGAAGCCCATTATTTTTGCCTGGTCTAAAGTCTCCTGGTGATTTGGCTGGTGGAGCTCCAATATGATTCAGCATTTGTGTTTTTTTAACACTTTCTGTTTATAGCTGGTTCAAAAATAGAAAAAAAAAGCAGGCTCCCCATTAGGAAATTTTCAGATACATGCAAATTAAACATTGGCTCTTATCACTGACATCCAAAAAAGACTTCGCTATCCAGCTATTTAGGAGTACATTTGCCATCATACACCTCTCTTCCCCAAATTGATCTCTATAATTTATTCCCAATTTAATTGTCAAGCACACGGATCACACTTACGTTTCCAAATGGCAGTGTGATCTCTAAGGTATTAAAAACTAGGAGGATTGGCAATAAATATGGTCCACTGTTGCCTCCTGCTCCATTCATATAACCTCCACCAAAGCTGCATTCAAGGTCCTTGCTTCCTGGTACCTGGTGCCTTACAAACTGGTGAGTCTTCACCCCGCTCATCTGAGAATCCAAATGATGGTCAGGCAACTAACATTTGCAGAATGAGAAGCCAGTTGTTACAGCCTCTATATTTTTCTCAGGAAAGGTTACTTTAAATATACACATTTTTTTTTGCTACTCAGCACTTTGCGAGTTTAACTGGCAATTGCTCGGTCATGCAACAGTGTACCCAAATTACATTTATATAATTTTTTTTCACACAAATAGAGCTTTCTTATGGCAGTATATAATCACCACTGAATTTTGTTATTTTGTATTATATAAATGAAAAAATACAGAACATTTGGAAAAAAATGTTTTTCTTAGTTTCTAGGATAACATTTTGCAAACAAACAATCTTTCTTCATAAACTTAGGTCAAATGTAGTCTGCTACATTTCTTTGGTAAAAATAACCCAAATCCATGTACTGTATATACAGTGGGGATTGAAAGTTTGGGGACCACAGCTAAAAATTTGTATTAATGTGCATAAAGAAGCCAAGGAAAGATGGAAAAATCTCCAAAAGGCATCAAATTACAGATTAGACATTCTTATAATATGTCAACAAAAGTTAGATTTTATTTCCATCATTTCCACTTTCAAAATAACAGAAAACAAAAAAATGGCGTCTGCAAATGTTTGGGCACCCTGCAGAATTTATAGCATGCACTGCCCCCTTTGGCAAGTATCACAGCTTGTAAACGCTTTTTGTAGCCAGCCAAGAGTCTTTCAATTCTTGTTTGAGGTATCTTTGCCCATTCTTCCACTGTACATATGTATGTATAGTCTGTGTGCAAGTTATAGAGTCTAAGAACTGTGGTATATATATTTTTGAAAATATATCAATCCTGATATACTGACTGCCTCATTTCTTCAGGCCCTAAATGCCAGGACAGTATAAATATCCCTGATGGACCCCTTTTTGGAAAGAAGAAAGTCCAAAGTATTTAGTAAGAGGCATGGCGGGTTTGGCAAGTTGTAATTTTTAGTCACAATTTTTTGGAAAATTAATAAATTAAATAAAATTTGGGGTTTTTTTTTACATACTGTCATCAGTTCAGTACAGCATTATCATATGACTGGTGTGGTGATGATGAGGGATACTGACAGTTTACAGTGTGTAAAAAAAAAAAAAAGAGATAATTTTTTATTAAATATTTAAATTTTTTTCTGTTTTTTTAGTTTTTTTCTTCCTTTATGTATATATATTTTTTACATACTGTCATCAGAGTAGTTCAGTGTCATCATACTGATATTGTGCTACTCTGGGGGGGTTATTAGGGATTTTTTGTTTTACACTGTAGTTGCTTATGAGAGTGATGATCACAATTGTTTTAGCTGTCATGAATCGTTTTCATTCATGACAGCTTGCTTTCTATTGTGATGCTGTGATTGGCTACAGCTGTCACATGGTACAAGGCCACTGTGACTAGCCTTGTACTATGTGATCAATCACAATACTAAACAAACTGTCATGAATGACTGCCATTCAAGACAGTTTTGTTTGCATGTTATCATGTGATCGCTATTATTGCTTATAGCAATCGCATGATACCAAGCATTGTGATTCCAGGATCGCACCGCTACACACCTCAGGGTGTGCCCAGTGCGCATGAGCAGGATGATGTCACTGTACCTGCTCATGTTGGCGACCAGCGGTAAATGTTAATAACCCTTTCCCAATAGCCCCCTAATTTACACTTCTACATCTCACACCCCCCTTTCTTGCTACACCTCAATTTGAATTAATGTGACACTAAACTCTAGTTTAAAAATATATTCTATTCAAGCATGTATTCCTAACTCAAAAAGGGACAATCTATTTCTCTCAGCCTCCTCCAAATCTCCAAATTATTTTTTGTTTGCTATTGTGATCTGACTCCTTGTTAGAGGGTGGTTCATTCTCCATGATCCCACTGTAAGTTGGAGCATAGCCACCCTCTCTTTCTCCCACCAAAGATGAACTAGGAACTATGGAATTTGTAGTGTGGATACAGCAGTACATATGAACACAAGTAGCACGCAGTGCTTTTTCCCAACAATTGGAAGTGAAAGGAAAAAGGAGAAGTTTGGGAGCTCAGAGGACATTACAAGGAGACAGAGAAACTACAGTTCTTTTTCATTAGAAATATTTAGACAGAATAAAGGTAAATAAAGCTCCTGGACCACATGGCATACACCCTCAAGTCCTTAAATAATTGAGCTCTGTAATTTCAAAGCCATTGTTTCTCGTTTTTAGGGACTCTTAATGATTGGCATAGTACCTCTGGATTGGCGTAAAGTCAATATGGTGCCTATATTTAAAAAGGGATCAATTCTTTACCAAGTAATTATAGACCTGTTAGTTTAACTTCTATAGTTGGGAAGATACTGGAGAGTTTAATAAAGGACCACATAGACAGCATGGATTCATGAAAGACAGAAGTTGTCAAACAAATCTGATTTCTTTTTATGAGGAGGTGAGCAAAACCTTGGACAGAGGGGTGGCAGTGGACGTAGTATACTTGGATTTTGCAAAAGCATTTGACACAGTTCCCCATACACGGCTAATGTGTAAGGTAAAGTCTATGGGCTTGGAAAAATCTGTATGTAAATGGATAGAAAACTGGCTAAAGGACCGTATTCAGAGAGTAGTGGTTAATGATTCATACTATGCTATGAATGGTCTAGGGTTGTCAGTGGTGTACACCAAGGTTCAGTGTTACTTTTTAATATATTTATAAACAATATAGAGTCTGGGATTAAAAATCCCATTTCAGTCTTTGTAGACGACACCAAGCTGTGCAGTGGAATAACGTCCTTACAGGATGTCTTCAACTTCCAAGCCGACCTCAATGCACTATTTAATTAGGCAACTATGTGGCAAATGAGGTTTAATGTTGATAAATGTAAGGTTATGCACTTGGGGGCTAAGAATATGCATGCATCATACTTACTAGGGGGAGTACAACTGGGGCAATCAATGGTGGAGAAGGATCTGGGAGTTCTGGTAGATCACAAACTTAATAATGGCATGCAATACCAAGCTGCGGTTTCTAAAGCGAGCAAAATCCTCTCTTGTATCAAAAGAGGTATAGACTCCAGAGAGAGAGATATCATATTACCCCTGTACAATTAATTAGTAAGACCTCATCTGGAATATGAAGCTCAGTTTTGGGCACCAATTCACAAAAAGAACATTGAGGAACTGGAGAAAGTACAGAGAAGGGCAACCAAACTGATAAGAGGCATGGAGGAGATCAGCTATGAGGAAAGATTAGAGGAACTGAATTTATTCTTGAGAAGAGGAGATTAAGGGGGGATATGATCAACATGTATAAATACATTAATGGTTCATATAGTGAACACGGTATAGAGTTATTCATCCTGACGTCATCTTAGAGGACAAGGGGGCACTCTTTACGTCTGGAGGAAAAGAGATTTATTCTCCAAATACGGAAAGGGTTCCTCACAGTAAGAGCTGTGAAAATGTGGAATAGACTCCCTCAAAAGCTAGTTCTGGCCAGCTCAGTGGATTTCTTTAACCACTTGCCCTCCATAGGAGTAAATCCTCCTGACCAGGCCATTTTTTCATTATGGCACTGCGTTATTTTAACTGACAATTGCGCGGTCATGTAACTCGGCATGAAGATGAAATGTACGTCCTTTTTTCTCACAAATAGAGCTTTCTTTTGGTGGTATTTGACCACCTGTGCTGTTTTATTTTTTGCGCTATAACAGAAAAGACCAACATTTGCTTTTGTCCAGTAAAAACATTTAAAAAAATAAAATTTTGTCATAAATTTAGGTGAAAATGTATTCTGCTACATGTCTTTGCTAAAAAAAAAATCCCAATACGTGTAAATGAATTGGTTTAAATGAAAGTTATAGAAATGGTATATATACTGGGTTTTTTTTTATTTTCTATTTTTACTAGTAATGGCGGCAATCAGCGACTTATAGCGAGACTTCGGGACTGCAGTGGGCATTCTGATACTGCGGGAACTGACTTGGCTCCTTTTGGCTCCTTCTGTAATCAAGAGAGCTGTGATTGTTTGGTCTGGTCTCACAGGCTGGGAGTCTGATTGCTTCCCCCTGCCTCTAGCAATAGTTTATAAAGCCTAAGGTGGAAGAATTCAAATAGCCAGCCTGAATATTGATCAGTGTGCCCAAATGGTGGCTGGGAAGCTGATAATTAGTCTGAAACCATGAGAGATTTTGTTTCCCCTGCAACTAGAGTTCCCAACCTTGGCAGGGGGAGCATGGGGAAGGGGGCTGTTTTCCCTGAGGTAGCTATAGGGTTGGATTGCTGTCCTGCAGGGCCTCAGAAGCTGTGGTGTTGGGGCCTAGAGGTAGTCTGGATTTGATTGCAACATTTCTGCAAAAGATCTGGTCTGGAAAAGGAATATCTCCCTCACTGAGTGGTGTCTGGAGGAAGCTGGAATGAGGCAGCTGTCCTAGGGACTTGGGACGTGAGACTGAAAGTGATCCCTGTGATTGTATAGTGTTCTGAATATTACACTGGATACCGGCAACTGTACATTGGAGCTAGGTAACCAGAGTGATTCACCCCCATGGTTTTCAGCTGTGAGGGAATAGACTATTCTGCATGGGCAGCACTGCAATTTGAATACCTATAAGAAAATTCATGCTGTTGGGACCCCATGAATTCAGTATGCTCATGCCTGATTTTCACTTGGAGACTTTACTTTCTTTACTTCTCTTTTTTTGAAGGGTGACCTAAAGAGAGCTCCAGTGTCTTTTCTACCCTTCCCCTTTCTCTTGTTCTTCTTCTTTTCTTTTCCCCACTTCTTCTCTACTTTTCTAGGCTTTACTGTTTACCTCTTTACAGTTTCTAAATATGAACATGTGCTGTAGGCAGCACAGTGGCTTAATGGTTAGCACCTCCGCCTGGCAGCACAAGGGTGATTGGTTCAAATCACAACCACAGCACCACCTACCTGGAGTTTTCATGTTCTCCCTGTGCATTTGTTTTCTCCCACACTCCAAAGACATGCTGGTAGGTTAATTGGATCCTGTCTAAATTGGCCCTAGTATGTACTGTACATGTATGAATGTGAGTTATGGACCTTAGATGGCACACTCCTTGAGAGTTAGGGACTGATGTGAATGTACAACATAAATTGATGGCACTATACAAGTACCTAAAATAAATAATAATAAAAAGCCTTGCCTTTTCATACATTAACACTTCTATGTGTGCCTCATACCAAATGATCACCTACTAAATAACTTGGAAGACAGTCTAATCACCGGCAGCTGATGAGCAGTCTTCAGAAAACAAGTATTTGATCAGTTCTTGCAGTCAATAGCTGCAAGTGCTAATTAGTGTATTCTGACTGGGGGAGTCCTTCTGTCAGAAGACAATAACTCAGTGGTAGAGATCCCTGCATCACACATCGTTGTGTTGATGCAGGGATCATTCAGGGTTTTTTTAGTTCACTTCACAGTGTGTGCATGGCTCAATTCAGAGCACTATATATAATTTCTGTCCACTGCCTTGTTACTCTGCTATATGCATCAGTCTCTGACAAGTTTTCCTGACACCAAGAGAAAAATAGTGACAGGGGAGGAGCTTCAGTGGAGTGGATTGACCGCCTCAGCTCTGTTCCTGTGTGCTATGTGAAGAGGGGGGTGTCCCTTCCCTCCAATCAGCTCTCAGAACTCTCCTCACCGTTGTATCTTCAGCTCCCCACCCCCTGCTTTTCAGAGCTGAGAGATCCTGTGTAAATTCTGTACTTTGAATGGATGTAGGGGAAAGGTGGCTGTAGAAAAAAATGTCAAGCTTATGTAAAAGGATTTGTTTCATCTCTGTGTATCCTCAGAAGCCAGTTATTTCACTGGGTATATGTGAGGGTTTACAGACACTTTAATTTTTACAATATACTTTCATATTTGACAGAAATCAGTGCAAGAATGAATCTCTTAAAGTGATCTGGTGATCTTTAGACAACTTTGCTAATGTAAATGTAGTTACACCCTCCTTTGCCTGTCATTACTACCAGGACTAGGCTACGTGTCACATTTTATTTCCAAGGAGACTCTGTTTTTATCTATGTACCCCAATCATTAAAATTTATCTGTAGTAACAATGTATGATCATATTTTCATGTCCACATTACATGTCAATTATTTCTAGCCTACTTCCATCAATCGGAATGATTTTGAAGCTGAAAAACTATATTTGTGAAGATCCACATACATTTAATCCCTTGAATCTGTGACACATATATAATATAACCTGTAAGTAGGCACTTCTGTGTCACACATTTCACAGATCCTGCCTTCTGAACTACAGAGATGCTGAGAGGAGGAGTTTCAGGAGGCGGAGTCAGTTCAGCAATGTACCATTGGATATGTAGTCATTAGAAATTGAAAGTTAACAGCATTGGAGAAGCTGTAAAGAATGCAGGGAATCCAGGAAGTTGTGGAAAGTGATGTCCAACAGATGGGCAGCAATCACAACATTAAAGAAGATTTTGCAAGTAAACTTATATTGGATTGTTAATAATAACTATTGTTTGTATTGCTATTACAATGCTGATGTTTTAAAAATGAAAGTATATGCTGTCACCATAAATCTTCTTTAATCAATAAAAGTCACGCTATTTTGCATATCATTTTGTATGCTTTCCCCAGGAACATGACAGGTATCACTGAATGTAAATGTGCTGTGCTATATGAAAAATGTTATTCTGAATCTTCTGAAACATAAAGTGCTAATAATTGCCTCTTTATAAATTGTTAAAAGTCTTTAGATTCTATGTTGTTTAAAACATAAAATTTATTTTTATGTTTTAGCAGCACATTTTTTAAAAATCTCAGTTTGATCCAAGGTAAATGAATGAAATAAATTAATGAATAGTTAACTAGCAATATATTGCAGCATGTGTCTGAATCTGTGATCGGAAACCATGTTGTAACTAATGGCAATAAGGACATTTCCAGACTTTTGCAAAACAGCTGACTCTTGCCTATACACTTTGCCCAGATTCTAAGATGATCAAGTTTTCTAACTTGCCAGTTCAAAACAATTTGTTTTGAAATTTAGGTCACCTAGTTCAACAAACATCTGGTCATAATTGGACAAATCCTATCTCACATGATTGGCCCGATTGGGTAAGATCCAGCTGCTCAAACAGTAAATTATGTAACTGTCTCACTTACATTCTTCCATTTGACTTCAGACATGGGATAGTCAAAGGCTCAACTATAGAAAGCCACAGATTGGGGTCGATTTACTAAAGGCAGCTATGCTGCTCACTTTGCAAGTGAAGTTTTGCTTTGCAACGGAAGTTGCCCCACAGGTTACTTAAATTATTATTATTATACAGGATTTATATAGCACCAACCGTATGCCCAGCGCTTTACAATATATGGGAGACAATACAGCAACAAAACAGTTCGATACAAGAGGAGCTTGCAATCTAAGAAGAGAATGTGGTGAAGTTTCACAAAAAAAGTTTTGCAAAGAATACCCAATCACATGCCCAAGGAAAATAAAACAAACAGCTTATTTTCTTGAACATGATTGGATGATGGAAGTCATCAGAGCTTAACCTCATTAATTAAGCACTGGGACAAATTCTCTTGCAAAGTAAACAGCCTATTCACCGTCAGGAAATCAACTCCACTGCCCCTTGCAAGTAGGACATATTGGTGTTGGGTAATACACACTAGCTAAGGGGGCAGATTTACTGTATGACATGTGACCCCCCCCCCCCATCCTTCCCTGCCACTTGCTGGTGTGGATGGACCAATGTAAGGATTACAGTAAATGCAACACAGGATCACAATAAAAATATTAAAATGTGTCTCTATATAAACTAGTTAGTACAGGAACATAAACCTATAATCAAGTGAGTTTATAGATTTGATGTGCCACAAATCCTTTTTTCCTCTGTGAGTCATAAAATATGGAGCTTACAAAATAAACAGTGAAATTCATTTGGAAACATTTCCTTTGCACAAGTCAACTAACCCAGCATTTTATTTTCTTAGGAAGAAAATATTTTTTTTTTTTCTTAACAATACTTCAGCAAACAGTTCTGGGATCAAGATTACATAATGCTTTGGAGGCATATTAAATATGTCTGATTGGTAAGAACTCACATAACAATACAGAACTGTGATATTAAAAAAAGTTAACTTACAGTGAAGATTTTTGCAGAAACACCAAAGAGTTATTAGCCATATAGCAGATGGATAAAACAGTAACACGGGTTGATCTATTTGGCTGTTATTAAGTGTTATTAAAGGCAATTTTTTAAATAAAAATAATAAACATGGTATGCTCACTTGCTCTGTGCAATGGTATCACACAGAGAGGCCCCAAACCTTCTCTTCTGGGGTCTCCTGCCAGCACTGTTGGCTCTTCCCCTTCAGCGTCTGCCCCTATACCAAGCACTGCTATGGAGGCAAATGTGTGGGTTCATTCCCAAGTCCGGCTTTGTGTGTCCATAGACACACACAGCGCTGCTCGGCCCCACCCCCAGCTCCCTCCTCACAGGATTTGATTGACAGCAGTGGAAGCCAATGGCTTCCGCTGCTGTCTTTGAGTCCTGTGAGAAGAGAGCAGCAATTATGCTCTTGGGTACAGCGCTGGATCGAAAGAGGAACAAGGTAAGTATTTAGTGGGGTGGGGGAGGGGGCATTGTTGGCAGCTGGTGCTGGAAGGTTTTTTACCTTAAAGTAGAACTATAGTCAAACCTTTTTTTTATCATTAAGGATAGAGTAAGGGAGGGTTGTAACCCCTGTCAGTTTATTTTTTTCCATCTGTGTCCCATTTACCTTCACTTCTTTTCCCACAGCTAAAACAGGAGGTGAGAGAAAAACTTTTCAAATTAAAGCAGAACTCCAGTCAAAGATAAAAAAAGATAAAAGACAGCAGCTACAAAAACTGTGGCTACTGACTTTTAAGAAACAGCCACTCATCTGTCCCACAACCCAGCAGTGTACTCACCGCAGCCTGTTTCACAGGCTGCCCTCGTTCCCCGGCGCTGGCATCCTAAGTGTGGGCACCCAGCTGTGACAGTTTGTGCCTTAGTCTTCTGGAACCTGTCACATGTTCCAGAAGACTATGAGGAGGGAGGGGGGAGAGGACAACTTCACATCCAGTCACTTAGGTGCAGCAGAAGTGGGAGTGGGTACCTGGCAAAATCAGGTACCCTCTCCCCCCCCTCGGCTCCCCAAGGTGCCAATTCCTCATGGGGAGTGGGGGACCACTACTTAAAGCGAAACTTCCTCTTTTGGGTGGAACTCTGATTTAAGGGAATTCCTTGGTGCCCCCAGGTCACCAGAACTATTGTTCCCATTGGAAAATGTCCCCTCTATTACTTTTCTAGGAACAATGCAAAATGTGGGATTTTATTTTCATTTTCAATGATAATGGTTAACAGGATTAATAAAGAGGATGAATTTCCCTAATGGGGGACTGCAATACAAACCCAATCAATGTTCTAATCCCTCTACTGTGTCCAAAACTAAAACAAAAAGATTTGCCTTTAGTTACACTTTAATAAATAGAATGCATTAAGGTAAAAAACCCTAAGCCTTTAGAACCACATTAAGTCTATAGCTTTCTTCTAATTTCACTGTATTTGTTGCAAGCATCAACAGTTTGGTTTATGTTTTCATACTTTATGGGTTAACTGAATGAAAAATTACCATGGATATGCAATATTTTAAATCCTGGTATGCAAATCCTGGTATAGTTTTGATGATGTTGTAGGATCCACATTTAGTTCCTGAGATGAATGAAGGAGGGGACTCTGTCTTAGATGGTACGCCCTTAACTACCTCCTTTCCCATCTTAATTTTGGGGACTAGGAGTGGAAATAAAGCTCAATGGTTTGACCAGTAGCATTACTAGGGACGTAAGCAACAGGAAAATGTTGTACATACAGTATTTAGATCATCTGCTTGCAGGCCATATATTTCAGATGGGTACAGAAGCACCAATAAAGTATTGGTTTATGGTTGTTGATGTGCTTACCACCTCTGACCAGCTACAGGTGCCATGTATTTAAAGCTGTACTCCAGTCTTCCACAGTTTTCCACAGTCTTCCACAGGATCCTCTCCTGTATTGAACTTACCAACTTCAGTGCACTCTTTGAGCTTCTCTGTGCATTAGAAGTTTGAAAACTGAGTTTTCAAAAAGATGTTGTAAGCTGCAACCTGCAAAACGTTTTTGGAAAATTCCAACCATATGATATCATTACATTTTACAGGTTCTCAGTATATTCAAGTGAGCATGATGTGTTTGTTATTTTTTTTAAAAAAGCCTTTGGTATCTCTTTGGGTAACCTTAGATTGGCTTATGTTTGCAAGCAGAGCCAGATATGGCTCAGATGACCACTTCCCATCCGGCCACTGTACATAAATGGCTGGGTGGGACAAGGGCCATCCTAACTGGACGTACATGTAAGTTCCATTATAACCTTTGCCCAGTGTGGCGGACACACCACATCACAGATCAGGATATGGGCTCTCTGATTGGCCCTCCTGATTATGTGTTGGCTGTGTCCATTCACAGCCATCACATAAAGTAAACAGAGGCACATCCCTCTGTGTGGGCTCTTGTCCTAAGCTCAGCTACACACAGACTGCAGCCATCCTACAACAGTGCACCAAGCACCATCTGTCCCTGTCCGCAGTGCACATCAACATCTGTACCAGTGTCCCATTAACATTTGTCACAGTATACCACTATCCGATCAACATCTGTCACAGTGTACCAGTGTCCCATCAACATCTGTCACAGTGTACAGTGCACAAAAACATCTGTCACAGTGTACCAGTGCCCCATCAACGTCTGCAGTAGTGTCTCATTGCAACATCAACATCTGATCTGTTAGTGTCCAACTGCCACATCAACATCTGTTTAAATTTAAAGGAACAGTGTAAAAATACAAAAAAATAAAACGTGTTGGTCCCGTATGCATATGTAAATGGAAATCACACCACACATGTGTATAGCCATGAACATCAGAGTGAAAGCAATAATTCTAGCACCAGACCTTTTCTGTAACTCTTAACTGGTAACCTGTAAAGGCTTATAAAGCATTGCCTATGGATATTTTTTTTTTAAGCCATGTCCAATTTTTTAGCGCAATTTAAAATACACCGCTCCTCTCTCACCCCTTTCTCTCTCACCCCCTCTCTCACTTCGCCCACATGGCAGCCATTTTTAAAACTAGAAGTGCCCAGTGGCTTCTTACGGAAAGAAGCCAGGAACATTCATGTAGTCTTTGCTGCAGTAAATATTTAAATGCCCCTTCTATGCAGCTGAGCTGCAATATGTAGGTGGGGCGTTGAGTGGGTTTGGCTTGAGTGTAGACGGGGACACAGAGGGCCCCATTATCTCTTATTGCCTGGGGGCCCCATGAGTTGTCAGTTCGCCCCTGCTCCTGACATGTTAGGCCCCTTTCACACAGGGCGGACCTATCAGTGGATCCGCTTGTTTAGCAGGGGATCTGCCTGCTGATCCCCGCTGAGCAAGTGGATGACAGGTCCGTGACTGCTCCGTTTATTCAGAGCGCTGTCGGACATAGCCCCCTTTTCTCTATGGGCTGTCTGGTGGAAATTAATAGCCTGTTAGTTTCCATTTGACTGTCATCCAATTCGCCATCTGTCTCTTTTTAGCGGACAGGATTGGATCAGCTGCAGGCAGGTGTAAATGGACATATGTCTGTTTACACCTGCCGCTCCATAGAGAGCAAAGGAGCGTCCAATTGGGTCTGCTTGAAAAATGGCAGGTGGACCCGATCCATCCCCTTGTGTGAAAGGGGCCATAGGGCTTCAAGAAATGAGATAGCCAGTCAGTACATCAGGTGTGATCAATTTTCAATGATAGGTACCTTAGCTTGTAGACTCTATAAGGGTCCTTTTAACACAGGCTTTCTGTTTTTTCCATCAGTTCAGTCGTGGGTTTTTTTTTTTCAAAATCAGAGCTAAACGGATCAAGACTTCGGTTTACATCTGTTTTACATCAATTCTTCATCTGTTTACATCTGTTTTTCATCTGTTTACATCTGTTTTTCATTTGTTTGCATCCGTTTTTCATCCAGTCCGTTTTTGTTTACGGAAGAAAAATAGAATTTTCTTCCATTCAAAAAAACGGATGTTAACAGACACGGACATTAACGGATGTAAACATATGTTCATCCGCTTACATCCGCTAGTCTATAGAAATACATGGGTGTCCATTTTTCATCCATAAACGGACAGCTGAAAAACAAACATACAGAGTGCCCGTGTGAAAAGACCCTAACGTCCACACAGACCAAATAATGTACACAGATTTGAGTTATTTTTACCAAAGAAATGTAGCAGTATACGTTTTGGTCAAAATTTATGAAGAAAAAGTACTTATTTGCAAAACTTTATAACAGAAACTAAGAAAATGCCTTTTTTTCTTTATAGGGCAAAAAAATAAAAAGCCCAGTGGTGATTAAATGCTACCAAAAGAAAGCTCTATTTGTGTGAAAAAAATTATATATGGGTACAGTGTTGCATGACTGAGTAATTGTCATTCAAAGCGTTGAAAGGTGAAAATTGGCTTGGGCAGGAAGGGTGTGAAAATATCCAGTATTGAGGTGGTTAATTACAGCATATTTTGGAGGTGTAGAAGCCCCTTTCCAACAATTGCAAGCCAGAATTTCTTAGTATGTTTTATAATTTATGCGACTAATCAGAGATTGTCCCATTTTCTCTATAACAAAAGGAGCAATTCTTTCACTGTGTTTGAGCTGCATACATTGGTTGGAGGGAGGCACAGGGTTGCAACGACTTGGACAGTGAAAGGCAGCTTTCTCATCTGTCCATGCATGCCCAGCTTTAACCTCCAAGTTTATTCAGGGACATAGTACCAGGATCCACAATAGCCAATACCTATCCTCACTATGTGTAGCCTCAGGCAGCTCCAAACTTCCATGAGATCGCTAGTTGTCAGGAAGGTAGGACTGTAGGAAGGAATGGCTGTAAAATCAGCTTAGTGTTGTAGCCTTTTCGTAAGCAGATTGTTTTTAATTTCTTTGTCTTGATTTAAAAAAATGAGAACATGTGCAAATACAATGTTGAAACTTGCTAGTGTTCATATACTGACATCACAACATCAGAAGGAGCGAGACTAGATATACAGCCAATGTTTTGCACATGTTGCACGCAGTAAGCACGTGTCAAAATTATGAATATATCATTACATTAAATGCATCACTGTGCATGGACTTCTTTAATCTTTTGTGTTATGCTGAGCTGACAAGTGTGATATATCTCTTCTAATTATAGAAAGTGCAGAGTGCTGTATCCTTTCCAAAATGTCACCGAAAGCATAGATGCTGCCCTTCTTCTCTTCTTGTTTATACATACACGTTTATACTTGCCAGCTATGAATAGCTCTAATCAGAAAGGCTCTGCTTTATTAACTGTTTGACTAATAGAACCTTTTTTGTAACAATTGCGCAACATAATGTTGGTAATATGGAAATGCTATGGAATGCATACATTTTGGGGTGTTTTTAATACTCTTTATGTAGTAATTTTCATACAGACTGGAATGCAGCAACTTAGGTCACAATAAGAAACAATGACCATTCCATAGACAAGTCAACACAGTATACAGAACAGAATCCCACGCTACTATAAAACATGTTATATGCCATATGGAGTGGTATTCATAAGTAACGAGAAAGGTACAGATCCATGCAGCAAGTTTAACAAACCTAAACATAAAATAGGGGTTTCCAGGAGCTGCCCAACTAAGTTAGGGCCACCCCGGGATCCAAGAGTAACAAGAAAAACACAAAAAAAAGGAAGGGTTAGAGAAAAAAAAGGGGGGGGGGGGAAGGAATTGGGAAGGGAGGGGGGGAGAAATGGTAGACTCACTTCCCCACTGTGAGTACCAAGCTGTATTCCCCTAAAAAAGTAAAGAGGGTCCAATAGAACCACCTACATCAAAATTTCTCTTCTCTGTCTCTCACCGAGGCAATGGCACTTTCTATTGCATAATTTTTGCCTATTTTAGTAAACCACAAAGAAAGAGTAGGGGGGTATCCTGCTTCCACAGAGCCGTTATACAGCATTTGTCCCCATTCAACAAGTGGATTAACATAGAGTTGTTGTATATCTTTTCCTCCAGAGGTTGGAGTGGTGCAGTAGGTAATTGGCTGGGTCTATCCCCAGGTCGAAGTCGTGAGTCGTTTGATGGTCTTCCTGACCTGGGACCAGAAATACATTTAATTTTGTATTTTTAATATGTATCATAATTCCTGTACAAAGTGTATAAGTTCTTTGCACTGCATTGTTTACTTATAAATATAGAGTTGGAAGTGTTGAGATTTCTTATTCATCTGCTAATTTCAGCTAACTAGTTTTACCTGTGAGCCTGCTTAGGAGCATGCAGAGCATACATACTACATGAGCAGCTGTTAAGTGGTTGGAATATAGGAGGACTCTCCTTTACACCACTGACCAGGTTTTTGTTTGTGATCCTGTTTCTCCATAGCTTAGATTTCTTCTCATTTTCATAGCTCCCAACATTTCCTTATTTCGAGGAACCCCAAAGGAGATTTACTCAAAATGGAGCACTCAGAATCTAGTGAAGCTGTGCATGGTAGCCAATCAGCTTTTAACTTCAGCATGTTCAATTAAAACCTGGAAGCTGATTGGTTTCTATGCAGAGCTGCACCAGCTTGTGCACCATACAGTTTTAGTAAATAACCCCCACCCAGGGGCGGACTGACAACTCATGGGGCCCCCAGGCAATAGGGGATCATGGGCCCCTGTATCCTTGCCCAAACTCAAAAAAGTGAAAAAGGTACCAGGGGCATCTTATGGGGCTCCCTAATGACCCTGGGCCCTCGGGCAGTGCCCGAGTTTCCAAATGGTCAGCCCGCCCCCACCATTTCTCTTTTGGAACTAACTCCCTCTGTCCCTCTTTCTGTCTCAGTTGTCTCTCTTTTTAGTGTCATGTATAGGCCTCTATAAACAGAGCGCTATTTACCAAGTGTTATTCTAATCCAAAGGGTCTATCTATAAATGTTTTCTCACATGATTTATATTTATATTTGAATCAAATTTTTTAAAAAGTTAGAATTTCTGAGTAAAAGTTGTATGTGAATCCTGGGTAAAATTGATTCCTAAACTTTTTATCCAACCTGCCAGTATAACGAAAGGAGTAGTGGAAAAAGGTACTTGTGCATTTACCAACCATTTTTTGCATATTCAGTATCTCTGCTCTGTGCTACTTGGGGTGTGCGTATCATTTGATTGCATGCCTTCTACTAAAGGAAGTCCATATTTCTCATCTTAAAAGTTGGTAGGTATGCATTTTTCTGACACGCTGATTGGTGGTCCAGGGAGTGAGGAGTTTCCATTATAGATACAGAAAATAATCAAAACCTTGAAGAGGATCTAACTAATCTACTCTAACATAAAAAAGAACCCTTTGGCCTAATTTGCCTCTTTAATTATTTGAAGACTTTTGCATGGAAGTGGATTAATTGCTGCCTGTAATTAGGGATGAGCTCAACATCCAAACACCCAAACTTTTATCTGTTTGGCAGCAGCCAAATGTCATGTATAATAGTGATATTACTACCTTTATTATACATGTCAGCTTCCTGATGAGAATGGTTGTTAAGGACAGGGGTGGACTGACCATTTGGGAACTCAAGCACTGCCCGAGGGCCCGGGGTCAGTAGGGGGCCCCATGAGATGCCCCTGGTACCTTTTCATAGGCTTTTTTGGGTGTGGTTTGAGTGTGGGCGAGGACACAGGGGCCCCATGATCCCCTTTTGCCCGGAGGCCCCATGAGTTGTCAGTCCACCCCTGGTTAAGGATGCCCATGAGTGCAGTCACCACATAGTCATTACCTACCAGTGATGTCAATAACCCCATTTACTTTCATGGCTGGGAATCATCGGCTATGTAAGCAAAGGGGTGGGATCCCAGTGGGTTGTGTCTCAGCGGTGACTTTTTTTTCTTTTACAGTGTTGCCATCCATCGAGACTGTAAATGACATAGATCTGCATAGCTGAACAACATAACTGAAATGGATTTACAACAAGGAACTATTTTGGGATTGTTATTTTTTTAAGCTTTCAGATGTTTGGGTGCCTTTATTTGTATTTTATTTTTTGTTGCATTCTTGCTGTAGAAAGTGCTAAATGACATTAACAAAGAAAAAGAAGAAACTGTTTATATTGCTGGCAAATGACACTCCCTGCCTGCTTCTTTAAGAAAAAAAAAAGCACACCCCCAAATGTTCCCAAAAATATATAGCAGACCGTTGAGAACTGAGAACGGTTTGCATTCACTTAGAGAATGCAAAGCAATTTCTGAATGGCACCAATGCTGAATGACCAACTTTCTTTATTCAGAATGCATCAGGCTGGCCATTCAGCACAGAACCTGGAAGCAAGTGGAGATCACTGTGGGAGTAGCACCGTCTACTTCATTGATTTCCAGCTTTCAGGGTATTGGCCAATTATGGTATATACATAGTTACCTTGATGTAAGCTGGACCAATGTTACTATGTAAAAATATACCATGCCTGGAATTCATCTATAACTCTAATAACCTCTAAATGAACATTGTTTTTATTGTTCTGCTTGTACTGTGTTATTCAACTCTAATTACTCTAATCCATATTATTGAATGCTGATCTAGTTAGACTGCAATCTTGGCTGCCCATAGAGCCAGGCCAGCTCTACCAAGGGTACAGTCTCTGAGGATTACCATCACTTGTACTAACAAATTATATTTTTGTTATATAATTCCTGTTTTGACAATCTACAGCTTTATCACAGAGCGATAATGCAACAAAAGATGTTTGGGAACTATGATTTCTGCAAAGTAATCCATGTTTCTTAAAGAAATAAAGTTGATACATTTGGAAACTCTACTCATGATGTAATGATACCTTTAGTAATTCCAGAGCAAATAGGAGCTACTCAGTCATTATACTTTCAAGCATACTATAGCTGTTCTTTATCCAGTGACAACTGTTATTTTAATTGACTGCAGTCATGAAAATCCCTATTTTTCACATGTCTGCGCAAAACATATGCAGTGTATTTACAGGCACAAGTCACCTCTTTTAAATACCAGGAAAAAGTGATGGTATTGGACTATACAATGAATTTTGGAACTTTTGCACATACACCTGTTCTCAAGCTCATTCTGCTTTATTGTACTGTATTGCCTTGAGCCCTTCTGATAACCATTAATTCATTGGACTGTTGTTTAACAAGCTGACAGTCACTTCCTGCTGACCTCCGGGCTCTTGTATCTCATATTTTATATTTAAAGATGAATACCTCTATGTTTACATGAATTTTAAGCTGGCCATACATGGATCAAAGATCGTTTGGTTCAGCAGGGACCAGCCGAGTAGGCTGATTGTATCAGTAGATCAACTTGGCTATAACCAGCCTATCTGATTTTTATACATGCAGTTACTGCCGGCAGCTATAGCCACTAGCAGTGATAACTGTGTTCTGCTGGCTCTGAAGGCTCTCTGTGCCCCCTTTCCCCACCAGGAATTGTCTATGGGCTGCTTTAAAGAGACAGTGCGCATGGTTGGAGCGTGCTTCAATATCACAGACCGTACCTCCCAAGTCGGTGGAAAGACATTTACTTTGAAGGAAGATGGGCAGGAAGGCATTTACTGTGCATATTAATGGCACATGAAAAAGTTACTGCTGGTTTGTTAGGTCAACAAAATATTTAAACAGGCAGAGCCACATTAGTATTTAATGGAATGGACCTGAGGATACATGCAAAAGTTTACTGTCTTTATGGTTTGGTTTTAATGAAAAAACAGCAAAGCTTTACACTTGCTTTAAGATGACGTCCAAGGTTTGCTTAATATTCATGTATTTCCAAAAAAACCCATCTTCCTAAGTAGAGCCATCTCTAGCAATTTTTATTCAATAATCTGTCATCTTTTTAGAGAATGAGACAGAGAATAATTCTATAAGCCACATATGCCATCCATTCTGCAAGTGCCTTTGGAAGTACTACCAGGGATATTGAAAGTGCTGGCAGGGATTCTGCAAGTGGCTTTGGAAATTCTGTGAGTGCCATTGGAAATACTGTCACAGATACTGGAGGTCCTGACTGGGTTTTGAAAGCATGATTGGAAGCATTGACAGGGAGTCAGTGAGTACAGGTTCTCTGATAAAAGTCCTGGTGGATCATGAGGTATTGTAACATGACTCACCCTTTAAGGGCAGCCTCTGGATGTCCTCAGGGCTGAGCTTTTCAAAAGAGGCTTCATGAAAGGCTATGATCAACCTGTCAGCATGGATATTACTTGCCAGCTGCCACAAATATTGTTCGGTGCCAAACTCTTCCACTTGACAAGATATTGAAGGTGCCCGGCTGATCTTCTTGAATGTAGGATTGCCTCCACTATGTATGCTTCAGTGCCATCCACCAAGATGGGCAGAGACAGAGTAGAAGATCTACCAGGAAAATAATCTTGTGACACTGGCTTCAGACAGGACAAAGGAAAATGGAATGCTCCTTAAGGGAATCTGAGAGCAGAAGCCTCACAGCCACAGTGTTAATGATATTCTGGATGGAAAACAGGGGAGTGAACTTAGGACCCAATTTCTTTGAGGGACACCAAAGCCTCAAGTTGGCAGTAAAGAGCTGTATCTCATCACCTGAGTAGAAAGGAAGGCAGTCCATTCTCTTCCTTTTTGCCCCTCATTTTGCTATGGCCTGTGCTTGGGATTGCAAGGACTGGAGCTTCTCTGGATTAGAGGTGAAAGAAGGGAATCCTGCCTTGCACCCTCCAGACTGAATACTCCAAAGGACAACCAGGGAGAGAAGCAGGATGAAAAAACAGAGACTACAAGACAGCCAAGTACAGGGCATTGTTCTGTGTGAATTTTGTAATGGGAAGCAGTGAGGCCCAATTGTGCTGCAAAGCCAATGAAAAACACAAGAGGTGCTGTTCTAGGGTATGATTAATTTTTTCAAGTTAGCCATTTGTCTTAGAATGGTGCCATGATAATAATGAAGAGTGTATCTGCAGCTTCTTACAGGCCTTCTGATTAAATATTTAGGTGAACTGCACTCTCTATGTAACACAATGTCATCTGGAACACCGAGAGGTCTTTCAATAACCTGAAAAAATACCTCTGTTGTGTCTGCAGCTAATGGGGTACCTTTCAACAGGATAAAGTAGGTCATATTGGTTAGTCCAGCCTTTCTCAACCAGGGTGCCCTGGCACTCTGGGGTGTCTTGAGGTTTCTTCAGGGGTGCCTTAGCAAAATGTTTAAACATTTCCCAAAACGTGTATACAAGCCAGCGGGTGGAACAAGCCTGCCTTTTAGTTACACAAAGCCACAGGTTTTCATTGTGCACCATTATGACCCTCTAGCCACCGGCATCCTGACAGCCAATGACATCATCAGTTGATAAAGAGGATGTCAGCTGGCTGAACAGCATCCTAGTTTGACCCTCCCCTGCCCCTCTCCATCAGTGCTGGGGTCACATTAGCTCAGTGATGGATAAAAACTGATGGAGAAGAGAAACACGGGAATACTACTCAGTACCAGTGTGCAAAAGGGTATTTGCTTTGGAAGAATAAATCACCTGCAATGTTGGGTGTCCTACATGTGTGGATGTTGCTGCATTATATACAACTATTAGAATAGTTTTTCACATTTTAGAATGGGGTGCCCTTTTAAAATTATGGACAGTCTTGAGGCACCCCATATTAGAATGGGGTGCCTCAAAACTGGTCATAATTTTAAAGGGTTCCCTGGGACTGTCCATAATTTTAAAGGGTGCCTTGACTGAAAAAAGGTTGGGAAACACTGGGTTAGTCTATGCTCAAATGGCAAAATAGAGTTTCAACCCACAACAGGGAAAGATCCACAATGAAGTCCATGCAAACATACTCCAGGGGCAGGTAGGAATTTCAAAAGTAAAGTAAAGAGTAAATCCCAGGGTTTTGCCCTAGAGCGCTTAGATCAAACACAGGTAGTGCAAGAAGAAACATGATTAACATTCCTTGACCAGATCAGGCCACCAAAAGATCAACACAAGGTCCTGTTGCTTAGCCACTCTGAAATGCTCAGCAAGTGAGCGGACATAGCAAGATCTGAGAACCACAGACCAAATGTCCTTTAGTACATAGATCTCATCACTGTACCAGCATGTTGTTGGAGTGATGGAGGCTTAGAACAGGACAAGTTGGGTACATTTTAGATACTGTCTGAATTTGATGCATTAAACAAGGTTGAATCATCAATCAGTTCTTCTCGACCAGAATTGTTTTAGGAGAAACAAGAGGAGAATCATACTGGAACATTTGAGACATTCGAAGATGTTTATACACTAGTTGAATTTCATTTGTCATTTATTGCTATAAGTACGTTCATTTGTTTTTTAGTTTGATCCAATTAACATTCGTTTTCAACCGCAGTGATAAGAAATAGGATGGAATGAAAAATGTTTTTTGAATGCATGGATTTCCAATAGTGTATGTTGTTTTTGTTTGCATGTCATGAGAATTTTCATACAATGTTTGTAGGAATTGTCTCTGAACTTTCCTACGAAATTTTTTTCAACATTCTACTAGTGTATACGCAGCTTTATGATTGGTGAGAATGAGAATAGGACAGGCTGCTCCTTCTATCAAATAACACCATTCTTCCACTTTTATTGCAAGTAATTCCCTGGTACCCTTGCCATAATGCCTTTCAAATAAATTGTTTTGTGAGAAAAGAAGCGATGGAATGTTGCATTAGGATCTGATAACTGAAATAGGATTGTGCCTACTGGTGCCTCCAACATGTATATCTCCAAAACAAAGTGTAAGCAGGGGTCTGGATGCTTAAGGATTTGTGTGGATGTAACAACGGTCTGTATCTTATCAAAGTGAAAGTAGACTCCACAGTAGAGGCAAAGATTTGATTGTTCATGGCACTGTCATTCCTCTGAGGACAAGGAAGGCTGACCAGCATAGGTTCTGGCACATCCTGGGGTAATGAGGTCACCATGCTGGTACCAGGTTGTGTCACCATGTTGAGGTGTGACTGAGGACAGGAAGGCTACATTGTGGCAAGAGTACACTAAAGTTTAGGCAAAAGAGTAGGTAAGACCAGGAAGGGGTCATTGGCAGGTGGCAGTCAAGAGAGTTATCAGTTCCAGGTTAAGGTCGTGAGCAAGCAGAGACAAGAGAGTGGTCTGGTTCAAGCAGAAGTTGTGGGCAGTTGTCAAAGTAGTCAGGTCCAGTTCAGCATTGAAACAAGCAATCAGAAGTGCAATATAGCTCTTTTGCACAAAATAGGATAGCTGCCGATATGACACAGAACCAACCCCTTCCATGAGTGATGATAAAATACTCTAAAACAATAAATCTGCCTACATGGTGACATACATTGCATTAATTCTTTATTGACTACATGGCAAGTAGCCAATAAGGCCATGATTCTATGAGTAAGGCTTCAGCTGAAATTTTAGTGCTGTATTCTGGCATGTAGCAAATAAAGAATTGATGCAATAGATGTTATCAAGAAGCCAGCTTCATTGTATTAGAAGATTATGGCTACATTGCTCCAAACCCATTGGGGCCAGAGCATCGATTCCCAGTCTCCCAGGTAATTTGCGGTAGAGAATGTTTTCTTTGTTGGGCTGTGTTTGATGGCTAAATAACCCTCTTGGTCAGAGAGCACACTTAATGTGATTTTAGGGAGCACTGAAAGTCCTGGTAAAGATTCTGCAATCACCATTGGAAATGGTGCTTAGTATGCTGGCACTTTCTCTTCTAGTTCTCGTATACAAGGATTACAGGAGGCTGGTATCTTGATAAATTCAGGGACTGGATAAATGATACTGTGACTGCTACTGGAAATAATTCTGCAAGTCCTGGCAAGGATTCTGTGAACAGCATTGGAAATACTGTCCAAGATTCTGTGAATGCCATATGAAGCACTGGTCCAGGTAGACACATATTTCATCCACTCTATCCACAAATCATCCTGACGTCAAGCCATGCTCCCTTCCCTCAAAGTTCCTCCTCTTTTACTAATGTAAAATAGTGGAAATGCATGCTAGTGACCCATTGCTTTATTTATTTTGCTTAGCATAAATAGTTATTTGTTAAGTAATGATTATAAATAGTTGGCAATGCTAATATCATATTTCCAGGAATGTTACAATGTAGGTGGATTCTTTACTATATATTACAAACAACCCGAAACACTGTATATCCTAGTTTTGTTAATTAGTTCTTGTCATAACAACTAGGTAAAGTAATTGTACAAAGTGTGTTTTATTCTACACTGAAACTTGTGATACATCCTTTCCCTTGGGAATGACGTTAGAGGGATTTAATGTACTATGTTTATTGCTATGTACTTTTCTGCTCGAAATTAAAGATTCTATGCTACGAACCTTCTTAAACTTGTCCAAGTGTCTTCCCATGAACAACTTGTCAACACCATTAAAATATTCCGTGTTTTTTACGAAAAAGTAATAATTTCACATTTATTTTGCAACCCATTTGAGAAAGTCAATTAATTGAGCAATCCACATGGCATAAAGCCACTGTTTTAGTACTGAAGCGGTGCCAAAAGTGTGTGTTTTGCAGGGAACGTGACAGACTTGCAATTTTAAAATGTTTAAAATTATGGAAAGCCCGAGGAGGCATTTTAGCAGAGTATGACAAAGGTTTACTGAGGACAAGGGAATCTGCCAGAGTATAAAAATTCTTAGTCATTATCCAGAGATGAATCTTAGTACTTGAAAATGTTGTGTCAATTCCTGAGATGATAATGTGTCAGTACTTAAGTGTCCAAGGAGCCTAAGCCAACTGACTAAATTGGAGTGAGACTATATATATATATATATATATATATACAGTCAGGTCCATAAATATTGGGACATCGACACAATTCTAACATTTTTGGCTCTATACACCACCACAATGGATTTGAAATGAAACGAACAAGATGTGCTTTAACTGCAGACTGTCAGCTTTAATTTGAGGGTATTTACATCCAAATCAGGTGAACGGTGTAGGAATTACAACAGTTTGCATATGTGCCTCCCACTTATTAAGGGACCAAAAGTAATGGGACAATTGGCTTCTCAGCTGTTCCATGGCCAGGTGTGTTATTCCCTCATTATCCCAATTACAATGGGCAGATAAAAGGTCCAGAGTTAATTTCAAGTGTGCTATTTGCATTTGGAATCTGTTGCTGTCAACTCTCAAGATGAGATCCAAAGAGCTGTCACTATCAGTGAAGCAAGCTATCATTAGGCTGAAAAAACAAAACAAACCCATCAGAGAGATAGCAAAAACATTAGGCATGGCCAAAACAACTGTTTGGAACATTCTTAAAAAGAAGGAACGCACCGGTGAGCTCAGCAACACCAAAAGACCCGAAAGACCACGGAAAACAACTGTGGTGGATGACTGAAGAATTCTTTCCCTGGTGAAGAAAAACACCCTTCACAACAGTTGGCCAGATCAAGAACACTCTCCAGGAGGTAGGTGTATGTGTGTCAAAGTCAACAATCAAGAGAAGACTTCACCAGAGTGAATACAGAGGGTTCACCACAAGATGTAAACCATTGGTGAGCCTCAAAAACAGGAAGGCCAGATTAGAGTTTGCCAAACGACATCTAAAAAAGCCTTCACAGTTCTGGAACAAAATCCTATGGACAGATGAGACCAATATCAACTTGTACCAGAGTGATGGGAAGAGAAGAGTATGGAGAAGGAAAGGAACTGCTCATGATCCTAAGCATACCACCTCATCAGTGAAGCATGGTGGTGGTAGTGTCATGGCGTGGGCATGTATGGCTGCCAATGGAACTGGTTCTCTTGAATTTATTGATGATGTGACTGCTGACAAAAGCAGCAGGATGAATTCTGAAGTGTTTCGGGCAATATTATCTGCTCATATTCAGCCAAATGCTTCACAACTCATTGGACGCTGCTTCACAGTGCAGATGGACAATGACCCAAAGCATACTGCAAAAGCAACCAAAGAGTTTTTTAAGGGAAAGAAGTGGAATGTTATGCAATGGCCAAGTCAATCACCTGACCTGAATCCGATTGAGCATGCATTTCACTTGCTGAAGACAAAACTGAAGGGAAAATGCCCCAAGAACAAGCAGGAACTGAAGACAGTTGCAGGAGAGGCCTGGCAGAGCATCACCAGGGATGAAACCCAGCATCTGGTGATGTCTATGCGTTCCAGACTTCAGGCTGTAATTGACTGCAAAGGATTTGCAACCAAGTATTAAAAAGTGAAAGTTTGATTTATGATTAATATTCTGTCCCATTACTTTTGGTCCCTTAATAAGTGGGAGGCACATATGCAAACTGTTGCAATTCCTACACCGTTCACCTGATTTTTATGTAAATACACTCAAATTAAAGCTGACAGTCTGCAGTTAAAGCGCATCTTGTTCATTTCATTTCAAATCCATTGTGGTGGTGTATAGAGCCAAAAATGTTAGAATTGTGTCGATGTCCCAATATTTATGGACCTGACTGTATATATATATATATATATATATATATATCAATCAGGGTCCCTTAGCAAAATAATTATAGACACCCCTGGATGTCCAGCTCCCTTCTATTGAAGTGAACTCATTCTTTGCTCATGCAGGGCATTTATTAAAGTTAATGACAGTTACTTACCTTCCACTCGCTTTCCTTTCATCTGATATGCCACAAGATGCCTGTGTAAAAAGAAGCTGTGTAAAAAGAAAGGTGAAACTCACACAGTGTTGGGCATGCTTTCCCTGATGATTGACTGACAATGAATGCTGCATTGTTGGAAGGCAGAAAAATGTCATATATTCTCCCAAGCTATGAAGCAAAAAGTATTTCACTGGAAAGCAGGGGAGTGAATGGAAGGTTTTTTAACAATAACATGTGCTGGTGTAAACAAAATACAAATCCACTTTAAAAAACATCCATAGTCAAGGCCTTTCTAATAAATACAATAGTAATAACAGGCACATGGAACCAAATGGGTAGTGAATAAATGATATGGCTTGTGCAATAAAAAGTCCAGTAAAAAACAGTCCATCCACTTGGTAAGCTGTGTAGAGAGCAGAAGCCAGCTCCGGTGACATGTAAACAGAAGAAGACACAGTGCCTCTAAGTGTAGACTGTTACAATTTAATAGTAAAAATAAAGGTAGGTACACTCACATTTACAGAGTGAAACAAGGGCTCAATTGAAGTATGGGTGGTGGGGTCATATGGATTTCAGGCTTAGTGCTGGGGAATGACTTTGCTCTCTACACAGCTTACCAAGTGGATGGACTGGTTTTTACTGTACTTTTTATTGGACAGGCCATATAATTTATTCATTACATCTTTGGTTCCATGCACCTGTTATTACTATTGTACTTGTATTGTTGGAGCATCACTCAGTCCAGCACTATGTTGTTGTTCTTTTCCCTTTCTATTTTTATTCATTGCATCCAGTCCTGCTACACCGTTATTCCCAGTTCCTGTCATAATTTTTAAAAGTGTAGCGGTAATCAGTATTGTGCTTTTATTTATTATTTATTTTTTATTATTTAATTTTTTATCTTTGCTCATTATATCATCCTGGTTGTTTCATGATTCATTATTAGCACCCCTCTAGTTCCCCTAATATTGCAGCATCCTTATAGATTTCTTACTAGGCATAGAGTCACACAAATATGGTGTACTAGATGACCTTTTTTCCATTTTCCCATCCACTACCTTCACCACTTGTAAACAGACAGAGAGCTCCACTCTCCATTGTGCAATACATTCAAAAATTGGAAAGACTTATTAATTTCATAAACTCACAGTAATGGGACGAATTTTTTTTTAAAAATATGTTGCCTCCAAAATTACACCCAGAGGCTTGAGATTTCTTAAAAATTGTTCATTTTTATCAGCACAATCCCAAAAAGACTGGGAGAACATCTCTGATTTTTCTTATACTGCACAGGTGCACTAAATTTGAACTGCTCACAGGTACAAATACTATCTTGAAATATATTAGAACAAAATACTTCTATTCCATCCAGTTGGTTCAACACCTTAAAAAAAAAATACCAAGAGGTTTGAAGATAATTTGATCAAAACCAAACTTAAAAAATTTGGTAGAGATTTAGATGACTACATTAACAATAAAATTAGCTCTATGATAGTCTGTCAGTGACACTTAGACAGAAAAACCAGAGAGTGCACAACCGCCCTAGTGTAATTCCATTTATTAAAGATTAAAATACACATGGTACAACGAAAATAAGGCACTCTCAGTGTAGTAGTAGTCCTCTATATCTTTCTAATATTGTGGGCATCAATGTGGTCATCAGCTGGTGGCTGAGCGGTTCTTCTGATAATTATAACCGGAACGACCTGTCGGAGTGTTCCACTGCTACTGCGCATGTGCCCAGACCAGCCTGCTGAAACCCTTTTTATTACTAAATTTAATGACCAACACTGGGGTATTAAAAGGGCTATTAAGAAGCATTGGCCAACAGCAGGACCCTGTTCTTAATACAGTATTCCCCACTACCCCTAGAGTAGTCTTTAGGAGGGCTAATAATGTCAAAAGCATTGTTGCCCTGAGTCGCATTAGAGACAAATGGGATGTAGTGCAGAATATCCCTAGCATTTTCCATGATCCTACAAAAGCAAGTCTAAAAAGTGTAAGGCCTGTTTGGTTATCAGTTATCGACAGAAAACCTTTGTCAGGAAGGATGGTAAGGTATTTCACATTAAAGAATTCATTTGTTGTGAGACACAATTTGTTATATATGGTCTGAGGTGCCCTTTTGGGCTATATTATGTTGGCAGGACAGTGCACACTAGATTCAATGCACATCAATGCCTTATAGAACAGAAAGGTGATAAGCATAGTGTTCCATGTCACTTCTGTACCCTACATGGTGGGAGTACCCAGGGTTCAGAATTGTTTGGGATAGAAGCAATTCCCATGTCAATAGCTGAAGGTGAGAGATTTTCCAGATTGAGTCAACCTGAGACATTCTGGATTTTTACACTCAATTCTATGTCCCCCCAAGAATTAAATGAAGAGCTTGAAATTAATACTCTGATCTAAAATTAACTTTACAGTTAGCGTGTTATTGCGACTAGGTCTATCAGCCATGACCTTAAGTTGCAAATGATGGATCGGAATCCAGAATGTAGTGCCATGATAATATACACCACTTAGTAAAATGATTACTCCTGGATAATTGTGGAATATAATATAGGTGCAGTTCTAGTACTATGTGCTGTTAAATTGTTAAAATATTAGCTTTTATATTTTTGTATTATTATTATATTGATCTATAGTGAATGTTTAGATCTAACTGTATGATTGTAGAAGCAGTTAGAAAAATCTATTTATGTGTATGCATGGGATGTATACATGCATGTGTATGTATGTACTCATTCAGGTACATTGTGTGTATACATTTCCCAATAGTCCTAGTTTGCTGTGGTCCCACCATTGCTGCCTTTAGAAGTGCCACTTTAAAGATCTGTAGGAGGTCTGAAAGGATTATATATAAGGCACTGGGGGTCGCAGGTGGGCGTGACTTGACAAAGGAGGCCACACCTCCGAAATGCATCATCATAATAACCACGTCACAACACAACCTCTTTTCCCTTCCATAGTTGTGAGAGGTATCCAATGAGCTTGCACCGGCTGGTCCGGGCGCATGCACAGTAGTGGCAGAACACTCCGACAGGTTGTTCTGGTTATCAGAGGAGTCGCTCAGCCACCAGCTGATGACCACATTGATGCCCACGATATTAAGAAGCTATAGAGAACTACTACCACACTGAGAGTGCCTTATTTTCATTGTGCCATGTGAGTGCAATCACTTTTATGTATTTTAATCTTTAATAAATGGAGTTAAACATCCATTTCTATTGCCAGCCTTGTCAGAAGATCAGTGCAGTAGTGACTTGTTTGTGTTTACCAGTAACACTTAAACTACACTATATTGCCAAAGGTATTGGGACGCCTGCCTTTACATGCACATGAACTTTAATGGTATTCCAGTCTTAGTCCATAGGGTTCAATATTGAGTTGGCCCACCCTTTGCAGCTATAACAACTTCAACTTTTCTGAGAAGGCTGTCCACAAGGTTTAGGGGTGTGTCTATGGAAATGTTTGACCATTCTTCCAGAAGATCATTTGTGAGGTCAAGCACTTATATCGAATGAGAAGGCCTGGCTCTCACTCTCCACTCTAATTCATCCCAAAGGTGTTCTGTCGGGTTCAAGTCAGGACTCTGTGCAGGCCAGTGAAGTTCCTCCACCCCAAACTCGCTCATCCATGACTTTATGGACCTAGCTTTGTACACTGGAACAGGAAGGGGCCATCACCAAACTGTTCCCACAAAGCTGGGAGCATGAAATTGCCAAAAATGTATTGGTATGCTGACACCTTAATAGTTCCCTTCACTGGAATTAAGGGCCAAGCCCAACCACTGAAAAGCAACCCCACACCATAATCCCCCCTCCAGCAAACTTTACACTTGGCACAATACAGTCAGGCAAGTATCGTTCACCTGGCAACCATCAAACCTAGACACGTCCATCAGATTGCCAGACAGAGAAGCATGATTCATCCGTCTCCACTGCTCTAGAGTCCAGTAGCGACGTGCTTTACACCACTGCACCCAATGCTTTGCATTGCCCTTGGTGATGTAAGGCTTGGATGCAGCTGCTCGGCCATGGAAACCCTTTCCATTAAGCTTTCTATGCACTGTTGTTGTGCTAATCTGAAGGCCACACCAAGTTCGGAGGTCTTTAGCTATTGACTTTGCAGACAGTTTCTGACTTCTGCGTACTGTGCGCTTCAGCATGCGCTGACCCCGCTCTGTGATTTTATGTGGCCTACCACTTCATGGCTGAGTTTCTGTTGTTGCCAGTTGCTTCTATCTTTTTATAACACCACTAACAGCTGACCGTGGAATATTTAGTAGCAAGGAAATTTCACGAATGGACTTATTGCACAGGTGGCAACCTATCACGGTACCACGCTTGGATGCACTGAGCTCCTGAGAGCGACCCATTCTTTCACAAATGTTTGTAGAAGAAGTCTGCATGCCTAGGTGCTTGATTTTATACACCTGTGGTAATGGAGGTGATTGGAACACCTGAATCCAATGATTTGGAGGTGTGTCCCAATAATTTTGGCAATATAGTGTATATATACATTCATGCTATTTTGAAGTATTTGTAATTTTTTTTAGCTTTCCTTTCTAGAGACAAACAAAACTGTGAGATTGTGATGAAATGCATTGATGTCTATTGGATAGGCAAAATTACTGTTTTTTTTATGTTTTTAAAGGTGCTATTGGCTAAAAATATAATTCCTTCAGATATCGTGCCTAACAGAATACATTTTTTAATGTGCATGATCATTTGTTGTAAAATGTACTTACCCCTGTGTTCTGGTATTTCACAAGGTATTTTTCAAAAAATGCATTCAAAGTTTCTCTTCCTGGTTCAGCCTCATGCACACTGGGCGCTAACCGAGCTCTTCTGAGTGCCTTTTCTCCTGTCAGGAGAAAAGCAGAGTAAAAACATGCCTCAAGCCGTCAAGCGTTTGAGCATCATTCTTTCCATTGACTAGAATATTAATTTATTATGGGCATTGATATAAACGCTGATGTGCTAAACGCACCTAACATTTAGACGCATTTAGATGTGTTTAGACGTGTTGGGCATTTTTTTCTACCAAAAAATACCCAAAACAATGCTCCTCTCCTCTGCCTCTAAATGCCTGTAAACGTCTCTGTGTGAATGTACCCATAGGCTAACATGGAGGAGTGTTTAGAGGCAAAAAAAACATCAAATGCAATTAAAAGGGGCTTTTTTGACACCTAGTGTGCATCAGGCCTTCCTATTCCTGCATTGCCATCTGAGGCTGTAGTTCACTGAGCTAATAAAAAACTACAAGCCCCAGGAATCACTACATTCAATGTGTGCCTGTATAGGAAGGGCCAGTCAGGCACATGACCAAGCTTTTCACTCTGCTCAGCTTAGGCTGGCCATACATTATACAATTTTCTGTCCAATTTCTGCCCAATTTACTTTAGATTTACCTTCAACTATGTAGTGCAAGGACCTACCTAATTGGATACAATTGAAAGTGTTGTTTAGGTTTGACCTCATATTATATGGTTTTTGGTAATCTAAAGCAAAATTCTCAAGAAAATTGTATAATGTATGGCCAGCCTTAGCGTTCTCTCCTTCCTGTGACCTTTACATTGCTATATCTTGGGGGAGGGAGAGCTCCAGAGGACACACGTTCTGCTTCACTAATCTCACATAATAAACAAACAAACAAAAAAAAATTAGGAATGTGAGTTTCAAGAGATAAAAACATTGCAAGGCCCCAGTGTAATCTTCTGCAATGTAGAAAAATCACTGTTGAAATGAGAATAAATTCTTATACTAACAAATATTGTACAAGGGGTTAGTGACAATCTGTCACATATACAGTATATATCAGGGGCGGACTGACAACTAATGGGGCCCCCTGGCAATAGGGGATCATGGGGCCCCTGCGTCCTTGCCCAAACTCAAAAAAGCCTATGAAAAAGGTACCAGGGGCATCTCATGGGGCCCCCTACTGACCCCAGGCCCTCAGGCAGTGCCTGAGTTTCCAAATGGTCAGTCCGCCCCTGGTATATATACAGTTGCAAGAAAAAGTATGTGAACCCCTTGGGATTACGTGGAGTTTTGCATGAATTGGGCATAAAATGTGCTCTGAACGTCATCTAAGTCACAACAATAGAAGAACACAGTCTGCTGAACATAATACTACACAAACATTAGATGTTGCCATGGTTTAATTACACATAACATGTAAACATTCACAGTGCAGGGAGGAAAAAGTATGTGAGGCCCTAGTTTAATAACTTCTCCCAGAGCTAATTGGAGCCAGGAGTGAGCCAACCTTGACTCCAATCAGTGTGATGATATTGGATGTGTTGCTGACAGCTGTCCTGCCCTTAAAAAACACACACCTGTTTTGGGTTTACTGGTTTCAAGAAGCACTGTCTGATGTGAACAATGCCTCGCAGAAAAGAGCTCTCAGAAAACCTACGATCAAGAATTGTTGACTTGCATGAAGCTGGAAAGGGTTACAAAAGTATCTCCAAAAGCCTTGATGTTCATGTGTCCACGGTAAGACAGACTGTCTACAAATGGAGAAAGTTTAGCACTGTTGCTACTCTCCCTAGGCGTGGTCGTCCTGTAAAAATGACTGCAAGAGCACAGCGCAGAATGCTGCATGAGGTAAAGAAGAATCCCAGAGTGTCAGCTAAAGACCTACAGAAATCTCTGGCACATGCTAACATTTTTGTTGACACATCTACAGTAAGGAAAACATTAAACAAGAATGGAGTACATGGGAGGACACCACGGAGGAAGCCATTGCTGTCCAAAAAGAATATTGCAGCACGTTTGAAGTTTGCAAAAGAGCACCTGGATGTTCCACAGCACTACTGACAAAATATACTGTGGACAGATGAAACCAAGATTGAGTTGTTTGGGAAGAACACACAACACTATGTGTGGAGAAAAAAAGGCACAGCACACCAACATCAAAACCTCATCCCCACTGTGAAACATGGCGGAGGGAGCATCATGGTTTGGGGCTGCTTTGCTGCCTCAGGGCCTGGACAGATTGTTGTCATTGATGGGAAAATGAATTCCAGAGTTTATCAAGACATTTTGCAGGAAAACGTACGACCATCTGTCCGCCAACTGAAGCTCCACAGAGGATGAGTGATGCAACAGGACAATGACCCAAAGCATACAAGTCATTCAACAAAACAATGGCTGCAACAGCACAGAATACGCCTTCTGGAGTGGCCCAGTCAGAGTCCTGACCTCAACCCCATTGAAATGCTGTGGCATGAGCTTAAGAGAGCCATTCACACCAGACATCCCAAGAATATTGCTACACTGAAACAGTTTTGTGAAGAGGAGTGGTCCAAAATGACTCCAGATCGTTGTGCAGGTCTGATCTGCAACTACAGGAAACGTTTGGTTGAGGTTATTGCTGCCAAAGGAGGGTCAACCAGTTATTAAGTCCAAAGGTTCACATACTTTTTCCTTCCTGCACTGTGAATGTTTACATGTTATGTGCAATTAAACCATGGCAACATCTAATGTTTGTGTAGTATTATGTTCAGCAGACTGTGTTCTTCTATTGTTGTGACTTAGATGACGTTCAGAGCACATTTTATGCCCAATTCATGCAAAACTCCACGTAATCCCAAGGGGTTCACATACTTTTTCTTGCAACTGTATGTATCTAACAGGATACAGCTGTGCTCAAAAGTTTGCATACCCTGGCAGAAATCGTGAACTTTTGGCATTTATATTGAAAATATGACTGATCATGCCAAAAACCTGTCTTTTATTTAAGGATAGTGATGAAGCCATTTATCATCACATAATTGTTTGACTCCTTTTTAGATCATAATGATAACAGAAATCACCCAAATGGCCATGATCAAAAGTTTACATACCCTGGAATGTCTGGCCTTGGTACAGACACACAAGGTGACACACACGGGTTTAAATGGTAATTAACCACTTGCCTACCGGGCACTTATACCCCCTTCCTACCTAGGTCAGTTTTCAGACAATTGCACGGTCATGCAACACTGTACCCATATGACAATTTTTATAATTTTTATGAGACAGATAGAGCTTTCTTTTGGTGGTATTTAATCACCTCTGGGTTTTTTATTTTTTGCTAAACAAACCAAAAACAACTGAAAAGTTTGAAAAAACAACACTTTTTTTCTTAGTTTTTGTTATAAAATTTTGTAAATAAATGATTTTTCTCCTTCACTGATGTGCACTAATGAGGCTGCAGTGATGGGCACTGATAGGCTGCACTGATCGGTGGCACTGATGAGCACTGATGAGGAGGCACTGGTGGGCACTGATGAGGAGGCACTAGTAGGTGGCACTGATGAGCATTGACAGGCTTCACTGAAGGGCACTGAAAGGCAGTCCTTAACCACTTGCCCTCGAGAGGATTTACCCCCCCCCCCCTGACCAGGCCATTTTTTGCAATACCGCACTGCGTTACTTTAACTGACAATTGCGTGGTCATGCAACGCTGTACATAAATTAAATATATGTCATTTTTTCCCACAAATAGAGCTTTCTTTTGGTGGTATTTTGTCACCTCTGGATTATTTATTTTTTGCGCTGTAAACAAAAAAGACCGACAATTTTGAAAACAAAAACACTATTTTTGACTTTTTGCTATAAAACATATCCAATAAAAACATTTAAAAAATCTAATATCTTCATAAATTTAGGCCAAAATGTATTCTGCTACATCACAATGCGTGCAAATTAATTGGTTTAGATGAAGGTTATAGCATCTACAAATAGCGGTATACAGGTGAAACTCGAAAAATTAGAATATCATGCAAAAGTTCATTTATTTCAGTAATTCAACTTAAAAGGTGAAACTAATATATGAGATAGACTCATTACATGCAAAGCAAGATAGTTCAAGATGTGATTTGTCATAATTGTGATGATTATTGCTTACAGCTCATGAAAACCCCAAATTCACAATCTCAGAAAATTAGAATATTACATGCAATCAATAAAACAAGGATTATACATAGAATATTGGACCTCTGAAAAGTATAAGCATGCATATGTACTCAGTACTTGGTTTGGGCCCCTTTTTCAGCAATTACTGCCTCAATGCGGCATGGCATGGAAGTTATCAGCCTGTGGCACTGCTGAGGTGTTATGAAAGACCAGGATGCTTCAATAGCGGCATTCAGCTCTTCTGCATTGTTCGGTCTCATGTCTCTCATCTTTCTCTTGGCAATGCCCCATAGATTCTCTATGGGGTTCAGGTCAGGCGAGTTTGCTGGCCAATCAAGCACAGTAATCCCACGGTCATTGAACCAGGTTTTGGTGCTTTTGGCAGTGTGGGCAGGTGCAAGTCCTGCTGGAAAATTAAATCAGCATCCCCATAAAGCTCATCTGCGGAAGGAAGCATGAAGTGCTCCAAAATCTCCTGGTAGACGGCTGCGTTGACCCTGGACTTAATGAAGCACAGTGGACCAACACCAGCAGATGACATGGCTCCCCAAATCAACACAGACTGTGGAAACTTCACACTGGACTTCAAGCATCTTGCAGTGTGTGCCTCTCCATTATTCCTCCATACTCTGGGTCCTTGGTGTCCAAATGAGATGCAAAAGTTGCTCTCATCAGAAAAGAGGGCTTTGGACCACTGAGCAGCTTTACACAACAATCACCGAGTGCTGGCCAGGAATCGCCAGCCAGGACCCGGTGATTGACATCCCTAGCCGCCAATAGCGGTGCGGTTAGGGCGGCCACTTGCGCACGTCCCCTACCCAGAAAATGCAAATCACATATATACGTGATTTTGCGCAGCTCTGCCGCCCTGTAGCAGTACTTCTGCTATAGGGTGGCGGGCAAACAGTTAACAACCAGTGACACCACCTGTCCAGTTTACTTACATGGCTAGGAATTCCTGGCCATGTAAGTGAATGGGGACAGTGACTTCAATTGTTATTTCCCTTTAAAGTTACTGATGTTTTTAAACAAAGGGTCAGGGTCCCAGTGATATCATTGACCATATATGCTCATGCCTATATATGGTTATTGATGTCCCCAGGAGACCCTGCCCTCTTGTAATCCCTGGCCATGTAAGTGAATGGGGCCAGTGACATCAGTGGTTGTTAAGGACACCGCTGGGCCTGCACCATTGGCGTTCTTAACAACCATTGAAATTACTGGCTGGCTCAACTCTCATCCATCCTAATGCTCATGGAGGTGGGGTGAAGCTGCAGAGCACTGAGCATGGCCATGAAAGGAGGGGGCAGACACAATGTTTAATGGGAATGCCTATGTCTGGACTCAGCAGCAGCTCTCTGTCCCAAATTAAATAGAGATGGAGACTGGGAATGTCAATGCGGCTTTTTAATTTCTCAAAGGCGTATGATGTGTTTTTTCAAATGAAGCAAAATGTTTTTTTTTTGGTACTGCACAATGTTTTGTATTGTTATAGGCCCCCTTTTCATGAATATAAAATGTTTCTTAAGGGTAAACTAACCCTTTAAGGCCCCTGTCACATGGGGAGACTTCACCAAGTGATCCACCTGCTCAGTGGGGGATTTGTCCGCTGATCCCCACTGAGCAGGAGGCAGGTCTGTGTCCACTCCACTTCTTCAGCCTGCGGTTCTCTAAGGGGTGGTCAGATATAAACAGACAGTCGACTGTCATCCGATCCACTAGATGGATGGGGAATGGATCTCCCATTCGCCTGTTGTTAGTGGATCGGATTCAGGCGGGTGTAAAGTAACACATGTCCATTTACATCTGACTCCCCATAGAGAAGAATGGATGGTCAGATCAAATCCACCTGAAAAACAGACAGGCGGATCTGATTGGTCCGCCTGTGTGAAAGGGGCCTTAGGGAACTCTTTTTAAACTATCTTGTATGTATAGTCTTGTGCCTAACAGTAACCCTAACTCTATTAGTAATCCTAACACTTTGCTGATAATGTGATTGCTATGTCTTTGCTTTTATGGCTTTCATGGTAATCACATGACTGTATCTATTATTGGGGCACATTTTTTAAATATAATTTCACAGAGCAGTGCCACATGGTAATATTATGAAGCTATATATGGTATATACATAGGGTTAGTCCCCGCTTTCAAATCATTCATAATTAAAGGTGGGGCCTAATCTCTAAGGAACTTAATTTATTTTATTTCAAGTAGCTACCTAAATATATCTAAAATGGGAATGAAAAGGTGACTGGCACACTCAGTTGATCCTGTGGTAGTACTAGAATAATTAAATTACTAAAACATTTACACATTTGCATTTTGCTCATACAAAATAATACATACAGCCACTGTTGCAGACAGTAAAAAACACTGACATTTTAAATATGTTTCTTAGTTTGTAAAGCACCACAGGGAAATGTTGGTTCTACATAGATAGTAGTATGAAGAAACATACAGCTCATGTCTTAGTAGCTACTTGAATACTATGCACAGCGCTGAGCGAACTGTTGGCGCTTTATAAATACTGTATAATAATAATAATAATACTATGCAGGCATGATAGTATGGGGTATTTGGGAAATGCTGAGTGCACATAAAGAACATGCATCAGGCTCTCCCATATACCAGTTATGTGTACTTTGGCTAACCATTTCCTAGTTACATTCAATGATTGTATTGACTGGCATGTAAATATTGTAAAAATAGACATATACCTGCATATGAACATACCTAAGGATTTGTATTCCGTGGTGAATTATTCCATGGATATACTGAAAAATCCTGAATATACTGGAAAATCAGCTTTATGTATAATATTTAAATGAGAAACAGCTCTGCAGAGAAAATGTGCTTGATACACCAAACCTAATGGTAATAATCACATTTTCCAGAGCACTTTAATGCTTTCATATTATGCATGGTATAATACTTGCAAGATGTTTCTTCGGGATCGCACTGTTTCTTCTGATTGAGGGTCTGATATAATTTTGTTTCCTGGATAGTATAACAAGATGTTTCCTGTTTTGTATTTTTTTTCTAATGTGATATATTAAGCTAAAATTCCCTGAAGCTGAACCTCCTGGTATGTTGGGTTCTGCTCATTACTGTCTACTGAAGTACCCTGAGAATTAGAGCATGATAACAAAGAAGCAGTAATTGTGTGGGCTCAAGAGAAGCTGTGTTTTCCTCATATTGTGAAAAGCAACAGATTCACCTTAATCATGGCCACACTAGCAGTGTATACTTCCACCTTCCCATTATTTCCCCACCATTCCATCTGTTTGCTGGGATCGCAGAAACATGCCCATTATTTCTGCATATTGGGAGCTTGTGACTCTTCTCTTTCTCCCATGTGACAGAACAGGTGCTTAATCACTGGATTTGTATGCACACAAGTGACAACATAGGGACTGGTAGATTTTAACAACTTCACGATTGGACACTTTTGCCCCTTCCATTCCAGGCGATTTTTCAGCTTTCAGCATTGTCATACTTTGAATGACAAAAACTCAGTCATGCAACTGAACAATTACAAGAATAGAAAGCACCAACCACTAAATATGTGACATAAAATAAAACAATAAATCAAAACATAAAATACATAAGATCAATTCAATCAAAAGGCAGCTACCCCTCTAAAGTGTGAACCACACTTTTAACTATAGGAAAACTTTGTGTTAAGAAAAAAGGTGCTGGTCCTTTAAAGTTATATGTAATAGACCCAATGTGCAAAAAATATTTTTTACAAAATCTATACAAAAATGTACAATGAATCCATAGATCCACTAAACAGTGTGTCTAAAATAAATGTCCATGACACAAGTAATCAAAAAGTCCCATATTACCAAAAATCTTGTGTTAGCAGATCAATAGGAATGACCAGTTCTTTTCCAAAAGACCCCAAAAAATATGCTCTACCATGTGATCAGCTGAAGTGCCAACTCACCAGATCGATGCGGACACAAAAAGTAGCCAAACCAGCAATCCTGATTTTAAAGAATTATCTCTTCTCCATAAGATATTGCAACACTCAACACATGGATGCCATAAATGAGAGTTCCTCATCAGCCCCATAATAGCTGAGCAAAAAGCAAAAAAAAAAGTATCATAGTGCAGTAATTTTATTAAAATATATACGGATAAAAGGCAAAGATGTCTATGCACTCACATGATTCTGGTGCCAGAAGGGGCACCAGCACAAACAGCTGACGTCGCAGTTGGTTCCTACCTCCACGTCCTATCTGGTCTATGAAATGCACGCCGGCTTGATATTCGTGAGCGGCAGTTTGAGGATCCCCCTAGTGAGCCATTTGTGTTGGCGCTACTCCTGGCCCCAGAATCATGTGAGTGCATAGACATCTTTGCCTTTTATCCTTATATACAGTTAGGTCCATATATATTTGGACACAGGCACAATTTTTGGACTTTTGGCTCTGTATGCCATCAGAATAAATTCAAATGAAACTATCCAAACGAATTTGAAGTGCAGACTTTCAGCTTTAATTCAAGGGGTTGAACATAAATATAAAGTACACATTTTAGGAACTGCAACCATTTTTATACACAGTCCCTCCATTTTCAGGGGCTCAAATGTAATTGAACAAATGAATATAATCATAAATAAAATGTTCATTTTTAATATATTGTTGAGAATCCTTTACTGGCAATGACTGCCTGAAGTCTGGAACCCATGGACATTACCAAAGACTGGGTTTCCTCCTTTCTGATGCTTTGCCGGGCTCTAACTGCAGCTGTCTTCAGTTATTTTTTGTTTGTGGGTCTTTCTGCCTTTAGTTTTGCCTTCAGCAAGTGAAATGCATGCTCAATTGGGTTGGGATCAGATGATTGAGTCGGCCATTGCAGAATATTCCACTTCTTTTCCTTAAAAAGCTCCTGGGTTGCTTTTGAAGTGTGTGAAGCGCCATCCAATCAGCTTTGCTGCATTTGGCTGACAGTATATCTCTAAACACTGCAGAATTCATCCAACTGCTTCTGTCTTCTGTCACATCATCAATAAACACCAATGACCCAGTGTCACTGGAAGCCATGCATGCCCATGCCATCACACTGCGTTCACCATGTTTTACAGATGATGTTGTGTGCTTTGGATCATGAGCTGTTCCAAGCCTTTTCCACACTTTTTTCTTCCCGTTATTCTGGTACAGATTAATCTTAGTTTCATCCATCCAAAGAATGCTTTTCCAGAACTGGTCTGGCTTTTTTAGATGTTTTTTGGCAAAGTCTAATCTGGCTTTTCTATTCTTCAGGCTTATGAATGGTTTGCACCTTGTGGTGAACCCTCTGTATTTGCTCTCATGAAGTCTTCTCTTGATTGTAGACTATGATAATGACACGCCCACCTCCTGGAGAGTTTCCTTCACTTGTCTGGATGTTGTGAATGGGTTTTTCTTTACCATAGAGAGATCCTGCGATCATCCACCACTGTTTTCTTCCGTGAACCTCCATGCCTTTTTATGTTGCTGAGCTCACCAGTGAGCTCTTCTTTCCTCGGAATGTACCAAACTGTTGATTTGGCCACTACTAATGTTGTTGCTATCTCTCTGATGGATTTGTTTCATTTTTGAAGCCTTACAATTGCCTGTTTCACTTGCATGGACAGCTTCTTTGAACGCATAATGTAGGTTCAGAGCAATAGATTCCAAAGGCAAATAACACAGTTAGAATCAACTCCACACCTTTTACCTGCTTAATTGATGAAGAAATAACGAAGGAGTAGCCCACTCCTGGCCATGAAACAGCTTTTGATTCCATTGTCCAATTACTTTTGGTCCCTTGAAAAACAAGGGAAGGCTACTATTAAGAGATGTAATTCCTAAACCCTTCCTCCAATTTGGATGTACATACCCTCAAATTAAACCAGAGAGTGTGCACTTCCAGCCCATATCCATTATATAACTATAGCTTGAATATGTTTTGGTAAATACCTGCAAAAACTAAAATTGTGCCTGTGTCCAAATATATATTTAATAAAATTACTGCACTATGATATATTGTTTTTTGGGCTTCTTCCTCACTTATTATGGGGCTGATGAGGACCTCTCATTTATGACATCCATATTTGGAGTGTTGCAATATCTTATTGAGAAGAGATAATTCTTTAAAATTTGGATTTCATCCATATTGCTGGTTTGGCAACTTTTTATGGCCGTATCGATCTGGTGAGCTGGCACCTCAGCTGGTCACATGATGGAGCACATTTTTTGGACTCTTTTTGAGAAGAACTGGTCACCCCTATTGATCTGCTGACACAAGATTTTTGGTGATATGGGACTTTTTATCACTTGTGTCATTGACATTTATTTTAGACACACTGTTTAGTGAATCTA
Source organism: Staurois parvus (assembly GCF_062004578.1). Classification (NCBI taxonomy): domain Eukaryota; kingdom Metazoa; phylum Chordata; class Amphibia; order Anura; family Ranidae; genus Staurois; species Staurois parvus. Next base: position 1,846,771 of record NW_028318492.1, read on the forward strand.
TGGATGCATTGTACATGTTTTGCACATTGGATCTATTGCAAATAAAACATTTTGTTTGCACATTGGGTAATTGCAAATAAATGTAAAGGGCCAGCACCTTTTATCTTAACACACAATTTCAGTGATGCAATTGTCTTTCCCCATTAAGGAGATTCACTCTCTATTTGTCCTGTTTACCGTTATCATTGAAAGTGAAATGAGAAGAAAATCACAAATTTTGAATTGTCCCCAAAAAAGTAATAGAGGGGACATCTTCCAATGGGGACACAGATGGCAAAAAAATAGAAAAAACTGATAGGGGTTATAACGCTTCATTACTCTATCCAAAATGAAAACTAAACATTTTGCCCTAAGTTACACTTTCAGGCAGCCTTTTGCAGCCTTTTCAACACAGAGGAGCCCTTGACATATTCCAGTCTCAGGAAACCCCTGCTAAGAATGACTATGTCTACAACTCATAATACATTAGTGTGATGGTCAGTGGGAAGAATGCTCCTTACACTTATGGTCACTGGGAAGAATTACCACTTTACAGATAAGAAGATCAATGGTGTCAGTGGGAACTTGTCAGTGGGAAGATATCTCTAAAAACTATTGTGAAAAAATAAAGTATCACTACTACATATGACATATATTCTCCCAAGGGATTAGACCGTTGTGATATGCATATACATTGTATTGTGTTTGGAGTGATTGGGAGTTTTTTTGCAACAAATGATGTATATGCTTGTATAATCACAAAAAGGTCTCTAAAAATCTGGCGAAATTACAGGAGAAAATAAGTATATGTATTGGGGTTGATTTACAAAAGGCACATAAGGGTTTATTTACCGAAACTGGAGAATGCATAATCAGGCTCACTTCCGCATAGAAACCAATCAGCTTCCAGGTTTTATTGCCAAAGCCTTAATAAACAAGCTGAGGTTAGAAGCTGATTGGTTTCTATACGGAAGTGAGCCTGATTATGCACTCTCCAGCTTTAGTAATTAAACCCCATAGAGTGAGCACTTTGCAAGTGAAGTTGTAGGGGGAAATCTGCTGACTTCCATCTTCCAATGATGTGCAAGAAAAAATGCTGTTTTCTTTCCTTGCATGTGATTCGGTATTCTTTGTAAAGTTAAGCTCTACCTCATGCACTAAGCTCTGGAACCATTTGCATATTGCACAGTCTGTTTTCCTTAAAGTAGAACTATAGGCAAAACATTTTTTGTTTCATTTTGGATAGAGTAAGGGAGGGTTATAACCCCTGTCAGTTTTATTTTGCAATATTTTGCCATCTGTGTCCCCTTTGGAAGATGTCCCCTCTGTTACTTTTCTGAGGACAACCCAACATTTGTGATTTTCTTTTACTTATTTTATTATTATACAGGATTTATATAGTGCCAACAGTTTGCTCAGCACTTTACAATATAAAGGGAGACAATACAGTAACAATACAGTTCAATACAGTTTTACTTTAATTGTCAATGATATTGGTAAACAGGGAAAATAGAGAGGGTGAATCTAATTGGGGCACAGACAACAATAAAAGTCTGACAGGTGTTCTGATCCACCTAAACGTTATCCAAAACTAAGAAAACGTTTTTCCTTTAGTAAATCAACCCCAATGATTTCTGTATTTAGGTTTCTATGCATTACTGTTGAGAGAACTGATCCAAAAAGGTAGAAACTACTAAAAATTGCCTATTATATTTTTACATTTCTAAAATACTGTATGCCTGGACCACTACGTAATTACCACAAGCATTTTATTATTTATTTCCTTCTTTGAATTGACTTTAAAGCCTTTTCATGTTGTGTTTATTGTACGTTTTGAGCATTTTGCAATAAATACTGCAAAATGGTATAGTGAGCTTACAGTTTCATGATCACATGCAATATTTAGGGAAAATGTGTCCAGACACCTAAATACCACATGTAAGTTCCTTTTATGAATGGAGCCCAATATGACTGGTATGGCAGTGATCAGGGACACTGTCACTGATGTGGTGGTTATCAGGGGCACTAGAACTGGTGTGGCGGTGATCAGGGACACTGTAGCTATAACTAACTTTTTTACACTGTGATTGCTTATTACAGTGATGATCTGTTCAAAGGTTTCTTTTATGAAGCCTTGTATACTACAGTGAACTACATTTATCACAGCTATCACATGATACAAGGCCTCTGTTATTGGCCCTGGTGCCATGTGATTGCCTTGTTTACTACTGTAACTGTGATCGCTGTGATTAATCAATTAATTAATTGATTAATCACATGGTATTAGGCCCACTCACAGTGGTATTGTACAACAATCTTTGATCTGCTGTGTCTTGCGGACACAGCGGTCACAGATCTCGCCTCTGTGTATTCTACAAAGCATGTATGAGGTATGTCCATCTGCATCAGCGCTGCTGCCATCCGGCCCTTTATATACAGTGGCCAGGATGGAGGCAGTTAAGTGCATCTAAGCCCAGACTATGGACATTTATCATCTTTATACATTCTTAAGAAACAAATTAACTTTGCAACAATCTCTCACTGAGCAATTTACAGCAGAAGCACTTATACTTTTAGAAAATCAACTCATTCTAACCTTCTAATATCTAATGTAAAGACAGAGCAGGTACAGAGGAAGAGGGGGAGAGAACAGAGTTCTGAGAACCAACAAATTCACTGCTTTTGTGAAATATGAAGATGAATTACTTCACATCATTTGCGGCTACAAAGTTTAGTGAGGGCTTTTAAAGCTCATTTTATACAAATACTTGACTATCCATAGTCTTGCCACAGTTTCACAGGTCTTCCAGTCTATGCTAGCAATGGGTGAACTAAGGAGAGTGAAGGGAAGATAACTGTGTGTAAATTATGAGACCAACAATCAATTAGGCAAGGGTGGCATCATAATCCTTGCAGCAAAATCCTGGGAACAATGAGGATCCCAAATTTTAAGAGAAGATGGTCCTGCAAAACACTTGAGTGGTGTGGAACATTCCCAGGTTCTCACCCGAATGATTATGACATCACATTCTCCATTACAAAAGCTGAAGACAAGGTATTTGTTCTAACGTTTTTCCCATGTTTTTTGCACTTTAGGGCAGCATTTTGGCATTGGGTAGGACGCTGACTAAATAGGCAGACTTGCTTTTTGTACAAGGCCCACTTTTACTAGTTTATTCAGTAAACTGATAAAGGGATCTGTTTTCAGCGTGCTGCAGGTCACCATCCTTTTCAATGTGACTGAGTGAATGGGCTAGTAGGTGAGCATGCTTTGGGGTGCTTATGTTCTCCCTAGTACATTTAATGTAAATGCAAATGCATACTTAAGCAGCTTGATGCAGCTCATATGAATGTCAGAGGCTGTCAGGGCTCCCAGGTGTGACCAGAGATGTGTGACTGACGCAGGGAAACGCAGACCTCAGATATGTTATAAACAATATAATTTATTAACACTAACAATACAAACATAAACGCAGTGCAATACTAAAACATAATACAGTGCAAACAAACCAAACCAAACCACCCACAGATAACAGTACAAACAAGCAAGCGTCGTCAGGCAGGCCGGGTCAATATCAATAGGGCAGGTAGGTACAGGGGGAGCAAGCGGAGATTGGTCAGGGTCACAAGCCAGGGATCAGAACAGGTAGCAAGCAGCGTGGTACAGAGGGTCAGACAGAGGGATGGTCAGGAGCGAGCCGGGATCAGAGCAGGAGAAGTCAGCAGCGGTTCAGAAACAGGATGCAGGACAGAAACAGGATGCAGGACAGAAACAGGATACAGGGCCCAGGACAAACACACACCAAGGCAGAGTCTGTGGGTCTGGCCATCCCTTAAATACCCCAGCATAATCAGTTACAGGTGTTAGCTGACTGCAAAGTTGAGTCTCTGATTGCTGGGAACACCCGCTGGCCAGCCCTGGTACTGCAGATCAAAAGGCAGGTGAGTCCCACCATAGCTGGCCAGTCCATTCCTGACAGTACCCCCCCTCAAGGAGCGGCCTCAGGACGCTCCAAACAGTCCTAGCTGGGAAAAATGTTCCACCGCCCGGGTCTGGTAACTGGCGGGATATCAAAGACTGGCACACCGGGCAGGACTCCGGGCAGCGGTACACCGGGCAGAGGCACATCGGGCTGGACTCCGGGCAGAGGCACATCGGGCTGGACTCCGGGCAGAGGCACATCGGGCTGGACTCCGGGCAGAGGCACATCGGGCTGGACTCCGGGCAGAGGCACATCGGGCTGGACTCCGGGCAGAGGCACATCGGGCTGGACTCCGGGCAGAGGCACACCGGGCAGAGGCACACCGGGCTGGACTCCGGGCAGAAACACATCGGGCCGGACTCCGGGCAGAGGCACATCGGGCTACCAGGCGAAGCAGCAGGCAGCGGGCACCAGGCGGAGCGTCAGGCACCGGGCCCCCGGGCGGGGCGACAGGCACCGGGCCCCCCGGGCGGGGCGACAGGCACCAGGCCCCCGGGCGGGGCGACAGGCACCGGGCCCCCGGGCGGGGCGACAGGCCTCGGGCCCCCGGGCGGAGCGGCGGGCGCCGGACCCCCAGGCGGAACTACAGGTCTCGGGCCCTCAGGCGGAGCGGCGGGTGCCGGACCCCCAGGCGGGGCGACAGGCCTCGGGCCCCCAGGCGGAGCGGCGGGCGCCGGACCCCCAGGCGGAACTACAGGTCTCGGGCCCTCAGGCGGAGCGGCGGGCGCCGGACCCCCAGATGGAGCGACAGGCCTCGGGCCCCCAGGCGGGGCGACAGGCATCGGACCCCCAGGCGGGGCGACAGGCATCGGACCCCCAGGCGGGGCGACAGGCCTCGGACCCCCAGGCGGAGCGGCGGGCGCCGGACCCACAGGCGGAACTACAGGTCTCGGGCCCTCAGGCGGAGCGGCGGGCGCCGGACCCCCAGGCGGAGCTACAGGTCTCGGGCCCTCAGGCGGAGCGGCGGGCGCCGGACCCCCAGATGGAGCGACAGGTCTCGGGCCCTCAGGCGGAGCAACAGGTCTCGGGCCCCCAGACGAAGCGGCGGGCACCGAGTCACCAGGCACGACAGTGGGCACCGAGTCGTCTGGCAAGACTGCGGGCACCGAGTCAACTGGCGGAACAGCGGGCATAGAGTCAACTGGCGGAACAGCGGGCACCGAGTCGTCTGGCAAGACTGCGGACACCGAGTCGTCTGGCAAGACTGCGGGCACCGAGTCGTCTGGCAAGACTGCGGGCACCGAGTCGTCTGGCAAGACTGCGGGCACCGAGTCGTCTGGCAAGACTGCGGGCACCGAGTCGTCTGGCAAGACTGCGGGCACCGAGTCGTCTGGCAAGACTGCAGGCACCGAGTCGTCTGGCGGAACAGCAGGCACCGAGTCGTCTGGCAAGACTGCGGGCACCGAGTCGTCTGGCAAGACTGCGGGCACCGAGTCGTCTGGCAAGACTGCGGGCACCGAGTCGTCTGGCAAGACTGCGGGCACCGAGTCGTCTGGCAAGACTGCGGGCACCGAGTCAACTGGCGGAACAGGGGGCATCGAGTCAACTGGCGGAACAGCGGGCACTGAGTCGTCTGACAAGACTGCGGGCACCGAGTCTTCTGGCAAGACTGCGGGCACCGAGTCAACTGGCGGAACAGCGGGCATCGAGTCAACTGGCGGGACTGCGGGCACCGAGTCGTCTGGCAAGGCTGCGGGCACCGAGTCGTCTGGCAAGACTGCGGGCACCGAGTCGTCTGGCAAGACTGCGGGCACCGAGTCGTCTGGCAAGACTGCGGGCACCGAGTCGTCTGGCAAGACTGCGGGCACCGAGTCGACTGGCGGAACAGCGGGCACCGAGTCGTCTGGCAAGACAGTGGGCTCCGAGTCAACAGGCACGACAGTGGGCACCGGGTCATCAGGTATGACAGCGGGCACTGGGTCACCAGGCATCAGGTCATTTGGCTTGCCAGCGGGCACCGCGTCATCTGGCAAGGCAGTGGCCAGCCCTGGTACTGCAGATCAAAAGGCAGGTGAGTCCCACCATAGCTGGCCAGTCCATTCCTGACAGAGGCAACTTAACTGCAGGTCAAATGCATTTGTGAAGGAACTCACATGGAACTTACAAGGAAGAAGCATCTCAAACTGATCTCAAAAGCAAATTGAAAGTACGTGAGGGTATGTTGCATTTGTCTATTGCCAAAAGCCCTTCTATAGACAAGTTGCAGGTTGTGCTAATTTCTGATGATGAAATTACTTATTTAAACTTTGATAGGTCCATACACCTTGAAGAAGCCACATCCTGACATCATTATTGTGGGTGCCGCTACATTTAAACCATTATTTCATACTCTCATTTTGGCTCATTCATTAGTTAGTTAAAGTCACCAAGAGCGAGCAAGTTATTGACAGATTACTCATAAAGGGTTTAAAGGACCATTTTACCAACATGCTAATTGTGAAGGATTGTGCTAATTGGGAAGGCAATCGAAGAATTTGATAAGCTCATAATTACAGCAGTGAATCACTTTAAACATGTATGTGATGAGTAATATTCAAAATGATAGAACTGAGTGTTTGAACTCTCAACCAAATATGTGGTGATGGCATCTGTAAGCCCAGGAATTCTGGCAATAATTATTCAACATTCTGGAACCAGTACCATAATTATATGCTAATCCAGTGCTTATGTATGCAAGAAATATTATCTGTGAACTGTCAGTCACAGTTGGCATTGGTGCAGATCCTTTCATAAATGTATGTTGGTGTCAGCATTTAAAATAAAGGAAGAACAAATTAGACTTTGGATGTTTTCCTTCAGACAATGAATGAATAACATATTAATATTGGGGTCAAACAGCTACTGATTGCCATTTTAGGACAAAGAAAAAAACATTTTCTTTATAACATTTGCCCTAGAGAAATACATTAAATAAGCACAAATGTTCAATATAACAATGTTGTGTTATTAAATAAAACATAGATATAGGCATCCGAACTTGGGTCTGATTCTGACTTGAACTGTAACTTTTGGTGCAGTTGCATATATTTTGTGCAGTCCTCTGCACCCAAGCCCCCTCCTATACCTTTGCTCTCCTGTCCCTGATCCAACAAGGTTTCAGCTCTGCAGCTTAGCTGCACTGCACAACTGCCTGCCGAAATTAGGCAGGCTGGACCTTGTGCATGCACAATACGCTCAATTGAATCCAATGGAGGGTTCATGCTAAACTGGAATCCAGGCTGCAGGATATTGCAAAGCGGCTGTATTGTGCCAGTAAGCTGCACATCCAATATCTTGCTTGAGTGGGCACATCATAACCACTTACGGACCACCCCATGTATATATATTGCAGAAGGATGGCCGCTCTGCGCTTCTGTGCTGTAATTCGGCATGGCACAAGTCAATCAGAAGGTCCCAGCCAATGTTTTATGTCTGGGACCTGATGATCGGCTTAGTGAATAACAGCACAGAGCCCTGTGTTTACTAACAACACAAGGCAATGTACACAGAGCAGAAATGTGACAGATTTTTTTCTCCCTGTAAAGCAGGGAGATAAAACAGTCATGTCTCTTAGTAAAAGCAGCACACATTACACACACTTGTTAGGCACACATTTAACCCTTTGATTGTCCCTAGATGTTAACCTCTTTCCAGCCAGTGTCATTAGTACAGTGATAGTGTATATTATTATCACTGATCACTGTAATAGTGTCATTAGAGATATTAGTGTCAGTTAATCTGTTCCCTTCCAGTATCAGTTGGTTACTATAAGTCGCTGATCACCACTATTTCTAGCATAAAAAAATAAATAAAAATTCTAGTATACAGTATATACCATCATTTGTAGACGCTATAACTTTCACACAAAAAAATCAATATAGACTTATTCAGAATTTGTTTTTACCAAATACATATAGCAGAATTCATTTTGGCCTAAATTCATGAAGAAATTTGATTTTTTAAATGTTTTTATTGGATATGTTTTGTAGCAGAAAGTAAAAAAAAGTTTTAAAAATTAAAATGTTTCCTTTTTTATTGTTTACATAATAAAAAAAAAGACAAAAAACCCAGTGATGATCAGATACAACCAAAAGAAAGCTCTATTTGTGTGAAACAAATCTAAATTTCATTTGTGTATAGTGTTCCATGACCTGCCTGACCAGAACAGGTATACCTATAGCAAAGGTCTGGCAAAGAATAAATGAAAATACACCACAAAACGCAGGAAAACAGAATACGTATTGGAAATAAAAAATCTTACAACTCTCTACAGCAAATCAAACTGCTGTTATTAAAACTACTGTTTATACATTGAAACAATATATGATCCATAAAGTACAGTAGCAAAGAAAATTTTAAATAAGTCAATAATGGGCTCAAAACATAAATCAATGATATCAATTAATTTATTACTGTATATGCATAGGTTGGAAGAGAAGAAAGAAAAAAAACAGGACAAAACCCTGTGTGAACAGTAATGCCTGGCACACACTATGGGGTTTATATACTAAAGCTGGTGAGTACAACCAATCAGCTTTCAGGTTTTATTGCCAAAGTTTAATTGAACAAGCTGAGGTTAGAAGCGTTTCTATGCAGAAGTGATCCTGATTTTGCACTCTCCAGCTTTAGTAAATAAACCCCTTTAATTTTTTTTGCTCAGCCCAGCATGCTGAAAGAAAAAAAAAGGCGCTCTTGAGGAGGTCCCTATACTAACTATACAATGTTAGTACAGCGATCTCCCCACTGAGCTATTGTGTTCTCTCTGTGTTCGGACTACCCCCAGCCAGAACACACCAGTAAGGGCTCGAAGCCATTGGCAGAATTTTTCCAGCATGCAAGTTTGACAGATGCCGGATGTTTGGCCAGCTTGTGTCAGATAGGCTGCTGGACACACAGGCTGCTGGACACACAGGCTGAATGCCGGCCGATGTTTGTTGAACCACCCCATACCAGCCGATAGTCTGCACCTGTGCGCCAGGCTTAACAGTAGGCGTAACTAGATGATATTTAGAGAGATAAGGGAAAATATAAGCCAAAAATAAAAGCATCTTAATTAAACTCATAGGGGGAAAATGAGACTTTATTATATTGGGAATAAATGCTTAAGTGCTCAGTGATGATTATAATTTTCTAATGATCTAATATTGAAAAGGTATGTGTCTTTTTCTGTTATTTCTATTTTTCATCTAAATGAGTTTAGATTCTAGGAACCCTTATTAACTTTTCCCAAGAATTGTCTGGTTTATACTTTTTTTTTTTTCCTCTATGGAAAGTTTCTTTGTTAGGCTATAACACAACTAGGTAAAATACTTAAATCTTAAATTAGTCAATTTAGACATTTTCAGAGGAAGTTTTCAGTTTGATTTCCTTATTTTAGCAAAAATAGGAGGTAATTTCCATGTCTATGAGCAAGTTACAAAGGGTACCAGAGCATGCACATAAACACCCTCATCTATTTACTAATGTATATATTTCCATGTAGCAGTAGGGCAAGGCAGGAAAATAGCGGTCTGTCCAATCACAATTTAATATCTATGACCACCTGCAGAAGAAACTGTCTGGAAGAGTGCATATTTATGGGAAGTCTGGAGTCTTCCCGGAAAGCAAGTCAAAGCCTGCTACTTCCTACGTGCCTAACATTCGCATGGTTAAATCTCAGTTTATCCAATTCCAGAATCTATCATGATGTCAGCCTCCTGTAATCCTTTTACATGAGAACCAGGGGCGGACTGACACTTCATGGGGCCCCCGGGCAATAGGGGATCATGGGGCCCCTGTGTCCTTGCCCAAACTCTAAAAAGCCTATGAAAAAGGTACCAGGGGCATCTCATGGGGCCCCCTACTGACCCCGGGCCCTCGGGCAGTGCCCGAGTTTCCAAATGGTCAGTCCGCCCCTGATGAGAACTCAATTCCATTAGCATAAGGAAGCAGAACTTCAAAAGGTACTTTTTGTGACAAACGCGGTGCCCGACCCCTGCCCTTCTCACCAACTTGTGACAAAGCCCGCGGGACCACAGCGTGCCAGAAGCCTGAGAGCGATTGTCACTGGGTTAATTAATTACGCAATTAACCCTTCAAACTCCAAACTGCCACCAGATATCTTTGGGCCTATCAACCCTTCACAATGTTAGCAAGAACAAATGTGAACAATAAACATCTGTAACACACACTGTCACCACAGACAGGTATATTCAGAGGATTATTATATACAGTAGCACTCTTCAAGAGACAGGGGTTCTTTAGTTTGCATTAAAAGCTTTAGAGACAGTTTCAACACTTTTCAAAATTGGGTTTATTACTAAAAATATCAAAATGGTGCAATTAAAATATTTACAGAAAAGGATGTTACAAAGAAATAAAGAGAACAATAATGCAACAGATAAATAAAGGAAAGGAGTTAAGAAGGCAGAATGCTTGCAAAGTCCTTGGTTTTAGCAGAGTTCAATTGTCCAAGCAAAAACATTGTCTTGGCTCTCCAGTCCATTAAGATGTTTCTTGGTTGATGTTAAAAGAGAGCTTCCCCTTCAAAAGTCCTGTCAGTCCCTTTCTATGATATCAAGGGGTGTGGACAGAGACCCACTGACCAATAATCTGGTTTAAGGGATGGGTGCTAGGAGGTCATCAAATTTACAACCAATTCCCAATTACAGTTTTACACTACTATTAATAACCTCCAATATGTGCAGGTGGTATTCTAGCAACTGGCAGATTAATAATCACAATTATTTTTCAAACCCAGGGATACCAAACCTTTGTACCTTTGTTACCCAGGAGGGAAGAGACTGATTTCTGCCCTTTCCTTTGTGCTAACATAGTCATGTATGACCTTGATTTGTTCAGTATGATATTCCCTATTCAAATATATATCTAATATTAATGTGCCCTGTTCCTCTTGAATTCTATGAATTGTATGTGGAATTGTTACATGTGGAATAGACGTTTTATGGTACGCTCTCCATTACTAGAGCCTTAATGGCCTAACAGGTCATTTTTGACAGCTTGACTGAGTTATTATTGTTTTACGATAGGGCATTCTATGCATGAAGGTAAAAGACCTTCTGTGTGCAGCATCCCCCCCAGCCCCCCTAATACTCACCTGAGCCCCCTCTCAATCCAGCGAAGTGCACTGGAGTCTCGGCTATCCCAGGACTCCCTCTTTGCATTGGCTGAGACAGAAGTGGGATCCATTGGCTCCCACTGCTGTCAATTACAGCCAGTGAGCCAATGTGAAGAGGGGGCGGGGCCAAGCTGTGGTTCCATGTGTGAATGAACAAACAGAGCAGCGGGTGCCCCCATAGCAAGGTGCCTGCTGTGGGGGCACCCAACAGGAGGGAGGGGCCAGGAGAGCCTGCAGGGGACCCGAGAAGAGGAGGTAAGTATAGACATCTTTGTTATGTTTTCTTTAAAAAAAATAAGCCTTTAGAACCACTTTAATGTTACCCTCGAATCCACATGAAAAGAGCCTCTACTTGCTGCGTGGTAATTTTTTTTTGTTTGTTTCCATTTGTACATGCCCCTCATGGTAATTCCAAGCTACTTCTTTTGGACAGTAGTCTGCCTATTGGCCTTAAATATAGCCAGAATTTAACACAATGTACCCCTCATAGACTTCAGTGAGATTCACCTCTAAGTTTGGGTTCATCTTGGTGAACTGAACCCAGACAGATTCACCTTTCCCTACAAGCTATTTTTTTTATTTCAAGTTTTCATATAGTGCCAACAATTTACACATGTATTGTACAATCACATCAGTCCCTTCCCTCACAGAGCTTACAATTCAAGGTCCTTAACTCACATTCAAACATATACAGGCCAATTAACCTACCAGCATGTTTTTGGAGGGTGGGAGGAAACCCACGGAGACACAGGAATAACATACAAACTTCAGGCAGGTAGTGCCTTGGGTGGGATTCAAACTGATGATCCCAGTACTGCCAGGCAGAAGTGCTAAGCACTTGGCCACTATGCTACCTGCAGACTGTCACTTCTGATATTATTTCCTGCCATGTGTGCCACTTTTGGCACATACAGAACATACATATTATTTTCTGTCATGTATTTGCCCATCCAGTGGTACCAAGCTAGAAAGGGGGAGATTTACTAAAAGTGGAGCCTGCAAAATGTGGTGCAGTTCTGCATAGAAATCAATAAGATTCCATGTTTTATTGCCAAAGCTTAATTGAACAATCTGAACTTAGAAGCTTATTGGCTACCATGCACAGCTGTACCAGATTCTGAGTGCTCCAGTTTCATTAAATTTATCCTAAAGAGTCTCTTTAGGTTCAAAACAACGGTAACTGTTTGGAAACTTGTGGGTGTAAGCCATCTGATCCAGGTAATTTATTCATATTTGCTTCAGCTATTTGCTTTTGGACTTTAAGTTAAAGTGCTACTAAACCCAGGACCCTGCAGTCACTATATCCAGTCTTCCACAGAACATGGAAATGCAATTATTATAGTAAATATAAATTGTTAAATACCTTTTCTCATCAGCAGCATATAGCAGTCTTGTGACTTCTATCAGTGTCCATCCGAACACTGGTTAATCTTGTAGGAGGAGTTTTTTTTTTCCTCTGACTGTCCTATGAGGCTTCATTACCCCCGACCCTCTGTCTGGAGAGCACTGATTGGCCCTGTGCAGATCACATGCACCCTGACAAAGAAAAACAAAACTCTCTAGCAATGCACACCAAACAGAGCATGTGCAGACTTGCTACTGCTGCTCTAACTATGGCAGATAGATTGGGGACAAAAGAAGGGGAGAATCAGAAAATACAGGATTAAACACCCTTTTTACACAATGCAGAGGATTAACCCCTTAGGTTCCATAGTGAGTATAATAAGCATGCTTTACTGCATAAACAGACTGATTTTACTATTGTGGGTTTAGTGACACTTTAAGTTGCTGTGGTACGTTTAAAGCTTTGTCACTCCTATTATATTGATTGGTTTTCTGTACAATATATAAACAAAAGGTGCAGCGCTAATATAAGTGGGTGAAATTGAATGTTATACACTATCGTACAATATTGCAGTGTACCAAAATGATAAGGAGAATAATAACAAAAAATGAAATGTTCAACATATTACAAATAATGAATAGCAAATATGTGAATATAATTCACTATAATGTGTCCCAAAAGAACTCTCATGTGCCAATAATGACCAAAATTGTCCAACGTGTGATGTGAACCAGTAGTGACCAGTAATAACGGTGACTTCTGTGATACTCCTCCACCACTAGGCACTCACCAGAAGTAAAAAGCAAGCCAGAAATAAATGGAAATGACTCCTAGGAACATATCCGTCCACTTCCTACCACCAGTCACTGATCCATCCAAGATAAAGTTCCTCCTAAGGGAAGAGCTCACAAATAGAGCCCTGATTGTCCAGTCAGATTGCACCATTCATGGTGATCCCAAGTCCCATAGAAGAGTGTGGTTGGTGAGCTTTGTGCAATCTATAGTCAGAGCAGTCCCGTGCAACAGAGCACACAAGTCTATAGATGATGTACATACTAGAGAACTTTGAATTTGTACCTTATTAGTGGAGCATATATACAAATCTTGTCTTTTTGATATTTATACATTTGTCTTATTCTCTTTATCAACTTGCTTTTCATGTTTAATATTGCAGCCAAACTGATCTCCTTTTAGTAGCCTTTGTTGTTTTCTTGTAACTCCATCTGTCCTTCCAGATATATATTTTGAATGCACCTCTTTATTATCTATAACTTGTTTTTAAACTCGTAAGCTACATAGTTTGTTTAGCCTTTTAAACATATTGCTCTAGGGATAAATTATGTGATGTATTTACACTCCCATGTTCTTTGCATTGAGCTGATCATATTTCCCTGAATGTATTTGTTAAAGAATAGCCCTCGGCTTTACGATTTTTCCCTAAAATAAATAGACAAAGACAAACACCTTATCTTCTCCCATTCTTCCCCCCCCCAGTAGTGTCTAGCCTCTTTCTAACTCTCTTCCCCCCATGCTCTAACATGTCCAGTTAGAAATGGACAGTATTGTTGTCGAGATGTCTTCTTATCTCGAAGATGTAGAGGAGAAGTATAAACATCTGCTGATGGAGCTATCAGTATCAGTTGTCATGGTGCATCCTTGGTGCTTGTTGCCAAATTGACCCAATGAGCCTTGACATATGTTTTGTTATAGATTCTGCTTTCATGTGCCAGGCTACATATTAAGAATTAAGGTAGTCCAATACATTATTAGCCATAATGTAAAAGGACTATATTGCAGCTTCAGAATCTAGGCCAGGCAGGCTTTATTTTGCAGACAAAGTGATTACAATTTTCTATCCAGACAACCAACAATGTTTAACTAGTGATAAATGAAACTGGAAAAACAGAAGGAGGAGTAGTGTGCCCTTATGTTTGGTGTGTGTGAGGTTTACCATGATAGCTGGTAGAATACTAGGGATTTGTAGGCAACAAAAGCAGCTAGACAATGGTGATGTTTTTGGGAATGGCAAATTAATTGATGATGTGGAGGAGAATGAGAGTGAGCTTCTGATTGTTGGCCACTTTTTTCTTTGACAGATAGTTTTGATGGTGTTTAATAAGAACTAAAGTTGCCAACTGTATACCCAGACAGAGGCAAACAACAATCTACATATTGTCACTGCAATACCACAATTACCTACAATTCCATTACCTAACATGACCTCCAAGAAAATTAACAGCAGCAATACCAGTGCTAAAGCTGCTCACATGTGAAACAGACTCTAGATAACATTATACTGATAAAGATACACATTTGCTCCTATTCTAATTGCTGCCGTACTCTTCTAATTCCTCCTAATTAAAGCAAAAATGTCAAATTGTATTCCTTACTGCTGTGTTGGCTGTCAAAAGAGGAAATGGCAACTGCTTTTAGATTCATCATATTTCATCAGAAATATAAGTTTATTGGGGTGGCTTTATCTCAACTTTAAACAGCTTCATAATGGGGTTAAAAGTTGCTGAGTGTGCTGAATATCCATCTAAGGGAATCATCATCCTCTTTGTTCATGCAGACAACATTGCATGCCCTTTCTGTGTAGGGAATCAGTAAATTGTAGGCATCTACGTTTGCTTCACTCCACTTGCAAAAAAAAAATAATAATAAAAAAAAAATTATATATATATATATATATATATATATATATATATATATATATGTGTGTGTACTGATATGGACTGGGTAATGTGTTAGGAGCGTAAGGATGCCCCATTATTTGATGGAAATGAAAATGATCAACCTACAGTGGACTGAATTTGAAGACACCCCGGAAATCAAAGTGAATAAATTATGCAGCAGGCTAGTCCATTTTGCTGAAATTTCATTACAGTACCTCAGAATGGTACTCAGTAGTTCGTATGGCCCCCACATGCTTGTATACATGCCTGACAATGTCAGGGCATGCTCCTAATGAGATGACGGATGGTGTCCTGGGGTATTTACTCCCAGATCTGGACCAGGGCAACACTGAGCTCCTGGACAGTCTGAGGTGCAACCTGGTGGTGTCGGATGGACCAAAACATGATATCTCAGAGGTGTTCTATTGGATTTAGGTCAGGCAAGTGTGGGGGCCATTCAATGGTATCAATTCCTTCATCCTTCAGGAACTGCCTGCATACTCTTGCCACATGAGGCCGGACATGGTGTTGTGCACCATGAAGAACCCAGGACCCACTGCACCAGCGTAGGGTCTGACAATGAGTCCAAGGATTTCATTCCGATACCTAATGGCAGTCATGATGCCATTGTTGAGACTGTAGAGGTCTGTGCATCCCTCCATGGATATGCCTCCCCAGACCATCAGTAACCCATCACCACAATGGTCATGCTGAACGATGTTACATGCAGCATATCATTTTTCACAGCTTCTCCAGACCCTTTCATGTCTGTCACATGTGCTCAGGGTGAACCAACTCTCATCTGTGAAAAGCACAGGGCGTCAGTGGCGGAGCTGCTAATTTTGGTGTTCAATGGCAAATGCCAATCGAGCTCTATGGTGCAGGGCAGTGAGCACAGGGCCCACTAGAGGATGCCGGGCCCTCAGGCCACCCTCATGAAGTGTGTTTCTGATTGTTTGGTCGGAGACATTCATGCCATTGGCCTGCTGGAGGTCATTTTGTAGGGCTCTGGCAGTGTTCATCCTGTTCCTCCTTGCACAAAGGAGCAGATACCAGTCCTGTTGATGGATTAAGGACCTTCCACGGCCCTGTCCAGCTCTCCTGGAGCAACTGCCTGTCTCCTGGAATCTCCTCCATGCTCTTGAGACTGTGCTGGGAGACACAGCAAACCTTCTGGCAATGGTATGTATTGATGTGCCATCCTGGAGGAGTTGAACTGCCTGTGCAACCTCTGCTGGGTCCAGATATCGCTTCATGCTACCAGTAATGTTACTGACCCTAGCCAAATGCAAAACTAGTGAAAAACAGCCTCTGCTACTTAACTGACCAGATCAATATCCCAGGAGTTTCATTGACTTGATGCTATACTCTGATTAAAAAGTGTTCCTTTAATTTTTTTAATTTTAATAATGGAGCAATATATATATATATATATATATATTTCACAAAAATAAAAAAAACTACATGCAGGGTTAACAAGTTGAGTATTATCTAGTTTTACTCCCATTGTGAGAAATTATTAGCGCATAAATATATTACTGAATGGGTTTATATCATATTTGTCTTTTCACAACAAAGTGAAGTCAGTGGAATACATTGGCTCCCATCAGTGCCCATGCAGTAGTTTCCTCCACTGACACATTTCAGAACTATGAAATACAAGAACACTGTGGTCTCTGTCATTTCATGTTACATATACACAATCATCTGTTTTACTGACACAACAGAGCAATCCGTGGCATTTTAAATTGGCACAGATAGTGTCTGAACAAAGTGGTTTCCATATTTTCCAAGGACACTGCTTTTCACATGTGAGGGCTTGGTTTATGATCATATCAGTAGAATGAGAGATTATGTTACTAAACAGATGGTGGTAGAATATCTCACGTGGGATCAGGTCTACAAGCATTATGACCATGAAAATTAGCACTAAATAATATATATGATCTTAGTGATCTTAGTGATTAGTGCATGGCCATGTTTTCCCTGACCTTACCTGTTGATTGTACTGGTACTGTGTTTTCAATTTAAAACATTCTGCAAAAAAGGCATGGCTTAGCAAAAAGAAGGGATCTTCAACCATTACATACATAAAGGACTTCCTGATCCTGATAATTTTTATTTTATAAGGTAGACAGCTGTCAACTGACAAAACGGTCCTATCAGGAACGACTGTAACCAGAATTGCTGTTACTGAATTATGCAGCACCTTAAATGTATTATTGTAAAATTCCCTGAATTCAGTTCCCTTTTTCCATCACACAATGGAGCCAGTAGAGGCCTTGAGCACCTGATTCTCAAATATAGGACACAGAATGCTGGGAGATGTAGTCTGGGCTATAAGTGTTGCTATTGCAGTTGCTGGAATAAAAACAACAAGCCCCAATGTACCTGGGGGCATTCCAAAAGAGGGGGTATAAATGGAAAAGCCTGGCTCGGCTTGTTGAGCGTTCACCGCAAGTTCAGAGGAGAATGTCAGTTGCTGCTGCTGAGAGACAAGAAGGAAAGAGAGAAAGTTGGGGGGATCAGTTCGTGGCTGCATCACTGAGCGGTCAGTAGGTCTGGATTACCCGGAAAGCTGCTCACTACTGTTTCTGATCGCTGGACTAAGGCTGGCCATACATGAGTCGAAATTCGACCGCTTTTTCATCCAAAAATCAGACCTGAGCATAATCGGCCGATCTTCACTCTGTTAGTGGGTCAATGGCACTGGCTGATTTTCGTGGTTCCTCAATGATGGTCAAATCGTACGATCGTCTTTCAGAAAAGAATATGAGCCGTGACCTGGAAGGGACATAAGTTGCAGCTGTTATATGGGGTGAACTTTATGACTTGATCGGCCGATTTTCGAAATCATTGATGGCACCATCGGATTACAGAGCGAATTACATTTTCGATTTTCGGATGAAAAAGTGAATTCGAACCATGTATGGCCTGCATTAGTCCTGTAAAGTGTCTGAATCTGTCTGCTGCTGCTCAATTATACTCTGAGGCATCTCAACCTGCTACCAGGGAAACCATACAACCTTGCATAGTGATCTGGTCCTCTGCCGCTCAGATCTGTCTCAGTGACACTGACAGACTATTATTGTTCCAGTGCGATTGCCATTCACCAGATCCTTAACCCCTTCACACCTAAGTGTAAAACAAATCTAAATGCCTAAGCACAATTTTGCAATGTTGACAAGTGTTAATAAAACATATCATCACAACTACTTTGTATATCCAGGTGAATTATACCTTGTTTTATTCCGGACAAATTAGGCTTTCATTTGGTGGTAAATGGTAATGGATATCTCCTGATTTTTTTAATTATCAAAGGAAAACTGGCCCAAAATAGTAAAAAAAAAATCGTTTTGTTTTATTAAGCTGTGTGTTTCTTGTTACTACCATAACCTACCACCAAAGAACAACCCAAAATAAATTTTCCAGCTCTTGATGATTGCAGCAATACCATATATGTGTATGTTATTTGTTGTTTGTACTCGTAGTACAGCCCAGAAACAATAGTGCGCATTTTGTTTTCGTCTTTTTTTTTTTTTTACCTAAAACACACTGACACTAACATTGACATTAACTGACACTGATACCACTTTTTTTAAAACCCTGACCTTTGACCCTGACTTTTTGACCTTGACCTTTGACCCTGACCTTGACCCAAACTAACCCTGGCACTGAACTAGATCAAACCTTGATCTAGGTATTTTTTATTTTATTTTTTTATCTTTTTTTTTTTCACATACATTTTTTCCCCTCTATTCCAGGAGTCAGAGAGATACAATGTATCTCTCTCCTCCATTCATAGAGAGAGAAAAAAAACAAGGGGACTGGACTGTACAGTGACTGATCACTGTGACAACCAATCAAAGGCTATCACAGAGATCATGTGACCTGGAATCTGGAGTCCCTGGTCCCGATCGTTAGAATGGGACCCGAGGCTCTCAGTAACACCGCGATCTTTGTGCTGGGAGCACAGCGTGTGGTGCGCTTCCAGCACAAATATGCGGCCCCATGGAAAACAGCCCAGTTCTGTGAGGTCACATATTTGTGTTACTTCGGCATCAAAGGGTTAACCTCCTCCTGCCCGCCATATAAGGTAATGACGGGCGCAAGGTGGTTCTCCCGCTCTGGGAGGACGTCATAATAACTACTGCAACCAGCATATAACAGTAACCATAAGTACATAGATGCACACTAACATGGAAATAATACAAGCTTTATATAAGAAGAAATAAATAGCAAATGCACAATGTACTAACAGGTATTATCAGCAAAAGGGCACTACAAGAGTCCTGCTGGAATTGTGCACATATACCTGGGTATATATAGTTATTAATAAAGATACTTCCAGATGAATGTTGCAGAAAAGTCCAGTTGCAGGGGCTCCTGAGGATGATAAATTCTCTGGCTTTGTGTCTGAGACCTGAAGAGAAGGTCAGAGGTCATGGGGTTTTCGACTGTTGTCTGACTAGCCTTGTCAGGAATGGACTGGCCAGCAATAGTGGGACTCAGCTGCCTTATGAGCTGCAGTACCAGGGCTGGCCAGCGGGTGCTCCCAGCAATCAGAGACTCAAACTTGCAGCCAGTCAAACACCTGGAACTAATTATACTGGTGTATTTAAGGGACATTCAGACCTGCAGACTCTGCCTTGGTGTTGTGTTTCTCTTGGGCCCTGTATCCTGTTCCTGCTCTCTGTTCCTGTCTGATTCTCTGCTGACCCTGCTCTGATCCCTGGCTTGTCTGACCATTCTCCTCTGCCTGACCCTCTGTACCACGCTGCCCGCTACCTGCTGAACCTGGCCTGTGACCCCGACCATTCTCCGCTTGCTCCCCCTGTACCTACCTGCCCGACTGATATTGACCCGGCCTGCCTGACGACGCTTGCATTGTATGTACTGTTATCTGTGGGTGGTTGGTTGGTTTGTTTGCACTGTGTTATGTTTTAGTATTGCACTGCGTTTATGTTTGTATGGTTAGTGTTAATAAATTACATTGTTTATAACATATCTGAAGTCTGCGTTTCCCTGCGTCAGTCACACACCTCTGGTCATACCCTGGAGCCCTGACATTACACCAAGGCCAATCCTAACCAGAAGTGGCTGCACAGGGAAGCCATCTTGGTTTGTTGATGGGAAAGATGGATCTTGATGAGGTTGTGTATTTATATCTGCTAGTGTTTGATGACAAAGAGTATGCTTATCAAACTCTGAAGGAGTATCCCCGGGATGAACTGCTAGAATGTATACGGCTCGCTCATGTTCTAGTAGATCAGGGCACAGAATTCTCTGAGGTGCAGCCATTGATTGAGGTTTGTGCTGAGTTGGTTTCATCTGGTACCCCCGAATGCAGGGATGAATTTTTGCCACCATTTAGTGCAGACCAGGTAGAGTCCCTAGTGTGGTTATTAGAGGATCATGTGGATTACTTTCTGGAGCGTGATTCCACATGTTCACCACAGGTACTAAGAGATTGTATAAACGCAGTGCAGTCTTTGGTCAGACAGGCTTTGTGTAAGCTCAGCTTTGTTCAACCCATACTGCAGACATGGACAGATTTGTTGCACCCAGCCTCAGTCAGCTTACAAAGACCCAGTCCTGCTTCTAATCTATTTCCTCAAAGCTCTATTCCTGCATTCCCAACAGCTCCTCCTGCCCTGCTATCTACCGCATGTCAGTACCCTGTTCCCACTCGCTGCACCTATCCTGCCTTTAACCCTGTAAAGAAGCCCTCTGTAGCAACTGTTCCTTCCCCTGTTCCATCCTCCAGCTCTTCTCTGTCTCCAGCTGCTCCATTCGTTTGCAGACCTGCGTTTACTTGCAGTGCCCCAGTAGTTAAAACCAGAAAAAAGCGAAAATTCTTTCCCACCAGTACCATCCTGCCAGTATCCAAACCGGTGAACCTGCCTTCCGTGGTTCAGCCTGAAGCCTCTACTCAGCCTGATGCCTGTACTCAGCCTGATGCCTGTACGCAGCCTGATGCCTCTACTCGGCCTGATGCCTGTACGCAGCCTGATGCCTCTCTTCAGCCTGAAGCCTCTACTCGGCCTGAAGCCTCTATTCGGCCTGATGCCTCTACTCGGCCTGAAGCCTCTACTCGGCCTAATGCCTCTATTCGGCCTGATGCCTCTACCCAGCGTGATGAACTGATCCAGCCTGACGATCCTATTAGGCCAGTTGACTCGATGCCCGCTGTTGATCCAGATGATCCGGTACCTGATCCGGTGCCCGCTGTCGTGCCAATTGACTCAGAGCCCGCTGTCATACCTGGTGACTCGGTGCCCACTGCCTTGCCAGATGACGCGTTGCTGCTGGCAAGCCAAATGACCTGATGCCTGGTGACCCAGTGCCCGCTGTCATACCTGGTGACCCGATGCCCGGTCGAGCCAGACGATCCAATGCCTGGTGACCCGTTGCCCACTGCCTTGCCAGATGACACGGTGCCTGCTGGCAAGCCAAATGACCTGATGCCTGGTGACCCAGTGCCCGCTGTCATACCTGGTGACCCGATGCCCGCTGTCGAGCCAGACAATCCGGTACCTGATGACCCGGTGCCCACTGTCGTGCCTGTTGACTCGGAGCCCACTGCCTTGCCAGATGACGCGGTGCCCGCTGTCGAGCCAAATGACCTGATGCCTGGTGACCCGATGCCCGCTGTCCAGCCAGACGATTCAATGTCTGCCCCAGTGCCCGCGGTCATGCCAGTTGACTCGGAGCCCACTGCCTTGCCAGATGACGCGGTGCTCGCTGTCGAGCCAAATGACTTGATGCCTGGTGACCCGATGCCCGCTGTCCAGTCAGACGATCCAATGTCTGACCCAGTGCCCGCGGTCATACCAGTTGACTCGGAGCCCACTGCCTTGCCAGATGACGCGGTGCCCGCTGTCGAGCCAAATGACCTGATGCCTGGTGACCCGATGCCTTCTGTCCAGTCAGACGATCCAATGTCTGACCCAGTGCCAGCGGTCATGCCAGTTGACTCGGAGCCCACTGTCGTGCCTGGTGACTCGGTGCCCCCCGCTTCGCCTGGGGGCCCGAGACCTGTCGCTCCGCCTGGGGGTCCGGCGCCGCCGCTCCTCCTGGGGGTCCAGCGCCCGCCGCCCCGCCTGGGGGCCTGAGACCTGTCGCTCCGCCTGAGGGCCCGAGACCTGTCGCTCCACATGGGGGTCCGGCGCCCGCCGCTCCGCCTGAGGGCCCGAGACCTGTCGCTCCGCCTGGGGGTCCGGCGCCCGTCGCTCCGCCTGAGGGCCCGAGACCTGTCGCTCCGCCTGGGGGCCCGAGACCTGTCGCTCCACCTGGGGGTCCGGCGCCCGCCGCTCCGCCTGAGGGCCCGAGACCTGTCGCTCCACCTGGGGGTCCGGCGCCCGCCGCTCCGCCTGAGGGCTCGAGACCTGTCGCTCCACCTGGGGGTCCGGCGCCCGCCGCTCCGCCTGAGGGCCCGAGACCTGTCGCTCCACCTGGGGGTCCGGCGCCCGCCGCCCCGCCTGGGGACCCGATGCCGGTCGCCCCGCCCGGGGGCCCGATGCCTGTTGCCCCGCCCGGGGGCCCGGTGCCTGCTGCTCTGCCCGGGGGCCCGGTGCCTGCTGCTCCGCCCGGGGGCCCGCTGCCTGCTGCTCCGCCTGGGGGCCCGGTGCCTGCTGCCCCACCTGGGGGCCCGGTGCCTGCTGCTTCGCCTGGTAATCCGATGTGCCTCTGCCCAGAGTCCAGCCCGGTGTGCCTCTGCCCGGTGTGCCTCTGCCCGATGTGCCTCTGCCCGGAGTCCTGCCCGATGTGCCTCTGCCCGGTGTGCCGCTGCCCGGAGTCCTGCCCAGTGTGCCAGTCTTTGATATCCCGCCAGTTACCAGACCCGGGCGGTGGAACATTTTGCCCAGCTAGGACTGTTTGGAGCGTCCTGAGGCCGCTCCTTGAGGGGGGGGTACTGTCAGGAATGGACTGGCCAGCAATAGTGGGACTCAGCTGCCTTATGAGCTGCAGTACCAGGGCTGGCCAGCGGGTGCTCCCAGCAATCAGAGACTCAACCTTGCAGCCAGTCAAACACCTGGAACTAATTATACTGGTGTATTTAAGGGACATTCAGACCTGCAGACTCTGCCTTGGTGTTGTGTTTCTCTTGGGCCCTGTATCCTGTTCCTGCTCTCTGTTCCTGTCTGATTCTCTGCTGACCCTGCTCTGATCCCTGGCTTGTCTGACCATTCTCCTCTGCCTGACCCTCTGTACCACGCTGCCCGCTACCTGCTGAACCTGGCCTGTGACCCCGACCATTCTCCGCTTGCTCCCCCTGTACCTACCTGCCCGACTGATATTGACCCGGCCTGCCTGACGACGCTTGCATTGTATGTACTGTTATCTGTGGGTGGTTGGTTGGTTTGTTTGCACTGTGTTATAATTTAGTATTGCACTGCGTTTATGTTTGTATGGTTAGTGTTAATAAATTACATTGTTTATAACATATCTGAAGTCTGCGTTTCCCTGCGTCAGTCACACACCTCTGGTCATACCCTGGAGCCCTGACAAGCCTGGAGCGGAGCTTCTCAGTGGCAGGAACTGAGGTATGGTGCTTTAGTCCCTCCCTAATAATGTATGATAGTCTCTTCTGGTCTAGGATTTAGTAGCATGGACAGGACATGTGGTGACATGAGAGAGAGACTTTCTCTCTCCCCACTTCCTCCTTCCAAGGGTTTCAAAGCCAACGACCCAAGAGCAGGAAGTGCATACATTATACATTTACAGGCATTTACAAGTTCACACAGTAGAGGGCAGTATATCCTTACACAAGTATGTTTTCTTAACCACTTGCCTACAGGACCAAGTCTGACACTTCTGTCATACATGTAAAAAATCTGCACCTTTTGCTAGAAAGTTACTTAGAACCCCCAAACATTATATATTTTTTTTAAGCAGAGGGCCTAGAGAATAGAAAGGTGGATGTTGCAATTTTTTTATATCACATGATTTTTGTGCAACGAGTTTTCAAACCCAAACGTTTTTGGAAAAAATACATTTTAGTGAATTTTAGTGATCAGAAATACAATATAATACCCTTTTTTTTTGTAAAATATAAAAGATGATGTTACACCAAGTAAATAGATACCAAACATGACACACTTCAACCGGTTCCCAGCCGCACTATAGCCGAAGGACAGCTACAGCACGGTTGTGTAATCCTGGGACGACGTCCATGGACGTCATTCCAGAACACGCCCCCCCACCAGTGGTGCTTTAAAGTGGTTGTAAAGGCTGAAGGTGCTTTACCTTCATGCATTCTATTCATGAAGGCAAAATACCTTCTTTGTGCAGCATTCCCCCCAGCTCCCCTAATACTCCCCTAAGGCCCCTCTCGATCCAGCGATGTGCACGGGAGTCTCGGCTATGGATTCCCTCTACTCATTGGCTGAGCCAATGGCTCCCGCTGCTGTTAATCACACATAATGAGCCAATGAGAAGAGAGTGGGGGTAGGGCTGAGCCATGGCTTGCTGTGGGGGCACCCGACAGGAAGGAGGGGCCAGGATCACCTGCGGGGGACCTAAGGAGGATCTGGGCTGCTCTGTGTAAAACCACTACACAGAGCAGGTAAGTATGATGTTTGTTATTTTTTTTTTAATGTAAGCCTTTAGTATCACTTTAAAGTGGTTTTGTTATTGTTTACATTGTACTTTTATTGTTATTGCTTTGAACAACATCCCTTTTGATAGCATGTGCTGTGACAGGTCAAGCAGCATGGTCCATGGTGACTGACCAGTTATGGACCATTGAAGAAAGACACAGTCTGTAAAATTCATTGCGTTAATGGTAACCTTTTGATCTACACCATCCCCTTGGTGTCCTCCACTACTGCCACTGTGGTAAAGTTTGTGCAAAGTACCTGCACCTACAGAGGACCTAGACCAGTCATTTTCAACCAGAGTTGCATGGAACCATAGGATTCCTCCAGAGGTTGCTAGGGGTTCCTTGATCTGTGGTTGATTGTCGTTTTGATGATACTTGCAAAGTTACAGTTCCAACTTGGCAAAGCCAGCAGCATGACACAAATTTATTATTCAGGCTGTCTGTAATAGTGTCATTCTGACAAGCACTGTATTCTTCTTACTGACCATTTTTAGAGATTCTGTATATAGCCCTACAGAACAGACAGAGCTCAGTCCACATGTGTTTATCTGCTGCTTCTCTGCTAACAGGAACTTTATTAAAGAGGAAAGACATAGAGTTCTATCACAGATGCAGCCCATCTGTGTCATGTGATTAGCCGTGGCCAATCATAGCTAAATCACAAAAAAAAAAAAAACCTGATTTCATTCAGTTAAATGCTTGCTTATAGCAGAGAAATTCTTTGCTATAATCAATCAAATTGTGTTAAAAAAAAATAAAAAATACGGATCATTTCCCCAAAGTAGTACAATGTTATTATGGTAACATTATACTACTTTGGTCATAGTGTAATATGAAAAAAAAATCTTAAAAAAAAGAAAAATGTAAATAACAAAATAGAAACAATTGGAAAAAAATTATAATTTTTTTTTTCTACCATCACCTGTCAGTGTCCCTGATCACTGCCACCACACCAGTTATATGCTGATGCTGTAATGTACTGGTGAGAGTATGTAAAAACAAAATTGTGAAAAATTTTTTTTAATTTCTTCATTTTCCAAAAAATTATGACAAAAAAATTACAACTTCAAAAAACTTGTCATGCCTCTCATGAAATACGTCGGACTGTCTACTTTGCAAAAAGGGGTCATTTGGGGGATATCTGTACTGCTCTGACATTTTTGGGCCTCAACAAATTAGATTGGCTGTCAGTACTTCAGGATTGATCAATTTTCAGATATATCCCATAGTTTGTGAACTCTATAACTTTCCTACAGACTAAATAATAAATACTGATTTTGGTTATTTTCACCAAAGAAATGTAGCAGAATACATCTCGGCCTAAATTTATGAAGAACAATTATTTATTTGCAAACTTTTATAACAGAAACAAAGAAAGATGTGGATTTTTTTCAAAATTCTTGGTCTTTTTCTGTTAATTTAGCAAAAAATAAAAACCTCAGTGGTGATTAAATACCACCAATAGAAAGCTCTAGCTGTGTGAACAAAATCATAAAATTTTAGTTTGGGTACAGTGTTGCATGACCACGCAATTGTCATTCAAAGTGAGAGAAAATTGGCCTGGGCAGGAAGGGGGTAAAAGTGCCTGGTATGGAAGTGGTTAAGCACTCATTTGACACCTTGTACCAGAGACTGCTGCTGACTGATTTGTGACTTGCTATATATTTATTTCTCTATTTGTTGTGATTATTGTCACCAAGACAGAAGATTATGGTAAATCCACAATTGTACAGTAAGCAATGAGGGTAAATGTCCCAAAGAGGACACCTGTTCCAGTGACAGCTGTTCAAGAGGGTAATTCACATAACTTTTAAAAGATTGATTTCACTTCCTGTTATATCTTCAAAACAGGAAGGAAGGAGGGGAGTAAATCTTCCTAATGGGACACCAAAAGATAAATTGACAGGTGTTTAACTTTTCCTGCTCTTTTCAAAACACAAACTTCAAAACTAAAAAACATTACCTTGCCTATACATACATTTTAACCACTTGCCCTCCAGAGGATTTATCCCCCTTCCTGACCAGGCCATTTTATGCGATACGGTGCTGCATTACTTTAACTGACAATTGCGCGGTCATTCAACGCTTTACATAAATTAAATTTATGTATTTTTTTCCCCACAAATAGAGCTTTCTTTTGGTGGTATTTGAGTACCTGTATGTGTAAAGACTGACAATTTTGAAAAAAAAACAATATTTGTAAAATTTGTATTCATTTATTTATTTTTTACTAGTAATGACAGCAATCAGCGACTTATTGCGGGACTGCCGCAGGCATTCTGACACTGGGGGGGAACTGACTAACTGCCACTGACATCCCCAGTGACATTAATACAGTGATCAGTGCTAATAAAAAGCACTGACACTGTACTAATGGCACTGGGCAGGAAGGGGTGTTTTACAGATTGTACTGTGTGTGACACTAATACAATGATCAGTGCTAATAAAAAGCACTGACACTGTACTAATGACACTGGGCAGGAAGGGGTGTTTTACAGATTGTACTGTGTGTGACACTAATACAATGATCAGTGATAATAAAAAGCACTGACACTGTACTAATGACACTAATGACACTAATGACATGATCAGCACAGGGCCAATCAGCACTGTCCAGAGAGACCCCAGGGGTCCTGCATCCTCCCAGAGCAGAATCCACACATCAAAGGTATACCGCTCAGGCAAACAATCCAGATCAATCCACAACAGGTGCAGGCTCTGGCTCACCACCACACATGATGCAATAGGAAGAAGGGTCAGCCACACACCGGAGGATAGATTAATATAGTGTATATTTATTGATCCATAGGACACACAAAACACTCAGTACTCATGTCCTGGTGTTTTGTGTGTCCTATGAATCAATAAATACACACTGTATTCATCTATCCTCCGGTGTGCGGCTGACCCTTTTTCCTAGTCCTCCTAGACTCTAGGACCTAGAGCAAAAAGAAAACTCCTCTTACAAGCTTTAACATGTGCTCTGTTTGACACTGATAGAAGTCACGAGACTGTTATGTACTGCTAATGAGAACAGGTATTTAGCAATTTACATTTACTAAAATAATTGTATGTCCATGTTGTGTGTACTGTGGGAGACCAGATAGAGTGAATGCAGGGTTATGGGTTTAGTAACACTTTAAAGCAAACAAGAATAGATTGATTCTCTACAGATGCTGGCCACAAGAAAATGTAATACAGAAGATTCATTATAAATAGTGAAGGTTAATTTGCTGTAGAAGTGCATATTCATAAGTATGATTCTTTTAATAAAATCAATGGAAATAACTAAAAAGTGCTATGGCATACAGCCAATTGGCAATAAACATATAGTTAATTTACAGCAATCCTCATATGGAGGGTTTATAAAAATGTTTAGGTAGGCAGAGATAGTGTAGGCAGTTGCAGCCACCCAAATAAATCAGGAACATGTTGTAACACATAATGATGCAGCAACAAGCCATATTTCATAGATATCTGTATCTTTTAAAACAGGGGTGTCAAACTGCGGTCATCCAGCTGTTGCAGAACTACAAGTCCCATCATGCATCTGCCATTGTAAGCTCCAAGGAGCAGGGCCTTCCTATCCCTCTTGTATTGAACTGTATTGACTCCCGTTATATTGTAAAGCACTGAGCAAACTGTTGGCGCTATATAAATCCTGTATAATAATAAAAATAATCCTTGTAACTGTTGCCTTGCAATGCCTCAACGGACTTGTGGTTTTAGGTATATAATGATTAAAGTTCAAGGGCAGTACTTTAAGCCCTATGTCATAAACTATGGGCAAACTCCACCTTTAGCAACATTTTACATCTATATTTAGGGTCTTGTAGCTCTCAGTTGAATACAGGTATGTTGATCACTCCTCCAGCTCTCCAACTGAAAGTCCATACAGAAGTATGGGCAGGATGCTAGAAGGAAAATTTGCTGGAGCCTGACATTGCACCCTTAATCCACTAATCACTGGTGCAATGCTTTGTGAAAAAAAAAAATCATATTTTTTCTGCAAAAAATATTTGCATTTATTATTTTTTTAAGGTGAACTTAAAGTGGAGTTCCACTCACTCTGTAAAAAAATAAAAGTCAGCAGCTACAAAAACTGTAGCTGCTGATATTTAAAAAACAGCCACTTATCTGTCCCACGATCCCGCAGTGTGTCCCTCGCAGCCCGTTTCACTGGCCGTCCTGTATTCCAGGAGGCTGGCATCTTTAGTGTGGGCACCCGGCTGTGATAGCTTGCGGCTTCACAGCCGGGTACCCACTGAGCATGCGCGAGTAGTGCTGCACTTCATGAATGGTCCTGTTGTCTTCTGGGACCTGTCACGTGTCCCAAAACACTACAGGGAGGGAGGACACCTTCCGCTTCTGGTCGCCTAGGCGTTCAGATTGGAAGTGGGAGCGGGTACCTGTCAAATTTGGGTACCCGATCCCCCCGCCCCACAAAGGTCCTTAATGGGGAGCTGGGGGCAAGTCCTTAAAGCAGAACTTCCCTTTTTCGGTGGAGCTCCACTTTCACCTATAACATTACATTATTCAAAACTGTTTCATAACAATGAATATTAATTACTACAATAGTCCCTAAAGAACATCTAATGCAATTTTTTTGGTTTGCTTCAGATAGAATGTAGAAGGGATAGAACCTTTTTTTGCTGCCCATGTTCCCACTGAATAAATTCACCCTCTTTGTTTGGTGACAATTGCCAGCATGAAAGAAAGTAATTA
Source organism: Staurois parvus (assembly GCF_062004578.1). NCBI lineage: Eukaryota > Metazoa > Chordata > Amphibia > Anura > Ranidae > Staurois > Staurois parvus. Next base: position 1,876,178 of record NW_028318492.1, read on the forward strand.
GAAATCCAAATTTTAACAGTTGTCACAATAAAATGACATCTTCCAGCAGCAAAATATGTTCCACAACTCTCCAAGAAGAAAGGAGATTTTCCCTCAAAGATTTCCCATGAAGGTATTGGAACACAGACAGTTAAAAAAATAAACTGACATGGATTGTAAATATTTTCTATTTTATACAAAAATAAAAATTAGATAAAATATTATAATATCACTAATTAAGATATTTAGCGCTTGAAGGTTTTTTTCATGCATCTCCTTATGTCCAGCTATTACCACGCGACTAAAGGATTACTTAAAAGGGCATTTTTTGCACCTGAACTAATTTTCATTCTTTAACAATTTAATTCAATAAATGTCACTGTAAAACAAAAAACAAAACAAAGCAGAAACAACTCAAAACACCTCATAATCATCAAATAATAACCTAAAGGCAAGTCAAAGCAACTCTAATACACATCAACAGAACATAAACACATTTTTGTGTTCAGTTTACTTCTGTGATTTTCCAAAGCAAAATTCCAAAGCTGTTGGCCCTCCAAAACCATAGTGCCATAAATGCGTCACGCCCATACTCTATTCAATGCTCTCCTGCAACTTCACCAGGGGGTCCATATCTGCTAAAGCATCATACAGTCAGGACCAGGGGCGGACTGACAACTCATGGGGCCCCGGGCAATAGGGGATCATGGGGCCCCTGTGTCCTTGCCCAAACTCAAAAAAGCCTATGAAAAAAGCACCAGGGGCAACTCATGGGGCCCCCTACTGACCCCGGGCCCTCAGGCAGTGCCCGAGTTTCCAAATGATCAGTCCGCCCCTGGTCAGGACTTGGGCCCACCCAACAGGATGGGTAAAGCACAAAGTTAAAGTGGAACTGCGCTGCATCTGAGCACCACAAACCAAAATGCTATTTAATTCATTGCTAATATTCAAAGCAAACTCCCCCATCCATGCATGGCTCCATGCTTTATTTTACTGGGAATTAATTTTGAAAAGCACCTCGTAGCATTTCTAACAGTGGCCATCTTGAGTAAGGGCAGATCATTCATGCAGCATTGACTTCCTGGAATCCATTTGCCCTTAGATAAGACATTGGCTAAGCTGAGAACCCTCCCTCCCCTCCCGAGGACTCCTGGGATATATGGCATCATTTGCCAAGGCAGTAAACCAGGAAATAACTGAAGAAATGTAAATAAAACGTTTAAAACAGGTAAATATGATGCAGTTTCCTATCTATTTACAAATGCAAGCAGCATGAGGATTAAAAATAGGCAGTGTTGATTGAGAGAGTGAAGTTCCACTTTAAGGACCCATAAGAGCCGTATTCCCAAAGTCCTGTATACCATTATCCAAAGAGTTCCTCTAAAACTAATTTATTTTCCCAGTACCATTATTAATATTTGCTGTTATAGTTCACCACAAATACCAGCCTTGTTATGTGTTTTATTCCACATGTGTACATTGTAACTTACAGTTTGCAGTAACAAAAACTACTTTCTCGTTGGTTGCGCAGCAAGCTGCAGTGCCCAAGACAATCTCCCAAGTACTGTAGGTTGCCAGCTAAAATAAAGTACAGTATATTTATTTCTTTCAGGTACTTATATAGCGCTGTCAATTTACACAGTTCTTTACATATATATTGTACATTCACATCAGTCCCTAACCCTCAAGGGGTGTACAATCTAAGGTCCCTAACTCACATTCATACATACAAATAATAGGGCCAATTTAGACAGGAGCCAATTCACCTATCAGTATGTCTTTGGAGTGTGGGAGGAGGCTGGAGTGCCCAGGGGAGTCCCACGCAGGCACAGGGAGAGCATGCCAGCTCCAGGCAGGAGGTGCCGTGGCTGGGATTTGAACCAATGACCCTAGTGCTGCCAGATGGAAGTGCTAACTATTTAGCCACTGTGCTGCCCCACAGTGTATGTATAAATACAATTAGTTTACTGTTGTTGCTGGCCAACCAAAAACAATGTTTCTGTGCTTTTTCTTCTTCTTTCATAGTTTTCTTGTTTTTCGTCATTTTCCTATTTTTAGCACAAAAGCAAAAGAAAAATGAAAACATAAGCAATATTTTTCTTTTATGAGCTAATATATTCTGGTACGCACTTGTAAGAATGTTCAGTTCTCTTTGTCCCGCAAAGAATTTTGTATATATTTTATTGCTTCCGCAATAAAACTCTTTCTTTGTCAGCATTAGTTGTTCAGTAGTGTGACAATACATCATGTGGAGAGTCATAACATCATAGGTTTTTAGGAGGAAAAAGTACCACCACTGAAGTACCTAGCCAATGCCTTAAAGGGAACATGATTTCAAAAAGCAACGATTTGCAATGTTATAGGGAAGGTTGACAAATGTAAATTGTGCCCATGCAATAGCCAAAAATCTTACCTTTACGTTTAAAGGTCTCCTGAAAATTAGCAGTGCACTTTCTGGTATGTGAGTGTGCCAAGGCCTTCTCGTGCCTACAGGCTTATAGTTGTCAGAGGCTCTGCTGCCTGTAAATGTTAGTCCCACAAAATGTGTATTGAGAGTTGGTTCTGTTGCTATGGAGCTGCTTGCTGGAGTGGAATCTGTACTGCATGCATCTTCCTGCTTCTTCTTCATGTATTCTGTGCTTCCTCCAACTCTCTTGCTGCTTCATCAGGGGAGGGGCAGCTGTGAGCTACTGAAAACAATCTCTATGTCTCTCCTAAGATGGCAGCCCCCACACAGTGCAAACCAAGGTAAACCCATCATGTGGGAAATATCATAATTAGGGAGACCGTGGGCAATATTTGCGATTAGTCCATTGGACTCTGCTTGCTTTTTTACAGCACAGCTTTCAGAATTCAGTTATTCTTTATTTATTTAACAGCATCAAAAATGTACAAGTGTAAAGAGAACACTATAATAATACAAACACCACGGGTTCTATTTATAGATGTTTGCACACAACTTTCACCCAGGATACACACATTTTTCTATTATTATTATAATAGAAAAATGTTATATTGAATTATAAAGATGTCTGAATCTTGGGTGAAAGCTGTGTGAATGTTCTGTAAAAAACATTTATAAATAGACCACTGTGTGTGACAATGCCTTTTTCATCGGTTGGCTTCCTGTTTGGCATTCTAAGTCAGTGGTGCCCAACACACTCTTCTATGTGCTGCCTGCCACCTATTGGGCACCAGAGAGCACCAGAGTGGCAGTGTGTTGCCAAATGCTCGAAATTCTGAAGGAACCCTCTGCACACTGCTATATACCCTTTCCAGTAAACTTTGCAATTACAAAATAGAGATATTTAGTTCACACATATTGCAATACATGTTTAAGCTGGCCAGCTGCGTCAAAGTAATCCCTCTATGGCCAGTCCTACTCTGCTCTGCCTATGCAAATGATACTGTGGACACAATGCCAACATAGGGGAAAACAGACAAAATGGGGGAGAGCTACCAGGTATAGGTCTGGCTACTGACACACAATACAACAAACAAGAGATACCTGTGCTCAAATCCCAATAGCTAGTACATGCATTTATATATGAGGTACTAAAGGGGTGTAACCACACACCAAAAAGTTCTGAAAGCACACTGCTATATACCCTTTCCAGCAAACTTTGCAATAACAAAATAGGGATATTTAGTTCAGTTGCTTTTTGCTTTCCAGCACCCGGTACATAAAGATAGACTCTACTGTGATGTCCTGGACTTGGGAAGAGAGAGAGATGCAGGAATCTGTGATTAGGAAAGTGAACACTAAAGGGGGGTGCGAATTTCACTGCCACTGGCCACCAATGGAGAGGAGGGAAATAGCATTGCAACTGACCAGAAGTCAGAGATGGAGTTTAATAGCAACTGACCACCAGTGGGTGGGGAGGGGGTAAATAGCATTGAAACTGACTGCCAGTAAGAGGGTGCAAATAGCATTGCCACTGACCACCAGTGTAGGAGGTGTAGATAATAGTATTGACACCAATGCTGGGGGTTATTATTGTTACTGTTTCAGCCACTGATTTGAATGCAGGGGTTGTTATTATGGTCTCTAACACCAGTGCTGGAAGTTATTATTGCAACCAATGACACCAATGCTAGGAGTTATTATTGCATCCAATTACACTGGTGCCCACTGACATCAGTGCTTTTGATTTCAACCACTGACACCAATACTGAAGGTTATTATTGCAGCCACTGACAGTATTGGTGGCCCTTATTTTACTTCCATTTCCTATTCAGTGTGCATTGTGTTATGCTGCAAAAACTGCAGCACAACTGAAATTTTTGAGTGTTGATGAGCATTACAGGCTAGTCATTTTGAATTGACTGCCTAGCTTGATGCAATGCATCTCAATGTACAAAAATGTGCTGCTATTAGGTGGCCCTCTCAAAGTGTCAGGGATCATACTTGAGGACCTCAGTTATTTTCAAGCTGACCACCACTGTTCTGAATACAGTGCATATGTAGAATGCATGTGTGGTTTCTGGTTACAAGCTAGATGTTTTTAGGAAACTTCAAAAAGCTTGTATAGTAGCTTCAAAAATTCAAAATCTCTTTAAGCAAAGTTTTAAAAAAATGACTATAGACTGTACTTGAACTTCACTGGTTAGTCATGACCCCATGGACTGTGTAATGTGAAAATTAAACTAGTAATAAACTGGCCCAGTTTGCCACCTAGGAGCTCGAGTGCCCACTCTTGGGTGACCTGTTAGATTGACAAGTCAGCACAACAGGAGGTTTTGCCAGTCCTGAACATACAAAATAAACATGAAATTTTCAACGACAAATGTCAAAAGATTTTCTTAAATCAAAATAAATCATTCCTGGATAACTGACACATTTCAGCCACTTTTTCTGGTAGAATAGATCTGATATGACCACCATGACTGCTACCTATGCATTGCCACCATGGATGATATATGCCATTTTTTATCCTTATTGCATTTGTTTTTCTTTTAGTTATATTGTGTAGCCTGTAGCCAATACTACAGCATTTAAAGCCCAACCCCAACATTATATATTTATGCCAGGTATAGTGGGAAAGGGTTAGAGCTTCAGGGTTTTTTTTTTTGCCTGAGTCCCTGTCAGGGCAGAAACTGATTTCTCTCCATTGGGGGTGCAGAAAAATACATAAATATGCTTTATTAGGAGTAGAACAATTACTATCTGTGCCTTCTTGTTCTGTGCCAATATTTCTTCAGTGAGCACCAAAGAGGGAGGAACGGAGATAAAATCTCTCCAATGAGGTAACAGACACAAAAAAAGAAGCCTGACAGAAATTGTAACTTTTTCCTACATCATTCAAAACTTAAAAAAGTATTGGTTGGACTTTAGCTTTAAAAAAAAGTCATTGTTAGCTTCCCTTTTGGTGTTTCCTTGATGGCAAAATTTCAGTACTATTATTAATATGAAAACAAGGAAATAATCTCTCTTTGGGAAAATTGGACTTTGTTAATCTGTTAAGTGAACCAATTTCACTTAAATTTATTTTCCAGTTTATATTTCATTTTAATTTTCCAGTCCTGAATGAAATCCAAGAGATCATGTTTCAAGGACAGCACAAAGGTTAAGGGATAAGGGCTGTAATTAACTCACAGTAAAAAGAAAGGAGTAGTAGAACATTTTTAATTACTACATATGAGAGTTCTAAGAAAAACACTAGGTAACTCGAGCTGGTATGGTGAATTACAGTTTTGTAGTCTGAATTTGGAAGTTATTGTTTTTCATACATAGTGTAGTTCCATTATGTGTGCCAACCATTACCTTCTTGAACAAGGCACACCCTTTTTCTTTGGATGATGTTTAAATACTAAATTAAATACACTCAGATCATTATGCTTGATTTCCTTTTTATGTGGAAAATATAAGCACAAAAGGGAAGTTTGATCTCTGATACCAGGCTCAGTAGACAGGAAAAGGAAACTTACAGTCGTACAGGAATAGCCTTCCATCCATTTATTTACTGGGTTATTCTCTTTGGCAAGAAACAGATATGGAAGCTAAAGGGAAGTTCTACTGCTCATTCAATGTGTAGGGAATGTACATAGGTGACTTGACGTATTTGATTGAGGTGTCACCTATACTGTATATTGCTTTATGGTTTTTTAACTATTTAAATTATCATCAGTTCAGAATACAATGGCCTGAACAAATATTTACTAATATAACTTCCCTGTATACACTCCCATCTGCTTCTTACATATAACCTCAATGAGTGGATGTTTAACAGAAATTGTAAAGCAATGAGCAATACTACAGTATATACAGCATCTTTCTCAACCTTCTCAACACAGAGGAACCTTTGAAATAACAAGCAAGTCTCAGAAAACCTCTAATAAAAATTACTATATCTAAAACCCATGATACGTTAGTGATGGTCAATGGGAAGAATGCCCCTTATACTGTTTGACATTGTGATGAATTACCCCTTTACAGATAGCTAAAAAGATCAATGGTGTTAGTGGGAACTTATCTGAGGGGCAGAAATCGTTCATTGCTCAAGGAACCCCTAGCAACCTCTGAAGGAATCTTAGGGTTCCATGGAAACTTTGTTGAGAAACCCTGATATATTGCTTATTCATACCTAATAGGCATTTTAGTAGATATCATTGCATGTACACTTGTTAGCCATTGTTTTATTGGTGCTAGTTCTGATGTATTGACATGTACTGTCCCTCTTTTTGATGTACTGATGTGTATTACAGGGTCCATTAATGAAAATAGCAAATAGAAAAATGCATAAATGTTGACAAGGCACACATGAAAACATGCATTGAAAATGTGGCTTCAGCCAGGAGTCTTAATATGTTTTTGTTATAGAACTAGCCCCATGCATGTGTTTTTCAAAGAATAAAACAAAGATAATATAGCATGCAACTACAGTTGCAAGAAAAAGTATGTGAACCCCTTGGGATTACGTGGAGTTTTGCATGAATTGGGCATAAAATGTGCTCTGAACGTCATCTAAGTCACAACAATAGAAGAACACAGTCTGCTGAACATAATACTACACAAACATTAGATGTTGCCATGGTTTAATTGCACATAACATGTAAACATTCACAGTGTAGGGAGGAAAAAGTATGTGAACCTTTGGACTTAATAACTGGTTGACCCTCCTTTGGCAGCAATAACCTCAACCAAACGTTTCCTGTAGTTGCAGATCAGACCTGCACAACGATCTGGAGTAATTTTGGACCACTCCTCTTCACAAAACTGTTTCAGTGTAGCAATATTCTTGGGATTCTGGTGTGAATCGCTCTCTTAAGGTCATGCCACAGCATTTCAATCGGGTTGAGGTCAGGACCCTGACTGGGCCACTCCAGAAGGTGTATTCTGTGCTGTTGCAGCCATTGTTTTGTTGAATTACTTGTATGCTTTGGGTCATTGTCCTGTTGCAACACCCATCCTCTGCGGAGCTTCAGTTGGCGGACAGATGGTCGTACGTTTTCCTGCAAAATGTCTTGATAAACTCTGGAATTCATTTTCCCATCAATGACAACAATCCGTCCAGGCCCTGAGGCAGCAAAGCAGCCCCAAACCATGATGCTCCCTCCGCCATGTTTTACAATGGGGATGAGGTTTTGATGTTGGTGTGCTGTGCCTTTTTTTCTCCACACATAGTGTTGTGTGTTCTTCCCAAACAACTCAATCTTGGTTTCATCTGTCCACAGTATATTTTGCCAGTAGTGCTGTGGAACATCCAGGTACTCTTTTGCAAACTTCAAACGTGCTGCAATATTCTTTTTTGGACAGCAATGGCTTCCTCCGTGGTGTCCTCCCAAGTACTCCATTCTTGTTTAATGTTTTCCTTATTGTAGATGTGTCAACAAAAAAACGTTAGCATGTGCCAGAGATTTCTGTAGGTCTTTAGCTGACACTCTGGTATTCTTCTTTACCTCATGCAGCATTCTGCGCTGTGCTCTTGCAGTCATTTTTACAGGACAACCACACCTAGGGAGAGTAGCAACAGTGCTAAACTTTCTCCATTTGTAGGCAGTCTGTCTTATCGTGGACACATGAACATCAAGGCTTTTGGAGATACTTTTGTAACCCTTTCCAGCTTCATGCAAGTCAACAATTCTTGATCGTAGGTCTTCTGAGAGCTCTTTTCTGCGAGGCATGGTTCACATCAGACAGTGCTTCTTGAAACCAGTAAACCCCAAACAGGTGTGTGTTTTTTAAGGGCAGGACAGCTGTCAGCAACACATTCAATATCATCACACTGATTGGAGTTAAGGTTGGCTCACTCCTGGCTCCAATTAGCTCTGGGAGAAGTCATTAAGCTAGGGCCTCACATACTTTTTCCTCCCTGCACTGTGAATGTTTACATGTTATGTGCAATTAAACCATGGCAACATCTAATGTTTGTGTAGTATTATGTTCAGCAGACTGTGTTCTTCTATTGTTGTGACTTAGATGACGTTCAGAGCACATGTTATGCCCAATTCATGCAAAACTCCACGTAATCTCAAGGGGTTCACATACTTTTTCTTGCAACAGTAGATTCTTTGGTGGGCCTTAAGGTTATATGGGCTGCAAAAAATATTTTTGAAGGAACTACATAAGAAATAACAGTTCCATTGTTTTATTGGCTTTTCACATCCCCAAATTACAAATCACTGTGTAAATGAACAAAATAAAAATGGATGGAATAAAATGTTCAATAAAAAAATTTAATTCTTGATTTTATTGTGCGTCCTTGCAACCAAATTTAATTGCACTTTCCATTTCATTTGGACACTATATACAAAACTGAAAGGAAAACAAGACAATACAGTTTAATTTTCTTGACAACACATCTGTTCAAAAGTAATAACTGTTTTCTAAAACTTTCAAACAAAACCTCCTGAGTTGTATTTAAACTGTCACATTCCATTGTTTAATTGGACATGAAAGACTTTTAACAATCACATGGCAATAATATGATGGCTCAGGATTTCAAGCATTAAAAAAATTATATTACGTATTTTAAACTTTAAAATGAAATTTAGAGTATTGTTCCTAATGCCTTCCAATGTATGTTTGTGTCTGGTAAAAACATTTACTAAAGGCGCAGAGAATTTTCACCTTACATAGTGAACGATTACTTTCGAAACTAAATGATCCTTTACCTTGAATAATGTGAAACCATGTTTACTTCAGTCATCCAATCATATGCAAGAAAACATCTAAGTTAAGCTAACAGAATATTTATTTTACATATTAAACATTAATTTTAATAAGTAAACATACTCCTTTAGTAAATCAACCCCACAGAGTTAAAGTATGTTAAGGTAAAGTATTTGTAAACTTCAGACATGAAATATGAACAAAGCATACCCCTATATAGTGTGTGCTTGTCTCAATCCAGAGTAACAGGTGTCATTTCTTTCCGCTTCCTCATTCTTCTGGAATAAGCATGAGTCACTTCTGACAAGTTTTCCTGATACCAAGAAAAATGGTTACAGGGTACAGTCTGTGATTGACAGCCTCAGCGCTGTTCCTGTATGCTATATGAAGGGGGGGGGGGTGTCCCTTCCCTCCAATCAGCTCAGGGCTCTCCACACTGATGTAACTTCAGCTTGCCACCCTCTGCTTCTCAGAGATGAGAGATCTTGTGTAAATTCTGCATTTTGAATGGATGTAGTGGAATAATGGCTGTAGAGGAATAATGGCTGTAGATGAACAGGTACAACTTATGAAGGTGGACTTGCTTCATAAGGCCAGTCACTTCCCTAGGTACATGTAAAGGTTTACAACCACTTTATCCACTTCCCTACAACCCTAAAGCAGAACTACTGCTACAGGACGGCAGGGCTGTGCAAAATCACGTGTATATACGTGATTTTGCACTTATGTGTAGGGGGGCACGCCGACCTACAATAGCAGATCAATACAAAGCAGCATGCTTACACAATAAAATACACACAACACAGTTAGTAAAACAGCACACAGTTAACCCTTTGATCTCCCCAGATGTGAATCCCTTCCTGCCCAGTGTCATTAGTACAGTGTCAGTGCTTTTTATTAGCACTGATCACTGTATTAGTGTCACTGGAGATGTCAGTGACAGTCAGTTCCCCCCAGTGTCAGAATGCCCGCCGCAGTTCTGCTATAAGTCGCTGATTGCCGGCATTACTAGTATAAAAAAAAAGTATATATACTGCCATTTGTAAACACTATAACTTTCATGCAAACCAATTAATTTACACGTATTGGGATTTTTGTTTAGCAAATACATGTAGCAGAATATAGTTTGGCCTAAATTTATGAAGAAATTTTATTTTTTAAATTTTTTACTGGATATGTTTGAAATTAAAAAGTAAAAAATATTGGTGTTTTTTTCAAAATTGTTGGTGTTTTTTTGTTTATAGTGCAAAAACTAAAAACTACAGAGGCAATCAAATACCACCAAAAGAAAGCTCTATTTATGGGGAAAAAAGTACATGAATTTCCTTTGGGTGCAGCGTTACATGACCGCGCAATTTTCAGTTAAAGTAACGCAAAACTGGAAACTGCAGAAGCAGTCAAATACCACTGAAAGAAAGCTCTATTTGTGGGAAAAAGGACATACATTTAATTTGGGTGCAGCGGTGCATGACCGCGCAATTGTCAGTTAAAGTAACACAGCGCCGTATCACAAAAAATGGCCTGGTCAGGAAGGGGGGTAAATCCTCTGGAGGGCAAGTGCAAAGTTTGTTTATAAGTTATACTCCACAAGCTATTATCAAATGCTCTGACTCAGGGGCGGACTGACCATTCGGGTACTCGGGCAGTGCCCGAGGGCCCAGGGTCAGTAGGGGGCCCCATGAGATGCCCCTGGTACCTTTCATAGGCTTTTTTGGGTGTGGTGTGAATGTGGGTGAGGACACAGGGGTCCCATGATCCTCTATTGCCTGGGGGCCCCATAAGTTGTCAGTCCGCCCCTGCTCTGACTTCTACTTGGCCAAAATACAGATTCTAATCAGCACATGCCAGGGTTATTCCTTTTCACCCCTTCTATTTGCCCTTGCCATAGACCCACTTGGTCAATTAATTGCACAAAAGAAAGATATTATGGGCTTTGCAGGTTACCGCTACAATCAGCATTTTCTAATATCCAATACATGGTTGGATAAACAGAGAAGTGTAGTTAGTTTGGTCCCATAATAAACAACATTTGTGAATATTTGCAAATCTCTTGCATATATTTAGCCAACCAACCATTTCTTCATCAGAAATATTGTGATACAGTGTTTGTTTGTGTCATTGCTTTTGCTGTTCGTTTCATTTGATAGGGCTTGATACACATCCAACTCAGCCCTGCAGAACACAAATGCAGATTTGTATAATCAAAACCATCACTCCACTTTCTCTTGTGTTTAAGATGATGTGTATTTCACTGACTTGCCTGCCATTTGAAAAGATCACTCAGTCATAAGTGGTCCCTCCCAAACTTGTTTCTGAAGAATATCTCCCCTTAGGGGAATGATGTTGATGATGTTGACAGCGTGAATCATTACTCATATCTGTTCATTAAATTGATACCACGTGATAGATGTTTACCATTACATAAACTCATTCATAGTCCTCTGGTGTCAGCAGGACACAGACCTTTGATCGACACTGCTTTGTACTGGTTTTTTTTAGAGTTATTCAGTAACCTTTTGAAATGGCTCATTTTGTGTGTTAGGACATGTTAAAGAGGGACATTATACCTCCCAAAAGAGATTTGCATTGTGGCACATCTAATACGTTCCAAGCAATTAGTGTTGTTATACACCTCTCAAAATGAGAGCAGTACAATTTATGAAATGAGTTTCAGATTTTCTCACCCTTTCAATTTGCAGGAAAAGCTGTGACACACGGTTTGAAATTCAAGCCATGGGTGCCCCTGTCAGCACCACTCACCTCAACAATTGTGAACTGACAGACAAGGAGCTGGATCAAAGAATGCCAGCCAAACATTGACTTTGTCCAATTAGAGGCAGCCACTGTTCTGGTATTTTGACAGCTGTGGGTGCTGGCTTTCAGAATACTATAGCCAGCAGGGGAGATTCATCCATTTGTGCTGTTTAGCATGGATGAAGGAATCTATTATTATATAGGATTTATATAGCGCCAACAGTTTGCACAGCGCTTTACAAAATGATGGTAGACATTACAGTTACAATACAATTTGGTACAAGAGGAAACAGAGGGCCTTCTTGTTAGAGCTTACAATGTAGGATATTTATTTTGAAAAAATTCTATGCATGCACGGCCAGTTAAAGTTTCTACTTTAAGACAGTGCTAACCCCCTATAGAAAATAATATCTCCTTCTTCCCCTTGGTGCTTCTTAGCCAAAAGCAACTAGGACATCCCTTAATCATTTTCTAGAAGAATTGGTGTGTCTCCCATTAATGGCAGACCATTGCTGCCTGTACTTTGCCATGGCATGGGGTAGATTACTTCTGCTTAATCACACAAATACTGCTCCATACCGCTGCTATGATTAAGAATCAGCAGGCTACCAGTAACTGGGGAGAGCCCAGTCTTGCTAAAAGGTGTGTTTTATGGGTGGCAATATTTAGGAACTACAGTGTCGTGGTGAGACTTTTAGGCACTAATATGTACCAAAATTTCCAACACAGATTGTACATTATATAAAAAAAACCAAAAATCTTTATTGTACAAACAGTATACATAAAATCAAGGCTGACAATTATTACACATTCCTCATGCAAGAGGAAAAAGATACACACTCTCTGTTCCATCAAACGTCATAATGCTAACAGATTGTGCGAGACACATGGCGTTATTCTTGTGGGAAACTCAACACATTTTGAAGAATTCTTCATCAAGGGTATAGAGAACATCTAATATGTACAAACTAAGGACTGTTTATTGTCTCCAGTGTGCAAGTGTGGAAGAAAATGCGTGCTGCCTGGCTGTGCAGGACTATAGGAGGACAGAAAAAAAAATCAGCAACAGGGTAGTTCTACAGGGGGGAATATATATCTCCTATTTTCATGATAAAAACACGATCATAAATGTGTCTGTAGCTCTCCGTTTTCAATTTGCTCACTTAGAAAGCTTTGCATGAACAAAGAAATAAATATACTATGCCCATGGTGTTAAAAAAAGGTTCAGGGGTGTATTTCACCCCATTGGGCTGTAGCAGATCGTCCCTCCTGTAAATGAGTCTGCGGTACCTGCAATTACCACATGGATATACACCTTTTGTTCTACACTGGTCTCCTCTCGATTCTTCCCTATACATACTATGTGCTAGCCTGCCTTTTAATGCAAGCCTTTTTTATAGGTGATTTGTGGTGCATCTGCCATTAATTTACCAATTCTAGGATCCGCCTTCTGCAAATGCCAATATTTTGTTAAAATGTTATGAATATTCAAATGTTAGTCTGTGTAGTTAGTGACCAAGCTAGCAGTTTGCCTTGTATCCTCGGCTTCCTTTTATGATACAAAGGGGTTTATTTACTAAAGCTGGAGAGTCCAAAATCAGACTCCCTTCTGCATAGAAACCAATCAGCTTCTAACCTCAGCTTGTTCAATGAAGCTTTGGCAATGAAACCTGGAAGCTGATTGGTTTTTATGCAGAAGGGAGTCTGATTTTGGACTCTCCAGCTTTAGTAAATAAACCCCAAAATATCAGTATGGTTTTGCCTTACAGTTCTATTATAGGCTTTCTTTAGACAAGTTTTACTATACCCTTGCTGGAGGAGCTGTGTTCTTAAGGCATCAGCCTTAAATATACTTCATCTGAACTAATCCATAGGTACTGGCTGTATGGGATTGATTCAATCAGGGGTTATGGGTGGAAGCTATCTGCTCTTAATATAGTATTGCCTGCTGTAGATTTTTGATAGAGTTCTAGTGTTTTGTTGGTGTTATGTTCCTTTTGGCTTGGAAACAGGGAAATGTGGCAAAGAAACTCTTGTTCCCAAATGGGTTTAGATCTGATTTTAAAGAGAAATATGCTAAATCATTTTTGGACATACTTCATTTGTGGGTCACAGGAGCACACCTGTGCTCTCCTGTGACCCAGAATCAGCTGATTGCAGGTGGACAGCACAGAGCTGCTGCAGGTTCTGGAGGGATCCCAACCATATTGTCAAAATCCACTCAGCTGCCTGATTAATAGTTGGCACATGGTTGAGACTCAAAGTCTGCTGTGCCCACCCCCTCTTCAGCCTGGCACTCCAGTGAGCACTGACAGTGAGCGGTGACTGACCGTTACTGCTCACCACTCTGAGCAGTTCAAGAACTGAGCATTCCACAGTTATGTGATTTCTCGGTTTTCGGTCTTAGAACTGGTGGGGGACAGATGCAGCATCACAGCAATGCTGCAGCATTGATGTGAGTATGGCTGTTTGTTTTTTTGGCAACCGCATACATCACCTTTAAACCACCAATTCTACAAGCCCCGCACCAAGGCAAGCTTAATTTTTTATACCCTAAAAATCAAGCCAATCTCTCTTAAAGTGGTTCTAAAGTCTGAAGGTTTTTTTTTACCTTAATGCATTCAATGTGTTAAGGTAAAAAAACCTTCAGTGTGCTGCCGCCCCCCCCCCCCCCCCTTCACTTCGGGCCCTCATATTCATCCCTCAGCCTGATCTCGATCCAGCAATGTGCACAAGAGCAGAGGCTCTCTCGGCTCTCTCCCCCCTCATTAGACAGAAAGACAGCAGCACAAGCCAATGGCTCCTATTGCTGTCAATCACAGCCAGTGAGAAGGAAGAGGGGGGCAATCAATGGACACAGAGCTGGCTTGGGAGCCAACACGTACAAGCGCCCCATATCAAATATCTTACTATGGGGCACTTGGCAGGGGAGGAGGAGTGGACAGTGCCATTGGTGGACCTGAGAGGAGGAGGGGCAGGGCTGCTCTGTGCAAAACCATGGCACTAATATCACTTTAAATCTGTCTTGAGTTATGTCACCACATTTTCTTGGAATTGCAAAAGACAAAGTAATTTGCTTGCAGGATCCATAGAAAACTTGGTGACAAAGAAAAAAAAACTGTTGTTTCTTTATATTTGACATTTAAAGGTTCTGGCAACTTTTAATAAAAACATTACAACAGTAAGGATGAAGGTAAACAATGCCTTTCCTACTGTAATCCCTATGTGTTTTCCACAATGATATCATTTGCAACAAGCAGGTTCAAAACTTTATATGTTCCTTTACACATCTTCTAGGTGTAGTGCTACCCCCTCAGGTGCCGCTGGATTTTTGGGTCTTTCCCTTTCACACAGTCAGGCAACAAGAATTTTCCACACTTTCTTCACAGGCTCAATAAACAATCTAAGGTTTGTTATTTTTTTTCCTTTAGGGGACTAAACTTGAATGAGGAAAAGGGAGAAGCATGGGTTGCACAGATCTGTAGAACTTGAATAAAACCTTGAGGACTTGCTAATCTCTTTAGCTGCTAGGTATTAATGTAAAAAATGTTGTCCGTGGCACAGCTAGCAAAATGTACCAACTGACGAATGCAGGTACTACTCCTTAGAGAACTGCTGGTGCACCTGTCTCTTTAAACCCAAGCTAGAGGTGTAGGATGACTATGACCTAGCATTAAGTGTTCCTCTGAACATGGGCATGCAAATGATTGCACCTTGCTGCCCCCTCTATCAAGACTTGGGGTGTGATGAAAAGAAGTCCCTATTTGATGAATCCTGAGGTTAAAGAGGCTGCTGCATAGGCTTCCTGCTATACTGGCCCAGATCTTGACAGTCAGGATGGCTTCAGCTGAGGCTGGAAAGGTACTCATTCTCTCTTCCACTGGCTCTTTCCTGTCCTTTCTTCTGCCTTAGGGTACAGAGCCCCCCCCCCAGCATAGGGAGTCCCTTCCGTGCAAAGGGACCCTGGACTCTGCACACTCACTGCCAGGCTCCTGAACATTTATGCCATATCTCCCCACCTTCTGGGCCTTGCCTACCCAGGGATTAGTGGAGACTCAATAAATATTCAAGCTTTCGCCTCTGTTCCTCCACCCTCTAAATTCCAGAACTATGCAGCAAGTTCTAGAAGGCAAGTTCTAGAAGACCCAGCCCTTAGAGCTCTGCCCTGCTAAACACAAACAAATTAACCCACATTTCTTTGCCTACAGAGGAGCCAAATGAATGTACCTACTCTGTACACTGAGGGTGCTACATAATGTTTAGAATTAAGCCTGCTTTTATGACAGGACATCAGTAGGTTAATACTGCTTGTACTGGAGGCATCCAGTGGAAGAACATTTAAATTGGGATCATAATTTCACTGGAGCATAAGAAATGGGACTGGTAAAAGTGCCTTCATGAAGGTGTCATGTACAATCAAAAAAGAACAGGCAGTAAATTTACAGTAATACTACATACTAAATGTCCAGATCCATGCCATGAAGAAAAATGTAAAATACAAGCAGACGAACATGGTAAAGTCAGTGCATTACAATATGCAGAAACAGTATACATACAGTATACTCTATCATTTTTCATTAAAAACAATAACTTAATTGAAGGTAAGATACTTTTTCTAAGCTGAGATGTTGTCATTACTCTGCAGCAGGCTGGAGGAAGCATATCCTTACTCTGAACTCTGCCGGTGATCAGACATTGTAACAGGAAACATTGTAATTTTGTAGCAAGTCACACGCTGTGAGGGATCTGTTCTGTGTCATATGTTTGTGGAAACAGCCAAGAACACAGCAATTGATGCTAATGATAGTGTCATCTCTAAGATAGCACCTAAGTAGTTGGCGATACTGGATAATGCCCTAACAAAGATGGTACTATCCTTCTGGAATGAAAATGGATGAAGGTATTGTCAGGAGCAGTGCTAAGATCTCTGCAATAGGTTAACCCTGTGGCGTCGGTGCCTCCAGGCCAGGGGCGGACTGACAACTCATGGGGCCCCCCGGGCAATAGGGGATCATGGGGCCCCTGTGTCCTTGCCCAAACTCAAAAAAGCCTATGAAAAAGGTACCAGGGGCATCTCATGGGGCCCCTTACTGACCCCGGGCCCTCGGGCAGTGACCGAGTTTCCAAATGGTCAGTCTGCCCCTGCTCCCGACCCTTTAAGGGTTTCAGACGCCGGGAGGCCGCACATTTGCGTTCAGCCGGCATGAAGAGGTTAAAATTACTTGTCAGTTAACACTTACACTTAGCATGCGTGCACTGTATAAGTATATATCTAATGCTTGGTCCATTTTAAGTTTTTAAGTAAAAACTTTTCAAACAATACAGTATATACAACTCAGCTTCAGAGTAGATTTGTACTTTAAAAAGATGACAGTGAATATAATTATGATGATGGTAGTAATTACTAATACTGATACTAAGCATTTGTGCTAATACTTGTACTCATGCAAATGTTCCGATACTAAAACCAATACCTTCAAGCAGGCCCGGACTGGCCATAGGGCAGGGGCTGCATGTCCTAACAAGATCTTGTGGGGCCCAAAGCAGCTGCCTCTTGAGCACATGCCGCTCACCCAGCCTTTCGGTGCCACCCATTGAGTTCATGGTATGACTCTGAGTGCCATTGCCAGTGATGACTGATCCCTTCTCCACCCAGCACCGACACTGACTGAAAGCAATCCTCCTTATCACCACTGCAATTGATCCCACCCCCTGGCCCCCCAGCACTACCACTGACTGATCCCATCCCCCATCAGCACTACCACTCACCCCATTCCCCCTACCAGCACTGCCACTCATCCCCCCCCAGCACTGTCACTCATCCCATTCTCCACCCCAGCACTGTGACTCATCCAATCCTCCTCTCCCCAGCACTGCCACTCATGGAATCGCTAAGTTTTTGGATCTCCCAAAGCTCTGCACAGCCAGGTAACATGCATTTTCCTCCACTCTTTGCAATCAGAGTCAGTAATAGTCCTTAAGCTTGGTTTTGTGAATTTAATAAGGGTTTAGAACTTGGATGGGGATAAGGGGTGTATGGGAAGCGCAAGGAAACTGCAAACTTGAGGTCAACTATGTATAAAATGTGGATTAAAAATAGTCTCTCCTTTAAGATCCTCCAAAGCTCTCTTGTGTACCTCCACAGACTCTAGATGAATCCTCCTCTTCACCCAGCTGCCTGAGGGTATTCCCTGGGCAAGGGGACCCAGAAGCTGCAAACTTGAAACAGTCCCAGAGAAGGAGCTAGTTGGGTTCTCCACATGACTTCCCTCTTCCCTTATCTGGTCCAGGAGGGTAGGATTACTCAATCCGTCTCTCCTGCAATCATAGCAGGTTAGTGGCTGTCTTCAGGCCTGACGTTGCGTTGGCTCCTTTCCTGCTCCACAGGCTGTCCTCTCTCTCTGGAGATGTTGAGACAGATAGATCCTCCTTTCTAGCACAGGCAGTAGAGGGGGCCCTTCCCTGGCTCCACACTCCAACCTTCACTCCATCTTCCACCCTGCACTGACTCCCCTGCTGATCAGGCTCAATCATATTGAGGGCTGTCCTGGCCCCATGCCAAGCCTACTGCTTGGGGATTGGCCAAGGTCCCTCGAGTATGCAGGCCAGCTCCTCCTCACCCACACCCACACCCACTACCTTCTAGAAACGTCTTCAGCTTCTAGAGCAGGGGGAGGTATCAGAGAAATGACCTGCAGAGCCCTCAGCCCTGACCTAAACTAACATGGCTGACACACACTCAGCCTCCTAACAAGCCTCTGCCTAAAAAAAATTAACTCCCCCTAGCTTAACCTGAAGGGCGTTACAGTATTAAAAATTGGTATCAGTGCATCCCTAGTAGTAGTAATATCAATACCATAATAATAAAACACTTTGTAGTCCGGATACATTTTAATTTTGTACATAGGATCTATCAGCATGGACTCTATATCCCCCTCCCCCAGTATTTGCATGGCTTTCATTTGTGTGCTGCAGCTTTCTCCCACTCCTTCCCTACACCGCTCTGCTGGTTGATATTAGATTGCAAGCTCCTCTGTAGCAGAAACAGATGTGCGTGGTTCTACATTTTCTGTGGAATAAAATAAATAAATATGTTAATAAATAAATGTAGGAGTAATATATTGTTGAAGCCTTGTAATATCATACTTTTCTTTCAAGAGACATTATAGATGTTAAAAGATTAACATTAAGAGAAGATTTTTTCATACATCTTTTGAAGCTAAGCGTATCTTTCATTTTATAGTGCTACTATACACTATACACTTTATCATCATACTGTTGCTGTAAGCTTTTAAATGTCATATTTGGCACTTTCACTATCTCTCTAATGAAAACCATGTGTTTTTTCCAGTACTTGTAGGATAATACCCCAGGATGTAAAGTCAGCTTTCAGAGTGTTATTTTCTGTTTGTGTTCTATGCAGTACCAAGACAACTCATTCCTTCAAATTCCAACATTCACAGGCCAGTACTGCATCATCCACCAATACAAATTTTAATAACAAGCTTATATTAGTTTCTGATAGCTTAATCACAAGCCATGCACATGCTGGGTCTGATATACTAAACACTATGGCATTTAATCTGTGTCACATTCTCATAGTATTTCATATATACCCGCAATGCACACAGACACACACATCTGTTAAAGTGTACAAGTTGTTAAATAACTAACAAATATGAATTTACCGTAAAGGTAAAAAGTATGTAGCCTATGCACAGAGGGAACTACAGTGCAACAAGGTGCACATGCAAAAAAGAGGTTCCAGTGATAAATACCTGTATTTACTCTTCCTTATTTGCTACAGCAGTGTGGTGTATTGGTCTTTTTGTAGCTTTTTCTTTTCCACATGCATATTTTCTGTACAATAATTTTTATGATTTAATAATTTAATAATGATTTAATAATTGTTATCAAAATTTGATAGCAAGAGTATTAAAAGATTTTGCCGCAATGACATGGGATATAATAGTATGAATACAATATTGAAAAACAAGAGTACATTGGAAAGTTACTCAATACTATCATATCACCAGGCAATTTATTACATTGTAAAAAAAGCATATTAATAATGAAAGGACAATTCATTTAAAATATGACAACATAACACACTATTACTGATAAAATAGTTTAAATCAAATTCCACTTTTAATCCCAATGGGGAAAGGACCTTCTTTTCATAAATCCAAATAGATTCTTGTTTTCTTAATTGCCTAATGTAATTCTCACCTCTCCACCTCTCCAATGTTTAAACACTTTTTCTATCCCCCAAAAACGTAATCTTTGGGGTCTTTATTGTGTACTTTCCTAAAATGCTTCAACACACTGTGTTCCTGTTTACCTTTTTTATATTATTAAGGTGCTCTCTAAACCTAACATAAAGAGGCCTAGAAGTCTTTCCGACATACTGTATACCACAAGAGCATTCCATCATGTACACAACCCCCTTTGTTGCACACAGAATGAAATTCCTAATTTTATAGGTTTTACTGTTCCTGTAGCTGTGGCTAAAAATTATTTTCTTCTTTTGTTGTTATGCACACTAGTCTTACATGCTTTACACCTACCATATGCATGGAAACCTTTTAATGCTGGAAATTTATTATTAATAATTAACAATTATAATTAACTAATTAATAATTAGTTTGTTGCACTACACTATATTGTTATTCATGTAAAAGGTATAGTTCAGGTAGAAATATGATTCAACCTCACATGCAAATTTTATACCTTAGTGAGCAGTTGAGCTGTGTGTCACATTGTATTTTTAGAATCCTAAAACACACATTCTTAAGTGCACCTTATTGGAATTTAAAGTGGAACTAAATTCTGCTATCCTTTGGAGCCAATGAAGCTGCCATCATAGGCTCTATTTGATCTCTAGCTGCCATGGCACTGTACCTATGATCAGTTATGACACCAATTATTTGATGGCTTGAAAGTTTGGTTGAGAGCACAAGCAACTGTGACAATTATTATTCACGGCATGTCTTGATTGTAAATGTTTTGGAAATCGATGGGTTCCGCTTTATGACATAAAAACATTGTTATCTGAGTTTTTATACCCAGTGCAGAGACTGTGCATTGCACATGAGTGTATGCTTAAGGCCTCATGTACACTGCTGCTCCTAAGAGTGAGTTTAGGAGCTTTTACTATTCTTTTGCCAAAATCCCTAAACTCAACTCAATAAAAGGCTATGTGTCCATGCACACTTAGGATTTTATCAGAGTTTAGCAGAAGCAGCAATCAGAGGCAATTAAACGTTCTTCTCCTGAAGAGTCACGTTCAGGAGAGGACGTTTTGGCCAAAAAATGCAAATCACGTCAAAAACGTGTATAAATGCACCTAAGCCGCGTTTAGCGAGTGCTTATTCATTTCAATGGCAAGTGCTCTGGCCAATGAAATGAACGCTAAACAGGGCAAAACGCAGCTACATGCTGTACAATGTTTACACATGTTTTTGCTGTGTTTAGTGTTTTTGGCATCCAAGAGAGCTTAGTGTACATGTAACCTTGGTAGATCAGTAAGACGATTGAAATGCTTGCATACAGTATATCCATGCCCATTGCAAGCATACCAGTTATCCTTATGTTAATTTTTCCCTGCTATTCTGTATTTCCTTTTAGTAAACTAGGCCCATGGGGGTTGATGTACTAAAACTGGAGCGTGCAAAATCTGGCACAGCTCTGCACAGAAACCAATCAGTTTACAGTTTATCTTTTGGGGGCTTTTTTTAAAGCTTATTTTTTAAAGCTTAATTGAACAAGCTGAAGTTAGAAACTGATTGGCTACCATGTACAGCTACTCCGGATTTTGCACTCTCTAGTTTTAGTAAATCAACCCCATAATGTCCAATTTTAAGTCCCTTAATAGCTCCTAAAGCTCATCATATTTTAAACCATGCAATATAATGCTGTATTTGGTGATTTTTTTTAAATATATTAAAGTCCAATATACAGTATTTATGTCATGGAGTATATCCTGTGTGTTTTGTGATACAAATCGGGTAATAAAATCAATTAAATGCTACATTTAAACCTGTGCTAAAACTGACATGCATTTTTTCCTGTTCAGGGATCTTGCAGACATTTGTGATACTGCATCTTGTCAACAGATGTGTGATCTTTAATCTCTTGATTTTGAAGCAAGTACAGATATTGTAGTGTAGTGCTTCTATTCCGAAACAAACGTTTTATTTTATTTTATTAGTTTATGTATGCTGGTGTCAACATTTAGTTCAGATTAATCCAGGAGTATGTAAGCATAGCATTGTGGCTCAAGAGCGACCACTTCAGACATAGCAGCAATAGCCAGAGTCATCACGCCTTGGGTTATGTGGACAAATTTTAATATAAATCCTTCTACAACTAAATCAGCTTTCATAAATTCCTTTTTATCAAAGTACAAAGAAAAGAAGGAAAAACAAAGTCAAAAGCTGGAATGAGAACATGGATAGATGCATGACTGAGTGTAACAAAAACAGTATATATTTACAGGAATTTATAGCAGATCAAAACCCAATCTCTAAAATCGCATATAAGTAAAATATGGATATAACAATTTCAAAAGTTGTTTTCAATCTTTTTAAATTTGCAACTTTAATTAAATAATACCTAAAATACATAGGGAAAACACCAACACCCTGCGCTGCACTAGATCTATTGCAATCTTATGCAGTCTGGATTTGATAGTGTATGTGGAACTTAAAATAATTGGAAATCATTATCAGCATGTAGACTTAAAAAACTGCATATAGGTAATAAAACCATCAACAATTTGTGTGAAATGGTATATAGATTTAAAATATATGTACAAAAAATATATATTTAAAAAAAAAAAATATATATATATATATATATATATACACACAATATAATCCCGGAGGTAGAGCTGTAATTAATTTGTTTGTTGCTAACACCACTGGCTGGGGAAGGCTGCCTTCTGAGTGGGCTGGGAACCTAAGTGCTACAAAAGAGAAAAGGAATGGGGAGAGAGGCGCCAAGCCACCAATGGTGTAGCAAATTTTATTGAATGAAAAAGGGTATAAAATGCAATAATTATGCACTCACAGACATCACTGGTAATGAACATTGGATCAACCTTCAAATGGAGACATCAGTCCAGAGTCCACATCAGTACCACTGTCAGAAGCGGTGTAAAGCCAAAGCAGGGATCCAAGCAGGCCGCCCGGGGAGCCCCAGCTGGAGACCAGATGTGTTGGAGAGCTGTCTAAGGAGCTGTCAAACATCCAGGGTGCTGTGACCAATCAGAATGCATTTTGGAGGCCAAATCACACCTCCTTCATCTGCCTCCATTTGGAGCTTGATCCAATGCTCATTACCAACGATGTCTGTGAGTGCATACTTATTGCATTTTCTATCCTTTTTATTGAATAAATTTTGCTACACTATTGGCGGCTTGGTGCCTCTCTGCCCATCCCTTTTCTCTTTTAAAATACATAGCGATCCTGCCATAAAGTCTTTGTTCAGCCATTTCCTTTTATGAGATGCTATGCTGCCACACGTGCCCCTGGTAGAGACTACAAGTGAAAGTGCCAACACTTGTCTGTGCTGAAATAGGCTGGATGAGATTATTATTATTTATTTATTACAGGTACTTATATAGCTCCATCAATTTATGCAGCACTTTACATCTATATATATATATTGTACATTCACATCAGCCCATACCCCTCAAGGGTCATATAAATTTATAGTCCCTAACTCACATTCATACACACACATACTAGGGCCAATTTAGACAGGATCCAATTAACCTACCAGCATGTCTTTCTAGTGTGTGAGGAAACTGGAGCACCCGGAGGAAACCCACGCAGGCACAGAGAACATACAAACCTAGGAAGGTGGTGGGGATTCGAAGCAACGACCCTAGTACTGCTAGGCAGAAGTGCCAACCATGTACCCACTGTGCTGCCCACTGAGATGCACAAAAGGATGAAAAAAAAATGAAAACAGTATTTTATATAAAAATGGCAAGTGTTTATGATAATAATGTCAATCAGTTTGAGTTTAGATCTTCTTTTTGAAAAAAGGAGTTTAACCACTTTAAGGCTGGCTATCGCAAGTTTACGTTGTCAGTTTAAAGTGGTATACTGGGTTGATGCCTACAGCTACAGGCATCATCCTGTTATTGTTTTTTTCTGCAGCTGGCACTGAAGCCGGTGATTCTGCCAGTTTTCCATAGAGGTGATCGAGGACTGCAATGTCCCCGAACATCTCTATGGTATACAAAACCAGAAGCGACAAGTATTTTGTCACTTCCTGTCACCTTCCTGACTGTAGAGCCAAAAATGACGAGGGTGGCCCTTTGCACAATTTCCATCCAAGCACCCCTGGTAGTGGAGACAGGGACTGCTAGGGCAGTGGAAGGGCGCAGGTGCCAGGAAGCTGTTGTGGTGGACTGAAGCATGGCAGCACAGGAATCCTTCCAGTGGTAGTAAGAAGTCTGGCCACAAGCTTTGTTCAGCAGCAGCCAGGCAGACAGGCATAGGGTCAGGATCAATATCAAGGTTAGAAACAGGCAGAAGTTGGTAACGTGCTGGCAGTGAGGTACCAAGTAAGAAGGCAGAGACGTAGTCAGAAATCCTGCTCCACAAGCAGGACTGAATGTTGTCCAGAGGAAACAAGATTGTTGTAGAGGTGTCTGTTGACCTAGATCCACCATATATGACCGTCAACCTCCCTCACACATATACAGTCAGGTCCATAAATATTAGGACATCAACACAATTCTAACATTTTTGGCTCTATACACCACCATAGTGGATTTGAAATGAAACGAACAAGATGTGCTTTAACTGCAGACTGTCAGCTTTAATTTGAGGGTATTTACATCCAAATCAGGTGAATGGTGTAGGAATTACAACAGTTTGCATATGTGCCTCCCACTTGTTAAGGGACCAAAAGTAATGGGACAATTGGCTTCTCAGCTGTTCCATGGCCAGGTGTGTGTTATTCCCTCATTATCCCAATTACAATGAGCAGATAAAAGGTCCAGAGTTCATTTCAAGTGTGCTATTTGCATTTGGAATCTGTTGCTGTCAACTCTCAAGATGAGATCCAAAGAGCTGTCACTATCAGTGAAGCAAGCCATCATTAGGCTGAAAAAACAAAACAAACCCATCAGAGAGATAGCAAAACATTAGGCATGGCCAAAACAACTGTTTGGAACATTCTTAAAAAGAAGGAACGCACCGGTGAGCTCAGCAACACCAAAAGACTCGGAAGACCACGGAAAACAACTGTGGTGGATGACCGAAGAATTCTTTCCCTGGTGAAGAAAACACCCTTCACAACAGTTGGCCAGATCAAGAACACTCTCCAGGAGGTAGGTACATGTGTGTCAAAGTCACCAATCAAGAGAAGACTTCACCAGAGTGAATACAGAGGGTTCACCACAAGATGGAAACCATTGGTGAGCCTCAAAAACAGGAAGGCCAGATTAGAGTTTGCCAAACGACATCTAAAAAAGCCTTCACAGTTCTGGAACAACATCCTATGGACAGATGAGACCAAGATCAACTTGTACCAGAGTGATGGGAAGAGAAGAGTATGGAGAAGGAAAGGAACTGCTCATGATCCTAAGCATACCACCTCATCAGTGAAGCATGGTGGTGGTAGTGTCATGGCGTGGGCATGTATGGCTGCCAATGGAACTGGTTCTCTTGTATGTATTGATGATGTGACTGCTGACAAAAGCAGCAGGATGAATTGTGAAGTGTTTCGGGCAATATTATCTGCTCATATTCAGCCAAATGCTTCACAACTCATTGGACGTCGCTTCACAGTGCAGATGGACAATGACCCAAAGCAGACTGCAAAAGCAACCAAAGAGTTTTTTAAGGGAAAGAAGTGAAATGTTATGCAATGGCCAAGTCAATCACCTGACCTGAATCTGATTGAGCATGCATTTCACTTGCTGAAGATAAAACTGAAGGAAAAATGCCCCAAGAACAAGCAGGAACTGAAGACCGTTGCAGTAGAGACCTGGCAGAGCATCACCAGGGATGAAACCCAGCATCTGGTGATGTCTATGTGTTCCAGACTTCAGGCTGTAATTGACTGCAAAGGATTTGCAACCAAGTATTAAAGAGTGAAAGTTTGATTTATGATTATTATTCTGTCCCATTACTTTTGGTCCCTTAACAAGTGGGAGGCACATATGCAAACTGTTGTAATTCCTACACCGTTCACCTGATTTGGATGTAAATACCCTCAAATTAAAGCTGACAGTCTGCAGTTAAAGCACATCTTGTTTGTTTCATTTCAAATCCATTGTGGTGGTGTATAGAGCCAAAAATGTTAGAATTGTGTTGATGTCCCAATATTTATGGACCTGACTGTATATGCATAATAAGTATACTGAGTTTTGTCTATATATGGGACTTAAATTGAAACCACAGTTGATGTAACTCTAAGTGCAAAGCATATTGGGACTCACCAGGCTCACTTTTTGTCCATGACATATTGTCAGGCCCTGAGATTCAGTGATTCATTCTACATATTTTTTGCCGATTGCCTTATGGACTGATTGGGGGAATGCTTGCTCAGCATGCTGCTCATTTAGTTGTTTTGTGGCCACCTTGTCTATCCTTGTCTACTCTCTATGGCTGTCTCTTTGTCTCTGAGAGCTCTCAGCTTTGATTGGTAATCAAAACTGGTCTTATTTGAAGATATGATAATTACACATATGATATTAAGTTTGAAGGTATCCGATTGATACTTAGACATGACTTTTGATATGTTTTTTTAACGGGTTTATTTATGTGT
Source organism: Staurois parvus (assembly GCF_062004578.1). Lineage (NCBI taxonomy): Eukaryota > Metazoa > Chordata > Amphibia > Anura > Ranidae > Staurois > Staurois parvus. The sequence goes on from NW_028318492.1 coordinate 1,902,813, forward strand.
TCAGTGTGTCTTGGCTTCTAATCAATAAAAGAAGTAAGTTAATGATGTCTATTGGTATTAAATTCTTTGTTTTTGGATATAAGAATAATTTAGGCCAATCAAATATACAATTTTTGTACAGTATATATACAATCTCCATTTGGGTTGAGGTGTTGAGCAAAATCCATTCCCTTTTTGCAAAAGTTTTTTCTGATACATGTTTTTGGTATGTTCCCCTCCCCTCTGTTATGTGATTAAAAAGGTGGTGCCTGGTAGGATTTGAGTTCTTTTTTTTTTTTTTCATTAGCAGACATAAGAGAGAGGGGTGATCCAAGGAGGTGTCAGACAAAGCCAGATCAGGAACAAAGTTAGCAGACTTTCAAGAACCAGGAACACAGGAGCTAGAGCTGAAGACAATCCAGCACTGAAGCCAGGCAGACCCTCAGTTTGAATAGGCTTCTGGGCACCACAATCTGTGATTACGCACGCAAGGCTATGTGTACACGCAAGTGCCCACACGTATGCACTAATGCTCGTCCGTGTGAGCATTCTAGTCCTTGTTAGGCTTCTATGTTCATGATTCTGCACATGCGCATAAGAATGAGCACCTGCTGCACAGAAATGAGCATCTGTTGTACGAGATTCCCGACACTAAGGACTCGTTCACACTTGACTGTTTTACCAACGCTTGGCAAACGCCCCTATAGAGTTTGGTAAGCGTTGGTCCTGTGTTTGCGGAGCGTATTTTAACATTCGGCAAAAGCTCCGCAAACGCCACATGCACGGTTTAGCGACGGTTGCTAGGCATTTGCCGAGCGTTACAAAAATGCCCCACAAACGCCTATAATGAAGTTTGAATGGTGTTACCACTCCGCAAACGCCGGCCGGGCATTTGTGGAGCGGCACCATAGACTAGAATAGGAGGCTTCAACGCCTGCTGACTCGACCAGAGGCGTCCGTTTTGCCGCGACGCTAACGCTCCCATTAGAACAGCACCATGTGCTGCAATGTGCAGAATTGTCGGAGGCATTTGGGAAGCGGTAAAAACGCTTCCCAAACACCTCTCTGCTGCCTGCACACAACGCTAGTGTGAACGGAGCCTTACAGTTTCATTCTTTAGTTTACCTGACATTACTGGCTTTAGAAAGCTGCAGATCGAACCGATCTAGGTTTGATCCAGGCTCTCAAGGGTATAGAAGAGATCTGGGATTTAATAGACCCCCGATGTCTCAGTAAAGAGGACCTGTCACTGTTTATCACTATCACAAGGGATGTTTACATTCTTTGTGACAGCAATAAAAGTGAATTTTTTTTTTTTTTAAATTAAAGGGACAGTGTAACAATAAAAAAATTAACTAATTAAGACTAACCCCCCCCCCCATGTTACTGCACAAAGGTAAATGCATACGTAGGTCACGCGCGCATATGTAAATGGAAATCGCACCACACATGTGAGTTATTGCCGAGAATGTTATAGTGAGAGCAATAATTCTAACGCCAGTACTCCTGTGTAACTCTAAACTGGTAACCTGTAAAGGCTTTTAAAAATGCTGCCTGTGGAGATTTTGTAATAACCCTTGTTTGGCGTCATTCTACGAGTGTGTGCAGTTTTAAAGCATGATATGATGGGTATCTATTTACTCAGAGTAACATTATCTTCTATATTTTACTAAAAAATTGGGTATTCTAGTGTGCTGTTGTGCATTAGAATTCATTAAAGTGTAGTCCCCCCCCCAAAAAAAAAATTGTGTTTGAAAAATTGCTGACATAACATATTGCAACAACCACCATTTTATTCTCTACGGCCTCTGCTACAAAATATATAATGTTCGGGGTTTCTAAGTAATTTGCTAGCGAAACAATACTAATTTTTATATGTAAACAAAAAGTGTCAGAATAGGCCTGGTACTAAAGTGGTTAAAGCAGAATACGAAATCCTGGAAGCTAGGCTTTCCCCACTCCTTTCTTGACAGAATTGTAACCTCAGGAAACATAGAATGTATGGACAACTGCTGGCAGTATATGGCAAAATGGATATTATTTGAATGTCACCTGTAGTAACATAAAGAGATATTCCACTTTTAGAAGAATCTCAGCAGGTCCACTGTTTTACAGCACAGAAAAGCATCTCCAGATGCAAGCCTGCTGAAGTCCACTAAAATGACTAAATGCATTGTGCCGGATAAAGTCAAACAGCTCTAAAAAGTAATAGCCCTAGAACTAGTAGATAGCCTTGGAGTCATTCTGAGTTGGCAACCCTCACTAATGACCAGCATGTGAGGACATGTAGAACAGTTTTACATTTTTTCTTTTAAAGTAAATACTAACAAAATAACCCTTTATAATTTGTAACTTTTAATAAAAAACTTAATTTCTGCCAGAAATAGATGCAGAGCAATGCCAGACCTTTTCCTAGAAATAAGTATGTCATTGAGCATGTTTGATGCAGATGGTTTATTACCAAGTATAGGAAGGAAAGAGCAGAAGAAGAACATGTATGTATAAGGAAATTTAGAGTATTGCAGTGTTGCAGGGAATCCTTTTAAACATAACATTTGTTAGCCGGCTGGGATATGGAACTATCAAGAACCAGCTTTATGATGACTCCTGTCTCCTCTCCACAGGGGATCTTCCTGTGAGGTGTGGTGTTCAGTGTTCAGTTGTTTTTGAGAACATTTGGAAATGATAAGGAACAGATTTGCTAAGAACATACTGTATATGATTTGTCAATTAAAATAATTTAGTTGCTAAGCAGAACTGAACTTACTTTTGCAGATTATTTGTTTGCTGACTTTAACTAACTCCAAGTGCTCCCAAAAATTATTGGCGCCTGGCAGGTTAACTGTTTACAGTGTTTAAATGGTAAATCCAGTTTAAATTAGAAACCTTGGAGCTCTCTTAAGGATATCAAAGCACATTAAAAATAGACTTGCCTTCTTAACTTCTTAATATTCCTATAGCAGTACTTTCTGCTTTTTTGCATAGTGTTCCAAATTGATTGCTTGATGATGACATCAATGTTACTTCATTAATAAATGCATCAGTTATTTACTTTGTGTATTGTTTCCTTGTATCTTAATAAAGAGATATCATAGATCTGTTCAAGTCCAGCATTCCAATACTGTGGACCTTTCAAATTGTGAACGGTTTTCATCAAAAGCCACACCTAATGATGCCACATTCCATCCAATGTTCCTTCCAGACATTGCTGCCAAAAGGACTAAAAATCCTCTATACAGATGATTAAAACAAATTCCTAGTAGGTGTTAATTATGTCAATTAATTAATTGCACCAGCATTATAAATGACACACACTGAAGATGTTGGGCAAATAATTTTTTCTGCAGCTGAGAATATAGTGATTGTAAATCAAAGTTCTAGTTCTAAACAACTAATACATTTAAATTTAGATACATTTGACATCAATATAAATATATTTTAATGCGTGATATATGCCAGTTGTGTATATTCTTGGTTTACATGTCATCATGATGGAAATATATTTATAAAATTACCCCTGTGTATTTATGAAGTTGATCTAAAAAAAACCCATAATGACCAATACACTATATTGCCAATAGTAATGAGACACCCCTGCAAATCTTTGGATTCAGGTTTTCCAATCACCTCCATGTGCAGACTGCTTCTACAAACATTTGTAAAAGAATGGGTCACTCTCAGGAGCTCAGTGAATTCAAGCATGGTACTTTGATAGGTTGCTACCCGTGCAATTCCATCCATGAAATTTCCTTGCTACTAAATATTCTACAGTCAACTGTTAGTGGTATTATAACAAAGTGGAAGCAACTGGGAACAACAGCAACTCAGCCACGAAGTGGTAGGCAATGTAAAATGACAGAGCGGGGTCAGCGCATGCTTAAACTCACAGTGTGCAGAAGTTGCCAACTATCTACAGAGTCAATAGCTAAAGACCTCCAAACTTCATGTGGCCTTCAGATTAGCACATCAGCAGTGCATGGACAGCTGCATGGAATGGGTTTCCAACCCATTCCATGGTCAAGCAGCTGCATACAAGTCTTACATCACCAGGTGCAATGCAAAGCATCGGATGCAGTGGTGTAAAACATGCCACCACTGGACTCTAGAGCAGTGAAGATGTGTTCTCTGGAGTTCCGAATTATGCTTCTCAGTCTGGCAATCTGATGGACGTGTCTGGGAAGGCGGTTGCCAGGGAAACGGTACTTGCTTGACTGCATTGTGTCAAGTTTGGTAAAGTTTGGTGGAGGGGGAAATATGGTGGGGGGTTGTTTTTCAGGGTTTGGGCTTGGCCCCTTAGTTCCAGTGAAGGGAATTCTTAAGGTGTCAGCATACCAAGACATTTTGGACAATTTCATGCTCACATCTTTGTGGGAACAGTTTGGGGATGGCCCTTTCCTGTTCCAACATGACTGTGCACCAGTGCACAAAAAGCAAGGTCCATAAAGACATGGATGAGCGAGTTTGGGGTGGAGGAACTTGAATGTCCTGCACAGAGTCCTGACCTGATAGAACACCTTTAGGATGAATTAGAGCGGAGACTGCGAGCCAGGCTTTCTCATCCGACATCAGTGCTTGACCTGACATGCGCTTCTGGAAGAATGGTCAAACAGTCCCATAGACACACTCCTAAACCTCATATGGACAGCCTTCCCAGAAGAGTTGAAGCTGTTATAGCTGCAAAGGGTGGGCCAACTCGATAGTGAGCCCTACGTACTAAGACTGGGATGCCATTAAAGTTCATGTGCCTGTAAAGGCAGGCATCCCAATACTTTTGACAATATAGTGTATGTTGTTTTTTCTTGTATTATTTAACCACTTTAACCTCCCTGGCGGTATTCCCGAGTGTAGCTCGGGGTAACATTTCAGTACCAAAAGCGGTAACCCCGAGCTAAACTCGGGAATACCATGCGGCACTGCTCCGGCATGTGTTCTTCACTTACCTTACCCTGCGCTTCCACGATGTGTCCCCTGCAGCGTCCCCGGCCATCTCCTCCGGCCGATGCCGGCATCCGGCTTCTGTGTCCTGTCCCTGTGACGTCGGGACGTACGGGCGCCGCCGCCTGCGGCGGCGGCGGGAAATTTAAAAATTTTAAAAAATGTCATTTTTTTTTTTTTACATTTTACATAGTAAAACATTGCTGTCTCAACCAATTTCACATACATATTGTCCCTAGTGCTTTGTCCTGCGCTCTGCCTGCATTTTGTCTGTTCTTTCTGCCTGGAAACTGAGAAATGTCCATGGCGTCCAAAAAGTGTCCCTTTAGGTCAAAAGTGGTTTAGATCAGCTAGAGAACAGCGATAGTAAATCAGAACCACTTGCAGAATTGAGTGATAATGATTCGTGGGGGAAATTCGTCATCAGACACTGAAAACGATTTTGCGACTGAGCTCAGCAATGTGCGAACTTGGCGCTATATTTCACATTTCAGTGTTTTTGGTTTGATTATATTATTGAATTAAATTTTTTATTATTTTTATATTATTTTTATGATTATTTATTAAATTATAATTTATGATTTTGTGTTTCAAATTTTATCATACCCAGGATGTTTACTAGACTCTTGTTCGGACAGATTTCAGTGAGTTTTTCCTAAAAATTACAGCCTACAATAAAAAAAATACATATTTCCATGCAAAAAAATGGTACCGCTTTCAGCACCAAAAATCTGAAATAATCATACCGCCAGGGAGGTTAATAACAGGCACTTTCACCCCCCTTCCTGCGAAGGCCAATTTCCAGCTTTCAGTGCTGTCACACTATGAATGACAATTGTGCAGTCATGCAGCACTGTACCCATATGAAATTTTATCATTTTTCAACACAGATAGAGCCTTCTTTTGGTAGTATTTAATCAACACTGGATTTTTAAAAAACATTTTGCTAAACAAAAAAAAGACCATAAATTTTGAAGAAAAGAAAGTCTTTCTTAGTTTCTGTTATAAAATATTGCAAATAAGTAATTTTTCTTCTTCACTGATATGCGCTTATGAGGCTGCACTGATGGACACTGCTGAGGTTGCACTGATGGGCACTGATGATGCTGCACGGATGAGGTGCCACTGATGAGGAGGCACTGATGAGGCTGCAGGGATGAGGTGACACTGATGAGCACTGATAGGCGGCACTGATGAGCACTGATAAGCTGCACTGATGGGCACTGATAACCTGCAACGATGGGCACTGATTGACACTGATGCAGGTGCAGTGATAATCATAGCACTGATAAACAGAGCCCTGATTATCAGTGTAAACAATAAACTGTCAGACTTGCCGATTATTGGCTTCCCTTTCCTCACACAGAGACAGCATGTGAGGAAAGGAATACCGATAACCAACAAATCTGTGAATGGACACAGCTGATCACATAGTAGAGGGCCGCTGTGATTGGCCCTTTACCGCAATTGTTGATCAGCAGTGTCCAAAGGACACAGCGGTCACAGGGAGTTACACACGTGGGAGGACATCCATAGACCTGAAATGGGGAGTTGCACTGTAGCCATCTTTTAGATATAGCGTGGTAGGGAAGTGGTTAATATTACTTCATAAATACCAAAATATACTACCTTCTTATGGAAAATGTGATGAAGTAATAAACACCTCCGGACAGGTCAAGTGGAAACCCTTGTGAATGATTATCTTACTAACTGATTGTAGGTCTACTAGTTCACTTTCTGGGTTAAGGGAAAGAAAATGTGTACCCCTGGTGGACTGGGCAAAGTTCACAAATATGCAGATATCTAACAATCTGCCTGTTCAAGGTCATATCAAGGTTCACAAGCAGTGATTTATTAGTGTCTACCATCAATTAGCCTGTAGGGTGGGTACATACACTGTTCTGCAGGGACACCGGGAGCCTCCCTTACATGTATGCTCCTAGCAAAAATTACATTCATTCCATGCTGATGTGCACAGGGTTCTCCAGAGCCCAGAAGCAGCCAGGCCACACATGTTTTGTGTACAGGGTGCAAGGGATGATGGCACTTGTAGTGCTGACACACAAGAACATGTGACTATATTCTGAACAGTGTGAATTCCCTGACCAGAAGTTCAGGGGAGCACTGCTGAGAGTTTCAGAACGATGGGTTGCAGAAGCTCCAAAAAGTGAATATCTTGGGCCATAGTGAAAAAAAATCTTTTACTGCAATAATGTCTTGTCTGAACCCAGAGACCAAAAAAAAGCTTTCAGGGCTTAATAGTACTTTACTATTCAGTTTCCTCTCATAAAATCACACAGAACAACTGATACTCAGTTACATCTCACTAAATATATACTTAATCCCTTATTTAAAAATGTGAGTCTGGCTTCAATCTGTAAGAAATAAAGTGGGACTATAGAAAAAAAACCCTCTTTTTTTATATTTTCTGGGTTCAGGTTATTAATCTCTAATGCTTGGTATACTACGTCTTGAAGGGTGCTCGGGATGCCAAAAATCTCAGTTGTATTAATGCTGGGTTTACTGTCAGCATTGCTTTTCCAGCTCATCTGCTGTGAGTTCTACAGCTCCTACAGTGATGATAGTGAGTTGCTTGTCCTCTGCCTTGGCCTTTCAGAAAATGTCTTGAATTTTTTTCACTGAATACAGAGCATTCTGTGATTGGGTAAGAGGAAACTGTGACGTTCCTTCGCCTCTTGCCTCATCCATTTACCGGCTGCTCATTATTCTGTAAAAAGAATACATGATGTTTTTTGAATTTAAATTACAATTTGGTAACAGGATATCTGCACAGAAAATGATGATGATTGTGTAACTGGATACTTATCTTACTCAAATATTTTACAATACCATTATACTTTATTCAAGGAGGTTTAAAATGTCTAGCTGATGAAGAACTCTATGATCAGCATTACAGTGGTAGTAAAGTTGTTTTTTTCACTTGTACCTACAGGCAGGGGCGGACTGACAACTCATGGGGCCCCCGGGCAATAGGGGATCATGGGGCCCCTGTGTCCTTGCCCAAACTCAAAAAAGCCTATGAAAAAGGTACCAGGTGCATCTCATGGGGCCCCCTACTGACCCTGGGCCCTCGAGCAGTGCCCGAGTTTCCAAATGGTCAGTCCGCCCCTGCCAACAGGTAAGCCTATAATAAGGCTTACTTGTAGATACTGTAAAATTCTCCTAAATGTGCACCGTTCAGGAGATATTTACTTGTAAAGGAGCACCGGTGCATACTCTGTGAATGTACGGAATGTCAGTTCTGTTCCTTCAGAGCTATGTGCCATGAAAAGTGACTCCCGCACACATGCGTGCGAGTGTCGTCATAGCGGCTCGGCCATTGAAGTTGCCAGAGCCCACAAACCTGGAAGAAGGACTGGATGAAGATGGAAGCCCTGTCAGCAGTGGCAGCATGCCGCTGGAGGGATTCCTTTTAATTTACAGTGCCTTGAAAAAGTATTCATACCCCTTGAAATTTTCCATATTTTGTCATATTACCACCAAAAATGTAAATGTATTTTATTGGGATTTTATGTGATAGATCAACACAAAGTAGCACATAATTGTGAAGTGGAAGGAAAATGATAAATTATTTTTTACAAATAAATATCTGAAAAGTGTGGTGTGCATTTGTATTCTGACCCCTTTACTCTGATACCCCTAACTAAAATCTAGTGGAACTAATTGCTTTCAGAAGTCACCGAATTATTAGAGTCCACCTGTGTGTCATTTAACCAGTTCCCGACCGCCGTACAGCAGAAATACCGCTACAGGGTGGCACGGGTGCGCTAAATTACATATATATATATATATGATTTTGCAGTTCTGGGTAGGGGGCACACGCAAGCTGTGCGGCAGGAAGGTATATTCTAATGGTGGGCATACCCTACACTTTTTCTGGCAGAGGTTTCTTCTCTCTTTTTCATTCAGCCCACAGGCTGCATAAAAAAAAAGAACATAGCATATACACCCAACAAGGACCAGCGACATACTGGCACATCACTGGAATTTGAGTGGTTATACCAGGATGATGCCTGCAGCTGCAGGCATCCTCCTAGTATTATTTTTTTCAGCCAGAGATCAGCTTTCATGTAAAAGCAATCCTAGTGGCAAATTAGCTGCAAGATTGCTTTTACAAGCAGCTGAAGAAGATGCCCCCCCCTTCCCCTGCTGCCTTCCACAGCCTTCTCGGGCAGTCCCGTGCCATCGGGGGAACCTGAGAATGCAGCCGGTGTTTCTGCCAGCTGACCATAGAGCTGATTGGAGACCAGAGTGGTGCCAATCATCTCTATAGTCTAAGAAATCAGAAGCTACGAGCATTTCATCTCTTCAGTTTCTCAGGATATAAACAGCACCATTTGTAAATTGGGAAAGCATCTGATCACACTGATCTTTGTGACATTGGATATCTCCTCTGCCCTTACATTATCTAGAGTCTGATGGACCCCAGATTTAAAAAAGAAGAATATATGACAATGCCCATTGAAGTTATAGGGGGTATTTGCATTCCATGTGATGGCGTTAAAAGTAATTTTAAAAAAAATGAAAGGGACAGTGTAAAAAAATCAAAATAACTTTAAAAAAAAGAAGCATCCTTGCCCCACCCCCGTGTGTTCACAAGCATTGACCCTGTGCCAGTATGTAAACAGCGGTTGCACCATGCATGTGAGGTGTCGCCGCAAACGTCAGATCAAGGGCAGTAATTCCAGTACAAGACCTACTCTGTAAATCTAGTAGCTTTGAAAAGGTAGCCATACTTGAAAAGTGTTGCCATATAAAAAATGTATGCAGTTGTCACTGTTGCACAGGGCATGCACAGCTTTAAAGCATGTCATGTTTGGTATCTATTTACTCGGCATACCATCATCTTTTATATTTTACCAAATAATTGTCCAATATATTGTGTTTTTGTGCATTAAAAGTAAAAAAAGTGTATTTTTTTACAAAAAATTTGCGTTTGAAAAATCGCTGCAAGAGTACTATGTGACATAAAAAATTGCAGCACCCACCATTTTATTCACTAGGGTGTCTACTTTAAAAATATATAATGTTTGGGGGTTCAAAGTAATTTCCTAGCAAAAAATACAGATTTTTTTCATGTGAACAAAAAGTGTCAGAAAAGGCTTGGTCTTCAGGCGGTTAGAAGAGTGAGTGATGTGTGGCATAAACTTCTAATGCTGGGTATAAAATGCCCCCACTCAACAAAATGACCCCTTTTTGGAAAGTAGACACCCCAAACTATTTGCTGAGAGGCGTGTTGAGTCAATAGAAGAAATTATTTTTATACCACAAGTTTTGGAAAATGACAAAAGAAAAATATATATATTTTTTTTACACAAAATTGTCACTTAAATGATTTATTGCTCACACATGCCATGGGTATATGTGGAATTACTCCCCAAAATACATTCTGCTGCTTCTCCCGAGTATGGGGATACCACCTGTGAGAAACTTTTTGGCAGTCTAGCCAAGTACAGGACCCCAAAATCCAATAAGCACCTTCAGGTTACATGTTTTTGGAAATTGAAGAAAGAAAACAAAAACACCTTAGGGTATCTACTTTCCAAAAATGGGTCATTTGGGGGGTTGGTGCTATCCTGGCATTTCAGGGCCTCTGTAACTGTGATAAATAGCGAGGAATTGAAATGAGGAAGTTACACACCTTCACACTTTCAAAGTGGTCATTTGATTTGAGGCTCCTGTATGTGGCTAGGCTCCCAAAAAGTCACACACATGTGGTATCCTCATACTTGGTAGAAGTAGCATAATGTATTTTGGGGTGTAATTCTACATATACCCATGGCTTGTGTGAGCAATATATCATTTAAGTGACAACTTTGTGTAAAAAAAAATGTTTTTGTTATTTTCCAGAAACTTGCGGAAAAAAAACAAATCTTCCATGGACTCAATATGCCCTTCAGCAGATAGCTTAGGGTGTCTAGTTTCTGAAAAGGGGTCATTTGGGGGTGTTTGTACTGTCCTGGTATTTTAGAACCTCAAGAAATGTGATAGGCAGAAAGTAAAAGCCGTGTACATCCCATTATCTATATACCATAGTTTGTAGATGCTAAAACTTTCACACAAAGCAATCAATATACACTTATTGGGATTTTTTTACCAAACATATGTAGCAGAATACATTTTGGCCTAAATTTATGACAAAATTCTAGTATTTTTTGGATATTTTTTATGAGAGAAATGAGAAAATATTGTTTTGTTTTTTTTTAAATTTGTGGTCTTATTTTGTTTATAGCGTGAAAAATAAAAAGCATACAGGTGATCAAATACCACTGAAAGAAAGCTCTATTTGTGTGAAAAAAAAGATGTAAATTTCGTTTGGGTACAGCATTGAATGACCGCGCAATTACCAGTTGAAATAGTGCAGCGCCGAATAGCAAAAAGAGGCCTGGTCAGGAAGGGGGGTAAATCCTCAGGAAGGCAAGTGGTTAATCTCAGTATGCATACAGCTGTTCTGTGAAGCCCTCAGGGGTTCTTTAGAGAACATTAGTGAACAAACCGCATCATGAAGGCCAAGGAACACACTAGACAGGTAAAGGATAACGTTGTAGAGAAGTTTAAAGCAGGGTCAGGTTATAAAAAAATATCCCAAGCTTTGAACATCTCATGGAGCACTGTTCAATCCATCATTTGAAAATGGAAAGAGTATGGTAAAACTGTAAACCTACCAAGACATGGCTGTCCACCTAAACGTACAGGCCGGGCAAGAAGAGCATTAATCAGAGAAACAGCCAAGAGGCCTATGGGAACTCTGGAGGAGCTGCAGAGATCCACAGCTCAGGTGGGAAAATCTATCCACAGGAGAACTATTAGTCGTGCACTCTACAAATCTGGTCTGTATGGAAGAGTGGCAAAAAGAAAGTCATTGCTGAAAGAAAGCCATAAGAAGTCCCATTTGTAGTTTGCGAGAAGCCATGTGGGGGCACAGAACACATGTGGAAGAAGGTGCTCTGGTCAGACGAGACCAAAATTTAACCTTTTGGCCTAAAAGCAAAATGCTATGTGTGGCGGAAAACTAACACTGCACATCACCCTGAACACACCATCCCCACCGTGAAACAGTGGTGGCAGCATCATGTTGTGAGGATGCTTTTCTTCATCAGGGACAGGGAAGCTGGTCAGAGTTGATGGGAAGATGGATGGAGCCAAATACAGGACAATCTTAGAAGATAACCTGCTAGAGTCTGCAAAATACTTGAGACTGGGTTGGAGGTTCACCTACCAGCAGAACAATGACCCTAAAACAACAGGCAGGGCTACAATGAAATGTTTTAGATCAATGGCCCAGTCAAGGCTTGCAAATTGTTGTTCACAGACACTCTCCATCCAGTCTGACAGAGCTTGAGCTATTTTGCTAAGAAGAATGGCCAAACATTTCAGATATTTATTTGTAAAAAAATTTTAAAAGCATTTATCATTTTTCTTCCAATTATGTGCCACGTTTTGTTGGTCTATCACATACAAACCCAATAAAATACATTTAAGTTTTTGGTTGTAACATGACAAAATGTGGAAAATTTCAAGGGGTATGAATACTTTTTCAAGGCACTGTAAGTTTCACATAATGTGCTAGTATGCAATGCATTATGCCATTGTCTTGTTTTTTTTTTAAAACAAGGTTGTGGTTTACAACCACTTTAACCTCCTTAGCGGTTTTTCACATCGCGGGAGCAAAGGACAATGTAAGGACAATATCTCCTCCGGATGCCGGCATCGGCCGGAGGAGATGGCCGGGGATGCTGCAGGGGACACATCGTGGGAGCAAAGGACAAGGTAAGTGCTGCAGGTACCCCCTGAGCAACGCCGCATGGTAAGCCCGAGTGTAGCTCGGGGTAAAATTTGAGTACCAAGAGCGGTAACCCCGAGCTACACTCGGGCTTACCATGCGGCGTTGCTCAGGGGGTCCCTGCAGCACTTACCTTGTCCTTTGCTCCCACGATGTGTCCCCTGCAGCATCCCCGGCCATCTCCTCCGGCCGATGCCGGCATCCGGCTTCTGTGTTCCGGTCCCTGTGATGTCGGGACGTATGGGCGCCCGAACCGGCGGGAAATTTGAAATTTTTTAAAAATGTCATTTTTGCTGTCATTGCTGTTTCAATGCATTTTACATACATTTTGTCCCTACTGCTTTGTCCTGTGCCCTGCCTGCATTCTGACTGTTCTGTCTGCCTGGAAACTTAGAAAAGTCCATGGCGTCCAAAAAGCGTCCCTTTATGTCAAAAGCAGTTTTAGAACAGCAATAGTAAATCAGAACCACTTGCAGAATTGAGTGATAATGATTCATGGAGAAATTCGTCATCAAACACTGAAAACGACTTTGCTCAGCGATGTGCGAATTTGCCTCTGTATTTCAAGTTTCAGTGTTTTTGGTTTGATTATATTATTGAATTAAATTTATTATTATATTATTATTTTTTATGATTATTTATTAAATTATAATTTATGATTTCGTGTTTCAAGTTTTATCATATCCGGAATGTTTACTAGACTCTTGTTCGGACAGATTTCAGTGAGTTATTCCTAAAAATTACAGCCTACAATAAAAAACTACATATTTCCATGCAAAAAAATGGTACCGCTTTCAGCACAAAAAATCAGAAAGAATCATACCGCCGAGGAGGTTAATATTAGAACATGAACATTTACTGAATTGCAAATTGTAGCAGTGGTTATTTCACAAACAATAAAATAAGATAAGAAAATTTGGTTGTAAAAACATTATAGGTTAAATAACATTTCCAGCACTGTATTTCCTAGGGTTGTATGTTTTTCAAACTGTTCCCAATTATAATAAGTGTATGGAATTGGAAATTTTGTAGAATGCTGGATCGGAATATGAACACTAGTGTTTGTGTTTAGTAATCTGAAAGAACAGAAGTAGGGATTGTATCCAAATAAACCACACATGTAGTATTGGCAGATGTCCTATGGGCTTAAAGGAAAGTTATTGTGTACTAATTTCTTTGATATATTTTTGTTGGAAATCATACTATTTCTGTTAGTTTAGGAATATATATTTTTACCTCAAACGCTCATGAGATAATACATGTAAGCATAAGTAAGCACCAATCTTCAACCAAGTGTCCCAGCCCATGCAGGCTCATAGATACAGCCGGTGACACTAATGACACCATGTACACATCCAACTAACTTTCGCAACTCCTATTTTCAATCACTTTATTGGAAAAGCAAGAGCAGTATAACTTGGCCAATTTACAAGGTGTCTGCAGTGCAGAATTGCTTGATACATGCCACGACTGAGGATGGCAGAGTAAACTCGGGTGTCTCTTGATAAAAAATGCTCTTGGTTTGCAGTCCATCACAGATTTGAAATTTGCTCCTGCTGTAGATTTTATTAGGACTGCTTTCTGCTTAAACAATAGGCCAATAGGCATGTAATAGTGGCTTCACTGTGCCGAATTTCCATCCACTAATGGACTTTGCCTCAGCTGAGAAAACATCATTTAACAGTTTGTGGGAAAACATTGGCAAATGATAAATACGTTAATTCACTTAGTAGAACTTGTTAGCCTAAACCTAAACACCTTGGACATAGATGTTAATTTTTTATGACTGTAAAACAAAGCAAGAATATTATTTAAAGATATGTGCCAAAATCTATAAAAATGAGGGGTTTGTACAAAAAAAATATTATTTTCCATCCCCTGCTACTAATGTTAGTCAAGCTCCTATTTCATTACATCGTGTAAAGCTGAATATCCAATTTTATTACAGCAACATTTTCCAGGAAGATACAAATCTAGTTTAATTTACCAACTACAGCATTTAAAAAATAGACAAAAACATTGACTAAAGATAAAACGAAAAGACTAGACACATCCTTATATGCATAACTGTTATGCATGTAGGACTTTTTGTGCACTTTCACAAAACCACCTGATGAAAAAGTCTATGCCAAAGCATACACTGCGCTGCACCCTTGGTGCAGGAAAAAGGCACCTCATCAGTGTGAAAAAGCCCTTAGACAGTTGCTACCAGAACAGATGTCACCTTGAGAGGCTTCCCCTCACTTTCTGTTCCTTGACAACTCAGAATTCTGGGGTTTTCCAAAGCTATCTGTAGCAGAGACAATGGTAACCATAACCAACCATGAGGGTGAAAGCTACAGAGAGCACTAAAACCTGACAGAGGTTCTAATCTCTACCCAATACTAAAAAAATTATTCACATACACTTTAATCAATTGCAATTGTTTTTCTTTGTACTTGTTGAACACAGCTGATATATATATATATACACACACACACACACACACACACACACACACACAGTGAATATAAAAAGTCTACTACACACCCATGTTAAAATGTCAGGTTTCTGTGATGTAAGAAAACAAGACAAAGATAAATCATTTCAGAACTTTTTCCACCTTTAATGTAATCTATAAACTGTACAACTCAGTTGAACAACAAACTGAAATCTTTTAGGTGCAGGGAAGTAAAAATAAAAAACTAAAATAATATGGTTGCATAAGTGTGCACACCCTTAAACTAATACTTTGTTGAAGCACCTTTTGTTTTTATTCCAGCACTCAGTCTTTTTGGGTATGAGTCTATCAGCATGGTACATCTTGACTTGGCAATATTTGCCCACTTTTCCTTGCTAAAACACTCCAAATCTGTCAGATTGCTAGGGCATCTCCTGTGCACAGCCTTCTTCTGACCACCCCATAGATTTTCAATCAGATTTAGGTCTGGGCTCTGGCTGGGCCATTCCAAAACGTTCTTCTGGTGAAGCCATCCCTTTGTTGATTTGGATGTATGCTTTGGGTTTCATTGTCATGCTGAAAGATGAAGTTCCTCTTCATGTTCAGCTTTCTAGCAGAAGCCTGAAGGTTTTGTGCCAATATTGACTGGTATTTGGAACTGTTCATAATTCCCACTACCTTGACTAAGGCCCCAGATCCAGCTGAAGAAAAACAGCCCAAAGCATGATGCTGCCACCACCATGCTTCACTGTGGGTTTGGTGTTCTTTTGGTGATGTGCAGTGTTGTTTTTGTGCCAAACATATCTTTTGAAATTATTAATTTAAAAAGTTCAACCTTGGTTTCATCAGACTATAACACATTTTCCAACATGCTTTTGGGAGACCTTAGATGTGTTTTTGCAAAATTTAGCTGAGCTTGGATATTTTTCTACTTAAAATCTTGCCACTATACCCCATAGTCCAGACATATGAAGAATACGGGAAATTGTTGTCACATGTATCACACAGCCAGTACTTGACAGATATTCCTGCAGCTCCTTTAATGTTGCTGTAAGCCTCTTGGCAACCTCCCAGACCAGTTTTCTTCTCGTCTTTTCACCAGTTTTGGAGAGACATACAGTTCTTGGTAATGTCACTGTTGCACCATATTTTCTCCACTTGATGATGACTGTCTTCACTGTGTTCCATGGTATATCTGATGCCTTGAAAATTATTTTGTACTCTTCTCCTTACTGATACCTTTTAACAATGAGATCCCTCTGATGCTTTGGAAGCTCTATGCAGACCATGGCTTTTGTTGTACAATGCAACTAAGAACATGTCAGGAAAGACCTTCTAGAACAGCTGAACTTTATTTGGGGTTAATCAGAGGCACTTTAAATGATGGCAGGTGTGTACTGACTCCTATTTAACATGATTTTGAATGTGATTGCTTAATTTTGAACACAGCTACATCCCCAGTTAAAAGAGGGTGTGCATACTTAGGCAGCCACAATATTTTAGTTTTTTTATTTCTACTCCCCCCCCCCCTAAAAGATTTAAGTTTGTTTTTCATTTGAGTTGTACAGTTTATAGGTCACATTAAAGGTGGAAAAAGTTCTGAAATTATTTATCTTTGTCTCTTTTTTACATCACAGAAACCTGACATTTTAACAGGGGTGTGTAGAATTTTTATATCCACTCAGTCTTTACTCTCTACCTGATTACTCATTGCTCCCTTTTTAATAAATTCCTTGTTTATGTATTTGCACATATAAAATAGAACAGGTAAGGTGTTAAATCCAGGATGAGATCATAGTCAAGGTTAGGAAAATGTCAGAAGTAACACTATATGAAGTAGATGCACATATGATTTGTGGCTCAAAGATAAAAAGTCACAATAGTAACATTTCCTAGTACAACAACAGATAGGAAAGAATAAAGTTGTATATATAAGAAAAAAATAAAAACATTTCCCAGTGCAATTTTGCTGTGTTATGAACCTCCTAAGAGGTTGTTCAGGAGGCTATATGTGAAGGCTAGAGAAATATGGGTGGGGTACATTTTTAATCTAGGGAGGGAATGAAGTGCTTAGTAATGTTGTGAAGTGGTAAACTAGGGGTGAGGGAGAAGGGAAGTACCATAGGAGACAAGCAAAAATGAGGGGGATCTTGAGGAGTGTAGATGTGGAATATGGCCCATTCATATCAGTGATTACAACAGGTTTTTTATTCATGAGAGTTTGTATTACATAGAAACATTGAAAAGTGACTGCAGAAAAAAGACCAAGTGGTCCATTAAGTCTGCCTGTTTTATTTTTTTTTCACTAGAATAAGTGAAGTCTAACCAATAGAACTATATGGTCCTAACCCTTTTTTCTTGATTTTTCAAGTTTACTTGGAGATCTTTCAGAACTTTAATTTCATTATATTTGGAAAACCACTGTTTTATTGTTGGAGGAACGCTCTGTTTCCAGAGCACTGGAATGCAGGTTTTGGCTGGTGTTATATTAATCAGTAGTGAATTTTTAATTGTAGCTTTAGGGATGGACTTAAATGTAAGCTCATTGTTCCCTTTAATGTTCACTTAACTGCTCTGTGTGTTCAGGCTGTCCCTGTTTTTCCTGCAGGCACTTCTGCTTTTAATGAATGGATTTGAGTAGTCTGCAGTCATTGTGATACACATCAGGAAGTGAAGCAAAAACCTGCCAGAGTCTGTCACTACTCCTCTTTACCTATGGTTTCTTATTTTGCCATGATATCAGACTCTTTAGCTGCAAACTCCCTCAGAGGTATTAGGACATAGGGAGAGCAAAGGGACAGCAAGAACACAAACACAAATACGGGAGTGGTAATGAAAGCAAAGAGAGATCAGGGAAAGGGTGGGGGACAGAGCAATGATTGTAGAGAACTTCACTGAGAGAGAATGGCCATAAAAGTTGTTCCATAAGGTAAACCCTTTGTTAATGTTAGGTCCCTAACAGTAATAAAGAGGAACTGCTAGCACCCAAAAGAGCCCACACATATTGGCACAATTCTTGTAGCATTTCACATTATCTTCAATACCTACCATTTATGCAGACTGTGCAACTGCCATATATACCAGATATTAGTTAGGTGCTGGAACCCTTCCTGTTGTCATCAAATACACTGAGACATTGCTCATTTTTAGTGCAGGCATTTATAACAATGCCCTAACCATACTCTTGATTTCTAATAGTCAAATCATCTGCCTGACTGGCAATGGGATAATTAAAATGCTTCTCCCAATTCATCTTCCTCCCAAACTTCATTATGCTACTTGTCTATCTAGTTATCTATATGCAGTGAAAAAAATGTGTGTGCATGGATACTATTTAAATTTGATCCACAAATTGTTCACATACAGAGACCCATTGACCCAATGTCTGCCACTGCCCCCCGCTAATAGTTTCTCTTTCCTGTCCACAAGCAAAAACAAAAATGTGTGTCAACCAGATTGTGCACATATAACCATAATGTAGTGTCTGTAGGCACCTTCAATTTCTTTTTTGTAAAATAAAAAAAAGGTTCCTTGTTGGTTTAAGGATTAACTTCCAGCTGGGCAATGAAAACAATGCAAATTTTACGACCTTGGCACTCATCAGCACACATCATTTATAGTATAGTATTTCCTTGAGATCTATCTAAAAGTGCTAAAATGAAGTGCCTGAAGGATGTAAAGTGAAATTCCAAGTCGAGAAACACCCAAAGGAGCTGCTAACCATCTTAAAATGTACCCCAGTATCAGCCAAACAGACTTGAATCAGTACTCTGGCTGTAATGTATTTGGCATGATGGAATCCTGCAGTTTCTAATTACTGTAGAGACAGAACGTTCTCTTCTATAGAGAATATGGATCATTTTGTATTGTGAACTGCTATATACATTGTTTATGATTACAGTAATAAGCCATCTGTTTGTAAAAAGATCCCACTCTTTGCTGGCTCCATATATAATGTAAAACTCTTGGGACAGATAAATGGGAGTTGCCTCAGGGTTGTCATTTCGACCCTTGTTTCACTATCAAGAGATTACCATGCCTGGAGCAAGTAAGTAATTTTTGTCAGAGTTCCCTGTCACCTTGTTGATGGGTAACTACTAGCTAGGTGTAAAGCCATAACAGACCAAAGGTTTGCAACTTAATCCCTTTTACCACCACTGTCCGTATTATGGCATGGCAGTATTAGGATGTAAATATATCCAATATATCCATGGTTCACTTACATTTTGTGCATCCAGATTTAGGCTCACTAATAGCAGTTATTTAAAAAGCTTCTATATGTCGCAAAACAGATGGTCCCCCCATCTGAAACCCTCCATGCTTGTGCCCCTGGTTCACCTGTACTCTTTGGGAAGCCCAGATATCCATGGCACAATTTAAAATGGAACGTGGAGGGGAGATTAGAAACCTTCTGTTTCTTGATTGGTTCTGTGGTGCACAAACCTGGATGTGCTCACTTTTGAGCACTTCTAGGTTCAGAGCTGTCATACACTGGCTAGTGCAGCCAAGAAAACAATAAACTGAATACAGTTTGTACTGAACTTGTTCTGTTAAGCAGCACACAAAGGAGTCATTAAGGGTCTAATAGTCCCTCAGTGTCTTCATAAATAGGCCCTATCATGGGAAAATCATATTATCATCTCCTTTTGATAGTACCAACGTGTTTAAGAAATAAAACATGACAAAATTAATAAAAAAAAATGTTTTGCACAAGTACATAAACATTGATTTTGTAACACATATTAATTATTGCTTCATATGCCCAAATTAAAGAAATAATTCTAGGCCAGTAGTTAGAATTAACTCTAAACTGATAGGTTGTGGAGGTTCTTATAGCATCACCTATGGATAATTTTGGATATCATAGTTTGTCGCCATTTTATGGGCGTATGCGATTTTAAGACATATTTAGTATCTATTCACTAAACTCAGTCTCAACTTTCATATTTTACAGGAAATGTTGCGAGTTGTTAGCATTCACTTAGACTTTGCACTTATGATTTTAATGAAAATACAGATTTGACAAACAGTAAAACAAATATTGTATGATATAAAACAATTCAACTACCAACATGTTATTTTACAGGTTCTCTGCTTTTAGAGAATGTATAATGTTTTATAGTTTTAAGTGATTTTCATGTAAAACAAAATGTGCATTTTATTAAATGGCTACAAAATAAACATTTTCTCTGGCAGGGGAAGAGTTAAAGACAAGTCAGCAATTGCAGCGCTGAAAGTTTGGCCCTTACATGCTCACTGTAATACAGGATTTTCATAAGGAACACCAGTGAACCACTGAACTCAGTAACTCTGTATTAATTTTATCACAAGCTATGAAACTGTAGAGGCGGCTCAGATCTTAAGACGCTGTTAACATCCAACAGTCAATCTATCACATCCTTGGAACATCTTTGCCTAGAAATATCTCAGTCGCTATTCCAACTATGGCATGTCTAACATTAGAAAGTGAAATTAATAGATTTTAAAACAAATAGCAGAATACCTCCTCGAGTCATTGTTGATCCTAAATGTTATGTTACTCCCTTTTCTAAGTCTGTTGAGATCTGACATTTTGGATGACTGATCTATCAGGTACCATTTACTTGTACAACACCAAATGTGATTTTTTTTTAATTAATCTAGGTATTAGGAATTTTCAAACAACATGTGTTTTACATGAGTGTTAACAAGGGGCCTGGTATGCATTTTGGATGGAGAAGAATGGTTAGAACGTGTGATTTTAAATGCTGCTCTGTGAACAGGCAGACTCTTTATTGCAGAAGAGACATGCAATGTCTCTTTTGCAGTAAAATAAACATACAATACCTGCACATGGGAGGGAGTTATTTCTTCTTGTGCCAGCCAATCAAGGCGGCTGAAGAGCGACACTCAGAAGAAGCCCGGGAGAAGATGCCATGAGGGACCTGCTCATTGGAGCAGAGGTAAATATCGTAGGCTTTAGTTCAGCTTCAAGTTGGACCTACACAGCTCAAATGTTGGCTAATTCCTTTGGAATCAGCTGAAATTCAAACTGAGGGTAATGCTGTTGGCACCACCCAGCTAGACAATCTGCACACTCCATCCAAAACTAAAGAAAACAGATTTGCCTAGAGTTGGGCTTTTACCTGTCATCCTGAACAAAAGTTGATTTGCAGTTTTAACCCCATGCTCCAGACTGGCTACTGGTTTAAGCTGATTGTAAAGGTTCTTTTTTAATAAAATAGCAAACATGTTATACTTACCTGCTCTGTGTAATGGTTTTGCACAGAGCATCCCCGATCCTCCTCTTCTGGGGTCCCACACCGGTGCTCCTGGCTTCTCCTGCCTTTTGAGTACCTCATAGCAATCCACTTGCTATGAGGGCACTTGTTCAGGCTTGATCCCAAGCCCTACTGTATGCATCTATTAATACTCACAGTGTGGTTTGGCCCCTGCCCTTGCACCCTCATCACTGGAGTTGATTGACAGCAGCAGAAGCCAATGTCACGGACTGCTCTCACTGAGTCCAGTGAGGAGGGAGAGAGAGAGAGAGAGAGCAGTGCAAAAAAGTTAGTGGCAGGTCCCTCTTTTCAGTCACCTGCTCTCATGGTGCCCATACACTAGATAAAAAATCTTTGAAAATCTGTCATTTGGACAGTTCGTTATTCATCCAGTTAAGGGGCAGAAATTGAAAATCGGTTTTGGCATTTTTGAGCAAAAAAAAAATCAAAGGAAAAGTTTGGAAAACCTCTGCTGAAAGGACGCTAAATCAAAAGGATAATGTGTTTCTCACCCGTTAAAAATCAAACTGTTGATATGTGACAAAACAAACACAAACCTGAATAATTCATGTCCATTAAATGCTTTATTGTTCAAAAATCAGTCATTACATGATGGCAATATCGATAAAGAATGAGAGTGCAGCGCTAACCCAAATAGCGATTAAACATATGATAGACCACATATGATAGTGGATCAGTAAAATGTCAGTGTAAGTTCATCAGATGTGCTGAAAGTGCATACAGTCTCCAATATGTAAAGAACCAAAAGTAGTGACTTTCAGAAATGATAATAGCCAAATAATGCACTAACCAGATAGCGCATATTAAAGCGCTTATCAGGCGGATGAGTACACATCATCAGCCCCTCTGATATATAAACGATATCACACTATTTGAGGCCTTTTTCCACGGGCTCTTTATTTCTGGGGAGCCTGTAATTCTGAAGGTCCTGGGGCTGTGCTGAGCAAAGGACACATCTGCAAGTGACATCCCTGGATCCATGACACAGCTCCTCCTGGAACGGATGACATCTAGTGGTCGCCCTATAGATGACATCCGCCTGATCCTCTAATACAGTGGCTGGACTCAGCTTCCATCCGGATAGATGACATCTAGTGGTCACCCTATAGATGACATCTCCTGGCTCCAGTGATACAGTGGCTGAGCACCAGGGGCAGGTCTTAAATGCTCCATGCGCTTTAATATGCGCTATCTGGTTAGTGCATTATTTGGCTATTATCATTTCTGAAAGTCACTACTTTTGGTTCTTTACATATTGGAGACTGTATGCACTTTCAGCACATCTGATGAACTTACACTGACATTTTACTGATCCACTATCATATGTGGTCTATCATATGTTTAATCGCTATTTGGGTTAGCGCTGCACTCTCATTCTTTACCAATTACTTTGGAGGTTCCCGAGGTGCCTTTTTGTGCAAGCAGCTACCGTACTTACACCTATACACTGCGCTCGATTTTATATATAGATTGTATATATAAGTTTATTTTATATGATGGCAATATCGTTTGCTCTAAAGACCCTGCGTTCATTTTCCAAAAATGCGTTTGAGCGATTTTTCGATTAGTGTGGGGCTAGCAATAGACTTCATGTTGCCCACCTGCTCTCCAAATATCCCCATGGCTTTTAAAATAGGAAAGTATATCAAGTTCAGTTTGTTTTAGGGCCAGTTTACACCAAAATGCTGTGCTGGATACCCTTGTTCTTTGTGCGTTTGCCGCACCACATTAAAAATGCACTGCAGTTGCGATCTTCAGCGGATGTCAATATTAAGTTAATGATACCCCAAATGCAGTGAACTAGATCACAAGGTACAGAAGTACAATGCAATCCGGTTACAGTGAGTTTTAAAAAGTAATGCATGCACTACTTTTGGTGCAATGGGGTGCGATTACACCATATAGAACTGCATGTTAACCACATAGGAATGCAGAGCGTTCCTGTGTGATTTCTAGTGTGAACACCCCTTAGACCTCATTTACATGGGGCACTTTACTACAGGCCCCATGCACAGTAGGTCTATGTTTTCCAGCACGATGATTCACGGGTGTTGCGTTCACCAATATGCCAGCGACTTATTAATTTCTATTAGGACATATGGCTGCACGGACACAGTCGCTGTGTCCTAATATGACACGATGGTGAATGTGGGTGTGGATCCCTGAACGCCACCCTATATGCGTTCAGGGACCTGCATGTCATATTAGTACACAGTGGCTGTGTCTGTGCAGCCATGTGTCCTAATAGAAATGAATGGGTCGCTGGAACATTGATGCACTCAACACCTGTGCATTTCTGTGCCAGTAAAACAACGAGCGCTAAATGAAAACATGCAGCTTTTTAGGACCATGCACATGCCACAGCAAAAATTATACCCACTGCCACATTCAACGAGCAGTACGGCCACCAAATGCGATCCATTCAAGTAAATGCTGCATGTGGCCATACCTCAACCGCAAGCCAAACACTTAGGAAGCCCATTTGGCTATCAACAAAAAGAACACTCAAGAGGCATTATTGCCTCCTGATTGCCTGGCGGCTGTCACTCTACTGCCCTCCAAAAGGCGATCCACTGCAGATCACTTTTCAAAGGTTCAGCATGGACTGTCGCAGATGTGAATGGGCCTAGTGCAGAATTTTGTATTCCTTAAACTTTCAAACTAGTCTATTAGTAATTTGTTTGGTTTGCTTTATCTGACCATATGCGTCTCAAGGTGGCGTGTTGCAGCTGCATAACCCAATATTTGGCAGCAGAGATTCCTCTACCCACACTGTCCAGGCTGAAAAGTGGAATCCAATAGGTTTTTCTTCTTTGGCCAGCGGGCTCAACAAGAGAAACCTATGCAGTAAGGCTAGCCTCAGGCTAGCAATGCACTATGCAATCTTAGTTTACAATCTCCTTTTTCATCTACCATCAACTATGAAGTATAAGAGCCTGCCTGATTTGACAGTGATTGAATGGATTGTTTCAGTTTGTCCTCATTTTACGCCAAACCTGTACAGAGATTGTACAATTAGATAGTATAGTGCTTTAGTATTCTAATTCTAAATTGTGAAGAACAGTGCTTGCTATCCAGTCACAATATACACTGCTCAAAATAATTTAAGGAAAACACATCAGATTTCAATGGGGAAAAATATCATGGTGGATATCTATACTGATATGGACTGGGGAATGTGTTAAGAACGTAAGGATGCCCCATCATTTGATGGAAAACTACATAGGATTGAATTCAAAGACGCCCCGAAAATCACAGTGAAAAAATTATGCAGCAGGCTAGTCCATTTTGCTGAAATTTCATAGCAGCAACTCAAAATGGTACTTTGTATGTTTGTATGGCCCCCACGTGCTTGTATGCATGCCTGGCAACATTGGGGCATGCTCCTAATGAGATGACGGATGGTGTCCTGGGGTATTTTCTCCCATATCTGGACCAGAACATCACTGAGCTCCTGGACAGTCTGAGGTGCAACCTGGCGATGTCGGATTCACACCAGTGGCCTGCTGGAGGTAATTTTGTAGGGCTCTGGCAGTGCTCATCCTGTTCCTCCTTGCACAAAGGAGCAGATACCGGTCCTGCTGATGGGTTAAGGACCTTCTATGGCCCTGTCCAGCTCTCCTAGAGTAACTGCCTGTCTCCTGGAATCTCCTCCATGCTCTTGAGACTGTGCTGGGAGGCACAGCAACCCTTATGGCAATGGCACGTATCGATGTGCCATCCTGGAGGAGTTGGACTGTCTGTGCAACCTCTGTAGGGTCCAGGTATCGCCTCATGCTACCAGCAGTGACACTGATCCTAGCTAAATGCAAAACTAGTGAAAAACAGTCAGAAAAGATAAGTAGGGAAAAAAAAGTCAGTGGCCCCCACCTGTAAAACCATTCTTGTTTTGGGACTCATTTCATTGTTGCCCATCTAGTGCACC
Source organism: Staurois parvus (assembly GCF_062004578.1). Classification (NCBI taxonomy): domain Eukaryota; kingdom Metazoa; phylum Chordata; class Amphibia; order Anura; family Ranidae; genus Staurois; species Staurois parvus. Next base: position 1,928,177 of record NW_028318492.1, read on the forward strand.
TGTTGTTAATTTCATTAACACCAAAGCAGCTGATACTGATTAACAACCCCCTCTGCTACTTAACTGACCAGATCAATATCCCAGGAGTTTATTGGATGTGATGCTAAACTCTTATCAAAAAGTGTTCCTTTAATTTTTTGAGCAGTGTATGTTCTTACCATGTATTATATTAGCTCTCATCCAGCAGAGTCTTACAAACCTGTCTCTTATCTCTCTGCAGTAAAGAAACCAAACATGAAGGTGTATATCAACATCACCAGTGACACGTTAATTATGAAATTCCATCGTCCAAACCAAAGCATCAAGTTGGAGGGTTTTATTCTTGGATATGGCAGCAATTATTTCTCAAACCAGTATATTCAGTGGCCAGAAAATGGAAAGTCATTTATCACAGATGTTGGTAAGTGTTTGCCTGAGGAACGAAAAATAAATGGATTGTAGCTTCTCCAGTCTTGTATTTTAAAGCCTGCCTATTTTAAACATGCTTCAGATGGGTCACAGTTTACAGACAAATGGTGCTCTCCCTTCATTTTCTGAAACCACTATACAACAATTACAAAGCTTATCTGTCCAGTTTCTTGCAACAACCCTACAGTAACATGTGGCTTCTGTATAGCATGGGTTACTATCAAGTCAAGATTAGATACAGTAAATGCATCATATTAAAATAACAAAGAGCCTAATGTGTAATGTATACATATCCTTCTGCTTTCTATTGTAGCAAGGGTATTGCCTGTAGCTGTATGCTCTGTCATATTAATTAAATACCCATGCCTCTGTTCAAAACAGAGATTTAAGGTGGGCACACACTGTCAGTTTCTTTTCATTAAACCAGTGGGTTGAATTAAAAAAAACTGACATGTCACTGCATCAACACAAATGATCCACTTTGATGCAACTTTGAAGCAAATTAGGATGGGTGTGGCTTGGATATGACTTGTACCTCTGCAAAGTCAGACTCACTGTTGCTTGTAAAACATTCAGATGTGACTTACATGAAACGTTTGAGGGTTAACATTGAAGTCTATAGCCCTCAAGTTGCATGAACGTTGGACCAAAGTAGTGCATAAAACACTCTGAATTCACTGCAACGTTAAGTCGCACATATATGAACGGTTATCATTGGAAAACATGGGGTACGACTTGTCATGCTACTTTGATGTACAAAGTTGCATGACAAGTTGCACAAGTGTGAATGGGGTCTAAGACGAAGGACTCCAAGATGTATCCTCTAGGTAAGACTATAATAATTTAATAATAAAAAAAATAATGTTGCTTTTGACTTACAAAGAAAGTTCCAGCACAATAGACAATACCTCTATACTACTCAGCAGTGTAATTTTCCTCTTTTACTGAATTCTTATTCCTAATGCTATGGAGATGCATGTATAGAAGCTGAAGAAGGCAATGAAATGATTGTGCTCCAGCTGACACAACTCTTCTTATCTACACAAATACAACCAATCAGGTTTCAGTTTTAATCAGTTTACTGTAGTCCCAGTCTTGTCTTATAAGCCTCATTTAAATGGGTGGCCAAGGGGTCGTAAATATAGATGGTGGAGCCACAGTTGTGCCACTCCCTTGGATCAATATCATGCAGGTGCTCCAGGTACTACACATGATGCATCGGAAATTATACCCCCCTTGTGCACTGCTACCAAACCCGGCCCATGCAAGTGAATTGGTATAGCATTTACATACAAAATCACCATTCAGTTGTGCAAAAAGGGAATTCAGGAAGTGGCAGTATTGCCCTCTGAATGTCTGGTAGCTGCTGCTGTACCGCCTTATGAAAGTGATCCACTGCAGATCACTTTTCAGTGGAATGGCAAAGGCTGCTACTCATGTGAATGAGCCCTAAAGGATGAGATGAGCTGACCCAATAAAAACAGCATTTCCTTCAACAACCCTGATAACTATCCTATAAGGGACATTTCAGTCCTGACACACAAAATTACACCTGGACAGAAATCATTTGACATAACAGTAACTTATGAAGCTTAGGCCTTTTTCACACTTGCTGCTGGGGGGAAGTAAAAATAGGTGGCTGACCTAAAGCTGCAACAGCAGCCAAACAAGTACCACCACCAAATATGACCCATTCAAGTGAACGGGCCAGCTCAGGAACCACTCTGCATGTAGTGCATCTGGTTGTGGTATGGGGTGTGGGCTTTTCAGAGTTAAAATAGGTGGTGAGTCAATATATCAACTCTCAGCCATCTGCAGGGGCGGACTGGCAACTCATGGGGCCCCCGGGCAATAGGGGATCATGGGGCCCCTGTGTCCTTGCCCAAACTCAAAAAAGCTTATGAAAAAGGTGCCAGGGGCATTTCATGGGGCCCCCTACTGATTTGGACCCTTGGGCAGTGCCCGAGTTTCCAAATGGTCAGTCCGCCTCTGGCCATTTGTCAACCACCCCCCCTAAAAGTGACTCATGTAGGGCTGCCACCTCATCCCATTAAAACTGAACACATATTAATTACACAGGTTCTGTGGCTGATTAAGGTGGTAATTAAGCTCAAGCTCACTTAGTACCTTATCTGCATTACATTAGCCTCAGAACCTGTGTAATTTATATGTTTTTGGTTTTAAAGGGATTAGGTGGCAACCGTAAACTCATCGCTGATCACTTTTCGGACCAAGCCCTTAAACCTCCATTCCCAGTAGCTGAAACAACATGGTTAAGACAACAGTCAAAAGCAATCAGAATAGTTCTTTCAGAAATAAAGAATTCTAAACTAAAAAAAATATTTAAAAATATTTTACAAACTTGAACAGGAGCAAAAAAGAAAATTGTTTCCTGTAGAGATTTGTCAACTCTATTTTAACATGGGGGCATTACACTAGTCTATTTCATGAACATATTGTATGTCATTATTATGTAATGGGATTTTCATTTCCATCTTAGTAGCAGCAAATCATTTTCCTTGTTATAGATGTTGCCAAAGCTTTGACACGTTCTATAAAGCTTGGTCTTGGCCAGGTTGATTTTCAGCAGCTGCTAGTAGAAATGTTAATGAATACATGTTTCTTTTGGAAAGATAGAAGGTTATAGTCACTTGTGGGTATTCTGTTTCAATGTGACCATTGTATATGTTCTACTGTTAATTCTATATGAGAAAGGAATGTTTTAAAGGGGAAATAATTGTTTTCATCATTCTTCCTAAGTTTTCCATTGGGCAGTCCAACATAAAAGCTTCTTTAGGCAGTGTAAACTTTCAGACTAGCATACTGCATTGCATGTTGTGTGCTTTGACATGACAGGGGCAGTGCAATGCCAAATGCTTTAATTACAAAGCCATTAAACAACTGGCCCTTCCATACCTTTTTCATTAGACAGGTCTTGTTTTCTTACTAGCCTGGACACATCTTGACCTGCATTTTTCAAAGCCGTTATCTGTCTTTTTTACCTTGTGTACTTGTACTGGTAAAAAAGGTCAGTGACTAAAGAAAATTTAGTAAAACACAGCTGTGAAAACTAAAACATAAATGTAGGTATTCATTTTCAATGCAAAAATGTGTAAGGCTAATTGAAGGGAAGCCTACAAATATCTGTAAATGACTGGGTTTGGTGAAGACGTAATTGCCTGAGGTCACTTACAGTAATTTAAGTGAGGAATAATCTGATCAGAATTGCCTACAGATATATCCATTGAACGTAATGTGCTGCCTGTTTAGATTGACCCACTGACCTCACTCCAAACTCCTAGGGCTGCAATTCAGACAGATCACTTTTTATTGTATCAGTAAACACTTAAGGGGCATATTTATCATATTTATCATGTTTTAAAGGTAAAAAGCCATTTATCTTTGTCAGACTTTGACAAAATTTCACTTTAGTTTGGTCGTTTTTGGGGTAATTTATCACAGAGCGAAGTATAAGCCATCAAAATAAAGTGAGATTAAGGTAAGCAAAAAAAATAACTATTGTTATGGCAGCAGCATTCCCATCCATTGGCAGCTAAGTTTTTCAATTAAAACACGGGGGGATATATACTAAAATTGTAGAGTGCAAAATCTGCACAGAAACCAATCAGCTTCCAGGTTTTATTGCCAAAGCTTAACCCCACAGCGCCGGTGCCTCCTGGCACTTTATGGTGTTTGTGATGCCAGGGGCAGGACGGGGTTTGTGGTCATGTGACCACCATGATTGGCTGTCACGGCGGTCACATGATTTGAAAGCTCCCAACCACAAGTAGTGATCAGGACCTTTCTGTGAGATGCCAATACGTTTTGTTTACATTGGGTACGCAAATATGCAGACTCTCGGTGCCAAGCCTCAGCCACCAAGAGGCCACATATTTGCGTATGCTTGGCGCCAAGGAGTTAATTGAACAAGCTAAAGTTAGAAGCTGATTGGATACCATGCCCAGCTGCACCAGACTCTGAATGCTCCAGTTTTAGTAAATCTACCCAACTGTTTCTGGAATTTATAAAGTATGTCATAGATACTCCTTAGAAATGTGTCTCCTGTCCATGAAACAAATGGCACAACTTTACATGTGCACCAAAATTTACTTCAACATAGAAGAGGTTTCATTTACCTCCACTTTTCTTTTTTCTGATAAGATAATATTTGTTATTGAAATTGTTGCAGCCATAGCCCCAAAATGTAAATGTTTCGCACATAAGAACTAGCTGAATTAGTTGTATGCATTGGAAATAGCAAAAAGATTGTGACACAGCTTTTATGAATTTGGTTCAGGGCGTTCTTACACAGCCAAAACACCTTTGGAAAAGTGTTTGAAAATGCTTTATTGAATTTACCCAGGTGTGATCTTAGAAAATATGTATTTGCTCCTTTTTAAGCTGAACTGATGAAAAGTTAACTTGGGCCTCTTTATCAATTTAACCTAAGCCCTTTCATTAACTATATACTGTCTCAGAAGACTATTTAAATTGGTTTTATTATTTATATTGTCCTGTAAAATATTAAACTTGGTTTCTCAAGTGAATGTCTTGTTAATGGATGTAGAACAAATGCCCCACTTACCTATCCTCCTTCTGTGATCAGTTACTAATAAAAAGTAATGCTAATAAAGTTAATGTCCCCCACCACTACCACCAACATCACTTCACCTGCCTCTAGCTAATTACTTTGTCACAGTTTTGGGGGTAATCTACCAAAGAGGCAAGTATAAGCCATCAGACCAGTGTGCTTTAGGGCTTGTTCACACTTGGCTGTTTTACCAACGCTTGCTAATCGCCCCTATAGTGTTTGGCAAGCATTGATCCGGCGTTTGTGGAGCGGTTTTTAACGCTCGGCAAACGCTCCACAAACGCCGCATGGGTGATTTAGCGGTGGTTGCTAGGCGTTTGCCGAGCGTTAAAAATGCCCCACAAATGCCTATAATGCAGTTTGAATGGTGTTACCGCTCCGCAAACACCCAGCAACCACGTCGCAACCGCACCGCAAACGCCGGCCGGGCGTTTGCGGAGCGGCACCATAGACAAGAATAGGAGGCTTCAACGCCTCCTGACTCGACCAGAGGTGTCCGTTTTTTCGTGACGCGACGCAAACGCTCCCGTTAGAACAGCACCATGTGCTGTAATGTGCAGAATCGGCAGAGGCGTTTGGGAAGCGGTAAAAACGCTTCCCAAACGCCTCTCTGCCGCCTGCACACAACGCTAGTGTGAACGTAGCCTTAAAGTTTCATTTCTTGGTACCAATCCCACAATTTTCATGATATAATCTACAAAAATACTAGTGATAGAAGTGTCTGCTTTGTATTGCTGGGGAGAAAGTATCTTACATTGCTCAAGAGATGCATTACTTGCTAACACCTGGAGTATAACAATATAGCTGAATAATGGACTGGGAGACAGTGGAAAAGTATGCCAATTATTTTCATTCAGAATCGTGTACTTGAGTTTTGATTTATAAGCTTGAAGGATGAGAATTCCAGCTGGCTGGCTTTCCTTAGTCACCTGCAAACTATTAAATGACTGATGATGATCTAAGCAAAAGGCAAGTGAAATGGGAAAGACTAAATTGCATGAGAAAAGAAATGTAAAGAGTGTTAATTAAAATCAACACTGTACCTAAATATCATTTTATTCTTCCTTTAAGCTTACAAAAATCTCAGGGAAATGTTATCCCCCTCTCACTCCCTCTTACCCATTTTCCAGCTTTAAAAAATTATCTTCTAAAAGTCTTTTTTTCACATAACTCTGTGATTTGTGTACCTCGCCATTATTGCTTCTGAGAATGAAGACTGGTGGCGACTGTGACAGTGACGTCATTGCGCTTTGCTGTTTTCTGGTTCAGGATTTCCAGTATAAATCTAAGATCAAGAATACTGGGACAGGACCACAAACTAGCAGAAGGAGAGTTTAAAACTTTGCTTGCTTGAATTTAAGCATGACATAACATAAAAATTGCTAGAGTACTTAGTCTTTTTCTGCCATTGCTCTTCTGTGTTTCTATGTTTCTGGAGCCTGAAAGAATTCTGCCACTGGACATCAAAAAGGAAGTGTCTCCATCACCTAGGCAGTGATGTGGACACCCAAAGAAAGGTTCTCCTCATCTGCAGTGAAGAAGATAGAAGACTCAAGTCCCAGTGCATCATGTGAATATAGGTAAATAAAAGGGTCTTTTAGCTGAAAGGAGAAGTAGGACCAAAGCTCTTCTGTCCCTACTTCACCTACAGATCACATCAGTGTACTTTGTTCTGCACTTCTGTGACCCATTTTCAGCCTAAACAGGCTAAAGTCTTCTGACAGCTGACTTCACAGAGTCATTACAGGCTCTGGAGAGATCCTTACATTAAAGTCGGAATCCACCCAGATGCCTGACTGACAGCTGGCTCAGTCTTTCTCTGAGCCGCTGAGATTCTGAGCCAGTCTCTCCTTCCACCTGCTTAGCCTGGCACTCCAGTGAGCCTTGGAGTGGCAGAGCAGAGAGCCAATGACTGACAGTCCCCAGCTCTCTGCTCACTGAAGACTGAACTAAGTGATCAGCGATCTTTCATCTCTCACTTCTTGGTCTTAAAACCAACGGGAAACAGATGCAGCATTAGACCAATGCTGCACCCATCTAGGTAAGTATGATTGTTTGTATTTTTTCAAATCCCAAATTTCTCTTTTCATTTTTTTTAAGTAACAAAGTGATTGGTTAATCAGGGTAGGGGGTTAGGGAGCAGGGTAGGGGTGGGAGCAGTAATTACCAGCTTTAAAGTGTAACTGCAATTTTAGAAAAGTTTTACTTGTTTTTACTATCTCCCCAACCCAGTCCTGTCAGTCTTATATTCACCTGTCCCCTATTCATTAAGGTCTTGGCTGTGTGGCCTCGTGTGGTGGAGAATAAACTCTCCTTAGGGCTGAATGAAGAGAGAGGCACACATGTGCAAGGTTGGCAGAAATGATTAAGATAACCAGCTGTGCAGTATAGATAAGGCTGCATTTCCAAGATCACATTTAAGACGGCCATACACGGGTCGAATTCCAAAAGAATTTTCTTTCAAAAATCTTTTCGAAGAATTTTCATTCCAATTTTGCACCATTAGTGGGTCACAGAAATGGCCGATTTTCGTGTGACCATCGAATTTGAGTGATCGGGAATGTTGGAAATTTTTTGAAAAATGAATGAATTTCAAATCAATGATGGGAGAATTGTGCAAGAAATATAAAACTGTGACCTGAAAAGAAAAGAAAATTCTTGGCCACGAAAAATGTTTTCTGTAGCAACATGAGGAGAAATTGAAGGCTTGGTTGGTTCAATTTCGAAATCAATGGTGGCACCATCGGATTACAAAATGCACAAAATTTCCAATTTTCTCAAGAAAATTAGTTCAGAATTCAACCCATGTATGGCCTGCATGAATCAGGGGCAGGTAAGTATAACATCTGACACTGAGCTCTGGCTCAGGGGGAAGGTGTTGGTAAGATAAGTGCAAGTGTACTTGTATTTTATGCATTAAAGTGTTACTACACCCAGGACCCTGCTTTCACTATATCTGGTCTCCCACAGTACACACAACATGGAAGTGCAATTATTTTAGTAAATATAAACTGAATATAAATTGAATAAGGAGAAGAGCAGAGAAGTCAGGATCAAACAACCTTTTTATACCATGCACAGGATTAACCCTTTAGGTTCCACAGTGAGTATAGCAAGCATGCAGAAAGCATGTTTTACTGCATATACAGACTGATTTTACTGTTGTGGGTTAGTAACATAGTTACATAGTTAGTCTGGCTGAAAAAAGACAAAAGTCTATCCATCCATACAAAAAAAGTTATAATCCTACACCCACAGATTGATCCAGAGGAAGGCAAAAAACCCAGCAAAGCATGATGGTGAAGGAAGGATGGTGGTTCACTTTAATGTTCACCTGTATTGTGATACTGCTCCAGGAGGTCAATAAATCTTGGCAATCCTCAGAGAAATTGGAGAAAACAAACAAATACAGTGGGTCACAAAAGAGGAGAGTGATAGACAGGAAGGGGTAGGAAGGACTTGAGAGTTGCCCAGTGGGGATAGAAGGAATCCAACTCCATCTCTTTTCCATCCACTGAGTCTGGGTGAGTGATTCCAGTGGAGGCCACATGGGAGGGGGTAGCAGGAGAAACTGAGTCCGAATCTTGAAGCCAGGTTTCAGTAAGGGAAATTATGTAAAAGGAATGAGCGATAAAGCGGTCATGCACAGATGTGAGCTTGTTACAGACAGAGGGCATTCCACAGGGCACATGAGATTGGGGGAGGGGGCTGGTTTTTGGATGCAGAGGGATAAAAATTAAACTGTTGCAGCACTTGCCAGAGGAGGAAGGGTGCTGGTTATGGAGGTTGCAGTTAGAAAATGGAGGGCCAGGATTGGGGGAAATGTCCCCAGAGATTAGGAAAAGAAAGAGGGTGAGTAAAGTAAGATGGGAGCAGGATGTGTATGAGCGCACCTACCTCACTGTCCTAGTATTTAGATAAGCATGTGGGTTCAGTATTTGCAGGAGGTGATGGGTGTAGTAATAGGGAGAGGGTAGGAGTTAGGGTGATACATATAAGCTGTAGGGTAGAGAGAAGGGGTACAGTAAGGACAATTTGAGGACAGAGAACACTAGTTGAGCAGGAAGAATAGAGGGATCATAGAGGGAAGAGAGAGTGGGAATCAGACTTCATAAGAAATGATTTACAAAATGTTGGTTTTCTTAGTCTTTCAGAGTGAAAAAGTTCTTGTTGTATCTTCATACTGCTTTAGTTATCCTGCCTTAGTTAAACTGCTGTGTTAAAAGTGCTATAAAACTTGTTCACACAAAAAACATGCAGTGTGCAGCTGACCCCTGTCTAGGACTTCCCCATAAGCTGAACTAAATTTCTAGGAAGTTGGGAGAGGGAAGCATTTGCCAATTGATCAATTAGGAACTGATAGTAGACACTTGAATGGAAGGGGAGATTGTCAAAAAACCAGACCAGCCACAGACACAGGCCAAAGTCCTAGGCTGTGCACTTTGAAAGTGCAGTTGCACTCATTTTCCCCAGAGCTTAGTGAATTTGGAATAGCTCTGCTGATTTCCATCAATCAATTATGTGTAAGCAAAAATTATGTTTTTTTTTCCTTGCACCTGGTTGGGTATTGTTTACAAAGTGAAGCTTCACCACATTCACAAAGCTCTGGGGGAAAAGGGTGCAACTGCACTTGCAAGGTACACAGTCTATTTTCCTTTAGTAAATCAACCCCATAGTGATATATATTATTTTGTATATAAATCAATGTCATGTGCATAGACTGACAAGCTTGAGAAAGAGGGACCCACTCTGAATAGCATCACCATGGTTATATCTGTACACTCTCTGTAAGAGAAGAAATGGGTGTTTGCATGTATAACCGGGTCCCAGCTCTTGTAAGTGGGGAGCCCCAGCATGCCCTTTCTGACAAGTTTGGATGTGCACCATTGTGCCTGGAGGTAGAGAAGGGACACTGAATCAATATCCCACTACACCTCTGGCACCGGGGATAGGTATTCTCCCCCTGGTGAGGCTGTGTGCAAAGCAAACTATTGGTAGGGCGCATGTGTGCAATTGTAAATTTGCTTTTATTTAAATAAAGTGATTCTAATGCCATAGATCAATGTGCTTCTATTCTCCTTTTTGTCTTTAAAGCCATAGTAAACTCTGACCTTCAAGTGCTGCTTTCTAATAAATCCAGTGTAATAAAGCATTCCAACTAATTCTGCCTCAATATTGACCCACTTCAGATGTTTCTCATTTTTTTTCAGCTGTTTTCAGCTGCTTTTAAATCCTTGCTTCCGGGTAGAAGCTGGCGCTATGTTAAGTAAAGTCTTCCGAGTCTGCTGTGCACTATGCTTCTGCCCTTTCTGTGTTTCCTTGCTGTAATCTTGCACATGCACAGTCCGCTATGTGATGCAGCTGATATCTGCTCCTGTGTGCCATGCTATGCTTATTTTTACACCCCCATTGATGTCGCAAGTCACATGGGGTTTACCATGAACTTCTGAGTCAGACTGTGATCTCACAGGATCTTGGTGCAGCACCACAGAGAGGAGTCATGAAAGGACTGACAGTACAATGAGCGTGCTGTAAATCAGGCAAATTATGGGCATGCTCCAGTGACTTTGTGAGATGGGGAAACAGCTCTCATTGTTTGAACACTGTTTGTGCCCAGTAAATTATGGTGTGGAGTAAATTGATGTTTTGACTGACATTCTGCAGTTTAGCCACAAGATGTCACTGTTTTTCTAACACAGCCTCAGACTGCATAGATATTTGTATATTCATGAAGAGGTGGGGTTTTCACACAGAGTTGGGGTTTTTAGTGAACAGGAAGAGGAGACTGCGGCCATGTTTTGGACGATGCTGAATGCAGGAGCCATGTTTTGGACGATGCTGAATGCAGGGGCCATGTGAGCTGAGAGTCCGATGACATCCAGGTGTAAAAGCATCCCTCACTAACCAGAGATTGCTGCCAGGAAGGCTGGTGAGAAGCAACATTTGTTCTGTTCAGAGTCACCAGCGGATGCAAAGCAGACCCGGGTCGGTAAGATCATGCACGCACCTCATTTCAGTGTTGGTGCCCAGAGACTGAGTTCAGGCCGATAGTTAGTTAGGGTCTCTGTTTGTGCCAGGCCGCAAGTGTTGTTACTGATTATTGGAAGGACTCCACCACTTAAAGTGACATTTCACATTGGAGAGCTGATAAAATCCTATAAACTCAAGCCAGACTGGCGTTTTGCTCAGAAGGAATACTCAGGCATGTGCTACATGACCAGTTATGGGAGGGGGAATACTGTAGATTTGTGTAAGATTGTAAGCTGTCGTGCTGCATCGCAGGCTAGCCCATACCATACACCCATACACTGATTCCTGCTCTTTTAGGGTAATAACGGGTGTCAGGAATGGACTTGCCAATAGTGGTGGGACTCACCTGTCTTGTGGGCTGCAGTGCCAGGGCTGGCCAGCGGGTGCTCTCAACAACCAGAGGTTCACTTTGGCAATTAGCCATCACCTGGGGCTGATTGCAGGTGTATTTAAGGGATGGCCAGACCTGCAGTCTGTGCCTTGGTGTGTGTTTTTCCATGGACCCCTGTACCTTGTAACCTGCATTCCTGTTCCTGTTCCTGTTTCTGCCTGACTTGTTGCCGAGCCTGCCTGATCCTGACCTCTGCTGACTTCTGCTGTTTTATCCCTGGCTTGTGACCCTGACCATTCTCTCCACCTGCTCCTCCTGTACGTACCTGCCCGATAGTTATCGACCCGGCCTGCCTGACTACGTTGTGCTCTATATGTGTATGTACCTGTGTATCTATACCAGTTTAGGTTTGGTTCACCTTGTTGTATGTATTTGTGTTAGCTTGGGGTTTGGTGCACTGCGTTTATGTTTGTATTGTTAGTCTTAATAAATTGTCTTGTTTATACCATATCTGGAGCCTGTGTTTCCCTGTGTCAGTACACACATCTCTGGTCACACCCGCATCCCTGACAACGGGTAAGGTGAGGCAGCTTAGTTGTGCCCGCCAGTAGGTAAATTACTTCACTTTCTACCTTCATCCATCAGAAGGCGCCGTGCTGTGCAGCACAAGGGTCTCAACCTTTGGGCTGGGTGTATGTAAATTTATTGTATGTTCCCAGCATTTAAGGTTGTGTTTATTTGCCACATCTAAGTAAAATTCTGTTGTTGGGGTTGCTTTCCTCGTTCGTGACTTCACTGTATCCTGGGGAGCCTACCCCGGTACACGGCTTACAACGTCATGCAAATGTACTGAACAGAATACAAGCAAACAGAGGAGGTTAGGACACACAGCTATTTTTAGTGTTTACTAATGATTTAAATAGGGAAATTTTATGGGGGGAGAGTTTACTACCTCTTTAAGCTTGTCATATGTTTGTACTCACTTGGGAAAGCTGCTAAGGATCTGGGCAGTTAAAAAAGTTCTTATTGGACATGTGAGTGCAGATTTGCTATGTTTTCAGTTTTCATTATCCTGGAATAAAATTGTGAGCTTGTATAGCCCAGTTTTATTCTATATTACTATAGTCTCTGACAACATGAAAAATTCATAATGTGCATGTTAGCCATTTGATCTAGGCTACCTAGGTTAAGCTGGCATTATTTTTTTTAATAAATGCTCTACTAGTTCATGTGAAAAGTGATCATAGTGGTAGATCAATATTACATAGTTACATAGTTAGCCTGGCTGAAAAAAGACAAAAGTCCATCCAGTTCAACCATTAAAAAAAAAAAGTTATAATCCTATACCCACAGTTGATCCAGATGAAGGAAAACAATTCCTTCCTGATCCCCCGAGAGGCAATCAGATATTCCCTGTATCAACTTTACCTATAAATGTTAGTATCCAGTTATATTCTGTGTATCCAAGAAAGAATCCAGGCCTTTGTTAAAGCAATCCACTGAGCTGGCCAGAACCAACTCTTGAGGGAGTCTATTCCACATTTTCACAACTCTCACTGTGAAGAAACCTTTCCGTGTTTGGAGATTACATTTCTTTTCCTCCAGACGTAAAGAGTGCCCCCTTGTCCTCTGTGATGACCTCAGGGTGAATAGCTCTACACCGAGTTCACTATATGAACCACTGATGTATTTATACATGTTGATCATATCCCCCCTTAATCTCCTCTTCTCAAGAGAGAATAAATTCAGTTCCTCTAATCTTTCCTCATAGCTGAGCTCCTTCATGCCTCTCATCAGTTTAGTTGCCCTTCTCTGTATTTTCTCCAGTTCCCCAATGTGCTTTTTGTGAATTGGTGCCCAAAATTGAACTGCATATTCTAGATGAGGTCTTACTAATGATTTGTACAGGAGTAAAATGATATCTCTCTCTCTGGAGTCTATACCACTTTTAATACAAGAGAGGATTTTATTTGCTTTAGAAACCGCAGCTTGGAATTGCATGCCATTATTATTATTATGTTATTATACAGTATTTATATAGCGCCTAAAAGTTTGCTCAGCTCTGTACATTATAGTGGGGGACAGTACATGAGACAATACAGTAACAATACAATACACGAGGGGTTCGAGGGCCCTGCTCCTTGGAGCTTACAATCTAGGAGGGAGGGGATAGTGGTACAGGAGGAAGTGGCTGTGGGGGATGGAGTGGTAGGAGGAGTTGAGGAGATCGGCTGTTAGGTGAGGGCGGGGTAGGCTTCACTGAAGAGATGGGTTTTCAGGGTGCGCCTAAAGGTGAGGAGGGTAGATGACAGTCTGATGGATTGGGGTAGTGAGTTCCAGAGGATGGGGGAAGACCTTGAGAAGTCCTGGAGTCATAGGAGGAGGAGACCAGGGAACTGGAGAGTAGGAGGTCTTGTTATGCTTGTGATCTACCAGAACTCCCAGATCCTTCTCCACCATTGATTCCCCCAGTTGTACTCCCCCTAGTATGTATGATGCATGAATATTCTTAGCCCCCAAGTGCAAGCCCTTACATTTATCAACATTTAACCTCATTTGCCACAACATTAAGCCATAATTTCTCTGTGAATACGCTTTTTCTTTTTTTTTACCACCACATTAATAAGGTATAGTAATTATCACAGCCTGTGTGCCAATTTTCCTTGATTTGAATTTTTGTTGAAAAATTTTATCCCTGAAATGTTCTGTTTCTGAGTACTGATAAACTGGCAACAGAACCCAAGGAATATAGTTCCTTTCCTTTTATTGTGAGCTGTTTCTGCTTCCCCTCCCAAGGGAATACCGATTGACTGAATGGGAACATCATCAGACAGTGATGAAAAAGACTGTTGTCGAAATAGGAAATACACAGGTTAGATGACAAGTCATGTCAGGTTATGGGAGTTCACTCAATACAATGGCATGTTGTTGTCTATAGTGTAATTATAGATTGTTCATGGTTCACTGTAATGCTTGCAGCTACAGATTTTTGAACTAACATTAATTTATGATTTTGTAACAATTAATCTGAATGATTATTCAGTGGGATAACACATTCTCTTTTTCACCTCCAACGCCTTGATTTCTAGTAACATCCAAAAAATAACTTACAAGATCCATTCTAGATGATATAGTGTACCATGAAACCTATGCAAAATGATGTAAAACATATCACCTTCAAACATACTGACATAAATATGGATGACAACTTAGTTGCCTTCCTCCTCCATATCACCGTCTCCAAAATCTATAGAAAAACTCTCCTAATCCACCTCATCAATGCATCCAGATCCTCTACCCATTTATTCTGGAAACACATTGAACCACCCCTAATACGGTTATGGCTTGGCAAAATAAATGAACTCATTGAAACAGAATGAGGAAAAGTTTTCAAAAACAAATCAATGAAACGAAAGATTAATCGTTTTACATTTTCCCAAACTTGAATTATAGCCTTTCTCTAATCTCTCCTATAAATGTATCTAAAAAACTGAAAGCAAAACACATTCACAATTGATAACACAATTTGCACACAGATGTTCAATAAAACCTTGACTTGGAAATATAATTTTCAGTAGAAGGAATGTGGATATAAAACACTTTAATTAAACCTAGCAACACAGTAATGTGAAATATATACTAAGTATTGGCTCCTATTAAATAATAATCCAGCAATGTCAGGTACCCTGGACCTTTTGAATCACTGATCTGCACTTTGCAGTAGAAATGGAGCTATGTCTGTGCTCAGGTCTGTAGCACTCCCCTTGTAGGAGCTGCTTTGTAGATTGGATTCTCTGTTCTTTTGTATCGACCAACTGACACACCGAGTTAAACAAATGGATACTGCAATGCTACTGGGAGCACAAATATAGATATATTGCACACAACTAAGATTCAGTGTCAAAAAACAAATATCCCCCTGGTTAGTGGTAAATGAACCCAATATATTGTCACTGGTTCCAGTAAATTAGCAGTATGCACATAAATGAGGAAGAAAAAGATTAGGCCAATCTCAGTTCACTAGACATTGGGATGATTTAATAAAGGCAAACAGATTGGGCACTCTGCAAGTGCAGTTGCTCCAGAGCATAGTAAATGAGATGAAACATCACACTGCAAAGAATACCGAATCACATGAAAGGAGAATACATCTCTCTCTCATCCTACACCCAGCTCACTTTGAGAATTGTAGACCAATGGTGCATAGACTGCCATGGTAAAGTTTCTATCCCGAACTTCATCTCCTATGATTCAGTGCTGCCAACCATAAAATCGCTTGTGCTATTTCTGCTTGGCGGTTCTCCCTGATGGATGGAGGTGAAGTAGTGTTAAACCATTCAGCTGAAGTCTGTTGGGAGCACAGAGAGCACTGCATACAGTGTCCTAAATCAAAGTAGTGTTCCCCCTGCGCTTAATATGTACCTAAAAGATAATAAGCAGCTAGCACCTCAATCCTTTACCTATAGGTGAAAATAGCAAATAAACATACATACGGTGCAGCTACAGGTCCTAAATAGCTTCCATAAACTCTAGGGTTATTTTGTCTAAAGTGTTCATGATTCTTCATAGATGTAAATATTGTTAATACTCTATGTAAATTGCATTTACATGTAACGCCCAACTCTGGAAAGCTTAAAAATCATCCCTTGTAGTAGGGCTCTGTACCCTGCATTGGTTTTGATGATATCAGGATCTTATATTGCTGGAGCATGGGAGAGAAGGCGCTGTGGAGACCACTCTACCAGCCTACACCACTCTAGTTTGTTGTTTCCATATAAAGCAAAATCTCTTTAAGGGACACTCTATTTTTTAATAAGTAATAGCAAGTACAAAATATAACTGCTACATGAAATGTTCCTTCTACATTTCAAATTGCAACCCACTATACTTTTTTTAAAATTGCCAACAAATTCTAACATCTCTCCCTGGAAACTGTGACAACAGCACTCTGTGTGCAGAACATCTGATAAATCACATTGCCCTTTTTACAAGATTAACTCATCATTTTTAAGATGTTAGCCCATAGTTAAATACAATCATTACCGGCTATAGGAATTTTAGTGCATGGACATGCAAATACCAGCCATTACACTATTACTAACACTTGCTATTGGTGCCTGGCAGGATAGATACTTACTGCAATCATCAGTTCTAGACTGCTGAATTCTATTCATAAGCCCTGAAAAAAAGTTTTTGGGGAGGACCTCTGAAACATGTTGGATCCTGTTTTAGCTCTACAAGGTAAAACGCACAAATAAAGTACTAGTTGTTTTTCTTTGGCCCTCCACTATGTCCTCATTTTCACAATTCTCATCTGGATTGACATGACTTTGGAAAGGACAAATTTAGTAGTTGGATAAAACCTAAGCACTTCTTCTGACACCAGATAACTTTTATTGAAAAGGTTTTAGAACATACAATCTGTAAGCAATAGTAAAGATATAGTTCAAAATGTAATACATTGAAGTGGTTCACCCACACAGGGATACATGAATAATGGAAAAATATAGCAATTGCAAAATGTGGCTTAAAGTTAACGTACTACGTTGAAGTTTAGCAAGGGCACATACTAGTCAAGGTTTGAAGGCATGGCGTAGATCGTGCAACCTAACACCTATTATTATAGCCGTAAGCGTACTGAAGTTGATGAGTGGTGGAGTGACAGGAGCCCCATAGGACTTCCGTCATACACCTTGGGTGGGGAGGAGGCCTGCACAATTTCTTGGTGACATAGAGGGTGAATAATGGAAAGAGAAGAAAGAAAAAGAGAAAGAGAGAAGAAAAACAGAAAAAACAACAAAAAAAGGGGGGGGGGAGCTAAGCACTTCGTCGTAACCACTTCAAGTCCCGACAATTTGGTCCTCATCCAGTCTAGGTCATTTTGCAGTTTTCATCACTGTCAGAGAGATCATATGATGCCAGGACAAATCATAGTGGCCTGGTATCCTGATCAGTGATCAATTGTGAGCAGTGGACACAATGGTCACATAAAGTGTTGATAAGTGCTCCTGAGAGCATGCACAAACGAGAGATGTGAGAGACATACAGATATGTCCACATTCATCAGCACTGCTCCTGTCTGATCGTTTGTATACATTGGGTGGACGGGAGGTGGTTAAACTGAAATATGTAAATTGTTTTTCCAGCAGATTAAGTGCCACTGTTTTAAAGCTGAAGCTTAGCTAAAAATTATTTTTAGCCCTACAGATTTATTGACCTAGCTTACCTGTAATGAAGTATGTCCCATGTCATGCAGGCAGCTGGATCCTGTAGAAATCTTCTGTGCAGGGATACCCTACACTTTTCTTGCAACTGGCAACAACATTCTCGCAGATTTTCCACTGCTATGCAAATTTTAGAAGACCAGACATACCATCAACAGTTATTTATGATATATTCCAGCCTTATTTGTTTAATGAGTGAAACCCTCTTATTGGTTTTTGTCCACCCGGATAGGATAGAAGAAACCCCTACTTAAGGTGCCATAGCTGTGAGACCTTTCAACAACTGAACAAGCTTTGTTTAGAACAATTGTGGCAAAAACATGATCATTCTTGTTGGACAAATGTGTATATTCATGAACAGAAACAGGCATTCAATGCTTTTATCTTACCTTTGGGCCAGCAGAGTAGCCAGTACATTGATCCTTTCCTATACCTCACATAGCCAGGGGTGGTGTCAAAGGTTGAAGAATTCTTGATCCTAGATATATGGTAATTTGTAGATATCCTGCATTGCTCATGATTGTCTCATATCAGTGCACACTTTTGCGCATGTTTACATTTTTCTGTAGTTTGCAGTCTATGCAAAAATTCATGTATAAATGAGTGATCCCTGGTCTTAAGTTTTGTGAGAAGCTACAGCATGGATTTAAATTAAGAATTATGTTGCATCCCCTCTAAACTTTCTCAAAGAACCTTTGTATTCTGTGAGCCATTGTAACTGCAATTCTCTTTTTAAGCTGTATTAAATTCTCCAGTGAGCACTATGAAAAAAAAAAATTAAGAATTAGAATGGTTTCATTTTTTCAAATCTATTCTGTTTTAACCTATATAAGGTGGAGGTTTCATAATGACCTTTTAAAGAATATGTAAGCCAACATTTCATATTCCTGATATGTGCCTGCTGCACCATGTACTTGTATGAAAAAGTATCCTGTACTCTTTGTATTGCTTCCTTTTTGTGAAATCATCGGTGTTCCTGCAAGTTGCTCTACTTTCCTATTAAATATTGACCACAATAGGTTTGAGAATAAAGCATGATCAGTTCTCTAGCTGTGTTGGAAGCTAGTCCAACGATCAGACCTGGCTGACTTGCCTTCCCCTTTACAGCTATTTACTGTTAAGATCACTGTGCTGCTGTTTCTCCTCCCTGAGCCTCTTATGCAGTTGTGAACAGAGAATATGTGATCACTTATAAAAAAGGAAAACAATGTATGTATATTTTTTTTATAACAAGGAAGAGAGAGAAGTGCCTTTAAGTGTAGACTTAAAAGATGTAAAATTTATTTAAAATAACAATTGGAAACTCACATAGGAGAAGAATGAAACGAGCACATCAAAAGCCATCCATATGAGGATATTAGCGGTGAAACGCCATGTAGTCACGTGTGGGTGCTCGTTGCTCTCTTGGTCGCGGTCCGTCTTTCCGGCTGTGGATGGAGGGGATCCCGAACCACGGCTTTAAGCACTTGTGGAGTGCAACGTGAAGGCGTGATCATGTCACCAAGTCTGCGCAATGTGTTTCCTAAAAATGCGCACTGCAAGTGGATTGGCAGTGGCGCTTCTTCCTCAATCGAATTAGCTAATCATCTCACCTTCACGTTGCGCTCCACAAACGCTCCAAACCTCAGTTGCTCCAAGCGGTGATCCAGACAGTAGCACACCACCACTCTGGATGAAGGAGCACAAGGGCACCTTTGGATAGCAGCATTGTCAATCTTGGAGAGGGTAGTGTTGGATCTACTAGCACATTTTTATACACTAAACAAATGGAAGCTGGACTCTAGCTAACACTTTGTAAGCAGTTACAGCAACAGTTTTTTTTTTCATTTTGGGATATAGGTTTTGCATAAATACATAAAAGCTGATCATTGTAAGCACCCCTGTCAGTGGTAAATGGTTTGTTTCTCTAACTCCTACATCTGAAGCAATGGTTGTTCTGTCAAAAAACAACAGACCTACTGGCAGGATCGTTGGGTGAAAAAGGAAGAAAAGCCTAAAAAAGAAAACTAATGCATACATCACATCTAAGAATTGGTAAGCTACACTATTATAAATGTTTGCTTTTGGGTTTAATAGTGATTTAACAAAAAAAAGGAGAGGATAGAAACACTCAATGAGTGCTGTGAGGCTCTGTGATATACATATGCCGGTGCTGTGTATATAGCTCTCAGCCAGAAAATCTATCACATGGCTCTGCAGCACTGACTGTTTGTTTACACTTGAACTTATGAATGGACATTCAGCACTGATGGGGTTAATCCTCCATATCGTATAAAAAAAGGCTGCTTGATCCTGTCATCTCTGATCCTCTACTGTCCCCAATGCATCTACTGATAGTACATCATTCTAAGAGTCACACTGCACATTTCAGTTTACTGTGCATGGCTAGAGAGGTTTTTTTTTCTTTGGGAGGGTGCATGTGATCAGCACAGGGCAAATTAGCACTGTCCAAACAGAGAGTCAGGGGTTATACAGCCTCATAGGACAGTCAGAGCAGAATGAAAACCTCTCCTGCAAGCTTTAACCAGTGCTCAGCTGGACACCGATAGAAGTCACACGACTGCTATATACTGCTGATGAGAAAAGGTATTTAGCGGTGTATATTTACTAAAATAATTGCATTTCCATGTTGTATGTACTGTGGGAGACCAGATAGAGTGAATGCAGGGTCCTGGGTTTAGTAACACTTTAATAAAGATTTAAAACACAACGCAATACTTGTTCTTTAAAATAATTTGTATTATTCTTGCAATTGATACTCAATAGTTTATGAGTTTATATCTGGCTCACTGAATAGCTGGGCTCTGCCCAATTCCTCAAGTATAGCATCAACTGTTGTCATTTCCAAGTAAGAAGTGCACGGCCCTGTCGCCATCAATAAACAGCCTTTTAGCATAGGAAATAGGAACTTGTTTTTGTTCTTTTAATTTTGTAGAAAAACATATTTTAAATGTCCCAGTATTACAACGTTTACGTAAGTTCCTTTATATGTGAAAACATAACAAGGTTCTTTTCATATAAATCCAAAAGGGGGATTTACTGTACCTTCCTACAAAGTCATATAAGCAAATATTATTTGATGGATGTGAAAAGTACCAAGGGAAAAAAGATTGCAAGGGTAAGGCATAACTTTTTTATTCCAAATACTTTTAGCTCATATTTACTCTATAATAATGAATGTGCTATGGTAAATTCATGCCAGTTGTATTTTAGTAATTCAGAACAGGCTGAGGTAAAATGGTGCATATAGCTGTTTAGTAGAGTTGCTTGTGAAACAGAATGCGTATTATTATACTGTATTTGTTAGGCAAGGTATATTACATGTATTTAGAAGTTACATCAACAATGAGATTTAATAAATGGAATTATCCCCCTTTGGAATAAATATCTGAACAAGGATTCATTGCAAACTTCCTTACATGTACAGGTAACGTAAGCTCCACGAGCAGGGCCCTCACATTCCTTCTGTGCTGAAATGTATTGTAATTGTACTGTCTCCCTTATATTGTAAAGTGCTGCACAAACTGTTGGTGCTATATAAATCCTGTATAATATAATAATAATAATGATTCATGACAAACTGTTAAAAGAGAAGTGTGGGAGAAATTCCAGCTGGAACCTGGTGATTGACATCTGTAGTGGCGAGTGCCCCCTACCTGGAAATGCAAATCACGTACAGTTGTGTTCAAAATAATAGCAGTCAGACATCACTAACCTGATCAATCACTGTTTTTGGTAGAAATGATATTTCTACATGGCAAATAATTTACTAGCAGGTGTAGTGGAGTAATAGAAATCCAACAGACCCAACAGTCATGACATGCATGCTGCTGATTCTGTGTAATTGAATCACTAATTGAAAGGGGCATGTTCAAAATAATAGCAGTGTGGAGTTCTAATAGTGAGGTCATTCATTCTTTGAAAAACAGGTGGCAATTATTGCCCTTATTTAACCACATGCCGCCCAGCCACTGTAGAAATACGGTGGCAGGGTGGCACGGCTGGGCAAAACCACATTTTAAAACGTGTGTTTTTAAAACAGGTAGGGGGTGCGCGCGAGGCATGCCGTCGCCCTACCTGTCCCGCCGATCACGGCCGCGGATGTCAGTCGCCGGGTCACAGCCGGTCGTTACCGGCTATGTCCTGGCGATTAGCGGCAATCAGTGACAGAGAGCACAGCTGCAGTAGCTGTGCTTTCTGTCAGTTCCCTGACAGCTCCAGGACACGCTGATCGGGACAGAAGAGTTTATCTGTCCCGATCAGCGGTGTTCCCTGCAGTACACACCCCCGCCCCCTAGTAAAACACTCCCCTCACACAGTTAACCCTTTCGCTGAATAATAAAGTTAACCCCTTCCTCCCCAGTGCCATTAGTACAGTGTCAGTGTTTTTTTTTGCACTGATCACTGTATTGGTGTCACTGGGGATGTCAGTGACCCCAAGTCAGTACTCCCCAATGTCAGAATGTCCGCTGCAGTCCCACCATAATTGGCTGATCGCCGCCATAAGTCACTGATCGCCGCCATAAGTCGCTGATCACCGCCATTATTAGTATAAAAAAAATTAAAAATCCCAGTATCTTTCCCGCCATTTGTAAACGCTATAACTTTCACGTAAACCAATTAATTTACACGTATTGGGGTTTTTTGTAGCAAAGACATGTCACAGAATGCATTTTGGCCGAAATTTATGACTAAATTTGATTTTTAAATTTTTTTTTACTGGACATGTTTTGTAGCAAAAAGTCCAAAATATTGTCTTTTTTCCTCAAAATTGTCTTTTTTTTTATAGCGCAAAAAAATAAAAAACGCACAGGTGATCAAATACCACCAAAAGAAAGCTCAATTTGTGGGAAAAAAAATGATGTAAATTTCATTTATGTACCGTATTGCATGACCGCGCAATTGTCTGTTAAACTAGCGCAGCGCTGTATAGCAAAAAAATGGCATAAATTGCAGTATCTATACCATAGTTTGTAGACGCTATAACTTTCACACAAAGCAATCAATATACACTTATTGGGATTTTTTTTACCAAAAACATGTAGCAGAATACATTTTGGCCTACATTTATAACTAACTTTGAGTTTACTATATATTTTTTATAGCTGATGTAAAAAATATTGTTTTTCTTCAAAATTTTTGGTCTTTTTTTGTTTATAGCGTGAAAAATAAAAAGCGCACAGGTGATCAAATACCACCGAAAGAAAGCTCTATTTGTGTGAAAAAAAGGACGTAAATTTTGTTTGGAAGCAGCATTGCATGACCGCGCAATTATCAGTTGAATTAGTGCAGTGCCGAGTAGCAAAAAGAGGCCTGGTCATTAAGGGGGGTAAATCCTCAGGAGCTCAAGTGGTTAAGGAAGGAAGGCAGCAAATGTTGTACATGCTGGTTACAGTGCATTTCTCTCTGAAATTCTGAGAAAAATGGGTTGTTGCAGACATTGTTCAGAAGAACAGCGTACCTTGATTAAAAAGTTGGAGAGGGGAAAACATATAAAGAAGTGCAGAAAATGATAGGCTGCTCAGCTAAAATAATCGCAAATGCTTTAAAATGGCAACCAAAACCTGAAAGACATGGAAGAAAGCGAAAAACCATTCGAATGGATAGAAGAATAGCCAAAATGGCAAAGACTCAGCCAACAATCAGCTCCAGGAAGATCAAAGAAGGTCTAAAGTTCCCTGTGAGTACTGTTACAATTAGAAGACGCCTATGTGAAGCCAAGCTATCTGCAAGAAGCCCCCGCAAAGTCCCACTGTTGAAAAAAAGACGTGCTGAAGAGGTTACAATTTGCCAAAGAGCACATTGACTGGGCTAAAGAGAAATGGCGCAACATTTTGTGGACTGATGAAAGTAAGATTGTTCTTTTTGGGTCTAGTGGCCG
The DNA here is from genome assembly GCF_062004578.1 of Staurois parvus. Classification (NCBI taxonomy): domain Eukaryota; kingdom Metazoa; phylum Chordata; class Amphibia; order Anura; family Ranidae; genus Staurois; species Staurois parvus. The sequence continues at coordinate 1,951,642 of NW_028318492.1, forward strand.
GAGACAGTTTGGCAGACGACCCCCAAACACTGAATTCAAGCCACAGTACACTGTGAAGACAGTGAAGCATGGTTGCGCCAGCATCATGATATGAGGATGTTTCTCATACTACGGTGTTGGGCCTATTTATCGCATACCAGGGATCATGGATCAGTTTGAATACATCAGAATACTTGAAGAGGTTATGCTGCCTTATGCTGAAGAGGAAATGCCCTTGAAATGGGTGTTCCAACAAGACAACGACTCCAAACACACCAGTAAACATGCAACATCTCGGTTCCAGACCAACAAGATTGATGTTATGGAGTGGCCAGCCCAATCCCCGGATCTTAATCCAATAGAAAACTTGTGGGGTGACATGAAAAATGCAGTTTCTGAGGCAAAACCAAGAAATAGAGAAGAACTGTGGAATGTAGTCCAATCATCCTGGGCTGGAATACCTGTTCACAGGTGCCAGAAGTTGGTTGACTCCATGCAACACAGATGTACAGCAGTTCTCAGAAACAGTGCTTATACAACTAAATATTAATTAACTAATTGCCGACCGCAGATAGCCGAATGACGGCTGCACTGCGGCCGGCCAGTTCTGGGTGGACGTCATATGACGGCCTCCCAGAACGCGCTCTCCTGCGCGCTCCAGGGGGCGCGCACCCGGCGATCTCCGTGATCGCTGTGTCCAACGGACACAGCTGATCACGTGATGTGGTAAAAGGCCGATCACAGCGGCCTTTTACCACGTGATCAGCGGTGTCCAATGACACGCTGATCAGAGGGAAATGCAAGTGCCGGTTCTCGGCTGCACTTTCCTCACGCTGTCAGATCGTGAGGAAAGTACTGCCGAGAACCGGCAGTTGTCAGAGCGGGGATCGGCACCGATCATCAGGGCACTGATGATCAGTGCCCTGATGATCGGTGCCCAGCAGTGCCACCCGCAAGTTCTGCCCAGCAGTGCGCCCACTAGCTCCGCCCACCTGTGCCCGGCAGATCACCCACCTGTGCCCAGCAGTGCACCCACCTGTGCCCAGCAGTGCACCCACCTGTGCCACTCTGCAGTGTCACACACCTGTGCCCAGAAGTGCCACCTACCTGTGCCCACCCACCTGTGCCCACCAGTGCCACCCACCTGTGCCCACCAGTGCCACCCACCTGTGCCCACCCACCAGTGCTGCCCACCAGTGCCATCCACCAGTGCAGCCCAGCAGTGCTGCCAGTCAGTGCCACCAGTCAGTGCCCAGGGGTTGTGCCAGTCAGTGCCGCCAGTCAGTGCCCAGCAGTGATGCCAGTCAGTGCCGTCTATCAGTATCCATCATCAGTGTCACCTATCAGTGCCGCCTATCAGTGCTGCATATTAGTGCCGCCTATCCGTGACACCTCATTAGTGCTGTCTATCAGTGCCGCCTATCCGTGCCACCTCATTAGTACTGCCTATCAGTGCCCTATAGTGCTGCCTATCAGTGCCCATGAGTGCCGCCTATCAGTGCCCATCAGTGCTGCCTCATCAACGTACATCAGTGAAGGAGAAAAAATACCTGTTTGAAAAATTGTATAATAGAAACAAAGAAACGTTTTGTTTTTTTTTCAAATTTTTTGCAATTTTTTTATTTATAGCGCAAAAAGTAAAGCGCCCAGCGGCAATTAAATACCACCAAAAGAAAGCTCTATTTGTGAGAAAAAAATGATCAAAATTTCATATGGGTACAATGTTGCATGACCGCGCAATTGTCAATCAAAGTGCGGCAGCGCTGAAAGCTGAAAATTGGCCTGGTAAGGAAGGGGGTATAAGTGCCTGGTAGGCAAGTGGTTAAGTGATTCAAAGGAAAGCAAAATCTTCAAACATTTTTCAGTTTATATAGTGAATGTTTGAGTTTGTAAAGAAGAATACAAACACTGCTATTTTTTTTGAACAGTCGAATATTCACTTTTCTACAATTTTTTTAGAGGAACAACACAAATTTGATATATTTTTCTTCATGTTTTGATTTGGAATAGAATGTGTAGTGTTCCCAATGCATTTGTGTGTATGGAAATAAAAGCTATTAGAAGGATTTTGAGCTTTATTCACTTTTTTCAACACACTGCTATTATTTTGAACACAACTGTATATATATGTGATTTTGCATAGCCCTGCTGCCCTGTAGCAGTACTTCTACTATAGGGCGACGGGAAAGCAGTTAATAGCACCTAAATGATTAGCAAACAGTGCATCCTAAAAAGAACTTACAGGTATGTATTTATTTAAAATAATGATGTAATTGAGAGGGTATATGCTTTTGTTTAGGATATTATCAGTCATTCTGAGATTAGTATCTGTGCTGAAATTCCAAGCTGCTTGTCACCAGGCTTTGCTTTTTCAATATATTCCTACTGAGTGTAACCCAAATCAATGATGGCAAACTTTCTTGATATAGGAGGTCTCAAGTGTGAATTAGTGAATGTAGTGCTACAAAAATCTGTCAGAGACTGCAGACATGCTTCGAGAGATGGTCAGAGACTACAGGCATGCTACAAGATATGGTCAGAGACTGCAGACATGCTACTAAAGAGAGTGCAGCCATAGTGCTTGGGATTATCTGAGAATACAAATTTGCTGTAGAAATTGTTGGTGACTGACGGCATACTTTAGAAGACAGTCATAAAGTTTAGACTCATTATCAGTATAAGACTGCTAGAGATCACTACTTTTACTACCCCTTATAACTCAATGTTTCTACATATATGTTCCCTATAGTATAGGTTCTTTTAAAGCACACTAACATTGGTTACATTCAGGACCAGGACAAGGGGGGGGGATAGAAGGGGCACATGTCCTGGGTGCAGTGGAGGGGGGGTCACTGCAAGCTTGTCAGCCCCCCTGATCTCCAGAAGCCTGAATGTCAGGAGTGACACTGCCTTCACTACTGTCATTTAGAACAGAGCACAGTGCAGCGGTTTGCAATAGCTGCTGGAGGAAGGATCCAACTCTCTTCCCTCCTCCCCCTTCAACAGCAGTGTAATGTGGGCAGGATAGAGCAAGCAGGGTGGCGCTCATGCTGGAAACACAGAAATCGTCTCAGCATGGGCACCTGCAGGAGAGTGAGGGCTGACTGTCCTTCTTCATAAATCTCCTTGTTATGTGACATTATGACTTGTCACATGACCAGAGTGGGGAAAAAGAGGCAGCTGCCATGCTGAGACTGAGCTGTAAGTACACAGAGGATGGGGGGAGCAAGTTATTCCTAGATCTAAAATCATGACAATATATTTTTTTTAATGGTTACAAGGCTTGGGGAAAACAAACAAACAAACAAACAAACAAATAAAGCTAATACAAGAGCTGCCAGCACACTACGAGATATTTATCACAGCAGTGTATACTTACGCAAAATGTGCTGCGCTACAATTTTATCCAAACAACACATGACAATTTAAGTGTTTCAATTCAAAAGTCCCTTGTTACAAGGTGGTAAAAAAAAAGAAGAGTCAACCTTCAACAGAAATTTGAGTGGCAGTTTTACCACTCCCCCCCACCTTCTCCTTCTTTTCAGACTGTCACACTGAGGTTTTCCACAGTGCAGCGCAGAGCAGCGTACCTGAAGTTTTCATGTGTGTTACCTATGATTTCCCATAGTCTTTATATAAATCATGCATTTTTGGTGCTTTTTCTGAAAGCACACTAAAGATGAAGCATGCAGGACTTTGGTGCGCTTTTATAAAACGTGCTATCCAATAGAAGTCCATGGGCAAAAAAACCACAGGGAAAACATGTGCGATTCATTTCGTTCCGAATTGAAATTCGGACAAACTTTTTGAAAGTTGGATGTATCTGAATTCGAAATCACAGTAGCAATGAATGTAAAAAAAATCCTACGAAAAAACAAAACAAAATGTGTCCGAAATTTGAATTCGAATTTGATTCGAACTTGGAAATGAATATGAAGTGTAAAGATATTGGAATTCTTAGATGTGAAAAATTCGGCCGCCACATTCGAATCATAAAAAAGATTCATTCGACTACTGATTCGAATTTTCTGAATTTTGGCGAATTTAGTTTAATTTAACCAAATTTGAAAAATTCAAACTGAAAACAAATAAACAAAACAAAGCTAAATGAATTCCGAAAAAGGATTTAACGAATTTAGCAAAACAAAATTAGTTAATTAATGAAATAAAACGGAAGGATAGGAAATTTTTAGTTCTGCAAATGTCTAACCACAGGTACACTACGCTGCACCCTTTTCCTTTCAGTGACATCACTGATTCAGGGACATATTTCCTTCCAGTAACACCATCAATTCGGGGGTATATTTTTTCCAGTGATATCACTGATGTATGAGCATCTTTTTCATTACACCACTCATGCAGGAACATTTCCCCCTTCCAGTGACACCACTGGCTGCCCTTAGTTTATTTTACAGCAGCAGAGCTGTCATTCAGCAGGAGTCTTCTTCATGCACAGACCTCTTTTTTTTTTCAGGTCAGTGGCCGGCGTTCATTGTGATTGACGTTGGATCTACTTTGGGGACATTTACTATTATACAGTATTTATAAAGTGTCGGCAGTTTGCGCAGTGCTTTACGACGTGAGGGCAGACAGTTCAATTACAATGCAATTTAATACAGTAGGAAACAGAGGGCCCTGCTCATTAGAGCTTACAATTTAAAAGGGAGGGTCAATTGATACACAAGGTAATAACTGTGGGGGATGAGCTGATGGAGAAAATAAAGTACAGATATTAGGTAGGGGCAGGAAAGGCTTGTCTGAAGAGATGGGTTTTCAGGGATTGTCTCAATGTAGACAGAGTAGGAGACAATTGGACAGATTGGGGTAGGGAATTCCATAGGATCGGAGAGACTCAGAAGAAGTCCTGGAAGAGAGCATGGGAGGAGGTGAAAAGGGAGCTAGAGAAGAGGAGGGAGGAATGAAGAGAGAGATATGGATGGTATTTTGAGACCAGGGTAGTGATGTAGCTGGGGCTGAATTGTGGATGGCTTTATAAGTTGTTAGTATTTTGAATTGAATTTGTTGGGAAAGTGGAAGGCAGTGAAGGGTTTGCTAGAGAGGAGTAGCAGACGCTGAATGGTTGGTAAGGTGGATGAGTCTGGCAGCAGCCTTCATGATGGAGTGAAGAGAGGATAGCCTATGTAAAGGTAATCCAATGAGAAAAGAGTTGCAGTAGTCAAAGCGAGAGATGACCAAGGAGTGGACTAGAAGCTCTGTGGTGTCATTGGTGGGGAAGGAGTGTATTTTGGAGATGTTGCATAGGTGACAAGCTTTGGACAGTGATTGGACGTGAAGCTGAAATGATAGTTCAGAGTCCAGGATAACACCTAGCAACTTGGCATGAGGGTACGGGTCGATAGTTGTGCCTTCAATATTGACAGAGAAGTCAGAGGAAGGGGCAAGTAGAGGAGGAAATATTATGAGGTCGGTTTTGGATAGATTGAGTTTGAGGAAGTGGGGTGACATTCAGGCTGATATGATCATTAGTAGATTAGTGATGCTTGTGGAGACTGATAGAGTGAGCTGTGGGTTAGAGATAAATTTGAGTGTTGTCAGTGTAGAAATAGTAATGGAAGCCATGGGAGGCTATCAAGTGACCTAGGGAGGAAGAGTAGGTGGATAATAGGAGAGGTCCAGGAACAGAACCTTGGGGGACCTCGACGGAGAAAGGGAGAGAAGAGGAGGAAGTGAGATTATAATTGATGCTGAAGGTGTGGTGAGATAATTAGAAAGATAACCAGTGAAGAGTACAGTCACAGAGACCAATGGAGTGGAGTTTTTTGAAGAGGAAGGGGTGGTCCACCATGTCAAAGGCAGCAGAGAGGTCCAGGAGTAGGAGTACAGAATAGTGTCCATTGGTTTTAGCTGTTAGTAGATCATCTTATGAGTTTTAGGAGATCAGTTTTGTGGAATGTTGAGAGCGAAATGCAGACTGAAGAGGATCAAGAAGGTTATTTTCAGTAAGATGGCTACTCAGTTGGTTATAGACCAGGCACTCAATGAGTTTGAAGAAAATGGGGAGCATGGAGATGGGGTGTAGGTTGTTGGGGTTCATGGGGTCCAGTGAGGGCTTTTAAGTATGGGGGTGACTAGTGCATGTTTTAGAGAATTGGGGAAGATGCCAGAAGCGAGGGAGAGATTGAAGATGTGAGTTAGAGATTGTAGGATAGAGCCAGAGGGTGATCATAGAATTTGTAAAGGAACAGGGCAAGTAGTTAAGTGGGCATTAGAAAGAGGTTTAACAGCCTAGTCTAAAGTAGCGGGGTGAATGAGGGAAGTAATGAGTGTACCTGTGGACACTGGGGGAGATGTCTACAGCAGAGATCTCATCTCAAATTGTATCAATCATATTTTGTAAGTGATTGGCGATCTCCTAGGCAGTGATTGAGGCAGTGGGTGAAGGCAGTGGAGGATGAAGTAGAGAGTTAAAGGTAGAGAAGAGTTGACGGGGACTGGATGAGAAGGTGATGAGAGTGACAAAATAGGTCTGCTTGGCAGAGTGGAGGCAGGATCTATATTGGTTGAAATCTTTTTGATTCTTGCACCATATGTTTTTTCAGCCTTCTGGTGTTATCTGTTTTCCAAGGTTGTAGGGGTTGGGACCTGATTCTGTGTGTTGTGAGGGTGGCTAGGTTGGGGCAGGACAGGGGTGAGAATTTCTTATAGAGTTGGTCAGTAGCAGAGTAAAGAAGTGAAGGGTTAAGGTGGCAAAGGTTTCTGTGTGTAACTGTTTGGCAGTTGGAGGGAGAGGAAGTGGAAGACAGGGAGAGAGTGAAGCTAATAAGGTAGTGATCAGAGAGGGGGAAAGGATTGTTGGTGAGGTTGCACAGAGTGCAAAGGTAGGAGAATACAGGGTCAAGAGTTTGGTAGAAGCATGTAACCATTGCTTCAGGTCAAAAGAGGAGGTTAGACTGAGAAATTTAGAAGTAGCAGGATTGTTAGCCTTAACAGGGATGTTGAAGATTCCAGAAATAATTGTAGGGATTTCAGAAGAGAGAAAGTAGGGTAGCCAGACAGAGAAGTCATCAAGGAAGTTTTATACCAATCCAGGGGACCGGTAGATCACAGTAATTCTTAAAGAAACTGGGTAAAATAGACTAATGTCTTTAATGAGGAGAGTGACAGAGACGAAGGAGGGTGAAGTACCAGAAAGGTGCTATGTGGGGATAGAAGGATTCCCATTTCCCCTCGTTTACTGGATCTGTGGGAGTGAGCCCAGAGAAAACTGCCGTGGGAGAGGGAAACAGGTGAAGTAGTGTTGGAATCATGGAGCCAGGTTTCTGTGATGGCAGGTAGATTGAAGGAATTGGTGATAAAGGGGTCGTGGAGAGAGCTAAGTTTGTTACAGACAGAGCGGGCATTCCAGAGGGTACAGGAGAAGGGGAGGCTGGTTTTGGGAAGAAGAGGAATGGAAACTAAAATGTGTGGGTTGTGCCTGCTGCCAGAGGGTGTGGAGTGATGGGAGTATTGGGCAGAGATAAATGATGGAGGCCCAGGGTTTGGGGATATATCTCCAGAAGTTAGGAGAAGCAGAAGGGTGAGGATGGTAATATGGGATTGTGATTTATATGGAGGTACATGCCCCGAAGTCCTGTAGATTTGATTAGTATGTGGGTTTAGAAATAGCAGTATATGAGTGCAGTAATAGGGTGAGGACAGACGTGAGGGTGATATACACAGTTTGTGGGGAGGAGAAGAGGGGTGAAGGAAGGAGAGTTTAACAAGAGAAGATACAACTGTCAGGAGTGGTAGAGAGCGCATGTTATAGAGAGGAAGGAGAGCTGGATAGGGAAACAAGGTCACCTGCAGCTGTTTTTCAAAGTATTTGTACTTTCGCTTCATGCAATCTCTGAGGTGCAGAGCCTGAATTGCTCCCACCTATAGAAATACCCCACTTCTGTAAAGAACCCTGGCAGCAAATGTTCTTCCCCCATAATGGTGGTTTAGTTTTATACTGTTAGGAGTGGGGGTGGTTGCTTGCCAATGAACTAATCAGGAGTTAATAAAAGATGCCTTCCTCACAGAACAAACTTTCCACATCAGAGTAAGTCTTGGAAGAGAGCAAGAGTTGTAAGGAAAAGATCAGGACATAATTTAAGTAAGCCACTAGGGAGAACATAAACATCGCAATGTGGACAGGGCTACAGATGGTTAAGCAGCAAGAACATACCAGACAAACACACAAACACAAGGAGAGCAAACAGTTTTCTGTTTTGGGTAGATATGAAGCAGCTAATATACCTGTGAAAAGACAAAGAAAAGAGATGTTCAGATGAGACATTCATATGAAGACATTCAGTTGAAGCAGAGCCTGAAGTGCTCCTAGTTTTAGAAATACCCCCAGAACCCCAGCAGCAAATGTGCACCCCAGCAAATTTTTTTTGCATTTTATGCATTTATTTTTGGTTTTGGTTTTGATTTTTGACAAAAACTCCATACTCATTCACATAACGCAGCTTAAAAAGGGGCTTCCAGATTCCGATAATACCCCCACCCACAAACCCCCACAACCACCAACCAGGGTTGTGGGGAAGAGGTCCACACACTCATCAACATGGGGACAAGGTGCTTTGGGGGAGCCCCCCTGCCCCAAAGCACCCTCTCATGTTGAGGACATGTGGCCTGGTATGGTTCAGGAGGGGGGGGTACTTGTTCATCCCCCCCTTGCTGGCCTGCCAGGCTGCATGGTCAGATAAGGGTCTGGTTTGGATTTTGTGGGGGACACCCCTCTTTCCCTCTTACTACGTGGTGTAACTTCAAGGCTTGGGGCAACCCCCTTTTCTTTTGCTCACAGTGTAAAGTAATGAGAAAGACTACGTGGACAGCATAGTTACCAGTCTAGGAAATATCTCTAGGGACCTACACCCTAGACCCACACTATATAATCTATCAGGTTTTTATCCCATATGTCCCTGCGGTCCATCAGTCCACTGGGAAACTTAAAACATCAGAATCACAAAAATGGCATGTTTTTTATTTGTCCTCTCTGAAGAACTGTTGCGCTGTGATGTATGTTTCCTTGAACCTTGTATACAAACGGTAACTCTGTCCTACTATGCTGGAAACCTAATAACATTTACTTTACAAAAAAAAATTAGAAATGCTTTTCCTAAGAAAGCAAAATACAATAGACTGATTACACTTACCATTTAAAGTTCACATTGTGTAAGGTTTGCCCGTCACCATCAATCAAGGATCAGGGACCTAAAATGAGATTTCTATCTTGCCTACATTTCTCTAAATATAACGGTTCAGGCATGTACTTTTACTATAAATATTAACATTATGTATGTTTACTTTCAACACAGTTTGGTAAAACAGGGAAAAATAAATTATAAGCATACCTCAGATGAGGACAATGAATCCTGGTTATATGGATGTAAGAAAGGAAAATTTTTATTTGACGTATAAGTTAGTCTGAAATGAAGTATTGTATGCTGTCGTCTTTGGGATATTTGCCTAGTGGGTTTAGCACTTAAGTAGGCACAGAGTTTCAAAGCAAGCTTTTAGTGTTTAGCACACTTCAGTGGTTAACCACTAATGACAGGTTTTGGTGGGCACTCCCCAGAGACTGAGGTTACAAGAGATTACATGTGAAGAGTAGCTACAAATTTATATTAATCTTTTTCCTACTATAAATTCAAAGTTTGCAAACCATTCAAGCACATAAAAATGCCAGATAATGCATTTTTTGTTATTGTATTATTTCAACAATGTGTACATTAGCCTCATGAGCATCCTCCCCTAAAACAATAAAGAAGACTGAAATATAGAATTTTATATTTGTACAGATCAGGGCTTTTGTTTTCAGCAGGACGCGGGGAGAACGCAGTTCCGGCACCTCCAGCACTGAATGTATGTAATAGTATGGGGAGCTGGGGTGTGCTGGAGGGTCTATTAATTCTGGCTGCTGAGGGGATCTATTGTTGCATGGTGGTATATTATTGTTGGGAGGTCTATTGTTGCTAGGGGATCAATTGTTACTGTAAGGCATCTACTGTTGAGGGGGGCTTGGGATGGGGAGGGCAGGGGTTATGGGTAAGGCTACAACAGGGGTGTTCAACCTGTGGCCCGCAGGCCACATGCAGTCATCTGAGCACTCTGATGTGGTCCTAGACGTCAAACCAGGGAAGCGCACTTCTATTATATCCTGTTGGTTTGGTACACATTCTGAAAGCGCACCATACTCTTAAGAAATAATAGAGGTTTATGGCAAAGCACAGTGTGATTGATCACCTGGCATCCCACTTGGTTGCTTTTGTCAGAGAACTGATTCCTGCCGCTGGGACACAGGACCAAGATATTATACCTGGGCATTACACCCAGGGAATAGATGACACTAGCTTAGGTGCAACTGGAACTGTTTATTGAACAGATATACAGGCTTTTATACGCTTCAGAAATGGGGGCAGTCCTCACATGAACAATAAAAACAAACATTACACAATGAGATAAACATAGCACATTGATTAGGTAACAAGGTCAAGTTGACACCAGACTAATCCCATCATGTAGGAACCTCCAGGAAGACTAGCCAACACAGAGAAAAAATAGGTTACTCAATTAACAATGGGACTAAGACACAAAAGTAAACACATCACACCTTAAAAAACAGATTACAGCAAAAGACTTCAGCATCAGGTTGTTTTGAGCTGATTATATTAACATCTGCTTAGAGTCTCTGAGTCTAGGAGGGAGGTTGAAGCAGTCAATGCTGGTTTTGGCACAGAAGCCCCAAATCTGTATTCTAGTCCTCCAGTTCTCAGAGTCTGTGTGTTTCAGGGACACAATGGATTTGCATCCAAGGTAAAACTACTCCAAAGGTTCCCCCAGACACACATCTCCCAAAGGCAGGGCCCATGGTCAGTAGGAAAGAGGCTAGACTGCAATCCCCTCCAAAAGCCCCTGTCCCAGTTAGGTCTGTCACACACAGCTAGGCAGGAAAGCTGCAGGTGCACTGCGCTGCACCCTTGATGCAGGTAAACTGCAGTGCATTATTGTGAAAACAGCCTCAAGACAGTAAAAACTTGTTTACATTTGCAGCTTGGATGGCGGTAAAATCCCATAGTTGAGATGTGTTTTTAACACACTCCCCAACCACAGGTGTAGAGTCAGGAGTTGCAATGGTGACCATGCTCCAGGGAAACCATGCAGCCTCCCTGTCATATTATGTTTTTTGCATATACAGGAACTGATCCTCTCCATTCTCCTCCTGCACCCACTGAAAGTCGGGTTCTCCTCCTCTCCCTCTTGCATTCAGTGGCTGCAGGAGGAAGATGTTCATTATGCTATTCAAAATAACAAAATGTGGAATTCTGAACCACTTCATTTCATTATGGCCTGTGACTGGGTACCAAATCACCTAAGTGGCCCCCGCTCTTCAAAAGGTTGAGAACCCCCAGGATACAATATGAGTGCAACTGCACCAAATGTATTGGAACCAAACAGCTCTTCACTGGAAATATTATATAGTACAATATTCGCTTTCTTTAGTATAAGTATTTTACCTATCATCACTTTCCTATCAATAAACACAAAGTGATTTATTTGTCATTTTAAGATAACCATGTGTTTAGAAAAATACCTACATCACACTCACCTTTCTTATCAAAGTTGGTAAGTTACATTTGTGCTGAATGTGTTGTTGAGAATAAGGAAAGACATTATTCTTTAAGGCAAGCACATGTGTGATGTGTTGCAGACCAGTAAATAAGCCACAGTCACAGTATATACATTTTGATAAAAGAAGGGGAGGGGAGCAGGATATGTTTTTTTTTATGCAACTATACATATGATCATGCAATTATACCCTATGTGGTAAAACTCCAGGTGTAAAGCACATGCCCAGACTTAATATAGAACATGTGCATGTATGATGTAAGTATTACATATAATAGACTAGCTAAAGGGTTAAATAAGCTAGAAGACAATAAGCTAGTTTTGTGAAATTTCTGCCTAGATAATGATGATTTAATTGACAATAAAATTATTATTAGTGTAGAAAACATTTAACATTAAAATTATCAAACGCATGAGAGTGTTTTTTATTAGCTGTACACAATTTGTGAATATCTCTATTGAAGTGTAAACCTTCTCATTCACCATTTGCATTGAGTTACTGGTAGTAATTAGCACCATATTTTGCCCAAACTAGGATTTGCATTTAAAGTGTGATTAAACCCACAACAGTAAAATCAGTCTGTATATGCAGTAAAGCATGCTTGTTATACTCACTGTGGAATCTAAGGGGTCATTTCACTGTGTAAAAATTCTGTTTGATCCTGTTTTCTCTGATCCTCCCCTTCTTCTGTCCCCAATCCATCTTCTGATACAACAGAGCCTTGGGCACAAGCTGCACATGTTCAGTTTGGTGTGTATTGCTAGAGAGTTTTTTTTTTCTTGGGAGAGTGCAAGTGATCAGCACAGGGCCAATCACCACTCTCCAGACAGAGGGTCAGGGGTTATGCAACCTCATAGGGCAATCAGGGGAGAATGAAAATTCCTCCTTCTAGCTATAACCAGTGCTCTGCTAGACACTGATAGAAGTCACAAGACTGTTATATACTGCTGATGAGAAAAAGGTATTTAGTAGTTTATATTTACTAAAATAATTGCATTTCCATGTTGTGTGTACTGTGAGAGACCAGATATAGTGAATGCAGGGTCCTGGGTTTAGTAACACTTTAAGCAACAATTTATGAATGTGTATATGAGAAAATTAGCAAGCAAGAGAACTAATGGGGATTCATTATGTTCACTAACAGGGGCGGACTGACAACTCATGGGGCCACCGGGCAACAGGGGATCATGGGGCCTCTGTGTCCTTGCCCAAACTCAAAAAAGCCTATGAAAAAGGTACCAGGGGCATCTCATGGGGCCCCCTACTGACCCCGGGCCCTTGGGCAGTGCCCGAGTTTCCAAATGGTCAGTCCCCCCCTGTTCACTAATAAATTGTTGCTCTACTATCTTCATAAAATGGCATTTTTGCTTAATAGTTCAATAATGCAATAGGGAATCCCCTTCTTCGGTGACTGACTGAATCTTGAGTTCTAGCTTTTTCAGCATAGGCTTAAGGCATGCTTTTTTTTGAACCTTTTAAAGGCTTGTGAAATGCGAATATCTGATGCAGCATGCAGCAGTAAATTTATGTTACACCATTTCAACACATTGCAACCTTTTGCTGAATTGCTTTACTAATTTTTTTATTTAAGTATACTTCTGCAAAAGAATTCAGGTGATATTTACATGTTCTATATTAGAAATCAAAAGAATTGTGGTGATATTTACATGTTCTATATTAGGGGTGAGCAAAAATTGAGATTTTTTTATTTAAAAAAAGTAAAAAAACAAAGATTCTAACAAAATGTTGCTGTTTTGAGCTTTCGCTCCTGAGGGCTACAAAAGCTCCTTTTAACTACCCTGGGTCTGCTCGTATGGAAAAACACCCCTCCCTTCAGGCCTTATTGACACTGAACGATTAGAACACATTGTGGTTTCCAGTGGCAAAAATCTCTGGATTTCAGTGGCTGAAAAAACAGGTGTGAGCGAAGAGCTATGGCTGCTGAGCCCAAACAATATAATGACAGGTTTACAGTGGCTGTAGTTATCCATTACTGTTTGTAGATATTCACACAATTATCCACAGTTAGGGAAAGAAGATTGCAGCTGAACACAAGCTATCTGTGTCCCGCCAAGATCATTTGACCCTAACTGCAGATAATTGCTGTGTTTTGCACACACCTGTCATTCCATTTGCAGGAATCTACAGACTTTTTTTTGCTGCTGGAAATCACAGCTTGTGCTATTTGCACACTGTGAATGAGACCTTAGACTGCTTTCACACTGCTCCATTGCAAAAACACGGTAAAGACGCTTATGAATTTTTGCCGTGTTTTAACCGCATTTTTGTTGCATTTACGGTGAATTTTGCACCTGTGACTCCAAAAACACAGCTGCGGGTATGTTTTAGATGTGTCTTCCATTCATGTCAATAGGGAGATGCATTTTTGGTACACCAAGAATGCAGCATGCAGGACGTTTAAAAATGCAACTGACCCGCAACTGACTGGTGTTTAGAGCTCCACGGGATTTATTGGTCATGCAATTTTCTTCTGCTTTTGGTAAGGCAAAAACAGAAGAAAAACTGATTAATGTGAAAGGGCCCTTTGCATCATTGTATTACATAATTTTCAAAGAAAAAAAGAAGACAAGACAAAGAAAAAATAAGTAAGAGTACACAAATAACAATCATAAACACAAAAAGGAAAAGAAATACGCCAATGCAAATAGCACAAAATAAAATGAAAGTGTATCTAAAGCCAAAACTTTTATTTTAATTTTGGATGGAGTAGGGAAGGGGTTAGTATTCCTGTCAGGTTTTTACTGATGTCTGTCTTCTCACTATGAAGCTACATTTTGACTGCCCAAAATGAAAAAGAACTTCTCCTATGGTTATATTTGAAACTAAACTAAGAAACTAAAAAAAATGACAGACATTTTCACCATTTCCTACTCTATCCAAAATGAAAAAAAAATGTTTTGCATGTCTGCATATTTGAAAATAAACTAACCCTAATGTATACCACCCAAAATACACCTAATTAAATAAACAAACAAAAACAAAACAGATATTCTTTTTGTTTGTTTTAGCTTATTTTCCTAAGAAGCTTAATGAGTGAAAATGAAAGCTTATGTTTTTGAAAATTCCAGCAAAGTGGAAATCTGTATCAATTTCTCCAAATCACTAAGCTCATCACTATTAGCTGTACATTATAATAAAACATATAATATGTACAGTATTTATTCTCCATGGGTTTAATATTTTGTAAAACTAAATACTAGTGCTATTCTCATTAATTAAGTTCTTTTAACCATTTACATAGTGGTGATATATTTCCCAGTGTTTTACAAAGAACAAGATTTGTTCTCTTAGGCCATGTTCCAGATGTAATCTAGAACTTTATATTCTTACCATGTTCATATTCACACTAGGGCTCATTCATAGCCCCACTCTTGGCAAAATCTTTTTTCCTACTACCCCAGGGGTGGACTGACAACTCATGGGGCCCCCCGGGAAATAGGGGATCATGGGGCCCCTGTGTCCCTGCCCAAACTCAAAAAAGCCTATGAAAAAGGTACCAGGGACATCTCATGGAGCCCCTAATGACCCCGGGCCCTCAGGGAGTGCCCGAGTTTCCAAATGGTCAGTCCGCCCCTGTACTACCCCTTCCTCTCATCCTTCTCTATACCACCCTGCCAGGCTTAGTGGTAATCCTATCTGTAAACCAGCTACACTAATCTAAGTCCGGGTTCCACACTGCTTCCAAGTGGTGGGACCATTAATCCAGTACTGCTATGGCCCCCTGACCCCACTAGTCTTCTCCACTCTCCTCCACTGAAATCAGCCTTCTCCTCGAGGACCCTGCTGCTAGCCATCTAATACGGTTGACCACGTAAAGCTGGCAGTGAGAGGAGATGGCTTGTGGCTGGATTATCATGTGACTGTGGCTATGGGATTTTCAGATTGGATTGGGCTTTAAGAGGAAGGCTTTTGCAGGCATATTTTCAGAACGTGGTCATAAATCAGGTCACCTGGAGGAGACTAACATAAACAAGGGGAATGCATACAAACCATAATGGAAGTCGAACTCAGGAATCAGCATGTAAAAAGTTCTAGCACTAACACTATTATTGTTGGACAGTTGGATTTTACACTGGTTGATAACCCTGGGCACCTCTTAAGACAGTTTATGTTTCTCTACCACAGTATGTTCAAAACTGGCTTTTTCCTTATTAACCTGTCAGTCTTATTCTTTTGTTTTTTACTTCTACAAAAATGACCACACCGCCCTAATCATTTAAATCTAGGTCGATCTCCACCAAGCTATAGCCTTGTCCTCATTATTGCCTGTAATAAAAATGGACTAAATTTTTTTTTTTCTATGGAATATCAAGATATGTTATGTGGCATAGCATTACACTGAAAAATCATTATCTTTTCTTTATTGTGAGTGTGCCTAGGCACTCCTAGTTTTCCAGCATATGGCTATATAACCGTATTACGACAGGGGTTGTTGTTTCTGACTGCTAATCTCATGAGCTTTAGAGTAAGATTTTTGTGATGCTTGCTGAGGAGAAAGCTTGAACGATTTCTCCTATTTTACTTTATTTGTTTTGTAGATATGTGCTTTTCACTCATCTCCTACTGCTACTTGCATATTCCCTATATATGTGTATGTTGCCTAATGGCAGTATGAAACAGATATCAATGTGCTGCCATCAATATGAGGGCAACAGCATTGTCAGATCATCATTCTTTATGTAATAGTATAATCTCAGGAGTTATGAAACACACTTACATTTTGTTTATACAGGGAAAGAGATTTAGCCATGAATGTGTATTCTGTTGTATTATTATTGTTTTAAATCTGCAGGCAATTTTGTGATATGGCAATAAACCCAGCCTAATAGATTATTAGCTTGGACTAGAGGACATTATTTGATGTAAATACTTAAGCCTGTTTTCCACACATCCTTTCCAATTGTAGTAGAAAGGGACCTGGATTTATAATCCAGGTCTGTGTAAAGATGCTGTGATGGGATACCCATACGATAGGTCTCATTAGCAGAACTCTTGTAATCAGTATGGGATTGTAGGCAGCATGGCTTGACATAAAGAACCACAAAAAAACTACAGGTACTTTATTTCACAAAATGTTATTGGATATAAGATGGCCGCAGTTTTTATTATTGGTTCACAAACAATTAGCTTAAAAGTAGCAACTAAATGGTATAAGTCAAATAGTATTTCATTCATAAATTAGCCTTTGAAGCAGCTCAGCCACTAAGACTCAAGCTGAAGTTGAATAAACACAAAAATTAACACAACTGTCCCCTTTTGTAACAAGGGGCCTGACCACATAATAAGGCTGCGACGGGGGGGTTGAGCTCTGCTGGCATCTCCTTCCTCGGGCGACTGGCCCCATACCCTGTGAGCTGGCTCTTTATATTGGGGTCCTCAGGAACTCTAGAAATTTCTTGGGAGTCAGCTGACCCTAATTGACCAATTCTGAGGGGGGACCCTAAGATTCCAGAAGATTCCCCATCAGCTGACCTGAATTGACCTGTCACAGACCACCCGCTGTTTTAACACAGCCGGGGGCATTGGAACAGTTGCTGCCATGATCCCATAAGTAAAAGAGGGGCCTTAAAACAAGCTTTCCCTCCTTTTCCTCTCATTCTTTTAGCCACATTGTAAATGGCAATATGAACAGTTTTCTGAAAATTATTTAAAAGTGGAGTATGAACTACCCATATCTGAAGACATGTATTCCTTGCAAGGGCATTTCTGCCAGATTTGTAATTAGATACTGCTCTTTGCAAACTAGTTCAGCTATCTTGGATGAGCAATAAAAATCAATCAATAAATCAGTGAGGATTCCGTTTATTTTTTATAAGCATGTCTCATCCACATTTCCTGGATGCAATAAAAGGATTGCTTGCAGAGTCAATATAAATCACAGCCTTAGGGAATCCTGAAACTCGTGGATTTAAAATGTAAACATGAGAAAGGGACTTCAGAAAGAGACAAGTTTATTCTAAGCAATCATAACTCTAATAAGACTTTCGCTGTGTCACTGTGTACCAAAAATAGTGGAGAAAAGAAAACATTGGTCCAAAACTCTGACTTTTACAGGAACAACATGATCTCTTATACAGGTGTAGCACTACCCTCTTAGGATTTGCTGAATTATTTTCAGGCTCCCTGTCCCTCTCTTGACCTCACTCTGAAAGTCCAACCCATGCTGACACCACCATGCACTTCTAGCCAGAGGAAACTCTCTGTTTATTACCAGAAAATAGACTCACACACAAGTTAAGAGTGAACTGATATTTGTTTACGTTGCAGTTCAATGTGAGCACAGTAAAGCAGCATGAAGTAGTAAGTGGGCAAATAATAAGTTATCAATCTCAGTGGCTTTAAGCAAAAAATCAACACACACAGCAAAATATCTCAATAGGTTTTGGATGTCCTGCAATTCAGAATTTAACCAAAAGCCATGGCCCTGAGATGTTCCTGTCCCCAGTGAGCAAAGGAAGGCTACAAAGAGTAAAGCTAGCTCACTTTAGGTCCTCAAAAGCTGATGATAAGGTTCAAGTCTCAGACAAAGAAAGAGCTCTTTAATCAGTGAGATTAATGTCCCTTTAACTGCAGTGAAAAAGGAGTCTTTTTCCCGCCCCCTTCCCACCCTTAGAATGATCACCCTTTGTCTCCACTCATACACACCCCATAGCACTGCCCCCTTTAAAGAACAGGGAACCAAGTATATTTTGGGGGCTATACAAGCAATTTGTATGGAATTTGTTAATAAAAAGCAATGTAGTAAAATGTACAAAACATTAGAAATATCCAGCACTTAACAAAGTAAGTTTAGAGACACTTCCAGACCATATCTAGCAAGAGACAGCCCCATATCCAGCAAAAGACAGCCCCAATATCCAGCAAGAGGCAGTCCCATATCCAGCAAGAGACAGTCCCCATACCCAGCAAGAGACAGTCCCCATACCCAGCAAAAGACATCCTCAATATCCAGCAAGAGAAAGCCCGATACCCAAAAAGAGACATCCCCTATATCCAGCAAGAGACAGCCCCAATATCCAGCAAGAGACAGCCCCAATATCCAGCAAGAGACAGTCCAAATATCAACCAAGAGACAGCCCCATATATTCAGCAAAGAGACAGCCCCATATATTCAGCAAAGAGACAGCCCCAAATATCCAGCAGAGACATGCCCAAATATCCAAAGAGACATGCCCAAATATCCAAAGAGACATCCCAATATATTGAACAAATAGACATCTCCATATATTCAGCAAAGAAACATTCCCAAATATTCAATATACAGTGATTAGTGCAGTGCTACATAATATATAATTCCTAAATTATATATAAATTACCAAAATGTGTAAGCAAGTCCATAAATCTTCATATTATTGCTTCCATCCTTCCTTCCTTAACCCCTTCCCACTGACGTCACACAAATATGTGGCCTCACAGAACTTGACTTTTTTCCATGGGGCCACATATTTGTGTACCTGTTTTATGCTGGAAGCACACCACACAGCACACTCCCAGCACAAAGACCGGGGTGTCACTGAGAGCCCTGGGTCCCGTTCTAACAATCGGGAGCCGGGACTCCCGATTCTGGGTCACATGATTGCTGTGAACAAAAATACCTAGATCAAGGTTTGATCTAGTTCAGTGCCAGGGTTAGTGTATGGGTCAAGGTCAGGGTCAAATGTCAGGATTTATTTTTTTAATTGGTATCAGTGTCAGTGTGTGTTTCTGGGGTGTAGTACAGGTACAAACAACAAATAAAGTACACATATATGGTATCGCTGCAATTGTCATGAGCTGGAAAATGTATTTTGGGTTGTTCTTTGGTGGTAGGTTATGGTAGTAAGAAGAAACACGCAGCTAAATTTAAAGAAAATATTTTTTTAAACTATTTTGGGCCAGTTTTCCTGTGATAATAAAAAACAAAATCAGGAGATATCCATTAGCATTTACCACCAAATGAAAGCCCAATTTGTCCTGAAAAAAAACAAGGTATAGTTCACTTGGATGTACAAAGTAGTTGTGATGATATGTATGGTTTTACTAACACGTCAAAATTGTAAAATTTTACTTAGGCTTTAAGAATTGTTTTACCCTTAGGCGTGAAGGGGTTAAACAAACACCAAGTGCTCCAAACCATGCAGATGTTAAAATCTCTGCCACCAGATATCTGCTCACCTCAAGCAGTGTGACCTTATATAATATTATGTTTGGTCTAAATGCGCTTTTCATGTGGACGTTGTCCTTAATGGACCCCGACAGACTTTCACAGCTTAACAGGAACCATTCTCCATCATGTCACCTCATATATAAAAACTCAGCATAGTGTGTAAAGTTTAAAACTATTTAATGACTGTATATCAAAGATAAAATGCACATTCACATGTGGTGGGTGCCTAATTGCACCAAATATAAACAGCTTGTAAGATGAGCATAAGCTCCTCTGCCCAAGATCCGCAGTCCTATGCAATGAATTTTCCACTGTGGTTATAGTGGCAGCAATTTGTATATACCACTAACTTCGTGGAACGTCGTGAATCCAAGGCCCTGCCCCGATGCATTTTGTCACTCGACACCTAACTTTCTCAAGGGGATCGTAATTCGTAATTACACCATAAAAAAGTGCTGGCACTCAATGGGGCTCAGGTTGGTTCACTACAAGAATTCAAATCTCCTTGGATGCAATAGGTGTAAGTCCCTCAAAGGATTAATGCAAAGATGCAAAGACAGGCACTACCCCTTTCAGCGGTATTGAACTTGGGCAGTACCTCACAAGATGAGATGCAGGTTTTAACAAGAGGTTCCCGGGGTGAGCAGAAGCACCTGTTGGTAAGGGCTAATTACTCTGTAGGCCGCAGTAGCAAATGGCAGTAATAAAAGGTGTCCCTTGATAAATGTGGACCAATTGCAAGAGAAGCAGTGGACTGGCTTGACCTTCAGAGGGCAGGCACTGCAGCAGGCTCTGATAACTGGATTATGCTGAAGATGTGTTTGCTAATAGGTTAGGTGAACTGGACCTTACCATGTGTAACTGGTGAATAATGTCAGTAACTAGATAGAGAATGGCTGGTTTGAGAAACATCAGTGTTAATTTAATTGGCTGATGAATGGGACATTCTCACCTGATCTGTGATGTTGTTCAGGTTGTGGGCAATCTCTCTGTAGATGGGGGGCCCCCAGTGGTTCTCCGGTCTCTCCTGCAGAGACCATTCCTGACAGCAGCACTTTGGATCACTGGCCAACAGGTTAGTTCACCAGGCTCATTGACGATGACAGCAGTTACTCCCTTTCTCTCCACTCTCACACTCTGCAGCCTGGTCTGGTCCTCCGGAGTTCCTTACAGTCCTCTCCTTACACCATCTTCAGCCTTCCAATGCTCCAAACTCATTTCCTGTGTATATGCCAGCACCCACACACCAGCTCCTCTGGGAAATGTAGTATCTTAGTTCGCTGTCTCCCAGCAAGGTCCTGCTGTTCAGCCTACAAAATCCACAAAGCTTTTCACCAGTGTCCATGTGCCCCTGAGTTGAAGGACACTGCCACCTTGTGTTTCTTTTAACATCCTGCAATCTGAATTGCAGCAGGGTGTTACACAGGGAAAATACAGAAATACAGCCCTATGATTTATTGCAACATAAAATAACCACCCCATCCTGCAGAAGTGCTGTTCACCATAAAACGCGTTGATGTTGGATACAGAAATGATGCCTCATTACATGACATTTTAATATTGAGACTATAATTTATGATTATCACATGGCAGGTGTCTAATCCTGGTCCTTCTAGGGCAGTATTTGTGTATTTGACCCATATAAGGGTTTTATTAATGGTGTGATATGTTATTTTATTGGACACAATAAACAATGTATTTTTTAGAATTGTTTGTCTGCCTCATGTTTTGCCTGTAAAAGTCAGTTTGTGGCACAATGTTTCTGTTTCTCCACTATTTTTGACGTTTATTTCAAGATTTGGGCATTTCGGAAGTTACTACTGTGTGTTGATAATGTACTTTCAAGAGCTGATAATGTTTGCGGTGATATTTTGTTTTAATAATGTGTTTTGCGTGTACTGCTTTTAGAACATTTTCATAGTGATGTTTGGACTGCCATGGATTCAATAAAAGTCTTAAATGGAAAAAAGGCTGCACTGTGAAACCATACAAATATATTTCCAGCTATATGTTGGTAGCTATGATTACATTATATTATTATTACATTATATTATATTAATATTAATATTATTATATTATTATTACATTATACTCTTCAAACTGAATAAAAATAAACAAACGTACCCAATCATCTTCATGGCACATTGCAGATAAAAACTTCTGTACTGTGCTGTGAATGTTTACATTCAGTGAAGGTGCTTTTAATGCAAGAAAAATATGGCTGAATATAGTCTTGGGGCCAAGAAATACTACATAGAAATTAGCAATTGACTGATGCTAAGGGTTGACACTGACAGTGGGGATCATATTGTTTTAATATACAAAGGATGAGAATTAATGTTCTACCTTTTCCTCTCGATGGCAGCTGTGTGATTTTAAATGAGAACATAATGGTCCATCTCATGTTTCAGTTTATATATTTTTCAATTTTAATAAATAACAGAGCTGTTACCATCATGCTATAGGAACTTTAATTGCATTTTATAGCATAGTCCCATCAGTTATAGTTGTACATTTCTTATCTTCAATGTCCCAAGCCTCCTTTGGGCACAAAACAATGAAAATACAGCTATAAAAACTCAGCACTACTTGGAATATAATCATATTTTACTGCAAAAGACTATGAAGAAATAATTTGATTAAAATATTCTCAGGATATTTTTGTTTAATCAATCTCCTTTACAAACCACAGTCATAAAATAATAAAAACAGGCAAAAGATGAACCTATCTATGCCAGTTGCCCATAACCTTTTTACAGTATGGGCAGCACAATGAGTAAGTGATTAGCGCTTCTGCCTAGCAGCACTAGGGTCGTCGGTTTGAATCCCAACCACGGCACTGCTTGCCTGAAGTTTGCATGTTCTCCCTGTACCTGCGTGGGTTTCCTCCAGGTGCTCCAGCTTCCTTCCATGCTCCAAAGACATGCTGATAGGTTAATTGACTCCTGTCTGAATTGGCTTGCGTGTATGAATGCAAGTTAGGGGCCTTGATTCCTATCTAAATTGTCCTATGTGTATATGTGTATGAAGGAATATGAGTTAGGGAACCTTAGATAGTAAGCTCCCTGAGGGCAGGGACTGATGTGAATGTAAAATACAGTTGTGCTAAAAAGTTTGCATACCCTGGCAGAAATTGTGAAATTTTGGCATTGGTATTGAAAATATGACTGATCATGCCAAAAAAATGCTCTTTTATTGAAGGGTGATGATCATATGAAGCCATTTATTATCAAATAGCTGTTTGGCTCTTTATTAAATCATAATGATAACAGAAATCACCCAAATCGCCATGATCAAAAGTTTCCATCCCCTGGAATGTTTGGCCTTGGTACAGACACACAAGGTGACACACACGGGTTAAAATACCAATTAGAGGTTAATGTCCCACATCTGTGGCTTTTTAAATTATAATTAGTGTCAGTGTATAAATAGTCAATGAGTATGTTAGCTCTTACGTGGAAGCACTGACTAGGCTAGATACTGAGCCATGGGGATCAGAAAAGAACTATCAAAAGGCTGCTCTGGAAAAAGATGGTGTGGTTGCTTTGAAGGAGCACAATATGACACTTGAACAAAAAGGCCTGGTTAGGCATGTGAAGGTGTTGTCAGGCATATTGTAACTGGGTTTTTTGTGGCATTGGTGCAGTAAAAGCTTCTTTCTGGCACTTCGACGAAACAGATAATTTTTGTTCAAGTATCACCATTTTGTACTCCTTAAAAACAACCACACCATCATTTTCCATCACCACAGCTAATAGGCAAATAATGGAATCAGAAGGAATAGGAGAGGTTTTCTTTACTGTCCTATTTCCCAGAGTGTCAGCAGAAAGATACCTGTGAAAAATGTCCGGACTGGGACAAAAAGTAGGCCCGGGCATTTTAGACTAAGCAGTCCCAAGCTAAGGGACCCTTTCCTTGGAGCCTGGTGGTGAAATGCTAGGGCCCAGTAACAAGAGCAATTTTTTATGTCAATATGTTTTTTTCCAATTTTATATTTTTTTTAAATTTTAACATTTGGGGGGTGTTGGGTGAGCTTTTGTGAGAGGGGAAGGAAGGAAGGAAGGAAGGAAGGAAGGAAGGGGAGACAGAGAGATAGAGAAAGAAAGAGAGAGAGATACAGAAAGAAAAAGAGAGAGAGAAAGAGAGAGGGTAAGAAAGAAAGAAAGAAAGAAGGAAAGAAAGAAGGAAAGAAAGAAGGAAAGAAAGAAGGAAAGAAAGAAGGAAAGAAGGAAAGAAAGAAAGAAAGAAAGAGAAGGAAAGAAAGAAAGAAAGAAAGAGAAGGAAAGGAAGGAGAGAGAGAGAAAGAAAGAAAGAAAGAAAGATGGGAAGGAAGGAAGGAAGGAAGGGGAGACAGAGAGAGAGAAAGAGAGAAAGAAGGAAGGAAAGAGAGAAAGATGGTAAGAGAGGAAGGAAGGAAGGGGAGACAGAGAGAGAGAGAGAGGACAAAAGAAGGAAGGAAGGGTAGACAAAGAGAGAGAAAGAAGAAAGAAAAGGAAGGAAGGGGAGAGAGAAAGAAAGAGAAGACAGATAAAAAGAAGGAAGGAAAGAAAGAAAGAGTGAAGGAAGGAAAGGAAGGAAGTAAGAGAGAGAGAGAGAGAAAGAAGGAAAGAAAGAAAGAGAGAAGGCACAAGACTGCCGGGGAGTGTGGGCGGGGCAGACACAGGAGGAAAGGGCAGGAGGAGGAGGGGCAGAACCAACGTTCTCTCTCCTCTTCTGTCTGTGGTGGTGGGGGAACTGTCAGCACTGGGGACAGTGTATCCTGATAGATCCTCCACAGCAGCTGCAGGGATGGGGGAACCTGAAAGGAAGCACTGCAGGTGATGAGGGGTGCCGGCCATGGGGGAGCATACAAGAGCCCATGGCAGCAGAAGATAAAAGGAGGGGCTGCCAGGCGGCACAGAGAGGAATCGAACCGTGCATTTCTCTCCTGCCATCGGCAGCTGAGAGGCAGGCATTCTGTGGCTGCGGCTGAGAAATGTATGGTCTGGTTCCTCTATGTGCCACCCACCTGCCCCCCCTATCCAGGGGAAATCTTTTGTCAGTGAAGAAGCTCACAAAACAAGGCAATGTAGTGACCTTTCAAGATGACAATTGTGCCATCACAAAATGGATATCTTACTTGCAAAGGCTAAAATTACAGAAAAACCAACTGAACAGCAATGAGGTGGTTAATACTGTCAAGGAAGAACAACATTCAAACTGCATCCACAAATGGCATAGACAATTTAAGCACAGAAGTCCTGACATAATAAAGAAACTAACTGAAAATGACTTTGCAAGTGGGATAAAACTTATTCCATGTGATCAAATAATGAAATGTACCAGTTGCATAAAAGGAAAAATGACAAGAAAAGCCTTTCCAAAGCAGAGGAACAGCAGAGCTAAAAAAAAGTCTGGACTTAATTCATTCAGATCTTTGCAATCCAATGGAAAAGTTGACTCCAGGGAAGAAGAGGTATTTTCTCACTTTTATAGATGATGACTCCAGGTACACTACACTATATCTGTTACGCAACACACATGAAATACCACAGAAACCTAAACAGTATTTGGCTCAAGTAAGCAACAAATTAGGCAAAATGCCAAGTGTGTTGCGCACAGACAATTGAATTAAATATATACAGTGGGGCAAAAAAGTATTTAGTCAGTCACCAATTGTGCAAGTTCTCCCACTTAAAAAGATGAGAGAGGCCTGTAATTGGCATCATAGGTAGACCTCAACTATGAGAGACAAAACGAGAAAAAAAAATCCAGAGAATCACATTGGCTGATTTGGAAAGAATTTATTTGCAAATTATGGTGGAAAATAAGTATTTGGTCAATATCAAAAGTTCATCTTAATACTTTGTTATATATCCTCTGTTGGCAATGACAGAGGTCAAACGTTTCCTGTAAGTCTTCACAAGGTTGGCACACACTGTTGCTGGTATGCTGGCCCATTCCTCCATGCAGATCTCCTCTAGAGCAGTGATGTTTTGGGGCTGTCGCTGGGCAACACAGACTTTCAACTCCCTCCAAAGGTTTTCTATGGGGTTGAGATCTGGAGACTGGCTAGGCCACTCCAGGACCTTGAAATGCTTCTTACGAAGCCATTCCTTCATGGCGGTATGTTTGGGATCATTGTCATGTTGGAAGACCCAACCACGTTTCATCTTCAATGCCCTTGCTGATGGAAGGAGGTTTGCACTCAAAATCTCGCGATACATGCCGAGGGTGTTATTTTTTGATCACTTTGAATGCTATCACAGGGAATGCAAATATCCCCTATAACTTCAATGGGCATTGTCATATATTCTGTTTTGAGAAATCTGTCTAGAAGACTCTAGATATCGCCTCTGCCCTCACATTATCTAATTTCACCAAGATCGGTGTAATCAGATGCTTTCCCAGTTTACAAATGGCCCTGTTTATATCCTGCGAAACTGAAGTGATGAAAGGCTCGTAGCGTCCGATTTCTTAAGACTATAGAGATGATTGGCACCATTCCAGTCTCTAATCTGCTCCATGGTCAGCTGGCAGAAACACCAGCTGCACTCTCAGGTTCCCCTGATGGCATGGGACTGCCTGAGATGGCCATAGAAGGCAGCTGCGGGGGGGTGGGTGGGGGGGAGGTGCATTGTGTACCGCTGCTTGTAAAAGCAATCCTGCAGCTAATTAGCCACTAGGATTGCTGTTACATGAAAGCCAATGGCCGGCTGAAAAAAAAAAAAACGTTACCAGGATGCTGCCTGCAGCTGTAGGCATCATCCTGGTATAACCAAAGTCCAGTGAATTACCAGTATGTCGCTGGTCCTTGTTGGGTATATATGTATAACATAACATATATATAACATATATATACACTATATATATATATATATATATATATATATATATATATACAATATAACATATAACAGTTTGCTCAGCAATTTAGTTTAAGTACAAAGACAAATGAAGATATTTTTCATAGAATATAATAGTGTTAATTTACTAAAGTGAATGTTTACTGCCTTAGTAAATAAGATGAAGCTGTGTTCACTTTCATCATCCAATCATGTACAAGCAAAAATATTGCTTTTTTAAGTTTCACCTAATTTAACCACTTGCCAACCAGGCCTATTCTGACATTTTTCTTATATATGTGAAAAAACAGCATTTTTTGCTTGAAATTACTTAGAACCCCAAAAAATTATATATATTTTTGAAGCAGAGGTCATAGAGAATAAAATGGTGGGTGTTTCATTTTTTATGTCACATGGTATTTGTGGTTTTGAACAAATACACTTTAAAGAATTTTAGCGAGGTCCTGGACTGAGGTTGAACATGGAGCATCAATTTAGCTGCATGTACTGTACTGTAGTCAGGCTATGCTTGAAATTCTTATAGTATAGAAAACAGGCTATGTCATGAAATCAAACCAGGACAAAATCAGATTAGGCTCTAGCCAAAGTAAATATAAAGTATAAAAACCAAAGGTGAGGCATGGTGAGGAGCCAGAGGTCTGATATCAGGAGTACAGAAAATGCACAGATACATAATGATCTTCCAACTCTCTGCATTATGATGGTGCACACCACGTGCTGATGCGGTTTGAGATCTACAATGTTTTGAGAAGTGCTTGTGTATTTAGAGTTCAGTGATGGCTGGGTTGAATGGGTTCAGCCAAGGTGGTATTCCCCTGCATAAATCTAGCTGTACAGTATCAGCAGTCAAAGAATAAATCACAATAGGACTATGACATATGTTCACTTCAAGATTGCTATGGAACATTAAGTGAAGATAGAGTCTAAAGATTCATGAAATGATAAAACGGAAAACTATTTTGTCTGGGAGCGTATTTCCCCAACCAGCAAATATTTAGATTCAATATATGTACCACTCAAAGGAAGACTGGTGTACATAAATTGCATTCATGCTTTTATGCACATAACTTTAGGGACTTATGGTACACATGGATGTTTGAGCTACTGAGGGCTTGGAAAAAAAAATCCATAAAGAAATAAAATTGGCATCTGCCTGTGCATCACATTACAATGGAAATGTACTGTTCCTTAATTTACTGCTCACTGTTAAATGTAATGTTGACATCATTGGGCATATTTTACTGGAATTATTAGTACCTTCTATCACTGCACCACACGTGTCTTTTACTCTGCACATATGTGTTCACAACAGCGGCTTCTTAAAAGGCACATTTAAGTGCATATGTTGGGCTGGTAATTTTATTTATTGGTTTTCTGACTTTCTCTTTCAAACCAGATTCAAGGTTGGGCTTTGCCTGTGTCTAATGAACAACAGCTTTCCTTCAGGCATCATTTACTTGACTGGAAAAAAGTCATAAGGGTATAGAGACGACTGAGGCCAGACAATGTGTGTGGTATTGCCACCTGTGTCTCATCCTTTAAAAATCCTCAAGCATATCAACCAATTATCATAAGAACCCCAAGGTTCCCTCTAATATGGATACTAGGTATAGTGTATTGTAAGCTCCAAGGAGCAGGGCCCTCCTATCCCTCTGGTATTGAACTGTATTGTTGCTGTATTGTCTCCCGTTATATTGTAAAGCACTGAGCAAACTGTTGGTGCTATATAAATGCTGTATAATAATAATAATAATAATAATAATATTAATAGTGTATAGATGCATTACTGTATAGGCACTGCTGATACATTACAACTACACGCAACAGTCGCTTCAGATTTGTGTGTTCTTTAGAGAAAAAAAAAGCCAGATTATTAACTTTTAATATTTAATATCACTAGGCAGGCAGTGCATAGAAAAGGTACAGTTACAAAAGTTAAAGACAAGCATATTTGTCTAAGTGAGGCGCATGGGTTGATGTTCATTGAACAGCACAATTGGTCTAATGACCTCTCACTATGAAAGAATACAAATGATACTTTGATACTATATTGCTAAAATCTTTTGTATATCCCGAATTAACTCATGTACATTGTATTATTAGAAAGAAAGTAATTTTTCTCAGGCTGAATTTATTTTTTTTTTCTTTTTTGTGAAAGATGTTTAGCACACAGATAGCCTTTTGAGCAACATCAGGGCACGTCCAACCATTCTGTTTGATAACAGGTGCTAAAGCTTACCTTGTTCACCAAACATTGCAGTTGACTGCTTGAATCCCTTCTTAACACAAACTGCTGCACTTCCCTATGTCCATATACTGAAAGACTCCATCCGAGAACCTCCAGAGATAATCATTATTGTGGTCAGATTTCTGCATTTGTAGGGAAACCACACAAGATTAAATGGACACTTATTTAATGAGTGCTTGCTATCTTTTTACACTTTCTAAAACAAAACAGAACAAAACAAAAAAAAATTAAATTAAATCTATTACTATAACTATGAATTTTGAAATAACAGGTCTCTGGGGTGGGGTTTGTATGTAAAGTATATGTTAAAAGAAATCCCTACAATTGCATATAAGATGTACAGTGGGGATCGAAAGTTTGGGCACCCCAGCTAAAAATTTGTATTAATGTGCATAAAGAAGCCAAGGAAAGATGGAAAAATCTCCAAAAGGCATCAAATTACAGATTAGACATTCTTATAATATGTCAAC
This sequence comes from Staurois parvus, assembly GCF_062004578.1. Lineage (NCBI taxonomy): Eukaryota > Metazoa > Chordata > Amphibia > Anura > Ranidae > Staurois > Staurois parvus. Next base: position 1,980,971 of record NW_028318492.1, read on the forward strand.
AAAAGTTAGATTTTATTTCCATCATTTACACTTTCAAAATAACAGAAAACTAAAAAATGGCGTCTGCAAAAGTTTGGGCACCCTGCAGAATTTATAGCATACACTGCCCCCTTTGCCAAGCTGAGACCTGCCAGTGTCATGGATTGTTCTCAATCATTGTCTGGGAACCAGGTGATGTCAATCTCAAAGGTTTTAAATGCCCAGACTCATCTGACCTTGCCCCAACAATCAGCACCATGGGTTCTTCTAAGCAGTTGTCTAGAAAACTGAAACTGAAAATAGTTGACGCTCACAAAGCTGGAGAAGGCTATAAGAAGATAGCAAAGCGTTTTCAGATGTCAATATCCTCTGTTCGAAATGTAATTAAGAAATGGCAGTCATCAGGAACAGTGGAAGTTAAAGCAAGATCTGGAAGACCAAGAAAAATATCAGACAGAATAGCTCACAGGATTGTGAGAAAAACAATTCAAAACCCACGTTTGACTGCACGATCCCTCCAGAAAGATCTGGCAGACACTGGAGTTGTGGTACACTATTCCACTATAAAGAGATACTTGTACAAATATGGTCTTCATGGAAGAGTCATCAGAAGATAACCTCTTCTACGTCCTCACCACAAAAATCATCGTTTGAACTTTGCAAATGAACATATAGACAAGCCTGATGCATTTTGGAAACAAGTTCTGTGGACCGATGAGGTTAAAATTGAACTTTTTGGCCGGAATGAGCAAAGGTACGTTTGGAGAAGAAGGGGCACAGAATTTATTGAAAAGAACCTCTGTCCAACTGTTAAGCATGGGGTTGGATCAATCATGCTTTAAGGTTGTGTTGCAGCCAGTGGCACAGGGAACATCTCACGAGTAGAAGGAAAAATGGATTCAATAAAATTTCAGCAAATTTTGGATGGTAACTTGATGCCATCTGTGAAAAAGCTGAAGTTAAAGAGAGGATGGCTTCTACAAATGGATAATGATCCTAAAAACACCTCGAAATCCACGGGGGATTACATCAAGAGGCGTAAACTGAAGGTTTTGCCATGGCCTTCACAATCTCCTGACCTCAGCATAATTGAAAATCTATGGATAGACCTTAAAAGACAGTGCATGACAGACAGCCCAGAAATCTCAAAGAACTGGAAGACTTTTGTAAGGAAGAATGGGCAAAGATACCTCAAACAAGAATTGAAAGACTCTTGGCTGGCTACAAAAAGCGTTTACAAGCTGTGATACTTGCCAAAGGGGGCAGTACAAGATATTAACTCTGCAGGGTGCCCAAACTTTTGCAGATGCCATTTTTTGGTTTTCTGTTATTTTGAAAGTGTAAATGATGGAAATAAAATCTAACTTTTGTTGACATATTATAAGAATGTCTAATGTGTAATTTGATGCCTTTTGGAGATTTTTCCATCTTTCCTTGGCTCCTTTATGCACATTAATACAAATTTTTAGCTGGGGTGCCCAAACTTTCGATCCCCACTGTATCATGTCAAGTAATTTTAAATATTTTTAAATTTGCTTTCAATAAATCACATCCAGTGATCCTGCCCTAAATGTCCCTGTGAAGACAATTCCTGTTACAGAGTGACACTCTGTCCCTTTCCTGCAATTGCTGTCTTATATTGCTACCCTGTAACACATTCTCCCAGTGAAACCTACAAACAGCTATGCCCTGGTACATTTCACAGGCATGGATTGCTGATGTTCACGTAGCCCTCTGGTGTATATAGTTGTTTAGAGCTATAAGCTATAAGTCGCTGATCGCCGCCATTACTAGTATGCAAAAAAAAAATTCCAGTATATATACCGCCATTTGTAGATGCTATAACTTTCACGTAAACCAATTAATTTACATGTATTGGGATTTTTTTTAGCAAAGACATGTAGTAGAAAATATTTTGGCATAAATTTATGATGAAATTAGATTTTTTTAATTTTTTTGGACATGATTTATAGCAAAAAGTAAAAAATATTGTTTTTTTTTTTTCAAAATTGTCTTTTTTGTTTATAGTGCAAAAAATAAAAATCACAGAGGTGAACAAATACCACTGACAGAAAGCTCTATTTGTGGGGAAAAAAGACATAAATGCCCTTTATATACAGCGTTGCATGACCGTGCAATTGTCAGTTAAAGTAAAGCAGGGCTATATCACAAAAAATGGCCTGGTCGGGAAGGGGGGTAAATCCTCTCGAGAGCAAGTGGTTAAACAGTGTATACAGGAGGATTAGCCATTAGATTCCATCAAATTTGTATACTTCATTAAAAGTTTGCTAAGCAAATGGTTTTGATTGTCAACATGTACACAAAGCTATACCCAGAATATGCATCTGTTATATTTCATCTGCTTTTCCATTTCAAATACTTTTTAGACTGCACTCATATTCAATGTGCAGAGCTGCAGAGCTGGAGTAGATGAGAAAGGAAAAGTTTAGGCTTCAAATTAGTTTTGTTTATGTAAAACCTTTCTCCTACAGACTGTGCTGTCTTTTGATATGTTTCTTCAGCTCGTTTACTAATCCTTGCCAAACGTATAAACAACAGTTCATTTGTAGTGGTGACAGGCCCGAAATGCATTGTAAGACAGTAATAATTACAAGACACCTAAACATAAAATATGCCACAGTGACCATGTTGGTACTGAAGAGATAGTATCACTTCTAGCAGCACTTAGTTTCGGATGCTTTTACATTTTTTGATACTTTCTCAATGGTTTCTTTTACTGCACATTCCCACCAGCACCATGCTACATCTCTGGTGTGCACTACGGTCATTACAGTGCATCACACTGTTTATATTTTTTTCTTTTCCATTTTTAACTTGATGGGGCTATCACAAAGTAACATACCATTCATCTCAGTACATTGCGACTTGATAAGGCTCAATGCAACACACTAACTCAAAAAATGCATGTCCTACTTTTTTCAGAACACCCCACTGGAGTGCTGTGGTGTGAAGTGAAAACATAGGACTCAAGGCAAAATGCTGACTCTGTGATTTCGACCTGCTTTGGTCAAGGCTGCCTAAAGCAGCCCAAAGCAGTCCAAAGCATATTTTGCAGATGGTCCCTTAAAGTGTTACTAGACCCACAACAGTAAAATCAGTCTGTATATGCAGTAACGCATGCTTGTTATACTCACTGTGGATCCTAAGGGGTTAATCCTCTGCATTGTGTAGAAATGCTGTTTGATTCTGACTTCTCTGATCCTCCCCTTCTTTCAGTGTCCCCCTCTTATCTCATGATAAGACATATTGTTTGGTGTGTATTGCTAGAGAGTTTTTTTTTTCTTGGGAGCGTGCATGTGATCAGCACAGGACCAATCAGCACTTCCCAGACAGAGGTCAGAGGTCCTGCATCCTCCTAGAGCAGAAAGAAAACTCCTCTTACAAGCTTTAACTAGTGCTCTGCTGAACACTGATAGAAGTCACAAGACTGCTCTAACTGCTGATGAGAAAAGGTATTTAGCAGTTTATATTTACTAAAATTATAGCATTTCCAAGTTGTGTGCACTGTTGGAGACCAGATATAGTGAATGCAGGGTCCTGGGTTTAGTAACACTTTAACCCCTTTGCGCCAGTGCCTCCCCGCCCTTTAACCACCTCCCATCCAGCCGCTGTATATAAACGGCCGGACAGCGGCAGTGCAGGGTCGGGTGTCCATTTATAAATGGTCTCCCCGCACCCTGCTTGTGCGCGCTCCCTGGGAGCGCGCAGCACCGTGATCCCGTGCCTGCTGTGTCCTCCGGACACAATGGAACACCGATCGTCAGACGGGACCTCTGTACAAGGTCCCAATCATGTGATCACTGATTGGTCAATCAGTGATCACATGCAGAGTAGTAAGCAAGATGTCACTTGTGACATCATTGCTTACTACGTGTGAAATCTGTGAATGATCACAGAGGTCACATGGTACAAGGCTATTCACAACAGCCTTGTACCATGTGACAAGCTGTGACCAATCACAGCTCACTCAGTAGTTCTCAATGACTGCAAGAATGCAGCCAGGGAGAAGGAGAAATGATTGCTTTTACAGCCTTTATTTGCAAAATTTTATAAGAGAAACACTTTTTTTTCAAAATTTTTGGACATTTTAATTTACATAGCAAAAAAAATAAAAATCCTAGTGGTGAATAAATACCACCAAAATAAAGCTTTATCTGTCTCAAAAAAATCATATGGGTACAGTGTTGCATGACTGCGCAATTGTCATTCAAAGTGTGATAGCACTGAAAGCTGAAAATTAGCCTGGACAGGAAGGGGATAAAAGTGTCCAGACTGGAAGTGGTTAAGAGTTTCAGAAGCCAGGAGACGGAGCGGGGTTTTAGGGTCATGTAACCGGCGTGATTTGCTGTCACAGCGGTCACATGATCGGAAAAGGTCCCTATTGCAAGAGGAGATCGGGACCTTTCCGTGAGTCAAGGACATAAGTGCTGGGAGGGCGCAGGGCGCGCGCTTTCAGCACATATGTACTTTCAGATGGTACACAAATATGCGGCCACTCAGTGTCAAGGCCCAGACGCCGAGAGGCCGCATGTTAGCGTGCACTCAGCATCTAGGGGTTAAAGTGTAGACAGCAGAATAAAGCACAACTGGACTGGCTATTCATAAGTTTGTGATCTGTCAATTCATAACATCTCAAAGCCGTGAAAGTACAGAGGAAAACACAAAATACATATACAGTACATATATCATATAGTCAAATCTGATCTATCAAACTTTGCAGGTGTAGCCTTCTTTTGGTGATGGTGGTGGGAGGAAACATTGATATGATAAATGGCTCTCTCCAAGCAGGATATTTTGCTAAACCTGTAGCTAAATAGGAGAACCAAACCCTTCATTAAGTTGGGTTTATAATAAAGTTGGCAGTGCCTCCACCTAGGACAGGGCCTTAGTGAACCGCGTGGATTCCGTTCCTGGGAAAATTAACCATTAATCTAATCAAAGTCATTGGCAGCAAAGGAACTACTGCAACCTTCATATATTGTAACTAGAGATGAGCGAATTATTCAAAAATTCGATTCGGCTGATTCGGCGAATTCGCGGAATAAATTCGATTCGAGTCGAATATATTCACTGCGAATTTAACTTATAAAAAGGGTGTTTCTAGGCTTCAAAGAGCCTTTATATTAGTGCAGAACACTGTACCTTTAATTTAAATGCCCTTGGAGTCTGCTGGGGAAGAGAAATAATACTGTCAGTCAGTATGACATGCAGATGAGTGCCGTCGATCTTAGAATCACCGCACACTTCACTCATTTGGGCAGTCACGGGGCCAAAACCAGAGTGTGGAGCCACAGTGTGGCGGTGGAGGCAGCAGCAATGGGAGGCCATACAGCACCCTATGACAAAATGGAACCCACCAGCAGTGTGAGGAGACCTGAAAGTGGCACATGGCAGAGTGTGGCGATGGAGACAGCAGCAATGGGAGGCCGTACAGGGACCCATGACACACTCTGGACCTGGCAGCAGCATGAGGAGGCGGTACAGGGGCCCATGACAGATTACGGGCCTGGCAGCAGCATGAAGAGTCGGTACGGGGGCCCATGGCAGATTACGGGCCTGGCAGCAGCAATGGGAGGCCCATAATCTGCCAGCACCCTATGACAAAATGGAACCCACCAGCAGTGTGAGGAGACCTGAAAGTGGCACATGGCAGAGTGTGGCGATGGAGACAGCAGCAATGGGAGGCCGTACAGGGACCCATGACACACTCTGGACCTGGCAGCAGCATGAGGAGGCGGTACAGGGGCCCATGACAGATTACGGGCCTGGCAGCAGCATGAAGAGTCGGTACGGGGGCCCATGGCAGATTACGGGCCTGGCAGCAGCAATGGGAGGCCCATAATCTGCCAGCACCCTATGACAAAATGGAACCCACCAGCAGTGTGAGGAGACCTGAAAGTGGCACATGGCAGAGTGTGGCGATGGAGACAGCAGCAATGGGAGGCCGTACAGGGACCCATGACACACTCTGGACCTGGCAGCAGCATGAGGAGGCGGTACAGGGGCCCATGACAGATTACGGGCCTGGCAGCAGCATGAGGAGTCGGTACGGGGGCCCATGGCAGATTACGGGCCTGGCAGCAGCAATGGGAGGCCCGTAATCTGCCAGCACCCTATGACAAAATGGAACCCACCAGCAGTGTGAGGAGACCTGAAAGTGGCACATGGCAGAGTGTGGCGATGGAGACAGCAGCAATGGGAGGCCGTACAGGGACCCATGAGACACTCTGGACCTGGCAGCAGCAAGAGGAGGCGGTACAGGGGCCCATGGCAGAGTGGCGAAGCGTAAGCAGCTTAAATTGAAGGCCATACAGAGGCCTATGTTAAAAATAATAACATGTTTGGGGCATGATTCATGGCGGATTTAGTCAGTTGTGTCAGGAACTGGTGGTTTGAAATCCAGACTAATCCACGCCTGATTCATTTTCACAAACGTGAGTCTCTCCACACTTTGGGTGGACAGTCGTGTCCTCCGCGGAGTTACAATACCTCCTGCCGCACTAAACACGCGCTCCGATGCCACGCTACTGGCCGGGCATGACAGCCTTTCAAGGGCAAATTCAGCTAGTTGGGGCCAAAGGTCAAGTTTCGTTGCCCAGTAGTCAAGGGGATTGTCTACCTCGGTTGGCAGGGTGCTGTCCAAGTAGGCCCAAGCCTGTTGTTTTAGGTCCTGCTCCAGGTCCACCTGATGCTGCTGCTGCTGCGGCTGGTTAGTAGTTTCCTCACTGCGCTGGTGAAGAAAGCTACTCATCATCGACTGCAGACTGAGGCAGCCGCTGCTGGTGGAGCTGCCACTGCTCCTACCACCCCACCCCTCCCCTGCTGCCATGGCAGCGGAACGCGAGCGCACAGGGCCCACAGTGTCTGAGGATGGACGTTGGCGCAGAAAGGCAGAGACCAACTGACTACATAGGTGGTTTTTATAGTACGTTATTTTGGCCTCCCTCTCAGCAGGTGTGAAAAAGGCCACCATTTTTGAACGGTAGCGAGGGTCCAACAAGGTGGACAGCCAAAAGTCATCCCTCTGTCTGATGGTTATTATTCGGCTGTCTCTACGCAAGCAACCGAGCATGCTATGGGCCATTTGTGCCAAGGAATGCGAGGGACTCCCTGCCTCCATCTCCACAGCATACTGCCACGGTGCGTCTGGGTCCTCTGTCTCCTCCTCCTCCTCTACCAGATGCTCCTGCTCCTCCACTCCTGTCCACTGAGTGGAAAAACCACCCATTTCACTCAATAATTCCTGAGCACCAATGTCCTCCTCTACCTCCTCCTCTTCTTCCTGTCCTGCCCCCACAGGGGTCATGTGGCGTTGAGATCTGTGCGCCACGTCTACCGCACCCTGACCAGCCATTGTTAACAGCATTTGTTCCAGGACGTGCAACAGAGGAATGACGTCGTTCATCCCATAGTCCTGCCGACTCACGAATAGCGTGGCCTCCTCAAAGGGCCTGAGCAAGCGGCAGGTGTCACGCATGAGCTGCCAATGGCTGACATCTAAGTTACACAGGGGAGTACCTTTATCCGCTTGTAACATCAGGAAATCGGTGATGGCCTTTCGCTGTTCGTAAAGGCGGTCTAACATATGTAGGGTTGAATTCCACCTTGTTGCAACGTCGCAGATCAGGCGATGCTGTGGAATTTCGTTCTGCCTCTGCAGCTCAAGGAGGGTGTGCTTTGCGGTGTAGGAATGGCTGAAATGCATGCAAAGTTTACGTGACATTTTAAGGATGTCTTGCAGTGGGATGGTGGATTTTAGGAACCGCTTGACAACCAGATTGAACACGTGAGCCATGCATGGCGCATGGCACAACCTTCCTTGACGCAGAGCAGACACCATGTTTTTTCCGTTGTCGGTCAACATGGTTCCGATTTTCAGTTTGCGCGGAGACAGCCATCTGTCGATTTCTCTGTTCATTACACTCAGAAGTTCCTCCCCTGTGTGACTACGTTCGCCAAGGCATACCAGGTGCAGCACAGCGTGACACCGTTGCGCCCTGCACATGTGATATGCCGGTCGGGTAATGGGACTTGGCACGGGGGTGGCGGCTGAGGACACGGCGGAAGAAGAGGTGGTAGAGGCGGACATCTTTGCTGGACCAAGGACGTGCAAACGTGGAGGCAAAAGCGGCGTGACCTGTCCAAGTTGCTGGTGCGGCTGTGCCGGCACCACGTTCACCCAGTGGGCCGTAAATGACATGTACTGTCCCTGACCGTAGTTACAGCTCCACACGTCGGCGCTGCCGTGCACTTTGGCAGAGACCGACATGCTCAAAGACTGGCCCACCATCTCTTCTACATGTGAATGCAGGGCTGGCACTGCCTTTTTGGCGAAGAAATGCCGGCTTGGCACTCTCCACCGCGGCTCGGCACAAGCCATCATTTCTCGGAAAGGTGCTGAGTCCACCACTTGGAAAGGGAGGGACTGCAGCACCAGCAACTTGGACAGGAGGACGTTCAGCTTCTGCACCGTCGGGTGCGTGCTCGCAAACTGTTGTCTCTTGGAAACGGATTCCAAGAAAGACTGCTGACGGAATCCGTGAAGAGGAGTAGCAGGAGAAGGAGCATCTGAACGAGCGGAAGATGCCAACGAGCGACAACTCCCCTCAGCAGAGGTGTTGGAGCCTTGACTGGCTGATAGAGGGCGATTGACGTCGGGTGACGGAGCAAGTAACGGAGCGGGTGATGGAGCGGGGGCTGGGGCAGGCAGAACCGCCGTATCTTTATCACGGTTTTCCCAGGCCACCGAATGGCGACGCTGCATATGCTGACGCAATGCTGTAGTCCCAACATGGGCCCCCTGGCCACGCTTGACTTTCTGGCCACATAGTCGACATACGGCTACGTTTACTTCCTCGGGCGGCTTGACGAAAAATTGCCACACCGCCGAGTAGGAAACTTTGCCCCCGCTACTCCTCACTGGCTGACTGCTACTTCCTCCGTGCACACCGGCACCACTACTGGCCGTGGTGGTAGGCTGCAGTGGAGCTGGTGCTCTACTCCGTGGCCGTTTGCCTCCACTGACACTGCTGCGACCCTGCTGCCTCCTGGGCAACCCACCGACTGTTTTGCTCGCTGGCAAGCTGGCACCCTCTTCTCCTGATGATGCGGAAGCAATAGCCTGATGACGACGAGGCTGCCAAGTGCGATCAGCCTCATCATCATCAATTAGGGTCTCCGCCTCACTACTAGCCCCCTCGGCTGCGTGTGGGTCAGGAGACAGACCTGTCTCTAGACCGGCTACCGAGCCACTCTCCTCGCCAGTACTTCTTCGCCTGGCTGCTGAAGAGGCAGATGTCTCCCCCCGTTTCTGACCGCCCTCTGTTAGCTCTTCCTCACTGTACAGTGGGGCTGAGCCCACAGCATGCGATACTTCGCTTGGTGAGGGAACACCAAAGGACAGGGGCAGGTAGAGGACACGTGATTTCAGTGGGCTTGCTCCCGGGCCATGCCAACTAACGGTTGTGTCTGACGTACCCACCGACCGTTGGCTGTAGGTGTCAGAGGTGACCTGGGAAGAGGAAGACGACCGAGCCAACCAATCAATCGATGACGGCAGGGTTGTCGGTGGAGACACGACCTCTGGATGACACCGGGAGCACTGGCCTCTGGCTGCGACTAGTGCTGCCTCGACCCCTTCCTCTGCTGCCACGTCTGCTCGCTCCTGAAACATTGCCTCCTCTGCCACTCCTCTGCGTGTTGTCTGACATACTCTTTAATTCAACGATTCTGTGTCCCTGAGTAACGATTCTGTGTCCCTGAGTAACAATTCTGTGTCCCTGAGTAACGATTCTGTGTCCCTGAGTAACGATTCTGTGTCCCTGAGTAACAATTCTGTGTCCCTCAGTAACGATTCTGTGTCCCTGAGTAACAATTCTGTGTCCCTGAGTAACGATTCTGTGTCCCTGAGTAACGATTCTGTGTCCCTGAGTAACGATTCTGTGTCCCTCAGTAACAATTCTGTGTTCCTGAGTAACAATTCTGTGTCCCTGAGTAACGATTCTGTGTCCCTGAGTAACAATTCTGTGTCCCTGAGTAACAATTCTGTGTCCCTGAGTAACGGCTCTGTGTCCCTCAGTAACGATTCTGTGTCCCTGAGTAACAATTCTGTGTCCCTGAGTAACAATTCTGTGTCTGTCCCTGAGTAACAATTCTGTGTCCCTGAGTAACAATTCTGTGTCCCTCAGTAACGATTCTGTGTCCCTCAGTAACGATTCTGTGTCCCTGAGTAACAATTCTGTGTCCCTGAGTAACGATTCTGTGTCCCTCAGTAACGATTCTGTGTCCCTGAGTAACGATTCTGTGTCCCTGAGTAACAATTCTGTGTCCCTGAGTAACAATTCTGTGTCTGTCCCTGAGTAACAATTCTGTGTCCCTGAGTAACGATTCTGTGTCCCTGAGTAACGATTCTGTGTCCCTGAGTAACGATTCTGTGTCCCTCAGTAACGATTCTGTGTCCCTGAGTAACGATTCTGTGTCCCTGAGTAACGATTCTGTGTCCCTGAGTAACGATTCTGTGTCCCTCAGTAACAATTCTGTGTCCCTGAGTAACAGTTCTGTGTCCCTGAGTAACAATTCTGTGTCCCTGAGTAACGATTCTGTGTCCCTGAGTAACAATTCTGTGTCCCTGAGTAACGATTCTGTGTCCCTGAGTAACAATTCTGTGTCCCTCAGTAACGATTCTGTGTCCCTCAGTAACAATTCTGTGTCCCTCAGTAACAATTCTGTGTCCCTGAGTAACAATTCTGTGTCTGTCCCTGAGTAACAATTCTGTGTCCCTGAGTAACAATTCTTTGTTCCTGAGTAACAATTCTGCATCCCTGAGTAACAATTTTGTGTCCCTGAGTAACAATTCTGTGTCTTTGAGTAACGATTCTGTGTCCCTCAGTAACAATTCTGTGTCCCTGAGTAACAATTCTATGTCCCTGAGTAACAATTCTGTGTCTGTCCCTGAGTAACAATTCTGTGTCTGTCCCTGAGTAACAATTCTGTGTCCCTGAGTAACGATTCTGTGTCCCTGAGTAACAATTCTGTGTCCCTGAGTAACGATTCTGTGTCCCTAAGTAACGATTCTGTGTCCCTAAGTATCGATTCTGTGGCCCTAAAGTCTCTGTGGCCCTAACTCTGTCCCTAATACACAGAGGTCTGTCTCTCTTGAATGACCGGAGGCTAATGGAGAATTCTAAGATGGCCGCGATTTATAGCTCCACCATTACACAGTGCTGGCTGGCTGGCTGCTGATTGGCTAATGCGATCACATGTCATGAATGAATGCATTATGGGTCAGCGCGCCTTGTCTGCGCGCCTTCCCAGAGATCCCCGCTCCGTCGCCACACATGTCGCCGCCATTTTTGGGAAAATTCGATTCGTGCATCCGAAGTTTGCTAATTTTCGGATTCGGCGCGAATCGAATATTTCCTAATCTTCGAAACGAATTCCACTTCGTCATGTTCGATTCGCTCATCTCTAATTGTAACATTACCTATAAGTATATAGATGCACACCATTATGGAAATAATACAACCTTCTTATAAAAAAGATTAATAATAGTACATAAATTCAATGTACACAGGTATTATCAGAAATGGGCTCAATGAGATTCCTGGTGGAATTGTGCACATATACCAAGGTATATATATATATAGTAATAAAGACACTTCCAAATGAATGTTGAAAAATGCAGTTGCAGGGGCCTCTGAGGATGTTTGCAATGCAGCATTCATCTTTGTTTCAGAGACCTGAAGACAAGATCAGTGGTGATGGGGAAATCCTCCAACCGTTGTCCAACAAGCCTGGAACACAGCTTCTTAAAGTCGGGAACTATGAGGTGGCACTGAAACTCATAGTCAGCCTACTTTGCACCTTAGTCCTTCTCTAGTAGTTTCTAATCTGATATGCAAACAAACCTCTAACTAAGAGGCTGTTGAATGCATAAACTGACTCTACCCTATGCTGGATATCGAAGCCTAAGCTAAAACTAGCTACAGAATCCCAGAAGGAGTAGAGTTAACTAAATAACAGGAGCTGAATATAATTCTATTGTAATAAACAGGTTTACCTACTAATACACTAGAAGGTGGCCACTACACACATACTGTCACGTGCCTGATCGGAGGCTGCAATAGAGAGAAGGCTCCCCTTGCGGCTAAGTGCAGTGCTCCCCTGGAGATGGAAACAGGAGGTGCACTGCCCAAAGAAGCACGGGTTGCCAGTGGTGTTGCTGCTTGGAAATGCCTGATGAGATGGAACCCGTGGGTGCTCCAGTTGCCGAATGAGTTTCTCCAAAGAACACGTGGATCCTGGAGGATGGGTAGATTAGTCAGTAGCCAGAGCCAGGATCAATATGAAACAGCAGACAGCAGACAAGAGCAATATCAGGATCAAGCCAGGATCATACACAGAGTAGCTGTAGACAGGAACAAGGTCAGGAGCAAGTCGGGGTCATACACAGAGCAGCAGACAGGAACAAGGTCAGGATCAAGCCAGGTCGGTAATGGGTAATCAGCAGGAATCTCAGGAACACAGGAACGGGAGGGGCTGACGATAATCCAGCAATCACTGAGCAGAGCTGCAGTCCTTATAAAGGCCACTGAGTGTCAGCAATTAGTGCACCCTACATGTGCTGGTGCGTTTTCGTGCACAGGAATGCATGATTACGTGTCGCCCACCTATGCGCATGCGCACTTCTTTGCGCGAATTGATGTGGCCATATTGCGTATTGGCGCATTTGCCCGGGTTTCCTCGTCTTTTCCTCTGACACATACAATAGCACAGACCTAGCTATCTGCCACTTTGCATGTGAGATAATAACAATAGGACAGAGATACTCAAGTCTGTTTCAAGGGATCAGAAACACACTCAAGGAGCTATGGGCAGCTGCCAATAAACAATTAAAACATATGATTACTCTCATAATAGTCTCTTCTTCTGGTGTCTGGAGGGAAATACAGCAGCAGTATAACCTCCTCTATGTATAAAGCCAGTTTTCTGTTTCATTCTTCACTGCACCCAGATGGCAGGGACAGGAAGTGATGTACATATGTAAATAATCTCAGTGAACATTAAGCAGCAGTGCCATTTACAGACCGTAAAGGACAGCAGATGCCTACACAGGCTTTTTTAGAAGATATTCCAAACTATTAAAACACCATACTATATCTGGTCAGAACATAAAAATGTCTATCTATAGTTTTGTAGCTTGTATTGCTGCCACTTAGCTTCTGTGTCCCATAACTTACCTGTGACAGGTATTTATGAATTTATGTTATTGTTCAAGTAAATGCTTACACCACATGCGTTGGACTGTGTTGGTCAAAACAGTCCCATCACATGTACCAGAGAAAAAGCCTTATGGACCGGACGAAAAGCCTTGTTTTTTTTATTGTGACAGTTCCAATGCACTGCCTTTTTCTGCACTGTAAAAAAAATGAGGCAGGCAGTAATGTAATGAACTACAGCGTGCTAGAGTAAAAGGAAGAAGTAAATCAAATCAAAGCACAAAGCACATTACTAGCACAGGGCAATGCAAATGTGTGTGTATATGTCGTGGAGAGAACAAGCCCTTAGCCATGTCTCCAACACATGTTAACAATGTATGGTACTGAATTTGTGCATCTCTCTACAATTTGAGCACATTTGTTTTTTTACTCTTTTAAGCTATTTTTGTAGGTGAACACATAAAAGTTGCAATCTCTTAGTAGCATGATGGTAACTCTCTGAGCCCTTATTTGGTATAATACTATTTATTTATTTCAGGTACTTATATAGCACCGTCAATTTGCACAGCGCTTTACATATATATTGTACATTTACATCAGTCCCTAACCCTCAAGGAGCGTACAATCTAAGGTTCCTCACTTACATTCATACATACACATACTAGGGCCAATTTAGACAGGATCCAATTAACATACCAGCATGTATTTGGAGTGTGGGAGGAAACCGAATTACCCGGAGGAATCCCACACATGCACAGGGAGAACATGCAAACTCCAGGCAGGTGGTGCCGTGGTTGGGATTGGAACCTATCAACTATCCAGGTTTTTTTGCTGTCTGGGTCTCATCACAGAGATTTCTCTTCACTTTTTGTGTGGATGACACCACACAGTGGAAGTAAGAGGACATCTTTTCAATGTGAGTGAAATTACCTTTTTAGTGAGAGGAATTCCCCATTTACACAGTTGTTACATAAACAGGTGTCCTGTCAAACTGGAAGATGTAAGCAGGCCATAGACAGTGCGATTTTCTTTCCTGAAATCACAGGATGCAGGAAAGAAAATTGCTGGATTCAGTGAGTGTTAATGGGGCAATCCCTCCCAAGAAGCCACTGTGTTCTCTCCATTGGGAGAACACAGTGATCACTGCTAGCAACTACAATAGATGCTAGCAGTAATCACATTTAAAACCTGTCAGGCTGGTCGTACCCAAGTTGATCAATTGATTAACTTGGGTACATTCAGCCTGCCCATACAAGGTTCGAATCTCGGCCGGTTCCTGCTGAATTGGCCGAGATTCGAACTGTCAATGGCCGGCTTTACCCTCTCCAATTGTTTTGGTGAAATCTGTGCAATCTTGGATTTCCTATAACTTTCTGTTTCAGTGACAATGATCACAGAGGACAAACAGAAAAAGTGAACCTCCCCAGCAGGGAAACAGACAGCAATAGAAACCTTACAAGGGTCTAACATTTCCCTACTCTATTCAAATGTTTAAAAAATGGCTATATATTTTAAAGGATAGTTTTATTTGAAGAGGATTATTAAAAAAAAATTCAAGACAGACATTAGCTTCAGCCATGAGCAAGCCTGGGCCAGGACAGTGCTAGAGCATACAGTTATGCCAAAGTTGTCTTTTTTTATTTTGGTGAAGCAAAAAGAGGTCTTTTTTCTACATTTCTATTTTGTATTTTTCATTTTGGTAATTTTTCAATAAATTAGTCAATACCACATGAATCTCATTTAATTAACATATAGTCCAGTCCAGGGGTGGACTGACAACTCATGGGGCCCCCCGAGCAATAGGGGATCATGGGACCCCTGTGTCCTTGCCCAAACTCAAAAAAGCCTATGAAAAAGGTACCAGGGGCATCTCATGGGGCCCCCTACTGACCCTGGGCCCTCGAGCAGTGCCCGAATTTCCAAATGGTCAGTCCACTCCTGGTCCAGTCTTGCTCACAGCTGGGGCTTTTTTGCTTTGGACTGGTTTGGGTTAGTAAGATCACATTAGTGCAGAGTTGGTAGGTTGTTTGTTTCTGGACTGATATTCTTAGAGTGGAGCTTTTTTTTACAATGATAGATGTTGTACTACACATTTTGATAATCATTTTGACTGCTGTGATCAGGTTTGAGTGGGCCTTTGTAGGTGGTAGTTGGGCTGAATCTTATGTTGGTTTTATACATCTCTTAGGTATTCATAAAGAAATGTTTTCACTATGGAGTTCCCTACCCCTGGTTGAGCCTTTATGAAGCAAAGTAGAAAAAAAGTCTCCTTTCTTGGTTCTATTTTATTATAAACTCATAAATATTCTAGCAAAAGACTGAAACCTTCTTGGTGGGTGGGGTGAGAATTTTGGTGGGAAGATCTTACAGCTGGAGTCCTTCAAAGATAAAATAAGGCAGGGAGTAATTCAGCTAGCTGATCTCCACTCACAAAAGAAAAATTAGTATTGGGTGAACTTACAATTTAACAGAAATAAAATAAATTAATGTAAAGATTGTGTCATTACCAGTTTCATATTCTTCCATGTGTATGATTAATAAAAGCATGTGGTTTATGAGTCATTGTATACATTCAGCTGGGAATCTGCAATTAAATGAAATCCTCACAAATACAGATGTGGCAAAGAAGAAATAAAAATAAAACTAACACTGAATGCAGAAGAGTTTGCTTTGAGCATTATCTATGTAACAGAACTGAGAAAAAGGTATTTACATGCATTATTTTCATCCTTTTTGCTTTCTATAAACATTTTTTTTTATTTACTTACAATGTGCCTCTGGACTTGCTAAAAAACACTTTAGGAAGAGTCAATTCTTTAGCACAACCTCCTCCCTCTTTGCAAGTCAAATCCCTCTCCTTTTCAGGAAATGTATAATTACTGTCTGTTCTGGCCCAGCTCCTTTGCCCCTCCCCTCATCTTTCTACATAGCTTTTTATATAGATCCTGGGGAAGCACAAAGGGAAATACTATTGAGTGCCATTTGGGTGACAGCTCTGAGTCTGTTAGAGCTGCGGATATCACATCCAAGATGGCAACACCTAGCAGCAGTTTGAGGGTTTTTGGATGTCCACATAAGGTAGACTATACAGGTAAGTAACATTTCTAAAATATGTTAGAAGAACATATCTTATGAGCAAATTGTTGTTAAAATAAATGATCTGGCGACAGGGTCTCTTTAACATTTGTGCACATGGGCAGTTTGTCCTCAGGCCTTCCTCTGAACTTTTGCTCTAACTCTGGAGGAGAGCAGGAGGGAAAAATACAGACATCTTAAAGACAATTTGCCTCTATTTGTGCATGTACATTCTATGAAAAAAAACACACCTCAGAAACCAGAAGAGTGTACACTATATTGCCAAAAGTATTAGGATGACAGCCTTTACATGCACATGAACTTTAATGGCTTCCCAGTCTTAGTCCGTAGGGTTCAATATTGAGTTGGCCCACCTTTTGCAGCTATAACTGTTTCAACTTGTCTCCGCTCTAATTCATCCCAAAGGTGTGAGGTCAGGACTCTGTGCAGGCCAGTCAAGTTCCTGCACCCCAAACTCACTCATCCATGTCTTTATGAACCTTGCTTTGTGCACTGGTGCACAGTCATGTTGGAACAGGTTGTTCTTTTCAGCCTTGCAAATTATTTTAATGCAAATTAAAGAACAAAAAAAATGATTACAATGCAAATATTGTTCCTTTATTAAAAAACTATGTTATGCATATGCACAGGTCATGCATTTTCTGCTGTTTTGTATGTTTTTCAGAGGCAGAGGCAAGATATTTAATAGCTGTGAAGCCAAATGAAAATCATAAGACATGCAAAGGTAATGTTTTCAAGACACACACATTGTATCAAACAATATAGCTAGAGTAAAAAAAATCAATTAGGCTATGGGGGGACCACAAGTGATACTGCTAAAGGGCTTGATTTAATAATGCCAATACATGAAGCAGACAATATCTACCTGTTACATCACACATGCATGCTGGTATCCCTAGTGCAAGTGGGATCTGAACCAAGGAAACTCTTCTATGCTGACACCATTCCTCATGCATTTACACATTGCTATTGTGCTTCGAAAGGGGTCTCTAAAAAATTAGTATTCTTCCCAAGGAAATATAGCCTGATACAAATAAGCATTGTCATTTTAGACACACCTAGTGCCCACGAGGAGCGGTTGGTATGGAGGTGGTTTAAGTGCACTCTGCTTGTAATTCAATGAAGTGCAAGTAGAATACAATCCTCTTGGTGGAACTAGTAAATAAAACCTTGTCCATTCCCCAGTGCACGTAAAGTACAAGGAAAACTGTATTATTTACCTTAGTTGGTGCATAGCCAGTAATGCCACATGAATCCCATATGAGTCACCCCCAACAAATATAGAAATGCCTGAAGTTCCATTCAGTTTGGTAAATGTTGTATTTGTTTGGAGTTCCATTCTTAAGGGGTTTGTAATATGTTAGTGACTGCCAAGGTAAGAAACTATGGACCAGAATCACCAAGCAAGAACATTTACCTTATGAATAAGTCAGCAATGACTGCTACCCTATTGCTGTCTGCCAGGGTTCACTTTAATCTGAAAAGAAAATATAGTATTCTTATTAATACTGTATAAGTGTAATTTCCTGGAGAAACCCCACTAGAATTGAAAAACTAATGTTATACTATTAACAGATGAAAATACACTTTTAACTATACCTGTACTATAACTATACCTTTAACTGTCTTTATTTCACTTATTCAATTTTCCACACTTAATTTAGGATGAGGACTAACTTGCACCTTTTTGTTCACCCAGAAAAGAATTCATCTCAGAAACCTCTTCAAGTTGTCATTGGCTCTCTGACACCTACATCTGTGTATCTTTCATGGGGAATTCTTATAAATCCACAAATTGACTGGTCTGCTCTCAGCAAATGTCCGAATGACAGGTAAATAGGCCATGCCTATAGGTGCTGGACAGTGTACAGCACTTGTTTGGTAAACTGCTGTATAAATAACCTCATACATGGAAAAGTGCTAGCAGCTGGAATATGTCTGTCTGGAATGTGGACATTCACAGCTTAACATATAGCTGGGAAATTTCTAATGCTGACCTTTTAGGATTTTCAGATAAAATATGAGGGGGCCTGAATGCATAAACAGAGTAAATTAAGAGGCTGAATTTCTTAACGTTTGAACTGTGAACCTCTCTCCTACTGATGTGGACAACCAATTGCTCTGACAAAGCATGGCATTGGGATCTGTTGTTATTACTGTTAGTTTCTTAATATGTTGAATAGGCCTTATCCTGGCCACACAAAAATCTGCAACAAAATCTGACTGTATGTGCCAATTCTAGAGATGTGTGTCCCACTTTATTTCTCCTTCATGTTACTAAAATAATGAGGAAAATTCCAGATTTCCAAATCCTGCATTGTTTGTACTGACCACAGGAAGGCTCCGCTAGTGGCCCCCTTACTCAGCTACTGTATGTCCTGGATGTTATAGTATTTCAAAGGGTTTCAAACCATGTTCAATATTTGTATGCTCTAGCATACATAGAACATGCAAATACTACTATAAAACTTTTTGAAGCATTATGGATGTTTCTCTTCTGGAGATTAAAAAAAATTCACTATGGGCAACTGACATTGTTAAAGATAGTAGCCACATCAGAATTTTGATGAGGTAATGTGAATTCCCTTTTTTTTTTACTTTGATAAGGTGAATTTGAACAATTCACATCACTCTCATCCCCGAAGGAGCTTATAAGCAAATGTCACTACCACAGTCATACAGACACACTCTACCTGACTTTGTAGAAGACAGCTGGATCTGAGTGTGCAATCAGAGTTTTTCTCTCACATTTACATATATAGACTTTAGGAATTTTTGAAACTCTCCCCTGCCATCTGAATTCCCCTATCACTGCTAGTATCCTGAACAATTCCTACATACATACATCACTATATCTATGTGTTAGTATGTCTTCTCATTCAAGATTTTCCTGTTCTGTAAATGTGTTATAGACTAGTATTACCAGATGTTTTTGTTTTTTTTCTCCATCGTCATTATGGACTTGATTCTAATACAAGCATTTCTGTAATATAGATCCTGAAAATATAGCAGGTGATTGTATCTGCTGTACTACAATGACTAAAATAATTTATACAATTGTATGCCAGTTTTTATATGTATTCCTTTTAGAATCTCACATCTCACAAATCTCACATTTCTCCAAGTTGTGTCTGTGAAGGTTCTCATTTATCCAGGTCATGGTATAGCTAGTCGAAGGTATATATAATCATGCCTTTCCTGAGTTTGTCAACTGTTAGTAGTTTTCCTGGTCACACAATTTACAAAGGTTCAGGTTCTGGCATCTGCCTTCAATGGGAGGACATGCCTTCTTTATTTAAATGAAATAAACATGCGCCAAAAAAAAAAATATATATAATCTAAATATAAATGCTGCTGCTCATTAGAGGAAGAACCAATCAAATATATATGTATATATGTGGAGTGTGTACATATACCTTTTTTCTTACCCACAGTCCTGGGTGTCAAACTGGTGGCCCTCCAGCTGTTGCCAAACTACAAGTCCCATGAGGCATTACAAGATTGACAGTTACAAGCATGACTCCCAAACACCCCTGAGTTAGAGCAATTTCCAAAGAGGAAATTTAATCCACAATATAATCAAGAATACATTTTAAAGTAATGTGTTTATCTACTCAACACAAACAGGCTTTTGCTTACTATGTACCAGTAAGAAAACATTTTTCTAACCCTACATTAATGTAATCACCTAATAAGTCATTCAATAAAAAAAATGCAGGATTGGGATAAGGCTAATTTCTCCAGTAATGTGAAGTGTTCTTACTACACAAAGTATCCCTGAAGGGACAGTATACCCACTATGAGTCCATTTAAAAGTAAATCACATTCGATGGAAGTGCTCTCAGGCAGTTGTAGGAATATGTCTACACACCCAAACAACAGTAATGTCTAGTTGCACCAAACCATTGTTGTTTCATGGAGCTTGAACAGCTGGAAGCAGAAGCAGGATAAAAAGGACATCCACTTTCCACCTAACAGAGGGCTTGTATGAGATCCATGGTGACTACTAGAGATGAGCGAATCGAACAAGGCGAACCGGAATTCGATACGAATTTCAGGAAAAATTCGATTCGCGTCGAATCCGAATATTTGCCTACTTCGGGTGCGCGAATCGGATTTTTCCCGATCAGCCGGCAAATTGTCCCTGCAGAGAGCTCCGCTATTTCTGACATTTCTCTGACAGTTCCTTCACATGTACAGCGGTTGAAACATTGTATCTATTAGTTTCCATTTAGGATACAGATGTTTCAACCGCTGTACATGTGAAGAAGCTGTCAGAGAATTGTCAGAAATAGAGGAACTCTGCACATACACTTTTTGCCGGTTTGGAATTCTTATTTTCATCCTACTTCTTCTTCTTCTTCTTCATCCTCATCCTCAGAAGAAGAAGAAGAGGATGAGGATGAGGATGAAGAAGAAGAAGAAGAAGTATGATGAAAATAAGAATAATTCCAAGCCGGCAAAAAGTGTATCTGCAGAGCTCCTCTAAGTGTATCTGCAGAGCTCCTCTAAGTGTATCTGCAGAATAGAGGAGCTCTGCAGCTACACTTTTTGCCGGCTTGGAATTATTCTTATTTTCATCCTACTTCTTCTTCTTCCTCTTCATCCTCATCCTCATCCTCTTCTTCTTCTTCTGAGGATGAGGATGAAGAAGAAGAAGAAGTAGGATGAAAATAAGAATAATTCCAAGCCGGCAAAAAGTGTATCTGCAGAGCTCCTCTATTCTGCAGATACACTTAGAGGAGCTCTGCAGATACACTTAGAGGAGCTCTGCAGATACACTTTTTGCCGGCTTGGAATTAATCTTATTTTCATCCTACTTCTTCTTCTTCTTCTTCATCCTCATCCTCATCCTCAGAAGAAGAAGAAGAGGATGAGGATGAAGAAGAAGAAGAAGAAGTATGATGAAAATAAGAATAATTCCAAGCCGGCAAAAAGTGTATCTGCAGAGCTCCTCTAAGTGTATCTGCAGAATAGAGGAGCTCTGCAGATACACTTTTTGCCGGCTTGGAATTATTCTTATTTTCATCCTACTTCTTCTTCCTCTTCATCCTCATCCTCATCCTCTTCTTCTTCTTCTGAGGATGAGGATGAAGAAGAAGAAGAAGAAGAAGTAGGATGAAAATAAGAATAATTCCAAGCCGGCAAAAAGTGTATCTGCAGAGCTCCTCTATTCTGCAGATACACTTAGAGGAGCTCTGCAGATACACTTAGAGGAGCTCTGCAGATACACTTTTTGCCGGCTTGGAATTAATCTTATTTTCATCCTACTTATTCTTCTTCTTCTTCTTCATCCTCATCCTCAGAAGAAGAAGAAGAGGATGAGGATGAGGATGAAGAAGAAGAAGAAGAAGTAGGATGAAAATAAGAATAATTCCAAGCCGGCAAAAAGTGTATCTGCAGAGCTCCTCTATTCTGCAGATACACAGTTCTGGGACACTCACCCCATACAGCGGTTGAAACCGCTGTATGGAGTGAATGTCCCAGAACTGTCAGAAATAGGCTATTTCTGACAGTTCTGTGACATTCACTCCATACAGCGGTTGAAACCGCTGTATGGAGTGAATGTCACAGAACTGTCAGAAATAGCCTATTTCTGACAGTTCTGGGACATTCATTTCACTCCATACAGCGGTTGAAACCGCTGTATGGAGTGAATGTCACAGAACTGTCAGAAATAGACAGAAACTGTCACAGAACTGTCCTTCTTCTCATCCTTCTCCTTCTTCTCATCCTTCTCCTTCTTCTCATCCTTCTTCTCATCCTTCTCCTTCTTCTCATCCTTCTCCTTCTTCTCATCCTTCTCCTTCTCCTTCTCCTTCTTCTCATCCATCTTCTTCTCATCCTTCTCCTTCTTCTCATCCTTCTCCTTCTTCTCGTCCTTCTCCTTCTCCTTCCTCATCTCCAAGGGCATTTAAATTAAAGGTACAGTGTTCTGCACTAATTTAAAGGCTCTCTGAAGCCTAGAAACCCTTTTTATAAGTTAACTTCGTAGCGAATTAATTCGCATCGAATCAAATTTCTTCCTGAAATTCGGCGAATCAGCCGAATCGAATTTTTGAATAATTCGCTCATCTCTAGTGACTACATAAAACACATGTGGCCAGCTGGGTTTAAGCTTAAATGCTAAGGCCAGCATATAGAGAAATAACAAACACCTTTCTTGTTGGAAGGCTCCATTGAGCTTAGGAAACAGCTTATTTTACCAAAAAGTGTCATCTCTTTACCTGGTGACTCAATTGCAGAAACTTTCATCCTTGACATAGCAGTAGTCAGCAGAACCTGTAAAGTTCCTTCCCATTAAGGCTGCAGAATCTTGGCAAAGGTATGTTTGGTCATTTGTAAGTTTTTCATACTGAGGCTGTTGAGTGACTTTTAGCTCAGGATCTGGAAAAAGACTTGGGATCACAGAACTCTAAAGAATATGAGTCATGAGAAAACCAAGCTCTTGGTGCTTGTCCAAAATAATTAAAAGGTGAAACGTTAAAAGCTTTCTAGGTGTGTGGCATATGGACATACAGTAAGTGCTAAACTTGGGACATCTGTACATTTTTATTCCTATTACTCACATGTTTAAGCAAATTGGTCTTTTCAAAGTAGCATTATAACTGTCTACTCACACAATAGTTTGGAGGCCAATGTATGGGGCAAAACTGATAAACAGCCCCAGTTCTTTCACAGTGGCTCATCTACCACCTATTAAACTGTATAGTACAATAGCCATCCCAGGAAACAATTGCATATAAACCAACACATATATGCACAAAAAGACTAAATTAATTCATAATTAATTTTGCATATAAAAATCAATTTAGAAGGGCTACCATACAAATTTGTCAACACTAAAACGATAACACTGGCTTTAGGGTTGTGATGAAATAATGCAGGGTATTTTTTTTCATTCAACCAATGAAGCAAAAACTGACAGATCACTGTACTAACACAAGCAATCTTAGAACAGCAATCTCCTGCACTGTGCTATTGTATTCTGACAGGGGGACTGTCCATCTCTGCCAGAACACACTCATCAGTGCTTACAGCCATTGGCTGGTTTTCCTAGCATGTTCCTTCTACAAAAGCCAGTCCTTAGACCGGCTTCTATTCAGAAAGACAGCTGTATACATGGACTGAATGTTGGACGGTTTTTGTTGAAAGGATACAGGCCGATATTCAGCCTGTGTGTACCCATCTTAACACTTCACAAGATAAAATATTAAATTATTAGAAAATAGAACTCTCAAGAGATAAATGTTTACTCCATATGGAAAAAGAAAGTTTACACACATTGGTGACATTTATGTTTGTGAATTGAATGCTTTTAGGATAAATGATCCTAAGGTATAAGAAGTAATAGTAAAATAATACATAATAATAAAGTAATAATAAAATAAACAATAAACAATAATAAAGTAAAAGTAAAATACAGTTTGAAAACTGTGGCCCTCTTTTTTTGCAGAACTACAAACCTCAGCTAGTCAAATCAGTTTTTAGCCAAGGAGACATTTTAACCACTTCAATACCATGCACTTTTACTCTCTTCCTGCCCAGGCCAATTTTCAGCTTTCAGCGCTCTCACATTTTGAATTACAAAAGTGCAGTCATCCAAACTAAATTTTTATCATTTTGTACACACATGGAGGGATGTAAATACCCTCAAATGAAAGCTGGCAGTCTGCAGTTAAAGCACATCTTGTTCATTTCATTTCAAATCCATTGTGGTGGTGTATAGAGCCAAAAATGTTAGAATTGTGTCGATGCCCCAATATTCATGGACCTGACTGTACATGATATGCATTTCTGAGTAGGGGGCGTGCACACGTGCCGCCCTACCTGTACTGCTATTGGCGGCTAGGGATGTCAATCACCTTGTCCCAATCGCCGTATAAAGTTGACAGAGGAGAGACCTGTGTGTAAACATCACAGGTCTCTCCCCTGTCAGCATGGACATGCTGTTTTGTATCTCTGCACGGCAGAAAGATACAAAACAGCATGCCTCCCTAGTAAAATGCACACAGTACAGTTAACTCTTTGATTGCCCAAAAGTTAACCCCTTCCTGCCAAGTGCTATTAGTACAGTGTCAGTACTTTCTATTAGTACTGATCACCGCATTCCCCGTGTCACTGGGGATGTCAGTGGCAGCTAGTCAGTTCCCACCCAGTGTCATAATGCCCGCCGTAGTCCTGCAGTCCTGCTATAAGTCGCTGATCGCAGCCATTACTAGTATAAAATGAAAATAAAAATTCCTGTATATATACTGCCATTTGTAGACTCTATAACTTTCATTTAAACCAATTAATTTAAAATATAGAGATTTTTTTTAGCAAAGATATGTAGCAGAATACATTTTGGCTTATATTTATGACAAAATTTGATTTTTTAATTTTTTTTTATTGGATGTTTTATTGCAAAAAGTAAAAAATATTATTTTTTGTACAAAATTGTCGGTCTTTATTTGTTTATAGCACAAAAAATAAAAAACGCAGGTGATCAAATACCACCGAAAGAAAGCTCTGTTTGTGGGAAAAAAGGACATAGATTTAATTTATGTACAGCGTTACATGACCACGCAACTCTCAGTTAAAGTAATGCAGTGCCATATCACAAAAAGTGGCCTGGTCAGGAAGGGGGGTAAATCCTCTGGAGGGCCAGTGGTTGTTGGAGACTTGTGACAAAGGCCTTTGTATTAGTCACATGTGTGGCTGAAGGATTATCACTCAGCAAATTAACAGCAAAATGCAAACATTTAGGTTATCTTGTTAATTTATATTATATGAACTGTTAAATGGGGATACTGTGTTTTTTGTCTCTTTTGGGTATGATTTAGGCTGCTATTATGGCAATATTAAAAGATTTGTCATATAGTTACTTATAGAGTTAAATTGTGAAAAACTGACCAAATGTCAGAATGTCTACACACTATCACTTTGCTATATTCACGCATAATTAGATTGTATAAATCACTCAGCATAACTTTTGTAGCTTTCTGAGCCCAGACTGGAAATGTAACAATTCTGCCTTTTGTCAGAAGCGCTCCTCTTTTTTGAGCATATACTGTATGTTTGTCAAGATTATTTCATTAGTAATGTATGACAGATATCCTCTCCAGCACTGCAGTTTTTCGAAAGCTCTTCTTAACTGGCTTTGTCACTCTTCTGTACAACAGGTTCTGTTTGGCTTCTGTTTTCTTGCTATGGAAACTGCAGTAAAATTCATTTCACCCAGGTGATATGGGAAAAATGCAAAACATTCCACACTTCCAAAATATTTGTTTTCCTATAATCACAGACTTAGCTGGATATTCACAGAAACCCTCATGTCCACATATACATTTTTAACCATCCTTGAAGGTATTGTGTGAGTCATCAGAATGCTAACAAGGGCTTGTTGATATTTGAACATGTCATCTTGTCAGAACATAGTAATCACAAATGGCCTGACAAATTTTGCCGTGCAAGTTTCACTGATAGTAATGCTTATGAACAATGGCTTTGGCAATCAATGTCAAGCTTTGTTATTTTATTTTACATGTAGAGGGTCGCCAGTATGAATGCTTGTAATGTATGTTTTCTTTTCTAAGCAAATTAATGCAGACAGAAGTCTCTACATTCACCATACAAGTAATGATAATGCACATAAAACTCTTTTTTCACATACAGTACATAATAAACCACTATGGTCAGTGCAATCGGAAAACATAAAAATCTAAAAGTTTATAATCAGGAATATCATATATAAAACAGGAGCTATATCATCTGCTAAAATTGTTCTATAATGATTAAAATAAACTTTATTAGAAATATCCTTAAAATGAATAATGGCTAAAATAGAATAAAATGACCTAAAAATAAGCTCAAACAGATGTAAAAATAGGCTCCAAAAATATAAAATCAAATAGCTATAAAAAAATAGAATAGAATGGCTATGAATGTGGGAGTCAGGGCCCATCAAAGTATAGTAAAAACCGGAAAAGGATATAAAATGTGTCTCAGCTCAACTAATGTCTATAAAACAATTGATATCAAATTCAATGTTGAGTCCTTTGGGATATAAAGTACCCAATTCAAAAATCCATTTGGATTCAAGCTGAGAGACGGCCCTCCTCTTATTGGTTCCTCTCCAGTGCGCCTTAATAACACCAATACCTGTAAAGCTAAGTGAAGATGGATCCCTATTGTGACATAACCTGTAATGATGGGAAAGGGAGTGTTCCTTATAACCCTTTTTGATATTTTATACGTGTTCTCTTAAACGATCTCTTAACCTTCTCGTAGTGCGTCCAACATATTGTTTTTTGCACGGGCACTGTAATAAATAAACTACATGCCTGCTGTTGCATGAGATGCAGTCAACAATCTCATATGTTCTCCCTGTTGTTGAAGAAAGCTCTGGCCATTCTCTGGCATATATAGTATCCTCCGCCCACCTGGCCATAGAAAGGTTGGCCAGGCTGGGGGCGAACTTGACTCCCATAGCAACTCCCTTGGTTTGCAAATAAAATGTATTGTCGAACCAAAAATAATTTTTTGTCATCGAAAAATCTAAACGTTTCAATATAAAATCTTTCTGTATAATGGACATACCATTAAAGTCATCCAAATAAAATTTAACTGCTTCCATTCCATCCAAATGATCAATATTCGTATACAGAGACGTTGAGGGATCTGTCACCACGTGCTCAATATCTTGAAGAACATGCTTAGTGTCCCTCAAATATGCTGGAGATTTAGTTACAAGTGGCTGCAAGAAATGATAAATGTATTCACCCGCTCTGGAACAGAGTGACCCAGTGACCCAATCCCACTTATAATAGGTCTGCCTGGGGGATTAGTGGGGTTTTTGTGTATTTTAGGGAGTATGTATAATACTGGGAGTTTTGGAGCAGAGGGGCAGAGGAAATGTTTCTCTTTCTTATTAATGATCTTATCCTCATAGCCTTCATGGATAATATCCTTTAAAGTTTTTCTAAATTGTCCTAGTGGGTTCTTCCGTAGAGGGAGGTATGTGTTTTCACTCAAGATATTATACACCTCTTGCATATAGCCTGTCTTATTCAAGACCACCACTCCTCCTCCTTTATCGGCCGGGCGGACAACAAGATCTTTTCTCTCTAAGAGAGAATTTATAGCTTTTTTAGAAACACTGTTATCTCTAACGTGTTTTACCTTAACAGCTTCCAGGTCTCTAAATACGGTGGCTTTAAAGACATTAACATAAGTGCAAAAAACAATATGTCGGACGCACTACGAGAAGGTTAAGAGATCGTTTAAGAGAACACGTATATAATATCAAAAAGGGTTATAAGGAACACTCCCTTTCCCATCATTACAGGTTATGTCACAGTAGGGATCCATCTTCACTTAGCTTTACAGGTATTGGTGTTATTAAGGCGCACTGGAGAGGAACCAATAAGAGAAGGGCCGTCTCTCAGCTTGAATCCAAATGGTCCCAAAGGACTCAACATTGAATTTGATATCAATTGTTTTATAGACATTAGTTGAGCTGAGACACGTTTTATTTCCTTTTCCAGTTTTTACTATACTTTGATGGGCCCTGACTCCCACATACAACTCATTTGTATTTCTCATCACAATTTTTATTGTTATTTTTATGTATTTCATTTTTATAAAATCATTTCATAGCCATTCTATTCTATTTTTTATGGCTATTTGATTTTATATTTTACAGCCTATTTTTACATCTGTTTGGAGCTTATTTTTAGGTAATTTTATTCTATTTTAACCATTATTCGTTTTAAGGGAAGTAGTTAAATTTGCTATTTCCACCTGAATTCTGGGTTGGGCAGTGAATGGGGGAAGTACGGGTGCTGCAGAATTTGTGGGCTGCCAATAGGGATTTGCAAGCACATCCGGAAGGATACTAGGGACTTTACAGGCCTGTGTGCGAATTCTTGGTGGTTGTGGGACAATACTTGTGCTTGCCACCACACCAGCTTGTACTGCACTTATGGGACTCGCCACATCACCAAGTCATACTGCAGTGCTGGTATTATTATTATTATTATTATACAGGATTTATATAGCGCCAACAGTTTGCTCAGCACTTTACAATATAACAGGAGACAATACAGCAATAATACAGTTCAATACAAGAGGGTTAGCAGGGCCCTGCCCCTTGGAGCTTACAATCTAAGAGGTATGTGAAAGAGTAGGATGTACTAAGCCGCTAGTGCTCGCCAGTTCACCAAAAGGTAGTGTGGCACTAGTACTGGCACTCTGCTGCATATGAGAGTCATCAAAATTTACTGGCAAGTGCTAACAGAGATCAGTCCTGATTCTGAAAACACTGCG
The DNA here is from genome assembly GCF_062004578.1 of Staurois parvus. Taxonomy (NCBI): domain Eukaryota; kingdom Metazoa; phylum Chordata; class Amphibia; order Anura; family Ranidae; genus Staurois; species Staurois parvus. Next base: position 2,009,593 of record NW_028318492.1, read on the forward strand.
GTTTTGTGTGCAATGTATCAAGTAACAGTGACCTACTGACACTGCACTTGCTGGGGGAGAAGGGGGGGTAAGTGTAGGGGCTAAACGCAGGTGCTTGCAGGTGTCGGGGCTGATCCCGCTAACGCTGCATTTTTGGGGACGCTATACTAATGTGAACGCTGGTATAGTGCTGATCTGATAAAAGATATTGATCCGTTCAGACACTATACTAGCAATGGAGGTTTATTGTGTATGAGCGTCTTCCTGGCAATCTGGTGTACGGGTGGGCTATCTGACGCTATCTGGAAGGGGCGTGAAAACCACAGGAGCGCAAATCACGTATATGTATATATATATATGTGATTTTGTGCACCTGTGCCGCCCTGTAGCAGTATTTATGCTGTAGGGTGGTCATGAAGCAGTTACAGAAACGGTTTGTGTTATGGTGCTGCGTCACTTTAACTGACAATTGCGCAGTCATGCAACACTGCACCAAAATTTACATCCTTTTTTCCCCATGAATTGGGCTTTCTTTTGGTGGTATTTGATCACCTGTGCGTTTTTTATGTTTTGCAGTATAAAAAAAATTATGACAATTTTGAGAAAAAAAACAATATTTTGGACTTTTTGCTATAAAATATGTCCAGTAAAAAAATTTTAAATCAAATTTCATCATAAATGTATGCCAAAATGTATTCTGCGACATGTCTTTGCTAAAGAAAAAATCTCAATACTTGTAAGTTAATTGTTTTACGTGAAAGTTATAGCATTTACAAATGGCGGTATAGATACTGGATTTTTTTTTGTATACTAATAATAGCGGCGATCAGCGACTTATGGCGGCAATCAGTGACTTATGGCAGCAATCAGCGACTTATGGCAGGACTGCGGGACTGCGGCGGACATTCTGACACTGGGGGGAACTGGCTTGGGGTCACTGACATCCCCAGTGACACAAAAACAGTGATCAGTGCAAACAAAAAGCACTGACACTGTACTAATGGCACTGGGGAGGAAGGGGTTAACATTTTTAAGCAATCAAAGGGTTAACAGTGTGAGGGGAGTGTTTTACTAGTGGGTGGGGGGTGTGTTCTTCACAGCTGCACGCTGTCCCGGAGATCTAAGCTCTCCTCTATGGAACAGTGAGCTGGAAACTGACAGGAAGCAGGGCTGCACTGAAAACAATGCAGCTGTGCTCCGTGTCAGTGTTTGCCAGCAATCGCCGGGACCCAGCAGGTAATCACCGGCTGGGACCTGGTGATTGACACCCGCAGCTGCAATCGGTGCCGCGGGCAGGGCCCTACCATGTAAACAGGATGACTTTTATAAACGTGGTCCTGCCTACAGGGGCCGGTTTGCCACAGTAAATGTACTGTGGGCGGTCCCCTAGTGGCTAAACTGTTATCATTTAAAAACTTACATGCAAAATATTTCTAATTACCATTTTTTGTCTTTTCTACTTCTTTTGCCTAAGCCTGATATTTCAGTTTGTATGTCAGCTCCCAAGTAGTGATGCGTTGAACACCCCCATGTTTGTTTCGCAGTCGAACATTCAAACCTAATGAATGCTTGACTGCGAACTTCAAACTCAAAAATGGTTTCATCATTGTAATCCATCACCAGTCACAACATCCAGTCACGACCACGCCGACTTGCCAAAATAAAGAAAAAACGATGCCTGTCGACCTATCTAGAGATGAGCGAATCGAACCTGGCGAAGTGGAATTCGTTTCGAATATCAGGAAAAATTCGATTCGCATCGAATCCGAATTTTAGCAAACTTCGGGTGCACGAATCGAATTTTTCCCGATCAGCCGGCAAAAGTGTCACTGCAGAGAGCTCCGCTATTTCTGACAGTTCTGACAGTTCATTTACAGCGGTTGAAACATTGTATCTATTTGTTTCCATTTAGGATACAGATGTTTTTATTCGGAAATAAATAGATACAATGTTTCAACCGCTGTAAATGTGAAGGAACTGTCAGAGAACTGTCAGAAATAGCGGAGCTCTCTGCAGATACACTTTTTGCTGTACTTTAATTCTTCTTCTTTTCATTCTTCTTCTTCTTTTCATTCTTCTTCTTCTTTTTCTTTTCATTCTTCTTTTCATTCTTCTTCTTCTTTTCATTCTTCTTTTCATTCTTCTTCTTCTTCTTCTTTTCATTCTTCTTCTTCTTCTTTTCATTCTTCTTCTTCTTTTTTTCATTCTTCTTTTCATTCTTCTTCTTCTTTTCATTCTTCTTCTTTTCATTCATCTTTTCATTCTTCTTCTTCTTCTTTTCATTCTTCTTCTTCTTTTCATTCTTCTTCTTCTTCTTTTCATTCTTCTTCTTCTTCTTTTCATTCTTCTTTTCATTCTTCTTCTTCTTCTTTTCATTCTTCTTTTCATTCTTCTTCTTCTTCTTTTCATTCTTCTTCTTCTTCTTTTCATTCTTCTTCTTTTCATTCTTCTTCTTCTTCTTTTCATTCTTCTTCTTCTTCTTTTCATTCTTCTTCTTTTCATTCTTCTTCTTCTTCTTTTCATTCTTCTTCTTCTTCTTTTCATTCTTCTTTTCATTCTTCTTCTTTTCATTCTTCTTCTTCTTCTTTTCATTCTTCTTTTCATTCTTCTTCTTCTTCTTTTCATTCTTCTTCTTCTTCTTTTCATTCTTCTTTTCATTCTTCTCATTCTTATTTTCATTCTTCTTTTCATTCTTCTTCTCATTCTTCTTTTCATTCTTCTTCTTTTCATTCTTCTTCTTCTTCTTTTCATTCTTCTTTTCATTCTTCTTCTTCTTCTTTTCATTCTTCTTCTTATTCTTTTCATTCTGCTTTTCATTCTTCTTCTTCTTCTTCTTCTTTTCATTCTTCTTCTTCTTCTTTTCATACTTCTTTTCATTCTTCTTCTTCTTCTTTTCATTCTTCTTCTTCTTCTTTTCATTCTTCTTTTCATTCTTCTTCTTCTTCTTTTCATTCTTCTTCTTTTCATTCTTCTTTTCATTCTTCTTCTTCTTCTTTTCATTCTTCTACTTCTTCTTTTCATTCTTCTTTTCATTCTTCTTCTTCTTCTTTTCATTCTTCTTCTTCTTCTTTTCATTCTTCTTTTCATTCTTCTTCTTCTTCTTTTCATTCTTCTTTTCATTCTTCTTCTTCTTCTTTTCATTCTTCTTCTTCTTCTTTTCATTCTTCTTTTCATTCTTCTCATTCTTCTTTTCATTCTTATTTTCATTCTTCTTCTTCTTCTTTTCATTCTTCTTCTTCTTCTTTTCATTCTTCTTCTTTTCATTCTTCTTCTTCTTCTTTTCATTCTTCTTTTCATTCTTCTTCTTCTTCTTTTCATTCTTCTTCTTCTTCTTTTCATTCTTCTTCTTCTCATTCTTCTTTTCATTCTTCTTCTTCTTCTTTTCATTCTTCTTTTCATTCTTCTTCTTCTTCTTTTCATTCTTCTTCTTCTTTTCATTCTTCTTTTCATTCTTCTTCTTTTCATTCTTCTTCTTCTTCTTTTCATTCTTCTTCTTCTTCTTTTCATTCTTCTTTTCATTCTTCTTCTTCTTCTTTTCATTCTTCTTCTTCTTCTTTTCATTCTTCTTTTCATTCTTCTCATTCTTCTTTTCATTCTTATTTTCATTCTTCTTCTTCTTCTTTTCATTCTTCTTCTTCTTCTTTTCATTCTTCTTCTTTTCATTCTTCTTCTTCTTTTTCTTTTCATTCTTCTTTTCATTCTTCTTCTTCTTTTCATTCTTCTTTTCATTCTTCTTCTTCTTCTTCTTTTCATTCTTCTTCTTCTTCTTTTCATTCTTCTTCTTCTTTTTTTCATTCTTCTTTTCATTCTTCTTCTTCTTTTCATTCTTCTTCTTCTTCTTTTCATTCATCTTTTCATTCTTCTTCTTCTTCTTTTCATTCTTCTTCTTCTTTTCATTCTTCTTCTTCTTCTTTTCATTCTTCTTTTCATTCTTCTTCTTCTTTTCATTCTTCTTCTTTTCATTCTTCTTCTTCTTCTTTTCATTCTTCTTTTCATTCTTCTTCTTCTTCTTTTCATTCTTCTTTTCATTCTTCTTCTTCTTCTTTTCATTCTTCTTCTTCTTCTTTTCATTCTTCTTCTTTTCATTCTTCTTCTTCTTCTTTTCATTCTTCTTCTTCTTCTTTTCATTCTTCTTTTCATTCTTCTTCTTTTCATTCTTCTTCTTCTTCTTTTCATTCTTCTTTTCATTCTTCTTCTTCTTTTCATTCTTCTTTTCATTCTTCTTCTTTTCATTCTTCTTCTTCTTCTTTTCATTCTTCTTTTCATTCTTCTTCTTCTTTTCATTCTTCTTCTTCTTCTTTTCATTCTTCTTTTCATTCTTCTCATTCTTCTTTTCATTCTTCTTCTCATTCTTCTTTTCATTCTTCTTCTTTTCATTCTTCTTTTCATTCTTCTCATTCTTATTTTCATTCTTCTTTTCATTCTTCTTCTCATTCTTCTTTTCATTCTTCTTCTTCTTTTCATTCTTCTTCTTCTTCTTTTCATTCTTCTTTTCATTCTTCTTCTTCTTCTTTTCATTCTTCTTCTTATTCTTTTCATTCTGCTTTTCATTCTTCTTCTTCTTCTTATTCTTTTCATTCTTCTTCTTCTTCTTTTCATACTTCTTTTCATTCTTCTTCTTCTTCTTCTTTTCATTCTTCTTCTTCTTCTTTTCATTCTTCTTTTCATTCTTCTTCTTCTTCTTTTCATTCTTCTTTTCATTCTTCTTCTTCTTCTTTTCATTCTTCTACTTCTTCTTTTCATTCTTCTTTTCATTCTTCTTCTTCTTCTTTTCATTCTTCTTCTTCTTCTTTTCATTCTTCTTTTCATTCTTCTTCTTCTTCTTTTCATTCTTCTTTTCATTCTTCTTCTTCTTCTTTTCATTCTTCTTCTTCTTCTTTTCATTCTTCTTTTCATTCTTCTCATTCTTCTTTTCATTCTTATTTTCATTCTTCTTCTTTTCATTCTTCTTCTTCTTCTTTTCATTCTTCTTCTTTTCATTCTTCTTCTTCTTCTTTTCATTCTTCTTTTCATTCTTCTTCTTCTTCTTTTCATTCTTCTTCTTCTTCTTTTCATTCTTCTTCTTCTCATTCTTCTTTTCATTCTTCTTCTTCTTCTTTTCATTCTTCTTTTCATTCTTCTTCTTCTTCTTTTCATTCTTCTTCTTCTTTTCATTCTTCTTTTCATTCTTCTTCTTCTTCTTTTCATTCTTCTTCTTTTCATTCTTCTTCTTCTTCTTCTTTTCATTCTTCTTTTCATTCTTCTTCTTCTTCTTTTCATTCTTCTTTTCATTCTTCTCATTCTTCTTTTCATTCTTCTTTTCATTCTTCTTCTTCTTCTTTTCATTCTTCTTCTTCTTCTTTTCATTCTTCTTCTTTTCATTCTTCTTCTTCTTCTTTTCATTCTTCTTTTCATTCTTCTTCTTCTTCTTTTCATTCTTCTTCTTCTCATTCTTCTTTTCATTCTTCTTCTTCTTCTTTTCATTCTTCTTTTCATTCTTCTTCTTCTTCTTTTCATTCTTCTTCTTCTTTTCATTCTTCTTTTCATTCTTCTTCTTCTTCTTTTCATTCTTCTTCTTCTTCTTTTCATTCTTCTTTTCATTCTTCTCATTCTTCTTTTCATTCTTCTCATTCTTCTTTTCATTCTTCTTTTCATTCTTCTTCTCATTCTTCTTTTCATTCTTCTTCTTCTTCTTTTCATTCTTCTTCTTTTCATTCTTCTTTTCATTCTTCTTCTTCTTCTTTTCATTCTTCTTTTCATTCTTCTCATTCTTCTTTTCATTCTTATTTTCATTCTTCTTCTTCTTCTTCTTTTCATTCTTCTTCTGCTTCTTTTCATTCTTCTTTTCATTCTTCTTCTTCTTCTTTTCATTCTTCTTTTCATTCTTCTTCTTCTTCTTTTCATTCTACTTCTTCTGCTTTTCATTCTTCTTCTTTTCATTCTTCTTTTCATTCTTCTTCTTCTTTTCATTCTTCTTCTTCTTCTTTTCATTCTTCTTTTCATTCTTCTTTTCATTCTTCTTCTTCTTTTCATTCTTCTTCTTCTTCTTTTCATTCTTCTTTTCATTCTTCTTCTTCTTCTTTTCATTCTTCTTCTTCTTTTCATTTTTCTTTTCATTCTTCTTCCTCTTCTTCTTTTCATTCTTCTTCTTCTTCTTTTCATTCTTCTTTTCATTCTTCTTCTTCTTCTTTTCATTCTTCTTCTTCTTTTCATTCTTCTTTTCATTCTTCTCATTCTTCTTTTCATTCTTCTTTTCATTCTTCTTCTCATTCTTCTTTTCATTCTTCTTCTTCTTCTTTTCATTCTTCTTTTCATTCTTCTTCTTCTTCTTCTTTTCATTCTTCTTTTCATTCTTCTTCTTCTTCTTCTTCTTCTTCGTCGTGCCCCGTGACTGCCCAAATGAGTGAAGTGTGCGGTGATTCTAAGATCGACGGCACTCATCTGCATGTCATACTGACTGACAGTATTATTTCTCTTCCCCAGCAGACTCCAAGGGCATTTAAATTAAAGGTACAGTGTTCTGCACTAATATAAAGGCTCTCTGAAGCCTAGAAACCCTTTAAATAAGTTAAATTCGCGGCAAATAAATTTGCATCGAATCGAATTTCTCCCGCAAATTCGGCGAATCAGCCAAATCGAATTTTTGAATAATTCGCTCATCTCTAGACCTATCCACACCTACTGAGCACTCACCGCAATCTGACATTTGCCGGTCAGAAGTAAACAATTGTGCTGTGATTGGACAAAGCATTGCAGGTGCATTGCTTTGGCCAATCACAATGCATTGTGAGAGAGCAGTGCATTGTGGGGCGTGATGGGAGAACAGTCTGCCGAAGGCCCTTACCGTTTGTGTGTTTGGCAAACACACGCATGGCCGATGTTCGAGTCGAACTTATGTTTGATTCGAACATCAAGCCCATTCCTAATGGTGTATAACAACTTCAAATAACAGAGCCCTGTAGTTGTCTAGGTTGTATCTCTGTTATTTGACCGTTATTCACTCTCAGGAGATAGTATGTGAGGCAGCATCTGACCCCTTTAGTTGAGGTAAGTGAATAAAGCCATATGGGGGACTGATACAAACATTTCATAAGATAACCTGCACAATTAAAAAAAAATAACAGCTTTGAAAATCAAACAAAAGTCTACTTTTGGCTACGTATGTTCAAAGCTTTAAATTTCATTCAGGCTCAGTAAAGTGTTAAAGTGAATCCAAACCCAGAACAAAAATGTAATATATTGCGGCTTACTAATCTTTAGATGTGGGGACTACATTTATTTTATTTTTTAGTCTTTTTCCTTTGTTTTCACCTGGTTATCTGACCAGTAAACAACTGCAACTGCTCACAACTCCTGTCTTAGGGTTGCTATTCTCAGTTCTCCTTTGTATCTCTGGAGGAGCAATGTAGCCACCCTTGGATAATAACTTGTCAACCTGTGGAGAGGGTAAAGCAGAATTAGATGGAGAAGTATATTTAGATGGACTTAAATGACTAAGAAATTAAAGCTAAACTCCAGCTAACACCTTTTAAGCAGGTGCAGAAACATTTCCTTCCTTCTGAATTAAAGCTGTTAACTAAATGAATAAAAGCTGACCATTATAAGCACCAATGCCAGTGGAAAATGGTTTCTCTCTACCTTCTAACTGCCTCATTTGATGGACAGCTTGGTCTGTTAAAGGAAGTTGAAAAATAATTGACCTATTGGCAGGATCAGCAAATTATAAAACTATGTTATAGGAGGGACTGTTTTGTTATTGTCTAATAAATCTTTTTGTGATACACATAAATCCCCTATTTTCTCTGGGGAGAAAGTTGTGATTTTGTGTTAAGGGTTATAATATAGGAGCTTATTGATTGATTGTTTTGTTATTGTGGTTGACAGACTGCATCATATATCGGATTAGCAGCACTTAGTAAAAAACAATCATCTCGCTTAAAGCTTTGTTTAAATTGTTCATTTGAACAGAAATGAACAGAAAGCAAACACTTTTGAGAGCAGCATTGTCAGGCTGGGGGGAGGGTAGTGTTAGATACACTAGCAGTTTTAGATGTACTTGACTAACAAATTAAATCTGGACTCCACTTTTTATGACAACACTTTATAAGCAGTTACAGCAACCTGTTTTTCTTTTTTGGATAAAGGTTTTACATAAATGAATCATAGTTGACCAATGCAAGAACCCCTGTCAGTGTTAAACGGTTTGTCTCAACCATCTAACTGCTACTTTGTCTGGACAGCTTGGTCTGTTAAAGTAAGTTGAAAAATAACAGACTTACTGTCTGGGTCACCAGTTTATATTAAAGGCAAAAAAAGCCTAAAACAAAATGAATGCAGTTATCACATCTAAGAACTGGTGAGCTGCAATTTAATACATTGTTGTTTTGGTGTTTACTACCATTTTAATCTGTAAATCTTAACTATCAGAAAGTGACTCATCATCTCACATCTTTGTTAAATAAGGCAACAGCATTGACAAGAGAAAATGAAATTATGCATTTTTATGAATTTATTACTTATGCATTCATATCTAATTCTGCACACTTTTTTCAAACAGGTTTTACACAGTTCGCTACAAAGAAAAAAATAAGGACTGGAACTTCCAGCTTTGTCCTACAACTGAAGCTGTGGTCGATAATCTAAAGCCAAACACTATGTATGAATTTGGTGTGAAAGATAACTCAGATGATGAAATATGGAGTAAACCTCAAAATCACAAGACTAGTCGTAAGTACCATTAGTGTGTACCATTTTAAATTTCCTTGTACTATAAATTTGGACTTAAGATGATAAAGATATAGTTTTAGCATTCTCCATAGAAGGTGGTGGAGGCCTTAGTGTGAACCCTGTTTCCATAAAATAGTGTCATATACTGACTGCACTGTCTGCTTCAAATCTGTGCATACCTGATGTTTTATTTGTAAAAGACCAACAACTCTTTCACATAGTGAGATGGAGACAAGTAACAGAGATAGTACATTTTACACTGCCTATGGTGCTTGTCAGAACTCTTGTTATAGGCAGGTTATTTATCATTCAGTAGAACAAATGTTCTCTGCTGCAAGCTACACTCCACAACCCATGGACTATATATAAAGACATGGCGCTGAAACATGCCTGCTTTGTTTTACATCTACTGTATATATAAGAAACATTTACAACCTTGTCATTTTTGTTTATATAAAAGTGTGTGTTTGTGCGTATAGATATATATATATATATATATATATATACTATATTGCCAAAAGTATTGGGACATTCCTCCAAATCATTGGTTTCAGGTGTTCCAATCACCTCCATGGCCACAGGTATATAAAGTCAAGCACCTGGGCATGCAGACTGCTTCTACAAACATTTGTGAAAGAATGGGTCGCTCTCAGGAGCTCAGTGAATTCAAGCTTGGTACCATGATAGGTTGCCACCTGTGCCCTAAGTCCATCAGTGAAATTTCCTTGCTACTAAATATTCCTTGGTCAACTGCTAGTGGTATTATAACAAAGTGGAAGCAACTGGGAACAACAGCAACTCAGCCACGAATTGGTAGGCCAGGTAAAATGACAGAGCATGGTCAGAGCATGCTGAAGTCCACAGTGCGCAGAAGTCGCCAGCTGTCTGCAGAGTCAATAGATAAAGACCTCCAAAGTTCATGTGGCCTTCAGATTAGCACAACAACAGTGCATAGAAAGCTTCATGGAATGGGTTTCCATGTCCGAGCAGCTGCATCCAAGCCTTACATCACCAAGTGCAATCCAAAGCGTCGAATGTAGTGGTGTAAAGCACACCGCCACTGGACTCTAGAGCAGTGTAGACGTGTTCTCATGAATCATGAATCGCTGTCTGGCTATCTGATCAATGTGTCTTAGTTTGGCGGTTGCCAGGAGAACAGTACTTGCCTGACTGCATTGTGCCAAGTTTGGTGAAGGGGGGATTAAGGTGTAGGGTTGTTTTTCAGGGGTTGGGCTTGGCCCCTTAGTTTTGGTGAAGGGAACTCTCAAGGTGTCAGCATACCAAAACATTTTGGACAATTTCATGCTCCCAACTTTGTGAAAACAGTTTGGGGATGGCCCTTTTCTGTTCCATCATGACTGTGCACCAGTGCACAAAGCAAGGTAAGGTCCATAAAGACATAGATGAACGCATTTGGGGTGGAGGAACTTGACTGGCCTGCACAGAGTCCTGACCTCAACCTGATAGAATACCTTTGGGATGAACTAGAGCAGAGACTGCGAGCCAGGCCTTCTCGTCCAACATCAGTGCCTGACCTCATAAATGCACTTCTGGAAGAATGGTCAAACATTCCCATAGACACACTCCTAAACCTTGTGGACAGCCTTCCCAGAAGAGTTGCAGCTGTTATAGCTGCAAAGGGTGGGCCAACTCAATATTGAACCCTACAGACTAAGATTGGGATGTCATTAAAGTTCATGTGCGTATAAAGGCAGGCATCCAATACTTTTGGCAATAAGGTATGCAGCTCATTCGTAGGTGATGACAGTCTCGTGATCATTTTTGCTGGATCTGTGGGTCTGCTGATGATCCAATGCCCCTGGTAACAGACTGAGCTCTTCTCCAATCCCCCTTCAGTACTGATATACAGTAAGTATACAGAAGATTTACTGCCTAGTAAATGTCAGATTATGTCTACATATTCAACTGCCCTCTAAACTCAATAAGCAGCCTTTAAGGGTTTGTGGTGCTAAAAAACAGTATTTTATAAAGAAAACACCAGCTCTCGTGGGATTCAAGTTGGTCATACTCTGGGTTATAATTCTTTGAAACAAAGGAAGAGATCCTAAGCCCTCATGCACACTCGGCGTTTTGATAACGCTGGTAACGTTAGCTGTGTAAAGTCGCGTTAAAAATGTGAGGTTTTCAGCTTTTTTTAGCGTTTTTGCATTAGTGTTTTGCTGTTTGCATTTTTTTGCATTTAAAAAAAAAAAAAAAACATTCAAAAGCGCTTGTTTGCAGCGTTTTGCCACATTTTTCAGCATTAGAGCATTTTCACAGCTAAAAAACTCCTCTAGAAACCCACTAGTTTTGGGTTTTTTTTCCTGACAAAAAAACATCCCAGCCAAAAAATGTTGATTACAGCCTATGTGTGCATGGACACATAGGATAACATGCTGGGGAGTTTATTGACTGTAGAAAAAAACATCAAACACCAAAAACAGCAGCTGTAAAAATGTCATGTGTGCATGAGCGCTTAATCTGTACTTTTCCTTGTACACACAAACATTACTAGCCCAGTTTAGATATAACATAATATGCTTAATTACTATCTTATCTAACTAACCATTCTATAACTACCATGTCATTTGTAAAAGACCCAAAAATTTGGTCCAGAACCTTACTTTTTTTGTATGTTCTGCTAAAAAATACATGCAATACACAGTTGTACTCATGATTGTAATGTGGTTTGTGTACAGGTGAAACTCGAAAAATTAGAATATGGTGCAAAAGTTCATTTATTTCAGTAATGCAACTTAAAAGGTGAAACTAATATATAAGATAGACTCATTACATGCAAAGCAAGATAGTTCAAGCCATGATTTGTTAATATTGTGATGAATATGGCTTACAGCTCATGAAAACCCCAAATCCAAATCCACAATCTCAGAAATTGAGAATATTACATGCAATCAAGAAAACAAAGATTGTACATAGAACAATATCGGACCTCTGAAAAGTATAAGCATGCATATGTACTCAGTACTTGGTTTGGTTTGGGCCTTTTGCAGCAATTACTGCCTCAATGCAGTGTGGCATGGAAGCCATCAGCCTGTGGCACTGCTGAGGTGTTATGGAAGACCAGGATGCTTCAATAGCGGCCTTCAGCTTTTCTGCATTGTTCGGTCTCATGTCTCTCATCTTTCTCTTGGCAATGCCCCACAGATTCTCTATGGGGTTCAGGTCAGGCGAGTTTGCTGCCCAATCCAGCACAGTAATCCCACAGTCATTGAACCAGGTTTTGGTGCTTTTGGCAGTGTGGGCAGGTGCCAAGCCCTGCTGGAAAATGAAGTCAGCATCTCCATAAAGCTCATCTGCGGAAGGAAGCATGAAGTGCTCCAAAATCTCCTGGTAGACAGCTACGTTGACCCCGGACATAATGAAGCACAGTGGACCAACACCAGCAGATGACATGGCTCCTCAAATCAACACAGGCTGTGGAATCTTCACACTGGACTTCAAGCATCTTGCAGTGTGTGCCTCTCTATTCTTCCTCCATACTCTGGGTCCTTGGTGTCCAAATGAGATGCAAAAGTTGCTCTCATCAGAAAAGAGGACTTTGGACCACTGAGCAACAGACCAGGTCTGTTTTTCTTTAGCCCAGGTAAGGCGCTTCTGACGTTGTTTGTTGTTCAGGAGTGGCTTGACAAGAGGAATACGACATTTGAAGTCCATGTCTATGATCCATCTGTGTGTGGTGGCTCTTGATGCACTGACTCTAGCCTCAGTCCACTCCTTGTGACTGTCCCCAACACTTTTGAATAGCCTTTTCCTGATAATCCTCTCCAGGCTGTGGTCATCCCTGCTGCTTGTGCACCTTTTTCTTCCACACTTTTCCCTTCCACATAACTTTCTATTAATGTGCTTTGATACAGCACTTTATGAACATCCAACTTCTTTTGCAATTACCTTTTGAGGCTTTCCCTCCTTATGGAGGGTGTCAATGATGGTTTTCTGCACAACTGTCAGGTCAGCAGTCTTTCCCATGATTGTGATTCCTACTGAACCAGACTGAGAGACCATTTAAAGGCTCAGGAACCCTTTGCAGGTGTTATGGCTTAATTAGCTGATTAGAGTGGGACACTTTGAGCCAAGAATATTGCACCTTTTCACAATATTCTCATTTTCTGAGATTGTGGATTTGGGGTTTTCATGAGCTGTAAGCCATAATCATCACAATTATGACAAAACACGGCTTGAACTATCTTGCTTTGCATGTAATGAGTCTATCTCATATCTTAGTTTCACCTTTTAAGTTGCATTACTGAAATAAATGAACTTTTGCACAATATTCTAATTTTTTGAGTTTCACCTGTATGTACAAAGAATGTACAGTTAAAACAATAGTCATCCAAGAAATAAATTATCTTGGCGAACAATTTGAGAATTTCAACATGTTAGAATTACATTTTTATTAGTGATATCACTGAATTCTAGTTAAAAATTGTATTGCTTTTTACAGCAAAAGGTAAAGAAAATGGGAACATAGAAAATACATACAAAATACCAAAAGGCACTTTACAGGTATGTTGAAATATATGAAATTATATTACCTGGCAGCACTGATAGCAAACACTGTATGCTATGTAATGTATACATGTTAATAACTACCTCCTGTAGGTGTATTCAGTAGGGCAATGCTGTAGTATTGCACAAAAGGCAGTCAGCAATAACACTCAATCAGAGCCAGATACACCTGCGGCAACTTGAAATGTCATTTGTTGCTACTGTGTTTACATCACTTCAGACAACATATTGTAATTGCTCTTACCATGTCTTAAAGTAGAACTGTAGGCATTTTTTTTTCCTTTTGAATAGAGCAAGTGATTGTTATAACTCCAATCAGGTTTTTATTCGCCATCTGTGTCCTATTGCAGAGGTTTCCCTTCACTTCTTGTCCCATAGCCAAAACAAGAAATTAAGAAATTGCAAATTAAGGGAATTCTTTGGGTCACCAGAAACTAGTGTCCCCATTGAAAAATGCCCCCTCTATTACTTTTCTGGGGACAACCCAAAATGTGGTATTTTCTTTTACTTTAACTTTCAATTATAATGGTAAACAGGACAAATGGAGAGGGGGAATCTCCCTAATGGAGACAAGGACAGCAATAAAAACTGACAGGTCTTCTAATACCTCTGCCCGCTATCCAAAACTTTTAAAAAGTTTTGCCTTTAGTTATACTTTAAACAGTAAACCCATAAATATAAATTCATATAATTTTAAAAGATTTAACTTTGCTAAAGTTATTTTCCTAGCACTTTTGTAATAGGAATGGAGTTGTAGGTATGTTCTACAACCAAAGTTATAGGGAAAAGAGGTAGGGCCAGAAAAGAATAACCATGTTAAATGTGCTCTTAAACCAAAAAAAAGGCATGCCATTTTGGATGAATCTCTCTTACCTTTCACATACTTTCAGCTCTTTTACAGCATATTTTCACTTATTGACAATGAGATGTAAACTAATTAGTTTTTCTTACAAAAGATGGCTAAAGATGTGCGACTGCAGAGCAGATGTACCTATCTATTAGGCCCTAGTCTACTAACAGATTAAGTTTCTTTAGTTTACACACATTTGTAGCATTCTGAATATTTGCTATAATTAGAAATCCAGGCTTGTGTCTTTGTTATAACAAGAAAAAGGGTTAGAAACAGGGCCCCCAAGCAATAGAGGATCATGGGGCCCCTGTGTCCTTGCCCAAACTCAAAAAAGCCTATGAAAAAGGTACCAGGGGCATCTCATGGGACCCCCTACTGACCCCGGGCCCTCGGGCAGTGCCCAAGTTTCCAAATGGTCAGTCCGCCCCTGGTTAGAAATACTATCCTCGCTTTGTTACACAGTGCATTTTGCAATGGAAATATCCAGTTTAATTTGAATTTGACTCAGTTTTGGTGTTCTAACATGTCTGTATATTTGTTTATATGTGCAGGAATATGCATATACTGTATGTATGTGTGTATGCATGTGTAAGATAAAAAGAGTATAATTTTAAACAGGGTTACTGTATCTGTCATGGCTTGTTATCTGCTATTACCATGAATCTTGACCTCAACAATGGGGCTGATAAAAAGTCTTGGCATACTTGTCATGCCTATACATAATACAACTGTCATAAAACTCTGTCATAAAAAGTCAATGTAAGATTTAAAACTCTGTCATAAAAAGTCAATGTAAGATTTAAAACTATGGGAATGTTCTCCACACACTACATTATGAAGATATACTTCAAATTTAGGAGAAGAAAGACATCAGTGTTTTTGGAGGATAGCATCTTATATGTTAGATATATACATCTCTAGGGTTAGCATCATGCCACAATCATGCTATGCCCAGATATTTTTACATTTATGTGGTGAATTTATTACATCTTATAGTATGCAGAACCCCTTAATGCTCCTCCTCCCAGGACTGGCTTAGGCCTGCAGTGATTCTGCCAGTGACATTTGGCAATTCTAGTGTACCAGGAACCCTGGCTTACAGTTTTTATTTCTTCACTCTCCAATTGAAAGCTGTAAAGTTCCCAGGTCTGAATATTAGCATTCTGCAGCTGGTGGTTGGCCATGGAACAAGCATTAAAAATTCCAGATATGGAAAGCCAAGTGTAATTTCTGTTGCCTGTAAAAAGTAGTTTGGTGAAATTTCTATTGACGGTCCCAGGAAGCCAAAATGAAAAAATCTACACGATAAAAAATATGTGCTTGCCATAGTACTGTGTTTTCAGCTACATTACTATTATTTTCTATTCTTATTGGATCAACCGCTGAAAATACAATCATTATAGCAAATAACAATAGTTATTGCTTAATGAATAAAGTTTATTTGTAAAGTTTTGTAGGGTAGTGGAAATATATATTGCTCAGATGATCCAAATTGTGGACATGTGCAAATCACATAGGTTTCATACTGAACATATACATTGCAAGGGGCCTCAGGGTTTATGTTTTTTTCAGAATCTCCAGTGTGTTATGATTTCTGGAGCCTAGAGGCGTTGTAAAGCTTTCGGGGGATAAAGCCTCAATTTCTAGGTCCACATGTTACCTATTACCCAGGCATCATTAATTAATGTCAGCTGCCCAAAAGTCTTTAAATATGTGAATTGACTGTTGATCAGGGCTCTCTCTTTATCTGCTGTGGGAGTCTGCTGCTGGGTGAAAAGGCTACAGGACAAACCTGCTTGGACTTATCTTGGGTGTCTTGTTTTCAAGTATGGTTTACTGTTGCCAGTGCCAGTTGAACTTGTCACCCTTACTTTACTGGTAGTATAGAGGGTTATTGCAAAATACTGTATAATAATTTTCACTGCTGGTATAGTGGAATAATAGAAAATGTATTGTTAGTTCCTGTTGTTACTGGGGGATAGTGACAAATAGAGTCCCTAGCAACCTAGAGAAAATATTTGACACTCATTGGCAGGTTAGTTAACATTTATGATACCGTTTAACTCTTTTAATGAGCAGAGGTCATGACCAGAGACCAATAAAGCCAGCGAAAATAAATAATGTCAACACGCTTTGGTTAATTTGACAATAATACTATACCGAAATTGTTTAAAAAAATTTTTTAATGATATATAAGTCTTTTATTTGGTATACTGTTTTTAAAAAAGACCAAGCTTTGTTTTTATTATATGCTAACAATTGTACAAAAATAATAAAAAAAGTTAAACTTTTTTTCTAATTTTTAACCACCTGTTGTTCAAGCATTTTTTAAATTTTTCACACACATGTTAAAATCTTTCTAGAGAATTACATAGAACCCCCAAACATAATATATTTTCTGAAGGCAGAGGCCCTGGAAAACAAAAGGATGGCTGCTTAAATTTTATATTTTACACAATATTTGTTCAGCTGTTTATCAAACATACTTTTACAGGTAAAAATACACTAAAATTCATTTTTATGGAAGAAAACAAGATATACCCAATTTTAGGTAAAATATAAAAGATGATGTTGTATTGAATAAATAGATACTAAACATGTCAAGGCTCAAAATTGTGCATGCTGGTGACAGACTATGGTATCAAAACTTTTTCACAGGTGACAACTTTAAAGCCTATGGGACCTAGTGGGACCTACCTACTAGTGGGAATGGATGTTCTTTGATCTTCTATGTAGCTTGCTACCATGTGTGCCATGGTTCCAGGCTCCCTGAGGAATGGGAGAGCCTAGGAACCACCGCTGGAGTCAGCAAGGGAAGGGGGGATAGCCTATCTCACTTCAGTATAAAGTGATCGGGTGGCTGTAGAGCCAATCAGATCACTTACTGAACAGCTAATAACTGACTGTAAAAAAAGACTCCAAGCTGCAGCCATAAGCTTTTTTAACTACTTGCTACCAGGATGTATATATATATTCAGTTTTCAGCAAGTGATTAATTATGCAAAACACAACAATAAATGCAGGTGAACACTCTATATCAGGTGTGTCCATCCTTTTGACTTTTCTGGGCCACATTGGAAGAAGAGGAATTGTCTTGGGCCACACAAAAAATACACTAACAAAAATGATAACTGATGAGCAGAAAAAGTCGGGGAGTTCACAAGTTAACACTCACTGATATAGATAATGTTCCTATCTGAATAATAAAACTTAAATTTTTTTGTAATATATTTTATTATAAAAGTAAAAGACAACAGCGTAAAACTAGAGCAATATTGGACACTGTTTTTGATAAACTAATGTATCACTATGTGGTTCGATTGATGTAGTGGCAATTCAACAAATTGTCAAGGTGCTCATCATATATTTTGGTTCTAATTTAGCCTTTGTGTGAATCCTTGAAAATAGTTGCTCACAAATATAGGCACTGCCAAAAACTGATGTCATGAATATGGCATGATTGTGAATAGTGGGTTATTTTTCTTTGGGAAGATAAAACCTGGACAGTGTCAGTCACTAGAGCAATAGTAGTGTCATTAGGGCAGTGGACGGTGTTTGGCCAGTGTCAGTATGGCAGTGGATAGTGTCACTAAGACAGTGGAAAGTGCCAGTAGGGCACCTAATGGTTTCAGTAAAGCAGTGAATGTGTCACAGTTTACTATGCTTAAGTTATAAATGAACACTGTGAGTGATCAGTACTGATCACTCACTGTGTTCATTTAGAAAACAAAGGGGCTGGTAAATGACATATTTACCTGCCCATTACCTGCTTTCCATCCTGAAACATCCCACTGTGGAGGGACCAGGTGAGCACACAGGGGGCCTGGGCAGTAGTTATAGGGATGGCGGGGGCATATACAGGAACCAATCCCCTCCATTTTCCTCTTGCAGCTAGCAGGAGGGAGAGGAGGAGAAGTAAAATTGCAGCAGCTGCAGAAGGAAAATGGAGGGAATTGGTTCCTGTATATGCCGTCCCCGCCACCCCTCCTGTCCAGGTGTAAAACCAAAGTGACAGAGAGGCCCCCTGAGGCATGGGTTGGGTTGTCATTGTGATCCCTGACATCCCTGACATCCAGTGTAAGAGAAAAGTCAAGAGGGGTGCAGTGTGTGTAATTTGAGGGACACTATATGAGGGACAGTATAATTTGTGCACCTGAAGGTGCGCTCTGTTTTCCATCTATCACTGATTTTTTAGGGGATCTCCTTATGTGAGGTGGAGGGTTTAGATGTATGGGGGAGCTCCTCATGTTAAGGGGAGGCCTCTAATGTAAATGATAAAACAGCTATTCACTCATAATGAATTGAAGCAATACTCTTTCAATGGGAGTACTCGTGCTGGCTCACTCCTGAGCTTCCCTGTCTGCATCTAGTGACACAGACAGGGTGGCTCTGCCCCGCTCTCTCATCACTGGATTTGATTGGCAGAAGTGGGAGCCAATGGCTCTTGCTGGTATCAATCTGCTGAGTGAGGAGGGACAGAACCAGGAGAGCTGCAGCTCTCGTGCACAGCACTGGGTTGCAAAAAATACATAAAAATACATAAAAGTAAAAGGAGAAATCTCCATATGTTAAAGCATTGATGTAGTAAAAGTACATAAGAAAATGTACACAAAAACTTAAATAGGTAAAGAGCGTATAAGAACAGCATATTTTGGGAGCAATACTTTATGTCCATAGTGTACCATTAGATGCAACCAAGAAGGAAGGAAATAGTGGTAATAAAGAAATGAATTAGACAAAAAAATGTGTAACACAGATTACAAAAATCAGTAATACGTGATACATAAGGTATAAGTATAGAAGAGAAAAGGAAATCAATAGTCTTTAGTTATAAATCTACAATTGTAATATATATACAATTGTCAGTAAATGATAATAAAACATTAAGTATTGTTAAAAAATTAATGGAGCATGAAAATTATAGTAATTATAATGATAACACATGGCAAAAAAAAATAAATGGCGTCCTACCTAGATAAACAAATACTCTGGAAAACTGGAAATAGGGGACCCTATGCACAATAAAAATACATATAATAACTGGAACAATAAGAAGGGAATAAATCAATTTTAAACAGTATATGGTATGCAGACTTCGTATGCTGTATTTTATAATGATGTTTACCATATGGCAACTAAAGATATAAATGTAAGTATGATGAATAAAAGTTAAAAAAAATAGCAAAATTAAAGTGAGAATGTCCAACGTGGGAATATTGGTGAGGAAGAGGACCCCAGCAGGATTAGATGACAAATTACCCTATTAGAGCTATTCTGCAGGATCTGGAGCAAATGGCCATATTCATAAGAAGCACCTCAAAAGTTGTCTGCAAAATGGGTTAGAGATTTGATACAACTGACTTACAGATTGTGGGCTGTGTAGAGCACTCAGCAATGAAATTTGCACTGGAAGGCCGACTGCTAATGTGGTTGCTATATACCTTACATGCATTCAACATTTTTGTGCTATAAACAAAAAAATACCAACAATTTGGAAAAACTGAATATTTTTGCCTTTTTGCTATAAATCATATCTAGTAAATAATAAAAATACATTTAGGCCAAAATGTATTCCGCTACATGTCTTTGCTATAAAAAATCCCAATACATGTAAATTAATCGGTTTACATGAAAGTTATAGCGTCTACAAATGGCGGTGTATACACACTGGAGTTTTTTTGTGTTTTTTTTATACTAGTAATGGCAACAATCAGCGACTTATAGCAGGACTGTGGGACTGCAGCGGGCATTCTGACATTGGGGGGGGAACTGACTAACTGCCACTGACATCCCAATGACACTAATACAGAGATCAGTGCTAATAAAAAGCACTGACACTGTACGAATGACACTGGACAGGAAGAGGTTAACATCTGGGGAGCTCAAAGGGTTAACTGTGTGCTGTTTTACTGTGTGTGCTGTGTGTGTTTTACTAGGGTAACATGTTGCTTTGTATTGCTCTGCTATGCAGAGCAATACAAAGCAGCATGTCGGTGCTGACAGGGGAGAGATCTGTGTTGTTTACACACAGAACTCTCCCCTTTCACTGTTCCTCGGCGATCGCCAAGTGTCAGCGGAAAGTTAGAAAAAATACAACACCAGTTTCTGATAAGTTCTTTATTAAAAAACAAAAAATAAATGTCCCCCAAAGTAGATTCAACATCATCTGCTGACCCGAAGAAAAAAAAAGAGCTCCACACTCATAGAAGGCTCCCACTGTCTGACACCTACGCCATCTGACAGTTCTTCAGTTCATCGCCGGATGACCCTGCTCCTTTGTGATGTCATCGACCCAGCATGCGGGTACTGGTCGACGTACCCCATACTCATGCACATGTGGGGCTGGGATCTGGGGGCCCCCTTATTAAAAGGGCTTCCATATTCCGATAAGCCACCCAGGGTTGTGGGGAAGAGACCCTTATCCCCATCAATATGAGGACAACGTGCTTTGGGCAGGAGCCCCCCCACCCCAAAGCATCCCACCATGTTGAGAGCTTGTAGCCCCACCCTTTCCTGACCTGCCCAGCTGCATGCTCAGGTAAGGGTCTAGTATGGGTTTTGTGGGGTGACCCAATGGCATTTGTTTTTTAATTTTGATGTGGAGTTCCCCTTACCAGACCAGATTCGAAAGGGCCTGGTATGGCTATTTATGGGATATAGGGTATAAGCATGTATAAGCGATTTTCAACATTCGAATATTATTCTCCATTATTCATGTATAACCCCTACTTATTACCGCCCATTGATTTCTCAAGTGTGCACTGTGTATTTACACACTAGTTGTATTTTGTCTAGTCGCTAATCATGGCCATGCGTTTATTATCAATGCATTTATTATTATTGTTGTTCTTTACCAAATGCTTGTTATCTTAATTTTTTTATTATACACAATTGTATTCTCTATGTGCGCATATGTATATAAACATATACATGCTTATACCCTATATCCCACAATTTATTAATTAATTAATTATTTACATTAAAGCTTATATATTTTTTCCACATATTTATATATATATATATATATATATATATATATATATATATATATATATATATTTTTTTTTTTTTTTTTTTTTTTATATATATTTTTTGTATATATTTTTTCCATTTTCTGTCCCCACCCTTCTAAATTATTATTCTCAATTCAATTTATTCTATTTACTCAATTTGTTTATGTATATATCTATATATGCGCATATATTCAGCATGTAATTAAGTATATGCAATTTTCTTTTGCCATTGCTTAGACCCTGCATCACGCATTATTGTTATCTTTATATCTCTTCCCCCTCTGTTCCTCATATCGCAGCATCCACCGTTTATCCACATTGCCCATTTGTTTGGTTTTTGTCATTTTATTCCCCACTACTCGTTTACTCCATTGCTGTAACTATGTATGTGTTTAGCCCTGGTCTCTTGTTACGGACCCGCCCATACAGCCGCTCCCTGCCCCCTCCGTCCCCTATTTAAATGGCCTACCTCAGTGGCCAATTAGGTCTGATGAAGAAGCACATTGCTTTGAAACGCGTCACCGCCCCCTTCCTGCGGCTCCATGTTCCATCCTGATGTCACTTCCGACCGGTGGCCATCTTTTGCATTCCAGGCTGGTTCCCACCGATGTGACACAGCCCATGCTGGCTGGAGAAGCACAACACCTACCAGGAGACCCGGCTCTCACACGCACCGTGGCCCCCTGGATATCCACTTGCCCTCCCTGCTCCTCCTATGAGATTGGTAATGGGGATCTGGCCATCACGTTAGCTGGGGCCCCTTGGACCCATCCAGCCTATCCATCCTGCTTATGGTACTACTCCCGGATGACGTCCTTTCCTTACATTGATGCCTGAAAACTCTGTACCTCCTGTGAGTTACTCAAAATTGTGTGCAATAAATTGTTGTTTTTATACTACACTTAGTCTGGCGCACCTCTCTCTCCTCTAATTTCTCACTGCAGAGTTCCGCTTAACTCTAGAGGGTGCTGCCTCACGACAGTGCCATACCTTGCAGCTTTTAAAGAACCCTCCTCCCCCCCCCCCTCTCTCCCAGAACTACCTATGCTGCATTATCCCCATTCTCCAGCAAGTAACTCATACCTCTTCAACTATTTACCCCTCTTTGGAGAGGCCCTATATATCCCTGTAGCTGAACTTCCTTATTTTCCCTATTTGACTCTTGGGACTATTATATCCATAACCACCTCTCCTGTGCCAATACTCATTTCCTTCTATCAGAAATATCCTGAATACGTAGAGTAACAGTATTTCTGCTGAGTTGCACATTTCCTTTTCTTCTTTATTCTTAAGATCACTGAACAAATTGTTGGATAAGACCAAAACATTTTCTTTAAGTAGATCACCTTTTGAAAATGGCTTTCCATGTTGGGTAAGCAAAGTGATAACTTGCCAAAGGTTCTGTTTCAGACATTGCCGTGTTCATCCCATTGTCCTGCTGGGGCAGATCTTTCTTTTGTGAGGCAGTCTGTTGCTTCCGAATTACAGATCCGGAAAATTTCTTCTCATATGTAGGGCGACAGGTTTCAAAGTATCTGTGCACATTAAAACAGGCAACACTTCCCTGAAGATAAGACAGGGGTTTATTCTGATTCTTAGTGAAAAAAAATCAATTTCCCATGACTCCTGAGCTTTTCTGTTAAATTTTAGTAATGGATAATAAATGAAACACTTTAATCAATACTTACTATATTATAATGCACAGGAAGGTCATACAGAGCAGCAGCCGTGGGATAAATTACGTGGCAGATGAAGATCACAGTTTGTTTTACAACTCCCTAAGCTAATTAAAAGTATCACTGCACCAGTAGCTTTTGATTCTCACTGAATTTGAGATATTATGTTTGTCTGCTGAGCCAGTATCTCATGGCCTGTCCCGTTCATATCCAATTTTGTCTCATCTGGCTAACCTACCTGCCCTGAAATATCTGGCTCAATGGGAACAAGAATGGCCTTTACTGAAAACAAAGCAAAATAATTCTTCAAATGGCATATAAAGCATTGCTATCCTGTAACATCCATGAGACAGAATATAAAATCTTCACCAGATGGCACAGGGTATCAGCGACCCTGTACAAATTGTTCCCCCATAGCTCACCACTGTGTTGGCAATGCAGGGAGGCCGAGGGCACTATGCTCCACGTCTTCTGGTCCTGCCTGATACTTTCTGATTTTTGGACACAAGTCTGCCATTGGATTTATCAATTGAGTGATATACAGATGCTGTCTTGAGACAAGCTTTGCACTGATGTCAATGAAACAATATAAGCGCTCCCTATTATTGGACCTACTAAAGACAGCGAAAGCTTGCATTAATTTGTACTGGAAGTGGATATCTATGGCAGCCTGTGGTTTGCTTAGGTGAATCAGATTCACAAAATCAAAATGCTTATAACATCAGCCAACCATCATGAAGAACACTGCCATACAATGTGGTTTTATTGGATGGAGTTCACCTGTGCTCCTGAATACACAGCATCATTGGTTCACAAACATAGATAAGCCTTTCTGGAAAATATACCGTAAGTCGAGGGGTACTTTCCTCCTCGAGAGACTCTGATACTGCATACTCCCACCAATCTTTTCCCCCTGTCCCTCCTTCCTTTTGCCACGTCTTTCATTCCCCTGCCCCCTTTTTTAATTTTCTTCTTAGTCTGTTTTGTTTTGTCTTTTTACACAATTTTCTTATTTTTTGTTTTTTTTGTTTTGGTTGCCGCCACATATGGGAAGCTTCTTTAAGTGGTTCTAGTGCCCCGGTAGTTGCAGAAAGCCTTGAGGGGTTCCCCTCTAAACCTATTTTATGTTTTGTAAGCCACCTGCTCGTATGGGTACAGATTGTACTACATACAATGTAATTGGTTTGATGGCTAGCGGTGTCAGTTGGGATGTGCTGAACATGTCACAATGATTGCTGAAATATGTTTTACTGATGTGTCAAGATTCTATGTGTTCTTGACCATTGACCACTTCTTAAATGTGCATGTAGTTTAACTCCTTCCCATCAGCCGCATGCATATACGTGGCCTCTCTGCAGGTGGGCTTTATTAAAGATAAACAGAGTTGTACCAAGAGCGCGTGGCCTGCATGCTTCCAGCGCAGTTAACAGAAAGATTCCAATCTCTACTTGCGATTGGGAGCTTTGCAATCACGTGATCGCTGTGACAGCCAATCATGATCAGAAAAATGAGAAACCCCACCCTACCTCCTGGCATCTGAAATCCTTAAAAGGCCAGGAGGTGCTGGTGCGAAGGAGTTAAAGAAAGCTTGTGATCAGACAAGTGTGGAAGTCATTGATACCACAGGAAACACAGCATATCAACCCAAATCCAAAAAATTATGAACCAAATATTCACGAAAATAAAACCACTAAAAATAGTGGAGCAGGATGTTAAAGTTCAAGTATAACTTTGCATTTTAATTTAGGACAGCATTTTGCGTTTTGACCCAACATTGTGATGCACATAGGAAAAAAAATCTTGTGTTTGGGTAAATTGTTAGCATAATATTTAGATAAAATGAAATTAGATTTGAGTGGATGACAATTAATATGATGTGTATGATCAGGACATTTCACAAGTCTTGATCACTAATATCCTAAATGACGAGACACTTGCTTGTGTTGGACGCTCACACCGTAAATGCACATGTCATCTACAGCATCCAGAGTAGTTGCTGAAACATTAACATGTATGTGGAAAGGGAATTTTTTTTCTTTTTTAAGGGACTTTTTAAGTCTACGTGATGGTCTGGATCAGGTTGGGACTGCCCTGATCCAGCTTTTCATGCAGCACTGCAACAACTTCCAGTTGTGATCTATTGCTGACTGCATCAACTTTTCTTTAGAAGACACAGTGATGGGAAGTGCTGTGACGTCACATGTATTGTCGCATCAATTCCTCTGTATGTGCTGTGATTCCAGCAGTGAACCCTTGTGGGAGTCTGGGTGCCAGACCACAATACATGGTAACCTACTAGTGTGCATTCTGGTGCACGGAGGGCAGGTCTAGTTTTGTGTGTTCACATGTATGCAGTAACACACCCTAGTATTCTACAAAGGTGTGAAGGGGCTTTAATACATAGAAGTACTTTGCATTTACAACCATTCATTTAAATTACATTATTTTGTACAAAAACAATTTATTTTTATTTACTTTATTTGTCCAGTACTTTACATTCTCCAGCTTCTTTTTCCAGCAGTAGGGATTAGCAACCTATGCAGGGCCCTACGTTCACTTCTAGCCCATGTGACCAGATCTGTGCAGCAAGCCAGCTCTGCCTACAGTGGGAAGCTTTGATTGGCAGCATCTGCTGCTTATTGAATGTGGACTCCACTACTAGGTTGTGGCTGGCACTTAGAAAGCCAGTGCGAAGGTAATGTTGGACAAGTCAGCACGTTGGTAGTTGCTTGTCAGCAAATGTTTAAATTTGCTGCAGTCTGAGCTGGGAGATCCTGTTTTTAGTAGCCATCCATTAAAGGCAAATTGTGGTATGCATTTTTGGATAGTCTGAAATCCTTTGCTTGCAAGCTGTTAAAAAAAAAAAATAGTGCTGCGCATCTACAGCTCTGCTAACAAATCCGTGCAGTGACTGCTGGGACCTTTGAAGATAAAACATGAAGCCAGAAACTGTCCAGACACATTAAACACCAGATGAGAGAGAAACAGGGAGATGCCAAATGTAGGAGCCCAACAGTCTCACGGGGGCCATGGCTTAATTGCTAAGGCCCTCACGAGACATGAGGGAAAGTCTCCCCAATGGGGGTCATTGACAGAAATCAAAATCAATACTCCTCTCCACTCACATTAAACTTAAAACCTTAAAATGTCAGCTTGGCAATTTTTGCTCATTTCCATACAAGTCAAATAAAGTGCTTCTATTGTCACTGCACTGTCCAGTCCCAAAAAGGACTTCCTTCAAAAGTGTTTTACCCTTTAACTGTTGAAGAAACTGCATAGAAGCAAATGCCCTCAAGACTAACAAATATACACTGTTCTAAAGAATTAAAGGAACACTTTGAAAAAGGGGAAAAATATCGTGCTGGATATCTATACTGATATGGACTGGGTAATGTGCTAGGAATGTAAGAATGCCCCATCGTTTGATGGAAATGAAAATGATCAACCTACAGAGGACTGAATTCAAAGACACCCCAAAAATTGGTACTGTCTCTTTAAGAAGACGAACCGCAGCTTAGACAGGTGGGGTAACACAGTTCA
This sequence comes from Staurois parvus, assembly GCF_062004578.1. Taxonomy (NCBI): domain Eukaryota; kingdom Metazoa; phylum Chordata; class Amphibia; order Anura; family Ranidae; genus Staurois; species Staurois parvus. The sequence continues at coordinate 2,035,884 of NW_028318492.1, forward strand.
ATGCAGAGAAACAGTATTCAACATTCACATGAAGTGCAGTAAGCTTGTGCGACCATGTGCTTTGCAAGATGGCGGATGGCACTGAGCTTGATTGCAGATTAGGCACACACATATACACAGCAGGCTGTAGGGATTCTATGCATCTTTTGACTATTCTGACTCAGATTGTTGTGATAGCGATTTATCCCTTGTGAGACCTCTCTGCCTAGCCTGTATAAGCAGATATAATCACTGTGGACAATCCTTATCAGATAGCTTGAACTCACCAATACTGTGTTCATCCAGAAGTTGCTTTATTCTGTACATGTGACAACAGGATACAGCAGAATGAATGGTTTCCAGTATTATGCGGTCAAAAGATGATACTTTCTGTAGCGTACTATGCAGAATACATGTGTCCCTGTTACATGTGGTCTGTTAGCTGCCTCCATGACACAGGAAGTGCTGAACTCAAGAAGAAGGGAGGAGCTTCATATACAAAGGAACTGTGTCATAGATCTCAGGGAGGCAACATGAAAAACAAATGCATACCAAATAAGCCTCTGGATGGCAGCATTACTAACTATAGAAATGTCCATAGAAAATGGTACAAAAAATAAACTATATGAATTCTCATGTACATTAACATAAATATTAACTGTGTAACAGCATACTCCCCGTCTGGCATTGTAAATGTCACTATTTAAACCATAACGGTAGTTATACAATTGCAAATAAACAACAGTGCAATTTGCTTGATGTCTTGAAGACCTGAAAGACATAAAAAAGAGAACATGCATATAGTGCAACAATTATAACTTAAGGCTTCAAGTTGTATCAATTAAAGTTCAAGACACTTCCTTCTTGAAGTCACAGGTTGGATCCAGCAGCATACGCAAGCAAGTTCATTCTCCAAAGGGCAAGAGCAGAACAAGTTCTGTGATAGGTCTGCTGAAAGTCTTTACAGTCCCTTGTCTTGCAACTTTCACCTCCACCTTGCGTACCTTGCCGTCATCACTAGGAATGCTTTTTACAATGAGTCCCATAGGCCACTCGATTCTTTCAGCTTGCTGGTCCTTTAGCAGAACGAGATCGCCAACTTTAATGTTAGGGTTCAGGCGTTGCCATTTTCTGCGTCCTTGCAGAGTAGAAATATACTCCATTCTCCAACGATTCCAGAAGCGGTTGGAGAGGTGTTGTACTCGCTTCCACTGGTCATAGCACGGATTTCCTGTTTTAAAGTTTCCAGGTGGAACAGGAACGGACCCAAGCTTCTGGGTAAGTAGAGTAGCTGGGGTAAGGATAGTTGGGGTCTCTGGATCTGTAGAAACTGGAACAAGTGGTCTTGAATTGATTATGGCAGATGCTTCTGAGAAGATGTGAAGCTCTTTTCCCTGACTTGTAGCAAGGGAAGCTGAGGTGTAACAGCGTGGTATACTGATTCCATCGAAGGCATGTGGAGATTGTTTCCAGGACTCCCACTTTGGAAGCTTGTCTGTAGGCAGCGGAGCATCCCAATCTTTAATAGACTCTGAGAACTGTCTAAGTAAGGCTTTACCTTGTATGGTGATGGGAGCCACAAATCCCAATGGATCGTATAAGCTGTTCACCACTGGCAGAACACCACGCTTGGTAAATGGTTTGTCTGCAGAGCCGACTTGAAAGCCGAAGGTATCTTTTAATAAGTCCCACCGTAGGCCCAGACTTCTCTGTACAGGTGGCATGTCCATCCCAAGATTTAAATCTTTAAACCCAGTGGCATGATCGCCAGGTTGAAAGGCTTTCATAACAGCAACACTATTCGGGGCAATCTTGTGTAGTCTGAGGTTAGCCTCGGAAAGCATACCTTGTGTCCTTTGGAGCAGGTCTATGGCTTCTTCGTCTGTAGGTAAAGACTTAAGTCCATCATCAACATAAAAGTCTCTCTCAACAAAGTGTCGAGCATCCGCACCATACTCCTTTTCTCCATCAAGGGCAGTCCTACGTAAACCATATGTTGCAACAGCGGGTGAGGGACTATTTCCAAAAACATGTACCTTCATGCGGTATTCAATGATCTCATTGTCCATGTTGTTGTTACGGTGCCACAGAAACCTTAGGAGGTTCCTATGGTCTTCACGTACAATGAAGCAATGAAACATTTGCTCAATATCAGCAGTTATGGCTACTGGTTCTCTTCTAAATCTCATAAGTATACCTACAAGGTTGTTGGTTAGATTCGGGCCAGTGAGAAGAACATCGTTCAGGGATATGCCTTGATGCTTGGCACTGGAGTCAAATACTACCCTGATTTGTTTTGGCTTACGTGGATGATACACTCCAAAGAAAGGCAGGTACCAGCACTCATCGTGTCTTTGAAGTGGTGGCGCTGGTTCGGCGTGATCATTGTCAAAGATCCTTTTCATAAAAGCGATGAAGTGTTCCTTCATTTCAGGCCTGTTCTTTAGTGTTCGTTGAAGTGAGTTGAATCTGGATAGAGACTGTTCACGATTGGTTGGGAGTGTGGCCCTTGCAGCACGAAGAGGTAATGGTGCGATCCAGCTGTTAGACTCATCCTGGAAGAATTCTTCGTCCATTATTTTGATGAACTCTCTATCTTCGACTGACAAGGCTATTTTGTTGTCATCACTTGTAGTACAAAACACTGTGGTACCTAGGTTGTCATCACAAGGAACAGGAGTAACATCAGGTACTTGGATGATGTCAAGAGGCTTCTCCTTTACTTCATAATGGTGAGGGCACTGTTTGAAGTGGGATGCACGTCCATTTCCCAACATGTAAGTTTTGAAGGAGTGGATCTCAGATGACGTTCTGTCCAGGCATACATCGCCCACTATTACCCAGCCTAGGTCAAGTCTTTGTGCATAAGGGGCATCGTTAGGTCCATCGCATTGGTCGCGTACTTTATGTACTCTGAGAACGTCTCTTCCTAGCAGGACCAAGATTTCAGCACTCTTGTCCATTGCAGGAATCTCATCAGCAAGGTGCCTTAAGTGAGGATGATGATATGCAGCTTCTGGAGTAGGAATCTCTCCTCTTTCGTCTGGTATCTGATCACACTCAACTAATGTTGGGAGGGGTATGCCTTCTCCATCCTTGATATGAGAGACCATGAATCCATCGACCCTTCTGCCAAAGGTCTCTACACGACCAGAACAGGTTCTGAGAGTATACGGTGTGGCGTGACCTTCTAAGCCAAAGATCTCAAAGAATTTAGGCTTAACCAGGGATCTGTTGCTCTGTTCATCTATTATGGCATACATCCTAGCAGCTTCCTCAGGATGATCCTTGGGGTATATTTTGACTAGGCATATCTTGGCACAGCATTTGTGATCCAGTCCCTCTCCACAGACTTCTGTGCATGAAGAAGAAACATTACTTTTGGCTAGAGCATGACTTTGTTGCTCCCCGCCATAATTTGAGACAGGGGTTGAGGTAGGTAGCTGCTGCGGGTTGTCTGGAAGTGGAGTAGGATGCATGGCTGTAACATGTCTGTCGCTACCGCATTCTGTGCACTTGATGACAACTTTACAGTCTTTAGCAAAGTGGTTATAAGAAGCACAGCACTTGTAGCATATTCCAAGTTTCTGGAGAATCTCCCTGCGCTCTTGTAAAGTCTTTGCCCTAAGCCCACGACATTTCTTAAGAGGGTGAGGCTTCTTGTGAATAGGACATTGACGATTAGGGTCTTTATCTCTGACATCCACAATGCCTTGGTCAGTAGGCGAGGTTGTGGAGGGTGAGATGTCTGTCCTTTTAACAGATATTGCTCTAGTACAGTCTCTACGTTTAGCTGCTGTGTTATCGTACCTTGATGATGATGAGGATGAAGCAGGCAAGTTTGGTTCACTGAAGCTGAAGCTGGGATCGTTTCTCGTCCAGGCTTGATCACTAATGAACCTGCAAAAGTATGAGAATGTAGGAAAGGATACGTTATAGTCTCTTTTGTACCTTGAGCCCTGTTGTGCCCATTTCTCTTGCAGGCCGTATGGCAGTTTAGACACCACTGGGTTGACACCATGAGTGGTGTCCAGGAAGCTTAGTCCAGATAGACGTGGGTCTGTCTTTGCCAACTCTAGCTCCATGAGGAGGTCACTTAGATCTTGGAGCTTGCGATAGTCTTTGTTTCCTATTTTTGGGAAGTTTTGCAGTCTCTTGAATAGAGCGCTCTCTACGGCTTCAGAGCTACAATAGGCTTGCTCAAGTCTTGCCCATGCAGCAACAAGACCTGCGTCTGGGTGGTCAACATGTACTGTTCTCAGTCTTTTAACACGATCTGCAGATTCTGGTCCCAGCCACTTTATGAGCAAATCAAGTTCTTCCTTATTAGTAAGGTTGAGATCAGCAATAGCAGCCTTGAAAGTTGATCTCCAGGCCCTGTAGCTCTCTGGACAGTCGTCAAACCTTGAGAGGCTGGTGTTAATGAGCTCACGGCGAATCATATATCTGGCAAAGTCGTTCAAGTCTGACCTCTCACTCTTTGGTGCCAAAGTAACTTGTGAAACCCCTTGGGTGTGAAAGTTCTCTGGTGATGTAGGGTGAGGTTTACCAGGGTAAAATTATGTTGTATGAGCGTTTAACTGTGGTGTAGTCTCTATGGCTTTTGCTGGCTGTGGCTTGAGCTGCGGCTTGTCACTGGAAGTCACCTTGTTGTTGGCAGGAGTTGATGTGGTTTGCTGCATAGATGTACTTGTGTTGTAGATTTGAAGAGGCTTAGGCATATGGAGCTGAGAGGTCTCTGTGTTGAGAGTCAGAACAGTGTTGTTAGTAGGAGGTACAGGAGATGACTCTGTATCTTCACAAATGTTATGCTTTAATACGTATTCACTGGTGCGTTCAACTGGATCTTCCAGTTCTGCTGGGATAAGGCAGTCTGAATTAGTACTTTGTCCCATTGCTTGTTCAAGGACTTTCAGCCTTGCTAGGGAAGCTGCTTCCTCCCCTTCCATCTGCAGAATCTTTATTTGGGAATCTGCCTCTGCTTGTTGAGAAGCCATTTGTGCTTGGAGAGCTTTGCTTTGAGCTTCCATCTCTGCTTGCTGAGCTATCTTGCGTGCTTCTATCTCTGCTTGCTGAGCCTTGCTTTGAGCTTCTATCTCTGCTTGCTGAGCTTTGCTTTTGGCTTCCATCTCTGCTTGCTGAGCTTTGCTTTTAGCTTCCATCTCTGCTTGCTGAGCTACCTTGCGTGCTTCTATCTCTGCTTGCTGAGCTATCATCTCCGCTTGTTGCGCTATCTTGTGTGCTTCTACCTCTGCTTCCTTTCTGGTAAAAGAGCTTTGCGCCTTTTTTGATTCAGCATCAGCGCGGGCCTCTATTAGCTTATCGCTTAACGTCGAACTTCTGGAGCGAGAGGATCTAGAAGAAAGTGCATTGTGCTTGGTTGAGGTGGATCTGTGAGATCTGGTCTCCTGCAGTTGAGTAATGAGGAGTTCTGCTTTAAACTTAGCATTTTGCACTGCAAGATCCCTTTGTTGGTTTAGTGCATCAGTCCTGGTCAGTTCTGCTGAAGAATCCTCTATATTAGAGTCCTGCAAGAAAGCTGAGTATTTTACAGACAGCCGCTGGTAGCGTTCATACGCAGCAGATAGGCGATTTATAGAGTCTCTTAATTCAGCTGGTTGATCATTAAAGTGTGACAAAACTGACATGCATTGTGAAGTTCGGTCCCAGAGGTCTGACAGATTACTGGAGAACTCATCTCTAGTAGCTTCATAGTTTTCCCTGAGTTTCTGTGTTGGTTTTATTGTACGTTTGGGTTTTACGCTCTGTTCGGGAATGTCTGCAGAATCTGCTCCCTGTACATCTACTGGTTCAGAGGAATGATGTATCTGCGTTGGTTCGGCCATAAAGGAGTGTTCAGAGCCTTGTCTAGACATTTTTTACTGTTCTGCAAAAATTGGTACTGTCTCTTTAAGAAGACGAACCGCAGCTTAGACAGGTGGGGTAACACAGTTCAATGCAGAGAAACAGTATTCAACATTCACATGAAGTGCAGTAAGCTTGTGCGACCATGTGCTTTGCAAGATGGCGGATGGCACTGAGCTTGATTGCAGATTAGGCACACACATATACACAGCAGGCTGTAGGGATTCTATGCATCTTTTGACTATTCTGACTCAGATTGTTGTGATAGCGATTTATCCCTTGTGAGACCTCTCTGCCTAGCCTGTATAAGCAGATATAATCACTGTGGACAATCCTTATCAGATAGCTTGAACTCACCAATACTGTGTTCATCCAGAAGTTGCTTTATTCTGTACATGTGGCAACAGGATACAGCAGAATGAATGGTTTCCAGTATTATGCGGTCAAAAGATGATACTTTCTGTAGCGTACTATGCAGAATACATGTGTCCCTGTTACATGTGGTCTGTTAGCTGCCTCCATGACACAGGAAGTGCTGAACTCAAGAAGAAGGGAGGAGCTTCATATACAGAGGAACAGTGTCATAGATCTCAGGGAGGCAACATGAAAAACAAATGCATACCAAATAAGGCCACTGGATGGCAGCATTACTAACTATAGAAATGTCCATAGAAAATGGTACAAAAAATAAACTATATGAATTCTCATGTACATTAACATAAATATTAACTGTGTAACAGCATAGAGAATATGATGCAGCAGGCTAGCCCATTTTGCTAAAATTTCATCGCAGCAACTCAATATAGTACTCACTAGTTTGTATGGCCCCAAGTGCTTGTATACATGCCTGAAAACATGGTGGCATGCTCCTAATGAGACAACAGATGGTGTCTTGGGGTATTTCCTCCCAGATCTGGACCAGCTCCTGGACAGTCTGAGCTGCAACCTGGTGGCTTTGGATAGACCAAAACATGTTTTCCCAGAGGTGTTCTATTGGATTTAGGTCTGGCAAGCACGGGGGCCATTCAATGGTATCATTTCCTTCATTCTCCAGGAACTGCCTGCATACTCTCGCCACATGAGGCCAGGCATGGTGGTGCACCAGGAGGAACCCAGGACCCACTGCACCAGCATAGGGTCTAACAATGGGTCCAAGGATTTCATCCCGATACCTAATGGAAGTCAGGGTGCCATTGTCTAGCCTGTAGAGATATGTGCGTCCCTCAATCTGTCACATGTGGTCAGGGTGAACCTGCTCTCATCTGTGAAAAGCACAGGGCGCCAGTGGCAGACCTGCCAATTCTGGTGTTCCACAGTAAATGCTAATCAAGCTCTGTGGTAGAGAGCAGTGAGCACAGGACCCACAAGAGAATGTCGGGCCCTCAGGCCACCCTCATGAAGTCTGTTTCTGATTGGTCAGAGACATTCACACCAGTGGCCTGCTGGAGGTATTTTTGTAGGGCTCTAGCAGTGCTCATACTGTTCTTCTTTTCACAAATGAGCAGATACCGGTTCTGCTGATAGGTTAAGGATCTTCTACAGCCCTGTCCAGCTCACCTAGAATAACTGCCTGTCTCCTGGAATCTCCTCCATGCTCTTGAGACTGTGCTGGGGAACACAGAAAAACTTCTAGCAATGTCAGTGTGCCATCGTGGAGGACTTGGACTGCCTGTGAAACCTCTGTAGGGTCCAGGTATCACCTCATGCTACCAGTAGTGACACTGACCCTAGCCAAATGCAAAACTAGTGAAAAAAAGTCAGAAAGGATCAGTAGGGGAAATATTAGGTAGTATTAATTAAAAACACTGTTACGTTTATCTTTCAGCTCAGAATCCCATTTGTTTAGATATTCTAAGTATGTTTACTTTTCTGTTCATGTTTTCAAGCATTTGAAGGCTGTTTGAGTGGTGATTTTAATTATTTCAATTTTACTGGGCCAGCTGTTTCTACAGCTCAGATAGCAGGGAACATGTGGAATAAATATCACCAAGTACCAGGTATATGGCTGCAGAGACAGAGAATTTTGCTGCAGGAATTATGATGAGAACTTTTAACATTTATAATGCTGGTTTCTGTGTTGTAAAATGTGTTTTTCTTTTACTATGCATTCCTGGCATTTTCTTTTTCTAATTCAAACAAATTATAGTAATCTTGGAAGTAGTGCAAAATAATATGTTTTTACAATTATTCAAGTTATTCTTCATGGATTGTTCTTTAAATGTGTTTGAATGAAACAGCTAATCAATCAGATAGACTGCTTATGTGTTGTGTTTACTCATGCAGCAATAATACTTTTAACATCACTTGGTACTGAGAGTATTATTCATGAAAGTTTTACTAAAGAAAATTGTACACAACTGGAGTTCTTGCTAATAGCAAAAGAATGGTTTACATTAGGGATCAGTCGAACACTCCTGGGTTTTGTTCGAGCAGGGTTTGGGGAACTTCAAAGAAGTTCAGATTCCAGACCCCAACCCCGTTGAAATCAATAGGAGCCAAAGCTGTCAAATCAAAAACGCCCATTTTCTGGGCGTGGGGGTAGGCACTGCACTGGCGAACCTGTACCAACACAAAAAAAGTCTTTAAAAATTCCACTTGTCTGGAAGCAGTAATTTTTTTTAAAGTGAAAATTTAAAAACGTCCAATTCCTTTAAATAACATGCCCGGGGGGTACCCTAATCCTGCCTGTGAAGGGGGGGGCATCTCTGTGATGTACAGAAAGTGCTGTACCAGCACTGACATTTACAAATGAAAAAATTGTTTCCGATTGCCAGGAAATTACTGCTAGCTTCTTAAAAAAAATGGCACATAGACCCCTCCAAAGGTCCCCCAAAATATATAGCAAACCCTTAAGGGTGGCTGTCTTGCACCCATCGACTTGTTGAAAGAAAAAACCTGATGAACCCTGCGCATGTCCTATTAGGATGCTACTCCTCATTGAATAACAGCTCCCTAAACTGTACTCAGCTATATAAGGGAAGGGGCAGTGACATAATTGACCAAATATTGCCATGGCCCTATGTGGTCAGTGTCATTACCCATATTTGGGCAGTGTTGTCACCACTATCCCCACCCCTTTGCTTACGAGGGCCAGGTTTTATGGTTATGTAAATATATTGCGCTCATGACATCAGTGGTTGCTAGGGACACATTGGTGCTCAGTGTAAATATGTTGTTACATTATCTGTCAATGTAAATACCTTGGGAGTCAGAGAAAATGTATCTGTTACATTATTGGTCTATATAAATGTACCTGTTTCTTTGGAGTTCAGTCTAAATGTCCACATTGCATTGGGGGTCAGTGTAAATGTCCCTGTCACTTTAGTGTTAAAAGTAAAAATTTCTATTAATTATCATTAGTGATCAGTGTAGAACAACCTTACTCAACCAGGATGCCCAGGCACCCTGGAATGTCTTGAAGTTTCTTCAGGGGTGCCTTGGCAAAATGTCTAAAAATTGCTCAAAATTTGTATACAAGCCAGCAGGTGGAACAAGTCTGCCTTTTAGTTACACAAAGTCTCAGGTTTTCATTGTGGACCATTATGACCTTCTAGCCGCCGACATCCTGACAACCAATGACATCATCAGTTGATAAGGAGGATGTCAGTTGCCTGCACAGTATCCTAGTTTGACTCTCCCCTGCCCCTCTCCATCAGTACTGGGGTCATATTAGCTCAGTGATGGAGAAAAACTGAGGGGGAACAGAAACATTGGAATACTAGTCAGTACCAATGTGTAAGAGTGTATTTGCTTTGGAAGAATAAATCACCTCTAATATTGGGTGTCCTACATGTGTGGATTAGAATCGTTTTTCACCCTGTTAGAATGGGATGCCTCAAGACTGTCCATTATTTTAAAGGGTGCCTCGAGACTGTCTATAATCTTAAAGGGTGTCTTGACTGAAAAAAGGTTGAGAAACACTGGTGTAGAATGTCCCTGTGCTGGGAGGATTTTCAGATTTTACAGTGATCTGATTTCCTCAAATTTATCAGGGCAATCTTCCCACTACTGACCACTGATGTCAGGGTGTTCTTCTTCAAAAGAAGCAAGATATACCTATGATCAAATCCCAATAGCTTGTGCATGCATATAATTCATTAGGTGCTAAAGGGGTGTGACCACACATTAACACCCTGGACAAGCCCTGTGCACACTGCTATATACCCTTTCTAGCAAACTTTGCAATAAAAAACAGGGATTTTACACAGACGTCTATCTCTAAGAGATGTCAACACATTGTGATTCCCACTGCCCTCAGCCTCTCATCTGAAAGAGGGGTGTCCCTTAACTTCCTTCACCATAACTTTGGCCTCTTTCCTTGCTCCATCCTCCTTTCTTTCTGTTCTCCTACTTTATTCTTGCTCCTTAATCCCCCTCCAGGGCTTTGTTCAGTGCCAGGAACCAAAGGATATACCTATTACTTCCAGGCAGGGGCGGACTGACAACTCATGGGGCCCCCGGGCAATAGGGGATCATAGGGCCCCTGTGTCCTTGTCCAAACTCAAAAAAGCCTATGGAAAAGGTACCCGGGGCATCTCATGGGGCCCCCTACTGACCCTGGGCCCTCGGGCAGCGCCCGAGTTTCCAAATCGTCAGTCCGCCCCTGCTTCCAGGTATGGAGGGGCATGTGACTCCTTGTGTGGCAGTGCTGGGCCAATTGGGAATATCAACCAGAAAAACCCATGTGGCAGTATAAGCTATGACTTTGACAACATAACTTACACAGGACACAGGAAAGGAGCAGAAGGTGAACTTAAGGAAGGTGAGTATATGCTATGGAGTTGGATTTGGGGGGGTACTAATGTCAACCTGTTGCTTTGCCCTGCATCGGCAAACCACAGACTCACTTTAACCGCTTGCCGACCCACCGCAGTGTTTTTACTGCAGCAGGGTGGCACCTGTGCGCACAGCTCCATCTTTTAACGTCGCTGTGCAAAACAGGTAGGGAACATGCGTAAGGCACGTGCCCGCCCTACCTGTCCCGCCGTGTGGCAGCGGGTGTCCATCACCGGCTCATGCCGGCGATTACAAGTAATCACTGACAGATAGCAGAGCTGCAATGTAAACAATGCAGCCATGCTATCTGTCAGTTCAGAGCACGCTGAACCTGAGATAAGACTTTATCTCTTGGGATCAGTGTGTTCCTGTGAATTACACTCCCCCGTCCCCTAGTAAAACACTCCACTCACACAGTTAACCCTTTCTTTACCTAATAAAAATGAACCCCTGCCTCCCCAGTGCCATTAGTACAGTGTCAGTGTTTTTTTTGCACTGATCACTGTATTGGTGTCACTGGGTATGTCAGTGACCCCAAGTCAGTTCCCCCCCAGTGTCAAAATGTCCGCCGCAGTCCCGCCATAAGTCGCTGATCACTGTCATAAATCGCTGATCACCGCCATAAGTTGCTGATTGCCGCCATTATTAGTATAATAAAAAAAAAATCCCAGTATCTTTCCCGCCATTTGTAGATGCTATAACTTTCACGTAAACCAATGAATTTACACGTATTGGGATTTTTTTTAAGCAAAGACACGTCGCAGAATACATTTTGGCAGAAATTTATGACTAAATTTGATTTTTACATTTTTTTTACTGGACATGTTTTATAGCAAAAAGTCCAAAATATTGTTTTTTTTTCAAAATTGTCAGGCTTTTTTTTTTTATAGCGCAAAAAATAAAAAATGCACAAGCGATCAAATACCACTGAAAGAAAGCTCAATTTGTGGGAAAAAAAAGATGTAAATTTCATTTATGTACCGTATTGCATGACCGTGCAATTGCCTGTTAAACTAGCGCAGCGCTGTATAGCAAACAAATGGCATAAATTGCAGTATCTATGCCATAGTTTGTAGATGCTATAACTTTCACACAAAGCAATCAATATACACGTATTGGGATTTTTTACCAAAAACATGTAGCAGAATACATTTTGGCCTAAATTTATAACTAAGTTTGAGTTTACTATATATTTTTTATAGCTGCAAGTAAAAAATTTCTAAATTTTTGGTCTTTTTTTGTTTATAGCGTGAAAATTAAAAAGCGCACAGGTGATCAAATACCACAGAAAGAAAGCTCTATTTGTGTGAAAAAAAGGATGTAAATTTTGTTTGCATGACCGTGCAATTATCAGTTGAGTTGAGTGCAGCGCCGAGTAGCAAAAAGAGGCCTGGTCAGGAAGGGGGGTAAATCCTCAGGAGGGCAAGTGGTTAAGAACAGTGACAAATATCTAATTAGCATATTAAATGTTTTCTATTATACTTAAGACCTGGGATTTTAACACCGTGGTGTAATATTCAGGCTTTATAATTATGGAACACCAGATTTTAATAAATAGGTTGATTTAATTATTTAAATGTTAACTCTACGGCTATTTTTTTTTTTTTTTTGCTGTAGGTACACCAGAAATTATTAAAACATTTGTCAAGGCCTTCCTCCTGTATCTTTCAGTTATTTCAGTAAAAATCAAGACTAGAATATTCTATTGGAGGAAGTATATTCCAAGATTATTTTAAATGTTCAGACTTAAAAACAAGATAAATGGGAGATTCTCAGCATTCTTGGTACCCTCTTCCACCTATATGTTGCTGAATGTAGACTGAAATGCCCAGAGGTGGCCAGAGCAGGAAAACAAAATAAGAAAAACGTGATTATAGCTTGTGAATTTTGATGCTCTGAGCATTCCCCTAAACTTGACCTACAAGTGCCATTTATTTATTTCAGGTATTTATATAGCACCAAACATATACACAGCACTTTTACATACTGTAAATTCAGTCCCTGCCCTACTGAGGCTACAACCTAAAAACCCTATCTCATACATGCATACATACATGCACACACATACTAGGGCAAACAGGTAAACTTCACACAGATAGTGTCCTGACCTTGATTTAACTAGGGACCTCAGTACTGCAATCACTAAGCCACTGTGTTGCCCATTATTGTAAATTTATCTATAACAAACACTTATATAGCAACATCAATTTATATATACTATATATATATATATATATATATATATTGTACATTCATCAGTCCCTACCCTCAAGGAGTGTACAATCTAAGGTCCCTAACTCACATTCATACATACACATACTAGGGCCAATTTACCTACCAGCATGTCTTTGGGAGGAAACCGGAGTACCCAGCATAAACCCACACAGGCACAGGGAGAACATTCAAACTCCAGGCAGTTGATGCCATGGTTGGGATTTGAACCAACAAGCTGCTAATTGGAAGGGCTAATCACTTAGCCACTGTGTATGCAGCCATATCCCCCAGAAAGAAGCCTGCACCACTGTTTATAGTGAATTGTGTGGTCACATGGTACAAAGCTATGTGATTTTATGTGTATCAGGTAAAAATGGGGCCAACAGTAGTGTTTAGTTCCCTAACAGTCAACAACTGTCAACTGTCTCATATTATACATAATGAATCATTTCAAAAGTGTGTTTCTGTAATCACTGTACAGATCAGTAAGCACAAAAGGATTACATGATTTGATAAAAATAGTACTGCTTTGATGTCTAGACCTAAATAGTCTGAGCTCTCAGTTCTGGTGTTGCTAAGTGCAGAGCTGGAAAGACCTGTGTCTCCTTTCATGACATTGCTACATGGCAAAATTAAGCTATGCACTGAGTGACAGAAGGATTTAATTTCAGCTATATTATTGTATTTCCCTGAATGGGTTGACTATGTATATTTTTTTCAGTGAACTGTGCTGTCTGGTACATTATGCTAAGGGTTTGAAGGCAGATTTTACTTGTGTGGGTGGTGGAATCCAGAATCATTTGGATAATATGAAATGTAAAGGATACTGGCATGATGAATGTCTCTAAAACAAAGATGTATGATCGTAACTGTTTTGTTTGTATTTTAAAGAACGCTAAGTGGTGATCTGTAGTAATTGAAAACATGATTTTTAGATTAAATTGTTTCTGAATATAGTGCTTTTTCAAGCCTTACATCATACGCAAGTATTTTTGAAAATGGATTGAGAATTTCTGCCAAGTTGATGTTAGGATGGAAAGATCTGGGCAAGGTTTAGGTCAGACATGGCATTTGACAACTCTCATTTACTTATCATAGTTGGCTTACGTTGCCTAAAAAACACATCCCTAAATTGCTGCAAAGAACACTTTGTGCAGTCTGCTGCTTTAGAAATATGACATATTCCCATGTGATGTATGTTGTATGACATCAGATATTATTGTTCTGTTAAGAGTCCTAGGGATTTGTTTACCTGCAATTGACATGTGTTGCAGTTCAGGTATTTTGTTAGAAAAGGCCTTGGCAACCTTCTTTTGATTAAATAAAGGTCAGTCCATCCAAAACTGTACGGCCTAGTAGGCTAGTTATTTTTCTGTTATTTGAGGTTTACACAGTAAGGCCTCATGCCAACATCCACTTTTGTGGGTGTCAAGCATTTTTTTTCTTATTTCCAAACACCCCTCTATGTTAGCCTATGTGTCCATGCATAGATAGACTTCCAGCAACATTTAATGGGAAGTGAGCTTAGAGGCAGGAAAAAAGCCACTGCCAATGTGTCCGGGAGCAGCAGCGTTTTGGCAAAGAAAATGCTTGATGCTTATAAACGTGTGTAGGCGAATCAAGATGTGTGTTAATTTAGTGATTGAGAGTTATTTATTTCAATTGCCAGAATTAACTCCCAAGTGCTTGACATCTGTAATTACACTCAAATGCTTGTAAAAGGGTTAGATACTTTTACACGTGTCAGGCATTTTTTCTGCAAAAAACACTGCTGCCAGGAGAAAAAGCTCCTCGGAGAGTTTTCAAAACGTTCAGTGTGCATGAGGCCTATGGAAAAAATGTGTGAAATTGTTGACCCAAAATTAAAAATAAGAATGTATTTTGTGTTTTTTATTCACTTTTGAGTATTATATTGTTATATTTTAATAATCTCATATAACAATAAACTAAACAAAAATTACAGGAAACGAACAGAATTTTTTTACTTGTTTTGTTTTAACCAGTTCCACGCTGCCCTGCTACAGGGCGGCACGAGTGCGCAAAATCATGTGTATATATATATACACTTTATTTTGCAGTTCTGGGTAGGGGGCCATTTGTGGCCTTGGCTGTAAATCACCGGGTCCCGGCTGGTGATTTCTTGCCGGGCTCCCTACCCGCACCGCCATTTGCTGCCTCGGCTGTCAATCACCGGGTCCTGGCCAGTGATTACTCGTTGGCACCTGGTGGTCATCGAGTACCTCCGACGGGGGGAGAGACCTGTATGTAAGCAATACAGATCTCTTCCCTGTCAGCTCCTGCACACTGCTTTCTGCTTTGTATGGCTCTGCATAGCACACAGTTAACCTTTTTATCGCCCCAGATATTAACCCCTTTATGCCCAGTGCCATTAGTACAGTGTCAGTGCTTTTTATTATCACTGATCACTGTAGGTCGCTGATCGCCGCCATTACTAGTAAGAAAAAAAAATCCAGTATATATAGCGCCATTTATAAACGCTATAACTTTCACATAAACCAATTAATTTTGCACGTATTGGGATTTTTTTTAGCATAGACATGTAGCAGAATACATTTTGGCCTAAATTTATAACAAAATTGATTTTTTTAATTTTTTTACTGGACATGTTTAATATCAAAAAGTAAAAAATATAGATTTTTATTTATAGCACAAAAAATAAAAAACACACAGGTGATCAAATACCACCGAAAGAAAGCTCTATTTGTGGAGAAAAATGGACTTAAATTTTATTTGGATGCAGCATTGCATGACCGCGCAATTGTCATTTAAAGTAACGTAATGCCGTATCACAAAAAATGGCCTGGTCAGGAAGGGGGGTAAATCCTCTGGTTAATATTTTTGAACACTTGCTACATGCTTTGTTTGTAAATACAATGTATGTGATCACCATGCTATCACCTGACCTGATGACCATTAATAGCTGTCTTGATAAATAAAAACAAGGTGAGCATGATTTACCATCAAAGCCACTGAAGATCCCCAGGTTCAGGAAGGACAGGGTGATGCTGATGTTTGAATCAATGCTTTCTGAATCACTGACCAAAAGTAAGAATAGCATTTGGTGAATTCTCATTACAAGTCAGTAGAGGTGCTGAAGCCAAACACAGCCAGGTGATTAGCATTTCTCATAGACCTGTGTTGGCCACACATACACATTTGCACCATCCAACCAAAATGATGAGTCTACATGAAAATGAGCAGGTAATAAGGAACACCTACAGTACTAAGTAGGTGTGTACGGTTTATGTGACTTTAGATCTTTTATAATTTTTTTAATAAGTTATAAAAAAAATAATTATTTTTGTGTTCTTTGGACAAATCTGTATTACTTGTGCTAAAATGTTCGATGCTACTTTATAATAATTCTAACTGTATTCATTTTTCAGTATGCCACTGAAGACACAAAGGCTCTCATTCCAGTGATAATAGTTAAGCAAGGTAAAGTTTGCAGTTTTTTGATTGGTCTTTAAGTTTAGGAATATATTAAGAAATGTAATAATAAATGTGTATGCAGTGAAAAACAATTTTGAAACCATGATGGTTCTGCTGCAAAAATGGAAAACACTTGGCAGGTTTTGGAAGAACTTTTACAAAGAGTGAACAGCTACATACAAGTTAAGGATTCAAATGGAGCAGTATTAGTATAAGTAATGTTTGAATTTGCATATTGTTATAATATAATATCATTTCTACAGTATACTTATATTCACAAACTGTTTGAAAGCTGATGAGGCAGGAACTACAGTTAGTGGAAAGTAAAATATATTAACCTGGAGATTGATGGGAGCTGGAGAGATACTAGGTCTTACCTGTCCTTGTGTGAAGGTTTTACAGGTACCACACCGCTATTAAGGACTACACTGGGGCATCTGTTTGGGCAAATTTTGCCCTTTTTTTGTCTGCTTTTAACCTCCTTAACATTTCTGCCTCTTCACTGCTCAGGAACAACCAAGATGTGTGTTTATTCACCAACCTATAACAGTTGGCCACTATACTTTTTTCATCTGGAACAAACAATAGCTTGGCATTTGCTACCCAATTTGATCTGAGGTATTCTTGGACTGGTGGCTTCCTCCCCAGTGCTCAGAAAATCTCCCATTGTGTATCCAATCGCTACTGATCTTCATGTTTATTTATTTTAGGTACTTATATAGCGCCATCAATTTACATAGCACTTTATATATATATATTGTACATTCACATCAGTCCCTAACCCTCAAGGGGCATAAAATCTAAGGTTCCCAATTTGAACAGGATCCAATGAGTACCCGGAGGAAACCCAAGCAGGCACAGGGAGAACATGCAAACTCCAGGCAGGTGGTGCCGTGGCTGGGATTTGAACTAGCGACCCTAGTACTGCCAGGTGGAAGTGCTAACCATTTAGCCACTGTGCTGCCCTCATGTATGTCAGGTGCTGCTATTGAACAGAGTGTTATCATCGACTGGCATTGTTGCTCAGTTTTTCCTCTTTCCCTGAAGAATTGGGTCACATCCCACAAAACGCATGGGATCTTTTGATTGATTATCTAGTTTTGTATTCAATTTTATGGAAAAGCATTTTTGGTTTCTAGTGGAATTGCCACCTTTCTTTTGGGTAGTCTATATGAATTTAGATATTTCCACTAATTACCAACATTTTTTATACTTTTCATGTCTGTAATTGTTCCACCAGTTTGATGATGATCAATTCTTTTGATGATATCAATAGGGTTTTAGGACTCTTGCCCGTGACATTCTCACGTCCCGAGCCAGAGTCTTTACCCACTATTATCTCTTTATATTTTTGTTGACTCATTATGTATGTGCCTACATTGGCGTTTGTCTTGCTTACCACTTTGTGTATTTTTTTTATAATGTCATAATAAATTATGCTCTATTTTATCCACTATTGTTTATAACTATGCATCTTTATACCCATGATGGTATGGTACCTTAAAAGCCCCATTATTTTCTTCTACTAGGGTTTATTTTCTTCATGAAAGTAAAATATAGTATAAAGTGATACCAACACAAAAATAATATCTACATACTGTATCTATATCCTACCAAGTGTATTACAGTTTGTTTAAAGCTGAACTACAAGCAAACAGCTATATAAGTAGATGAAATACAAGGAAGCTGTTTGCCTGCCAAAGAATTTATATTTCTGTTAATCCAGTCCTGAAATTAACACTGGCATTAGAAGAGACCTGATTTGTCTCTGCTGCAGATAAGTAACATTTATAGGTCTTATCCCTCACAGATCTTGTAATTTTACAGTAAAAAAAGAAGCAACAAGGCAGTGTGGATGAACACTGGGTTCCATGCTCCATATCTGGTGATCATGTACACCAATGCAGGATTCCTGGTCTTGCATTTTCTGAATTTATGGCTCTGTTATGGGTTCTAACACTCTTCCATCTCTGTCTTTTGCCCTTCTCTCATTGCTACCAGGAACTATCTCCTTGGCCAAGAAGGGCTTGCTGTGTTCCTTTCTAATTGCAGATAGAAATGTAAGCTCTGGACACTGGAGATCTGTGAATGCCCCCACAATTACAAAGTGGCTTACTGAACTTACATCGTGTGGAGGAACTGCTGGCACAACATCATGACACATTTTCTGTTTACATGGCCACCTGGAAAATCTGGATAGTCTTTTCAGACTACGCTAGGTTTTAAACTGTGTTCTCCTGACTTCAGGTCTCAGATGTACTGTTGTACAGGTGTACCCTTCCCTCATCAGAATCCCCTCTACCATTCCCCACCCATTCTTTCTTCTCTCTTCTTTTCTCACTTTCTTCCCTTCCCTATCCTGCTACTGTTATCACATTCTCTAGTCCATTCAACTTTCCACTCTAGTAATATATGCATGATAGGATACTGCTCGGTTCAGCATTTTCCAATCTTCTAAATTGGATTACATCAATATGCTCTCAATACTTTACACACTCCAAGACCTATAAGAGGATCTCTACAACAGACTAACTGTAGATCCTGGGGTTCTGCCGTGTGCACTCTCAATATGAGGCATGCTACTCAGGGTTTTTTTCTGTCCTCAACCAATGCCAAGATACTGTCTTCTTGAGAATATTATCTCTCTGCTGGATTGCATCTCTTCACCTTTGGCTGATTGCATTTATCTATTGTAATGGGAATGTTACTTTTATCTACATATACTGTGTTTCTTACCTGTATGTATTTAAATCTGGAAAAGAGTAAATCATTATTAAAAAAAGAGAAGCAACAGACTGATGAGCCTAACTCATTCTCTGTTTTGCTGTCCTATTGGCATGCTCCTTGTTAGCACATAAGCCCTGCAACCCAACAGGTTGCATCCTTGTCCTGCTTCTCCCTTTCCCAGTCTACGTTCTGTTGTATAGGAGCTGGCACCAGGTCAGGTCACAACAAATACATTACATTTATTAATTAATAGAGAGCTGCATTTTTGGGCCTTTTATTTCTGCCTGGAGTTCAAGTATAAATGTGACGAAAGGCACTGCTCACACTTCATGCGTAAAGCAGAAAAAAAGTCTATCTATTAAGTAGTCTTAAAATGTTGCCTGCCCTCTGCCTTTACTAATGCTGCACACCATTTGTAATAATTAGCAATTAACTTTTATATCTGTTTTCTCATAGTCACAGCTCTGAGTCCTAGGTGTCTGCTGTGGCTGATGGGAGGAGACATCGACAATGCCCAGAGCATTGCCATCAGTGGGGTGACAATCAACTCTGCAAATTCCTCACCATTTTCAGCACTCACAGCTGCTGCCAGGACCTAGAGCTGTGTGGTCATGTGGTACTAAACCATTGCCATAGTACAGGCAGCAAAGTGGCATTGCAGTCAGCACATCTGCCTGGAATTACTCGGGTCCTTGGTTTGAATCCCAGCCAGGCCATTATCTTCATGGAGTTTGCATGTTATCCCTATGTTTGCATAGGTTTCTTGGTACACTTTGAAGACATGCTTGGAGATTAATTGTCTCCTGCATAAATTGATCCTAGTATGACTATGCATGTGCAATAGGGTCTGCTATATAAATACCTGTAATAAATAGTTAGTCTCTTTAGTGTAATGCCACAAAAGCATGTTATCTGTGGCCTTTTGTAGCATTTGCAATGTCACTCCTAATAGCTGCATGGGCATTGAAATAATTGAAAAATCCCGGAGGTGTGTCTGTAAATTACCAGATGTTTGTCAACTGAAACTCATAACCGGCACACAATTACTCAAGATATATTATATTTAATTCAAATATATATAAGCCTGCATAAAATAACTGAATTAATGATGCGATTACTGTGTTCTATGTATTTAATGTTATATGTGTGCGTGGAGGAACAAAGAGGTTTAATATAGTTTGGAGAAGGGGGTGTTGCACAAATATGGACATAATTAGAATTCAGTTAGTTTGTTTTCTTACTAGAAACATTGAACAAGCTCTACAATATGTTTGCAATGGGACTGCTAAAAAAAAATGTGAAGTTTACATTACAATTTTAATTCCAAAACTAGATAGTAAACATGAGCAAATTGTTGAAAATTTGTTCAACTGACAGACTGTTCAATTCAGTCCCGGGATCCTGTTCATAGAGTTTGGATACAGTGATCTGCCAGGTTTTTTTTTACTTGTTTTTACTCTCACTGGTTAATGAATTCATTGATTTAGAGAATAAACAGATTGTATCATAACTGTTTGCTATGACCCAATGAGTAATTTAAAGAGGAGACCTGGTTATTGTGAGAAAAAAATTAAAGTCAGCAGCTTCCAATACTGTAGCTGCTGGCTTTTATTATACAGACACTTACCAGCCCAGGGATCCAGCGATGTCCTCACTTGGGCCGGTTCTTTGATGGTCTTCAGTCCCAGATATTGCCATATTGCTTGTGTGAAGCCAGCTATGACTTCCTGATGTTTCACAGCCAGCTTTCCATTGCGCATATGCAAGACACGCTGTGCTTTCTGAATGATTCCATAGTCTCCAGGAAATTGTGCAAAGGGGGGGGGGTAAGAGGGGGAATCTATGTGGCTTGTATAGGTGAGTCAAGCGGAAGTGGGATCAGGTACCTGCCAGATATAAGTACCCACTCCCAGAAAAAAAACTTTCCAATACAGGCAGAGAAGGAGACAAGGAGGAGGAATCTACATTTTCAGGTGATGTTCTGCTTTAATCTCATCAAGTATAAGAACTGGAGTGTAGGAATCTTATAAAATCCCTTTCATCAGTATAAACCTATGCAATTCTATTATGATGCCCATTTAGTTTAAAGGTATATTAAAGGAGAAATATAGCCAATGCTATTTTGGCTATACTTCTCCTGTAGATCACAGGAGCACAGTTTGTTCTGCACTCCTGTGACCCATTTTCAGCTGACAGCAGGCTAAAGCCCGCTGTTGGCTGTTGTCACTCAGCCGGGCCAGGCTCTTAAAAGATCCCATATGGTCAGGATCCACCCAGAAGCTTGGACCTGTACCTGGCTCAGCCTCTCAGCGATCTGCCAAGAGCCTGAGCCACACTCTACCACCCCCTCCACAGCCCAGCTCTACAGTGAGCACTGGAGGGGCAGAGCAGTGAGCCAGAGACCAAGAGTTACGGCTCTCTGCTCAGAGTGGAGGGAAGAACTGAGTGATCAGCGGTGTTTAATCACTCAGTTCTCATTACAGCAGGGGGCAGATGCAGTATTGGATTGATGCTGCATCCACCTCGGTGAATATAAATGTTTTTTCAGTCCATATTTCTCTTTTAAATTCATTTTATTGTGCTAAATGAGCTTCTAATAGCAGAACTTTTGTGCTCCAGCTATGTAGGTGCCCCTTGATCCTGTCCCACCAGGATCTCCACAACCTGTCCATTCCTGTTTCAAGCTACAACCTGACATACATCCTGTCCCAAGAGGCACACCAAGTCAAATCCACCTGAATCAGGAGCCCACTGTGTCAATCACCACTGCAGAGAAGGAAGTGGGATGTACGTAGCTTTGGCGCTGTGCCCTTTCACTCTACTTGTGTGTGTGGCGCTGAGAATGGCCGCATGTAAATTTGTAGTTCTAATCTGGAGTGTGCATGTAGTGGAGACTCCAGTGAAGCTCTATAGATTCTGGTAGGCACAGGAAGCATCCACATACCAAAAAATGTGCAGCTCAGCATGGGGTCAGTATGAGGAGGAATCTTAGAGGAGAAAAATGACAAAACAACAGTAAAAGCATGTAAATTAGCACCTCATTTAGAACGGCTGTGTGTAAGGTTGTAACTCTAATAGCAGATAGCAGGACTCCATAGGTCATGGTAGGCACAGGGGGCACCTTAATACCTGGAGCATATAAATTCTGCTGTTAGCAGCTCACCTAGAAAAAAGTTGACTTTTATATCACTTTAGGTCTATTTAATATAATGTAATTGAAATGTTCTCAAATTGTAATTTGTCAAGTACTCTAAAGACTACATGATATTTTTACAGGTTTTCAAAATATTTCTAAACCGACAGCTGCACCCCCACCAACAGTACAAAGTCCAGGTATTTATCTTTTCTAGTCCTACATCCAGAATTCATTTGCTGTCAATCGCGTCTTAACTAAACTATGCATGCATTTCCAAATTCATCTTTGAGGCACTGTGTATCTGATCTTTCACAAAATTCTGAAGTTACTGAGAGTAAATACCTTTGCAGAGCTTTAATTTTGCAAATCTTAAGTATTTTCACATGTAAGGTTAGCTTTGAAAAATGTCTCCAGGAATGCAATTCTTTGTTCTGTATCTGTGTATTTACAACCATTCAACCCTGTTTAACCCAGGACATGTTAGAGACACTTGTACATTTGAGCTCTGTGAGAGCTTACACTTTTACTGCCAAGAGGAGCTGCTGCCCAGATGAAATCAATCTGCAGCATCTTCATGACATCACAGGACAGAAACTACATTGAGTACACAGAACATACAAAGTGCAGTTAAAGCCAATTATATTTTACATATAACTTCATGGTTATCCAGTATGTAATGGCAATGCAAAATGTCTGAAGTTCTTGTTTTTTTCTTGTTATGTTTTTATTTTCTTTACCCATGTAGGCTAAAAAGCTTTATGTTTGTATTTAATTACAGGAGAAATGCAATTTTAACAATGCTGGCTTTTTAATTAGGTCAACTGTTTTGTGTAATTGAACATTCTCCCAATACACACGCACACACACAATGGGGGAGATTTCCTAAAATTGAAGAATCTGGTGCCACTGACATGGCAGCTAATCAGCTTCTAACTTCAGCTTGTTCAAATAAAGTGTTACTAAAGTCAAAATTTGTTTAAAATATAATAACAAAAATTTTACTCACCTGCTCTGTACAGTGGTATTGCACAGAGCGGCCCTGATCATCCTTTTCTCGGGTCCCCTGCTGGCAATCTTGGCTCCCTCTCTTTTTTTGTGTGTCCCCATAGTAAGCTAGTTGCTATGGAGGCACAGAGGGTCTGCTCGCTCCCGAGCTGTGCGTCTATGTCCACAGACTCACACAGCAGGACTTAGTTCCACCCTCCACTTCCTCTTCACTGCATTTGATTGACAGCAGTAGGAGCCAATGGCTCCTGCTGCTGCTCGAGTACTGAGTGAAGAGGAAGAAAGGGGAGAAGAGATGCAGCCATGCGCAGTGCTGGATTTATTCTCCCCTCTCTTTCCCACACAGGGAAGGGGGAGTACAAAGAAATAAAAAAAATGCTTTTTACCTTAATACAAAGAATGCATTAAGGTAAAAAAAACATTTTTAGCTTTAGTATCACTTTAAACTTTGACAATGAAACCTGGAAGCTGACTGATTTCTATGCAGAGCTGCAACAGATTTTGCACACTTCCGTTTTAGTAAATCCACCCTCAATGTCTATTTCATGGATTGTAATATTTGCAGACCATTTTTTGCTATCACAGTATACACCCTCTGAGAAAAGTGTGGGGGGGGGGGGGGGGTGGAATTAACATGGAGTGTTGCAAACACACACTTGCACCACTCTTCTAAACATGAAAAAAATGAGCAGATGATGCTCCTGATTAACAGAAGTTTGTTGACAGGCAGCACAGACAACATTAGAGCTGGAGCTGCATGCTCCCATCTCTGTGCCATATCCCCCTAAGTTCAGAGCAGGTGGGTTGTTAACTCTGTAGGCTCGGCTTGTGTAGTTTAATCAATGCATGAGCAAAGTAAAGGATGTGAGCTGTCTAATGACAACTCGCATCCCATATGTCAGGTCATAGCAGGGAGAATCTGCTGCAGTTTTCTATATGTAAAATTGCCATATGCCCTATGTTAATTAAGGGCATACCTGTGCTAGTCTCTATTTCACTGTGTAATAAAAACTAGTGCAACTGGCGCAGATAGACCTAAAATGGATCTATCTAATTAGTTAATGTGCTGCGTCATTATAATGGTGCAGGAAGCTTAGTTAAATTCCCAGCCTGCATGCACTCAATGAGCTGCTTCATTATAGATTACAGTATTTCTTTTTTAGTCTTCAGGGAGGAGACAAAGAAGCCACCTTTGACCACCACAAGGCCAACAACACCTAAACCAAAACCAGGTAGGCTCTGTTCTTTTTTCCTTTCTGAATGTTTCAAAACTAAGGTAATATACATCTGAGAAATACATTCTATCCTTTTTAAAAGCAATTGTAACACTCATCTATTTTGAATAAGCATTTGCTGCTCATAAAAGATGATCACTTCATGATCACTTGACCCTATTTTCCAAGGATATCTGATGCTCCTTTGTTGTATTCTGTAATCACTACTGACATCATACCCTCCACCGTCTGGGAAAAATAAATTATAATATTGCAGTTAAACATTAGTAATACTGATGTATCAGAGAAAAATATATGCAATCAGCAATTTCCTTATTCTCCACTGTTGGTACTATTCTCCTCTCTTTTTACTATTTTAGTGTAAGGATGCATTAAACAACAGTAATTCCTCTTTTTATTTTGGAATATTTTTGGAATGCAATAGCATTATCCATACTAAATGTGGATAAAAAAACTGCATTGAACATGGACAAAATTGTGAATGGTTAAAGCCCAACACCGGGTAACTTAAAAATTATCAGTTGTTTTTTTCTGTGTGGACTTTGTCTACATGGTAATGTTATAGTTTTTGTGTGTATATGCATTGTCATGATGCCATGTATTGGATTTGTATACTTTTCCAATAAAAAGTTTGTAACAAAAAACAAACAAAAAAAATATCCTTTGCAGTGGGGCTGCACTTGCACTGCAATGGTTAATTGCTGATTTAGCATAGAGGAGAGAAGTGCTTTTACATACCTGATCCTCCGCTCCCTCTGCAGATGGTGCCTCCCCTACGCACTGGTGGTGGACTGTTTCTCGGTGTAATAATGTCCAGTGCAGGTATATATAGACCCTATATATAGACCCTGCATTGGTTTTAATGAAGTCAGGACCTTGGACTGCTGGGGCACAGGGGAGAGGTCAAAGCAGGGGCTAGTTTAGCAGTGAGAAGGAGCAGAGAATCTGTTAAGTAAATCTTCTTTAACAAGTCCCATAGACATAAACAGGCAATTAACCCATGCTGCAAGGGCACAGCTCCACTTCAGGGGATCATTTTCAAGTTCTCTGGAGTTGGGCTCTGAACTACAATCAGGTTTTTTTTTGCCTTTCAGGTTCCATTCTGGAGGTCTCATTTCAAATACTGTATTTTAGACAAAATAGGAAGTTAGAGGAAACCTATTCAAAATTAGGGAAAACTCCTCTTAGACAGTTGTCCAAAATGTTCCAGTGACAACTCAAAGTCTAGTTTTACCCCCTTCCCCTTAAGATTTAGTGACAATGAACACCAGGATAAACAAAAACAAAAACCCTCAGGTTTTCAAGTAGAAGGGAGATGTAGTGTGCTGGACTGCTTTAAGCATTGGGTATTTCAGGTGACAGAATTGATTGTCATTAGACAGCTCTCCGAGGAGTAGTAACCAAAGGTCTGACCTAAATTTTATTCAGAATCTTGTATTATAAAAATCCAATGCAATTCAAAGGTTCAGAGGGTACTTCTTCATCAGGGTTTGGTACTGCTGAATGAAGCATGTACTGGACTGATACAGTTGAAGGGATCCTAATTGGTATTTGGCATGATCACTCCAGATGACAGTTAAGATGCTTAAATGAGTGATGCTTAAAAATGCTTAACCTCCCTGGCAGTATTCCCGAGTGTAGCTCGGGGTAAAGTTTCAGTACCAAAAGCGGTAACCCCGAGCTACACTTGGGCTTACCATGCGGTGCTGCTCTGGCATCTGTTCTTCATTTACCTTGTCCTGCGCTCCCGCGATGTCCCTCCTGCAGTGTCCCCGGCAATGTCATCCGGCGGATGCCGGCATCTGTCATCTGGGTTCTGCCCCCTGTAAGCATCGGGACGTACGGGGGACGGAACTGGCAGGAAATTTGAAAATGACAAAAAGTGATATTCACTAAATACACTAAAATCACATTACTGTATCAAAGCATTTCACATACATTTTATCCCTAGTGCTTTGTCCTGTGCCCTGCCTGCATTTTTACTGTTCTTTCTGCCTGGAAACTGAGAAATGTCCATGGCATCCAAAAAGCGTCCCTTTAGGTCAAAATCAGTTTTAGACCAGCTAGAGAACAGCGATAGTAAATCAGAACCACTTGCAGAATTGAGTGATAATGATTTGTGGGGAAATTCGTCATCAGACACTGAAAACGATTTTGCGACTTTGCTC
This sequence comes from Staurois parvus, assembly GCF_062004578.1. Classification (NCBI taxonomy): domain Eukaryota; kingdom Metazoa; phylum Chordata; class Amphibia; order Anura; family Ranidae; genus Staurois; species Staurois parvus. The sequence goes on from NW_028318492.1 coordinate 2,062,442, forward strand.
AGCGATGTGCGAACTTAGCGCTCTATTTCAAATTTCAGTGTTTTTGGTTTGATTATATTATTGAATTAAATTTATTATTATTATATTATTATTTTTTATGAGTATTTATTAAATTATAATTTATGATTTCGTTTTTCAAATTTTATCATATCCATGATGTTTACTAGACTCTTGTTCAGACAGATTTCAGTGAGTTATTCCTAAAAATTACAGGCCTACAATAAAAAAAAATACATATTTCCATGCAAACAAATGTACCGCTTTGAGCACAGAAATACTGACATAATCAAACTGCTAGGGAGGTTAAATACACTGTCGTTTTATGATACAAGATTCTGAATAAAATTAAAATTGGACCTCATACATTCTGATTTGGCCACTTTCCATTCTTGCACACTCAGCAATAAAAATCTGCCAAAAAGTCCTAACCCTCCCCACGCTATCCAAACAAGTTTCAGCTTTATACTTTCAAGCTTTTTTTTTTCTTCCAAAAAACAGTAAAATATTTTGAAATTCTGATTGCCTTTTACCATAGCCAAATTATGTGCATGAGTGTGTAAAAAACAGCTAACATTCTTCCTATATGGCATAGTTTATGTCACTATATGGCATAGTTTATGTCATATCACCATTTATCCGTGCTTTTGCAGGTTGAGTTAACCAAGAAAATATTCTTTTAGTAAAGAACAATAAACAAAGTGTGCAAGAATTGTGTTTAGTCAGGGAAACATCCAACATAGCCCTGAGGAGCAGACAGAACATTGCAGAAATATGTAATTGCACTAATCTGATTTTTTTCAATAGCTGGTGGACTGCGAGCCTTGTTTGGCATAAAAGTGTCACTGAAGAGCTTTAGAAAAATAACAGTCTTCTTTTATTACATTCTTTCAATTAACAATTGTCCAGAAAGCTTAAGTAAATTCCAGACCAGCGTTAGAAAATGACACATACTGTAAAGACTGAAAGTTTTGAACAAATGTCTGAGATGCAGGTAAAGCAGAATCCTTCAAAACTCAGTGTATTTTGACTCAGGTGTGCAATACACCATACAAAATTTTTAATGTTGTGTATCCTCTCCTCCTATTTTTACATTTGTCATCCTAATACCACAACTACAAGTCTGTAATGAAATGGGAGTTATGGCAAATGCACCACAGTAATGGTTGTCAGTAGATGTCTTTCTAGGTGTGCGACTTGGTGGGGAAACCCTACAAAGGGTAATACCTTTTTTTTTACCATTAGCAATGCAAAAACTTCATTCTCGAAGAAAACTGACAATAAGCCAGCAATAGAAAGCCGAGTTGCCGATCTTCCCCACACAGCAGGTGTAGGGGTAGTTGTAATGCATTGTACTAACTTTTCACGGCTATGACAAGCAAGATTATAAATACTGAAAGTTTACTTAACACTCCCTGTGAGAAGACAGCTCTCTGCTGGATGATCTTCTGAATAGCCAGGGTTCAGTTCTGATATTTTCTATGCAGCCTCTCCACAGCTGTGAACATTTTGGCACATGTTTAGGTACTTTCTTCAACTATCTGGCGCTTGTTTCATTTTAATAATAGTTCATTCCTTAAATCAAAGATGTAATGCAATGGAAGTGATGTGTGCTAAGAATTTAGTAACAGATGACCTTGATTCATCACTCCTAAGTAATTTCTTTGGTAAGAAAGTTGTCTGTTTTAAACAAATGGATATATTAAGTCAAAGGAAAGTACTTCAGTCATTGGTCCAGATCATAAGGATGTTTAACCATTTTAACAATAATCAAAAATTAAATAAATCCATATTTGTGTGAAGTATTGCTCTTATCCAGATGTGATCTTTCTCACAACTTCAATGACCTTTGCACACATCAGATGATGAGCCAGCCATTAAACTCTGATTCCATGGAAATCTTCTTGTTATTAAATAAACTACAGCAATAAAAATAGAAATATTTAATTCCCTAACCCAGATAAGAAGAGAATGAAAGTTAAAGAATATAATAGTAGTTTTGGTGTGGGGATTTCAAGTATTTTAAAATGGCCCAATATGCTTTGGAGGGGGGCACTGAGCCTCAATGTGCTATACTTCAAATAATAATTCTGCAACTCCCTGCATTTATGTCCACTTACCAGTCTTGCACAAAAGAGAAAAGAAAGATCTTCAGCACTACCAAAGCAATTTGGGTAGTAAGAGTGTCAACAACTGTAAAATATAATGTGTATCCCCTACTCCTTTGGGGCCTGGCTTCAAGTACAAGTTCCTTTGCTATGCCCATGGGGAAACGTATAGCATAAACCAAAAATTCAGCTTGGTACAAGAAAATAGAAGTAAGTTAGTTTGTAACCTAAAATCTACATACAGGAAAAAGTCCATCATATATCAAGATATGTTTATTTTTTTCAGTACTTTACTTCAGTAAATATCCAAAAGCACTTACTCCAGTCACTCACATTACAAGTAACTTGGCTAAACCAAGAGCCCAATTCTTAGTGGCTTTAAAGAGACTCTGTCATGAGAGAATCATGGAAGCTGCCATTGCTGGACTCTTCTTTGAAAATGTTAGTTCCCTAGCTGGTATACAGATGCTTTGGCTTTAGCCTGTTCGAGTTTCTGACCTCGAAAAAGTATAGGACAAAGGAGTTCTGACTGAGCATGAGTTTGTGATTTAAAAGTAAAATCAAACACAGTCAATCAACTAACATTTTCTTTAGGAGGTCAGCATGGGCAGATCATGTACTTCCTTCATGACAGAATGACTTTAAACACCAGGCCTTGGGAACAAAGCTCCGCACATACATGTACCTTCTCATTATGATGTCCACCTAAACTCTCCCACTGTAGGCTAAACTAAAAAACAGTACCACTCTAATGCTCCAGAAGATACGTACTGTGGCTGGTGATACTGTAGGCTGGTGCTCGTCAGGATATAAGACTCGTCAGACTCAGGTTAGACTACAAGAAAATGGCACCCAGCCATACACAGAATCAGCAGACTGTAAAGCTAAAATAGTAAAGGTTGATGAGAATTGACTTCAACTTGTTTCTCCAACCTAATGTACTTTGCCCATGTGGAGCTTACTCATAGAGGCCTATGGTTGATAACCGAGCTGAAGCCAATTCTCATCATCTTTCACTTTTAGCTCAACAATCTGCTGATCCTTTGTGTGGTGGGGCACCATGTCCTTGACTCTCCACTTCACTTCTACAACTACATCCATTATGAAGCCCAAAGCTAGGGCTCATCAAGTATCACAGGATGGATTCTAATACCTAAAAGTTAAACACTACACTTTTTAAAAAAACTTTCAGCAGCTGGCCTCAAGACTTACATTGTGTTCTGTTCTTTTATGTTGTTAACATTAATAAAGATTCTCTTTTCTGCCAAGGACCACCCCTCTTTAATGTTTCATCCAGTATTACCTTGATCACAAAGATCTCTGTGATCAAGTACGTATTAGGTGAAACATTAGAGAGGGCCATTCATAGACAGTGCTGCTGCGGGCTATGTATGGGTTTAATAAAGTTGAATGTGATCTGACATCATCGGTGTGCGACTTCCTTCTTTCATGTGGACTTCATAGAAGATGGTTTGTCTCCCTTTGATCGGCACCTGGAGTTCTAGAAGCAGGAGTTTTTCATACAGGTTTAGAGCAGTGACATCTCTATAACTGTTCAGTCAGTTCAACTAATCAACCATACCACTGTTTCATAAAATGCTTTTTGTACATACAGGTAGGTTCTTCTGAATTTTATCTGCTGGGGTGTATGTACATTTTCACTTAGAAGATTGCATTGATTTCAATCACCCGATTATGTGCAAAGGTTTTTTCTTCTATTCCTCTATAACTGAGTGTGTGTTTGAAGTGTAAAAATTGTAAAAATATACTTTCCTAATAAATCACTCTCACTGAATGTTTCTTTTTCAATGGTATACAAATTATAGCTAAACTATTCTGCAATTTTAGAACTTGTCATGAATAATTGAATGTAATTGTAAAGGGTATTTCTTATTTGTTTTTGATCTTTGGCTTGTTCATTAACAAAAGTTCATAACACTTTAATGAATACTGGAATCTAGCACTGTGATACAAGTAAACTGACCCTTCTAATGAACGAGTGTTACGAACATACAGTACATTGTTACTGTGCAGATTTTTGTTTCACTGTTGCTAATGAGATGCAAATCCCTGTGCTGACATTGTTTTTCCAAAGATTAAACTCAAAATTCAGAAGAACTTGCTGAATCAATATAAGATTGCTCCCACTAGACTGCTCTAGTTTGTGTGACAGTTGTTTCCTTTCCGCTGTTATATGTATCATTTGGCATTGTCATTATTCATGAGTTTCCTAAGCTCTTTTGCACAGATTTATCTAGAAATCCAAGGATCGCATCACCCACAGGATGTATCAATAGAATTTCATTAATAACACTGGAGTATTTTTTTCTTTTAGCTTCCAAAGTTACTGTCTCCCTTCCAATTCCTAATACTTCAGAAAAAACTATTGCAGAAGATCCCAAACCAGGTATTGCTTTTCACTTAGCTTTTTTCACCAGAATTTTTTTATACCCCTGGCATGACTACAGTGGAAACTGCTGCATTTTCAAAAGTGTCTTTCCATAATTCTATCAATTCATGTCATTATCATAATTATATTTCCTTATGTTTTAGAATGAACAAGTTACGTCTGATTGCTTTCAAATGCTACTTTTAAATAATTGCATTATGACGTTTAACAAAGTATATAAACGACATATTTGACTTTTATGGGATTGTTAACACTTCTTTTTGTAATGCCTTATTGATATTTGAATGTCTCCTAGATGGGAATAATGGTGTATTTGTTACATAGTAAAATGAAACCCACATTGTGGACTGCTTTGCTAAAAGAATAATTTTCACCATGTAAAGAAGTTGGTCAACATTTTTCAGATAATGGAGATGATTTACAAATGAAGTATGTTCACTAAGCTAAGTAAAAATTTACTTTGTGAGTGAGTAATGTAAGGCTGTGCTGTTTTCAATCATCCAAACATGTACAAGAAAAGATCTTGGTTTTCCTAATTTTCCTTACAGATGATTGGGTATACTTTGCAAAGTGAATTTTTACTTGGCTCCACCTCATTCATCAAACAAAGTGAAAATGTACTTTTAAAAATGAACATGGCCACAGATAAATTGAAATCCAGCTGGTTGAGCAGGACCCACTGAATTTTGATCCATTTATAGTCAAGGTGGTTGTATAGGAGTCAATTGCTCAATTGTCTTCTGTACAACCAGACTGTTAGATTTTTTTTGTTTTTCCCAGTCAGTGCCACCAGCTATAGCTGGCAACACCGATCATTGTATTCTGCCAGCGGGGACAATAGTAGTGATTAATTCGAGGTGAATGGGGGAATCAGCACATTTTTTTGGTTGAACAAAAAAAATGTTTAATGTATGGCCTGCCTTATTCTTTTAGTAAATCCACCCTGATTAAAACTTAGGCTGGCCATAGATTATGCACCTTTCTTTCCTTAAACCACAGGCTGAAGGAAATAAGTGCTTAAATCCCCTGTTAACACAGTTAATGTTGATCGGGGAATCCCTCCTTCTGCGCTAATGTATTCTGAGAGCTGGAGGTTTCCCCTGCCATCAGAATACAATGAGCACTGCTGGTGGCTATAGCCACCAGCAATGATTATAGGAAGTATGTATTGAAGATGATCAATAGATTGACTTAAATACAACCAGACTGCCCATAGATGGATCGAAATTAGGCTGGTTCCTGCTGAACCAGATACATTTCAATACTTGTATGGCCAGCTTAAGGCTTAATTTCTTTTGGGAGATAAATATCTGTTAGCATAATTCAGGTTGAAAACTCTTAAGTGTTGCAAACATGATAAAGCAAACAATAGGATTTATTTACTAAAGTTGCTGTGAATGTTCAATGTGTGAATGTTTTGTACGTTTATTAGCCATGGTGAGTCTTTGCTTATCCAGTCAGATGCAAGAAAAATTGTGTTTATTTTATTTTTTTTTATTTGCTAAGAACAGTGACAATTCAATTTGCAAAGTCAACATTCATTCTGGCAAACGACCAATCTCCAAACCTTTAGCAAATCTGGCTCATTCTTTGAATACTGCTGACCATCCCCTTTGCTGGTGTCTCCATATGAGAATGTGGAAGCTCTGCTCTTATAGCAGAGTCCTGGAAATCCAATGTCCTTAATGTTTGAGTTTAATTTTTTATTTTAGACTGTGGTCACTTTGCATCCCCAATGACTCTTTCTATTTTTTCCAATTTCACTGAGCCTGTTTAGTTATTTGATGTAAAAGTATAAAAGTGAATAACAATTAATAAAGTGAAGCTATGCTTACTTCATTCAACCATTGATGTGCAGGGGAACCTGCTGCTTAATTGGGCATTCAAACAGACCACAGCTTTGCTTGGTGAACATTCAATTTTCTAACTACACATTCTCAACTTCCTAATAAGTCAATGCTATTAAATACATTGACCCCTTTGTTGCTTTGGTTATATAACATACACTAATGTATTGGTATAATGAATATTATATTTTCTGTAGCATTAACAAGCCAAGCCATTGTGGAATCTTTCACTTCAGATTCATCAACTAGTACCCTAGAATGGGTCCCAGCAACTATGGGTAACATAACTTCCATTTTCTTTCCTCCATCTCCCCTTTGCCAGTTCATGTGATTTACAGAACAAATCGCTTCTTTCTAGGAAACCATGGCTGACCTTTGTCATTCCTTCAGATTCATTTGTAACATTCCACGGCAATTTATCCTCTTCTTCCCCTCATGGCATCCATTCTTTGTTCATTTGGAAATCATTCTCCAGCCAATGATCTCATCGTTTGTTAGCTCTGCATGTGGAAATTGCTTTTTCTCTTTTTTTCCTAGCATTTTCAGCATTGCTTTGGGCTACAAATTACCCATTTCTATTATGGCACACAATAGCAAGCAAGAACAGTTTTAATTTGTTTTGTTTGGTCTTTGCTTTAATTTACCATTTGCTTATTTATGTGGTCTCTGAAAAATATATCTGCAAATAAAATAAAAACCTGGTAAATACATACAGATGTAGATGCAACTATAACTGATATTTCCATTATATGCTATTAATTTTTTGCTTTCAAAGGTATACGAAAAATGATGAAGAAACTATTGGTGTGTACTCATACTAAACTAGCTGTGTATACAGAATCATTTTCAAAACACAAAAAGATGGAAAAAAACAAAACACAGTTTGTACTCTTTTGTTCCCTAGACATGTTCTTTTAGAAACAGTTTTGTGCATGGGACTGTGCTAATGCATAGAAATCAGCTCTTTCTTTATTCGTACATATACAGTACCAGTACCTCTCCAAATTTCCTCAATGTCTAAGAACACAAACCAGTGGGGAAGGTTAAACAGTGAGAGGCAAACCATTGATATCTGTTATGAATTAAATCATTATAGAATGTTTCCTTTAGGCTGCTATTCTCCAAGCTTTTAGCAGTTCTTGGTTAACAACTATTGGGGCAGTTTTCTAAAAGTTTCCTTTATGCTAGCCCTGGAAGCCTATTGTTATTTTAAATATTTTTCTCTCAACTTCCTACCCGCTTCACACTGCACAGGCATGCTGCAGCTCTATTCATTCCTATAGGAAAGCCATACTCATGGCAGCCTCAAGTAGTCTCTCTGACTGTGGCTTTCCTTTAGAAATAAATGGTATCAAGGTGTGCATGTGCAGTACACAGCAGCTATTTTCAGAGGAACATCTGTATGGCTTGCAATGGAGCTGTAGAGTAAAGATCACTGGAACTTGGATGAAATTACATAGAACACTAGATGGGCAGCACTCAGGGAAAGAGGATGTGGGAACTAAGTAAAAAAAAAAATAAAGTTGGTTGAACTCGATGGACTTTTTTCAACCAAATTAACTATATGTACTATGTAACACAGTAGTTGTCTTTAAGGTCATTTAAGTTTAAAAGAGCACACATTGAGGTTGATTTACTTAAACCGGAGAGTGCAAAATCTGGTGCAGCTCTGCATAGAAACCAATCAGCTTCTTTTTTTCTGTCTTAATTGAACACGCTGAAGTTAGTAGCTGATTTTGTGCAGATTTTGTATTCTTCAACCCCATTGTATTGTTTAAATTATCTGTGATAAAATTAGTAAGAACTCCCACACTTTGAAAAGCAATAGAACAAATGTTTGTTTTCACTTAATGGATTTCAATTTAGGTTGCAATTTCCATTGACATTTCCATTCTTTCCCCATTTGCTCAAAATAGAAGTCCTCTTGTATTTTTTTTTACACGTAGTACCATGCCAAGCATTATTTAAAACGAAATAATGGTTGTCCACATTTTTTTGAAACCCAACTACACTCTAAACATTTTCTGTAGGTTTTGAATAGAGTGGAGAAGGATCACATATTCTGCTGTGGGTTTTTTTGCTGTCTGTGAGGATTGATATCATTTCCTGTGCCTGTGACACAGTTACAAGAAGACACACAGGGCAATAAAAACCTACAAAGATTCTTACCCTGTGAAAGCTACAAAGATTCTTACCCTGTGAACCTATTGGAGATGTCCCATTACTTCCTGTCCCTCTGATATCTTGTCACTCGGATAGTAAATGAGGATTTTTCTTTCTCCAGTGGGGATACAGTCAGCAATAAAAGGATTAAATTACTTCCCTGCCCCATTTGAAGCAAGAAAAAAAACAAAAACTTGTATCATACTTACCGTAATTTTCCTTTCCTGATGCCAATCCATGGCAGCATACATGTGACATAGCTCCGCCTCTATATCCACTCACAGGACCTGTGTATATCTATAAAAGTCTGACTGAGAGCAACCTCTCCCATTCTCCATACAATCAAGATCAAACAAGGGAGGGTTCGTATGCTGCCATGGATTGGCATCAGGAAAGAAAAAGTAAGTATTGTACAATTTTCCATTTTCCTGACGTTAACATGGCAGCATACATGTGATAAATAACTAGCTAAACAGGGAGGGCTAAACTGTATGATCAAACTGCATTAAGGACATGGAAGCCTAGACTACCATTATGTTGAATGTATGACTCTACCGTATAAGCCCCTGGATCTTCCCTGTAGCGCTTGAGGCACGTGCACTGTGGTAACTAGCCTACTGATTTGCAAAAGTCGTCATAGACACTTTTCATGTGCTGCCCCGAATGTAGAGATGGACCTGGCTGAATAAGCCTCTACCACTTCTGGAGGCTCTTGCCTGGCTGTACTATATTTTCTGGATGACATTGACACTCCAAGATGACAAGGTTTGCTGCAGCTTTCTCCTTTGAATTTGCCTAATGGAAACACAAACAGCCTCCTAGAGGATTTAAACTAGGAAGCAGCTTAAAGGTAGTCATCTTACATAATTTGTACATCCAGCTTGTGTAGGTACCACCTGTGCCAGAAAGGATGTAATCACCAATTTGTAAGATGAAAACTGAAACCACCTGGGTTCAAAGGTGCTCAAGGGGCATAGGCCCCAACTTGTTTAGAAGACAGAAGATGTAGGACTCTGTAGCTTGAAGTGCTTGCAGGTCCAAAACTCTGCTCTCTGAAGTTATCGAGGGACACTGCTTCTCGAGTGATGTCCTACTGAAGATGTCTTTCTATTGGTGCAACAGAGTCCTTTTCAAGGAAATCCAGTGCCAGAATAAAATCCCACAGGGGAAACGTTTTTCCTCAGGGCAAAGTCTCAGGACCAACCTCCTGTAACGGTCCCCTGGCAGATTACAATTCCCTGATGAAGCTGAAATGGCTGAAATTTGAGTCCTTACAAAAGTAGCCTGAACCCCAAATCAAGATCTGTGTGAGGAAATTATAGCAACTGGGCGACCACTGAATTGCTAGGATCAAAATGCTGCTCCAGACTTCGAAGTAAATGGCATTTGTTGGCATCCTTCCTGAAACCCTGCAGGATTTACCACTGAAAGAGGATGGTCTTTATCCTTCAATCCTTCCCTCTCAATTTCCAATCCATCCTTGTGACTGCAATGCATGTTTAGTGTGTTAGCATGTGACAGTGCCATCATCTGCAACAGAGAAGTGGCAATTTCTTCCTGGATAGGGTATCATTTTGCAGCTGCTTACTAATGAAAAATTTCATACCACTATTGCCACTTTTCTTGAAACAACCTCTTCATCCTTCCATTCATTGGGGGGAAAGGAAGGCTGTGCCTTGAAAACGTGAAGTATGTTCTGACTTTGAAAGGCAGTCACCCGGGACATCCTGGGCCTGCTACCCTAATGAATTACTGTACCCAAGAGACACTTGAACCCTGATTAGCCTCTTCAAGGAGGATGATTGACCTTCTTCTACCTCTGGTGAAGCCAGGTGCAAGGCAAATGTGAATGGCTTGGATAAAGGTTCCTCCATAGCCAGGAATAAAGATGGTTATGATGGGCTTGGGGCCTCCTTGGTAAGGAGGGCTAACTGTGGTGCCCTGTACTCCTGTGCAGGGCTGCATCCTTGACGTTGTGCCCAGAGTCTGCTGGCGTAAGTGGTTGGAGAACTCCAAAAGACTATGACTTAGTGGCTCCCAGCTTCCTTTGTCCTTAGAAAGGTTTAAGTGGCAATATCCTCAGACATGTTAGTCTGGTATTAGGTCCATGCCGCAGGCTCAGCATGTTTTACCCTTTGTCACTCTTAGAGCTCAGGGAAGCAGAGATGCCAACACTCACTGGGAAATTTATCTGCATCCTGGGTGAGACCTGCGGGGCTGGAAGAACCATGGCAATGCTATTTTAGCTTGACCTGAAGCAAGAGCGAGAGCAGGCTAGGTTGTACCAGAAGATGAAGCCACGCTCCTGGAAAGGCACTCTTTTTCCTCTTCTTACTTTCCACACTGATGGTCCCTACCTGAGCACATGGAGGTCTTAGTTATGTGGCAGAAGGCTCATGTTGGAGCAAGGATGTCAGCACTGCACAGAAAGTAAAATGAAACAGACCATAGACATGTGCCTGAATCTTCTCTCTCCCCCCCTCATTCATCTGTAGCATAAGCAAGAAAAAAACAGAAAATGTTTCCGGTGCAAACTCACCTTGCACATGCATGAGCCTGGACGTGCCTTAACAAACATGGTTGCCACAAGAGGCCCGCTTCACAGTGTATATGTGGATGCCATAGCCAGCCATGAGACTGAAATCAGCCACAAACCCTGGACCAGATCATGTACACACACTGGCCATAGGTGAAAGGAAAAACTGCCAAATGACAAAATCTAATGACAGTAGAGGCAAGGTAGGAAAACAAAAAGGATAGCACTAACCTGTGGGAGAAAAGAAAATCACAGCACTAACTCCAGCACCATGATCCTGCTCAGGTGTGCAGAGAAACACATGTAGCTTGGACTGCAGCAAACAAACACCAGCTCAGGTGCAGCACATGAGGTTCTGATATCTCTGGTTAGAGAACTCCTCACCCCAAAAGACCACCAGATGGGGCTCCCCACCTTGTTGGTGCATTTATAAACCTAAGATGCAAGACTGCGCCTAGGATAGGCTGAACTCAGACAGACTCCGACTCAGTCGGCAGGTAGGGACTTCTCACAACATCACGATCTTGCAGGTGTAGATCTTGAGGACAAAAAGGAGAATGGGGGAGGTTGCTCTCAGTCAGACTTTTATAGATATACTCAGGTCCTGTGGGTTTATATAGAGGCAGAGCTACATCACATGTATGCTACCATGTTGGCATTAGGAAAAAGGTTTGGCTGGAGTTGGGCATTACCATGTTGCAATAGCCCAACCATTGGTCAAAATCAACAGTAACATTGTATAAATGAGTAGACATTTTGCTCCGTTTTTTTATTAATGTACAAACATACTTCAATAACATCAACCTTCACAAAGCTTTATTATTTCAGGACTAGATCACAAAGGAATCCAACCAGATCCAGCCTTACTCTAACATGCCTCTAACAAGGCCAAAAAGGCCTTAATAGCAAATAATTTTTACATGTCGGCATTGTACTGATTTTTAATAGATCTAGGCAAAGGATCTATGCTGAGTTCTCAGGAATCAACATCTTTAAACATTGCTGAAACCCATTTGCTTTGGGTGTAAAAGCTCAAATTTTATGGAGTGTCTTAATGTCCTTTAATTGTGGAGATCTGGCATCTATAGCAAACAAAATTCCCAATAAAATATATATTGCTGCAATTTGCTTGCTATAACTGCACAAATATAGAGAAACACTTTGTGCAAAGATTTCTTAAATGTCACATATCCAACCACATTGTAAAAATCTGCCCAAGAATTCAATGTAACAAAAATATTACAGCATTCCAAGACAGCCACAATGAAACCAAGCTGTGATGACTTTATATTATCAATAATTCCTTTGTTTCAAATGAAAAAATGTTTCTTCTTAAAAAGGAAACACATCACTGTAAATTATATTTTCATGACTATAGTTTATTCATTTTTATTCTAATTGGCATTGGAAGTCCCAAACAAATGTGCTGGCTTACATCTACCCAGATTTATGCCTATTGATTTAAAATCCATAAACAGACTTTTAGTCTTTTAGCTTTTAATGTTGTAGCAATAGAGCAATGTAATATCTATATAAAGTTTGCTGTATGCATGGTCATGGTTCCTTATTAATACCATTATTTTTCTAAAGGGAATAGAGAATATTCACATTAAAAATTTATTGGACTTAGTAAATAAAATGAATCAAATAAAAATGGATCAAAAATCATGTTTATATCATTTCTCTTATACAGGGTTAGTTATTCAAATTTTCTGGCTTTCACTTTGCAAAGTGAATGCGCTTTAGTCCTTTAGTAAATCAACCTCAATGACAAGACATATACATTTGTCAAACTTTTCCCATGCTTTATCATCCTGTGTATACAACTTTAATGGAGAATTAAATTTTGTAGCTGTAGCTCTACCTCAAGGTGTTTGGTATTTATTAGGTCACCATCACTAAAATTGGTGAATTGCTTGTTTGCAAAGTGGCCTGCTTGCATACAATACAAACTCAATGTCTTTCACTCCATGCACAGTCATTTTCTAATATTACAGTACTGCGACTCGTATATCAACTAAGTCTCATTTTGTCCCCATCCCACAGTAACCCATCCTTACATTCAAGTAACTAATATACCAACTGAATCTTCTGTCATCGATGAACAGTCTTCTTCATTGGGTAATCATTTTAAGGTTTAATTTGTGCTAGGTAAATATTTCAGGAGTCCTAAATTCTGTGGTGAGTTACATATTGTCTTCATATGCAGGGTAGAAAGGAAAGTCTAAACTTCTGCATGTTAGTATCCTATTTTTGTTGTCAGTAGATCATTCACAAAAGGTGTCAGGCGAGATCTGCTATATCTAAATAGATGAGAAAAAATTAAATTGGATACAATGCCTTAGAAGATGTACACTGGGAATTGGCTTGTAGCGCAAGCAATATTTTTAGTTACTTTTTTTTTTAACTCACTTTAATCACATAGACGTAGGCATCTCTAAGGCCTTAAATAACCCAGGACAAATTGCTCATTATTTAGCTTCCAATAGCAAGTTTCCTAATAGAACGTCTGGATGTAGGAAGGGACCCAGGAACATAACTTGACACAGGGTAGACATTTTGATGGAGTATGGATGACATCTGTGCATTATTAATATAATTATTGTAGGGATGAGCAGAATCCTTCTTGTGCAAAGGAATAACATGCAGAGACTCAAAATTCTCCACTGCAGCCACAGAAAATGCACTTTTTTGTTCTAATGATGGGAACCTAATTTTAGGGCGATATAAATGCTTAGATTAGATATTTCAATTTCATCGACTTTCACTTTTACAATAGCTTAGACTGATAATGATAAAGAAAAGCAGATACTAACTTTAAAAAAAAGCAGTTTTTTTAAATTAAGCCAGAATGCACTCATACCAAAATTCAACTAGCTTTTATGTCCCTACATCCAAGTCTCTGATATGAGTGTCTGAAAGCAGCTCTCCACTTTGTGGGGCTAAGCCAATTGCTCTTTCTTCCACTTTATTAAAACAAAATCACCCAACAGCAGAACCAGCTTGCTTACTATCAAAATAACTCTTAGAATGATTAGGACTACTTAGATCATGCCAATATTTAATAATTAGGTAGTAATAGCTGTATCTATAATGCAGATATACCATAAAACGTTACTTGATTCATTTATTGCTTTAGATTAAAACATGTAACCGTTTCCTTATATCTGCCTAAATGATTGCTCTTAATTCTTGTACAAGAATCATATGGTATCCCATCTGAAATAGCAACAGAGGAATCTCTTCCTTCCTTGAATCCTCCAAATGATGACACAGAGCATGTTCTATAAGTACTGAACCATCTTAAAGTATAACTAAAGGCAAAACATTTTTCAGTTTTGGACAGAGTGGAGATGTTTTAGAAAACCAGTTAGGATTTTATTGCTATTTGTTGTCCCCGGAAAAGTAATAAAGAGGAAAGTTTCCAATGGGGACACTCGTTTGGTGACCTGGGGGTCCAAGGAATTCCCTTAATTTGCACTAATTTTCTCTTACTTCTTGTTTCGGCTATGGCACATAAATTGAAGGTAAATCTCCCCAATGGGACGCAGATGACAAAAAATATACTGAAAGGGGTTATAACCCTCCCTTACTCCTTATTTGCCTATAGTTCTACTTTAATATCTGTGTTCATGCCATGAATATTATAAGCTAATATATAGTATTACAGTTACAGGTTCTTCATTACAATAGATCCATTTTAATATAATTTTGTAACACATCTTTTTTATAGATAGAGTCGTGATATGGAATTATAATGTGCTATTTAATTGCCTTATCTGAGAGAAAACATTAGCATGCATATTTTTCCCATGACTGTGTTTATTGGAAATTTAGATTGCCAAAAAGGATTCATGGATCACTTCATCTGTGAAATATACTTTTTCCTTCATACTTTTTCAAGAGTTCTTCCTCATGTTCATTCTTATACAGTTTTCTTAAGTTAAGACAAATCAATGTATTACAGAAGATATATGCAGTTAACATACCCCCCAGTTTATTTATGATGATGGCACTCAGAATGTTGGCTTACTTCTTATGTAGAGGAAGTCATTATAAAGTGTGCACCAGTTTTATTATGGTTCTTGGTGAGCTACAGTCATAGTGATAAGTGTACGCATAATACTGACAGGATACTGATTCAGTGCAAATGTATAGGTATTATGAAGTGTACATGTGCTACTTTACTGTTTCAGCCCCGATATAGCTCAGGATAAATAGAGCTGTTCTGCTCCTGAGTGCCTTGTTTTTGTGCCAGACTAAAGTGATTTATACCAGTCCTTTTACTTTGCAATCAATTCTTGCTTATGACCATGTCATCTGTGTATGGCAGGCTGACCAGTTCCATGGATCAATGTTCTAGTTCAAGGGGAGAAATAACTGAATCATTTTTCCTTATATGAGCATTGGATGTGTCTTTGCCTCAAAGTTGCCTCAAATGACAATGGCTCTGTTTTATGAAAACTTATCAAACGAAACGTTTGGGTATTTCCCAACAGGAATCTGCCTTCTGCACTAAGAAAATAAAAACGAAAATATAATTGGCTGTAACAAGCATTCCTTTTCTTCTTTTAAATTTGTTTTACTATAGAACTTTAATCCTTACATCCTACAAAAGAATCCTTAAGAATGATACATTTGCTTTTTACAGTTGCTATGAAAATGATTCATAACGTTCATGTTCCAAAATGGTCATTTTATTTTTTTATTTTTCATCATAGTATTCTTTTTAATATTTTAGATTTATTGAAGCATAACTAATACAGTAAATCTGTCTATAAAATTATATTTATTCCCTTTGCTTCAGCTCCCATTAAAACAAAAGTATCTGAGTCTGAGGTACTTTCCAGCACAGAAGAACAGCATACTAAATTGGGTAATTATAGCTTTCTGCATCACAGCTATTATCCTTTCAGTCAAGCTTATTTTAGCAAAACTGGCCTGAAAACTTTGTAGGGGAATAAAACAGACGTAAACAAATTACAGTATCCTGTGTTCATTCAATATGATCCTAATTGAGAAGATCTAGTTTGCCCTGGAATGCTTTTAGTTTAGACCTATTTCTTGTATTGTTCTGGATGATCAAAAACACAAATGAAAATGTTATTTTTCTACATTAGCAAAGCTGAAAAGTAAAGTGTATGCCAGGCAAATGCAATTTTTTTAGTTTTAGATAGTGTTGAGAAGGATTAGAACCCCCATCTGGTTTTTGCTGTTGTAGCCTCAGTTAGAGATATTTCCACTAACTCCTTATCCTGGTGACAACAGTTTACCAGAAAGAAAGTGAGGGAAAATCTGTAAGAGGAACACAGACCAAAAAATATATATATTTTAGGGGTTCTAGCTGTTTTTATTTTTGCCTGCACTGTTGTTGCAGAGTTTCTTTTACTTCCTAACTGGTAAAACATTGGCAGCAGGACAGTAATGAGAAGAAATCTATCTAATGGAACCCCAGATAGCAGTAAAAACCCGACTGGGTTCTAATCCTTTACTATGCAATCTAAAACTGAGAAAAAGTTCAAAAGTTATACAGTTCACTCCTACATTGCATCTTCTTGTGTCACTTTTTTATAAATTGGAGGAAAAGCAGGTGAGATAATGGAAAAAACAATGTTATTTCCCTAATCTTTATAAATAGTCCACTTACAGTATAATTAAGATAAACATATGTATTGTATACAATACTGCAGTATGGCAGTTTTGTTTTTGCTCAACCTGCTTTTATTTAGATGTACCGTATTTGCCGGCGTATAAGACGACTTTTTGACCCTTGAAAATCTTCTCAAAAGTCGGGGGTCGTCTTATACGCCGGTACACATGTTAGGGGGGCTGCGGCATTAAGTACAGGGGTTTGCAGGGGCTGACGTCTCTTACCTGGATCCAGTCCCACGACGATCCGGTCCAGGAAGCGCGGCGTCTCCTTCAGTTCGGCCACTGGATGTTCGTGCGGCTGCGCGGCTCCGCCTCCTCACCGGTGATTGGCCGCCAGAACTGTAGCTCAGGAAAGGCACACAGGCGGCCAATCACCGGTGAGGGGGCGGAGCCGAGCGGCCCCGCGAAAATTGAGTGCCGGAGCAGCAGGTAAGTGCTCTGTGTAGAGGTGCTGCTGCAACCACATATGCTGGCTGCAGCAGCACCGTACTAGAACAGGGTCAGCAAGTGTCAGTGGGAGGAATAGTGCCCCATCATTGGTGTCACTGATACCAATGATGGGGCACTATTCCTCCCACTGACACCAACGATGGGGCACTATTCCTCCCACTGACACCAACGATGGGGCACTATTCCTCCCCCCCACTGACACCAACGATGGGGCACTATTCCCCCCCCACTGACACCAACGATGGGGCACTATTCCTCCCCCCACTGACACCAACGATGGGGCACTATTCCACCCCCCACTGACACCAATGATGGGGCACTATTCCACCCCCAACTGACACCAATGATGGGACACCATTCCTCCCACTGACACCAATGATGGGGCACTATTCCTGCCACTGATACCAATGATGGGGCACCTATTCCCCCCACTGATACCAATGATGGGGCACTATTCCTCCCACTGATGCCAATGATGGGGCACCATTCCTGCCACTGATACCAATGATGGGGCACCTATTCCCCCCACTGATACCAATGATGGGGCACTATTCCTCCCACTGATACCAATGATGGGGCACTATTCCTCCCACTGACATCAATGATGGGGCACTATTCCTCCCACTGACATCAATGGTGGGGCACTATTCCTCCCACTGGTGTGCATTGGAAGAGGGGTAGTCTTATACGGCGAGTATAGCCCAAACACTACATTTTAGCAGGAAAAGTAGGGGGGTCGTGTTATACGCCCAGTCGTCTTATACGCCGGCAAATACGGTAGGTCTTATTTATAAAGCGGTCTCTAGTCAGAGATGTAGAAACCTAGCTTTGTCATGTGAAAAAAATGGAACTATCAAAGATAGAGGTCTTTGATAAACAGGAGATAGTAACGTTTACTGAAGGATTTATAATTTTCATACTTGAAGAACTGAGTGCATTTGCAAATACTCAATCACATTTAGGGGATATTTCTAGCTTTTTATCTCCCCAAATGGGATCAGGTGTTTCAAGTGAAGATTGGTTCAAATTACCACCTTACTTACCAAGTGAAAATACACCTTTATCAAACCATCTTCGTATTTCTTAGATATTTGCAATGCTTGTAGAAAAAAACTAATTTTTACCGATTTGTGTATTTAGAAAGTGAAATAAATTTACATAGCAGTAAGTGGTTAAAGAGACATCTGGAGAGGTGAAGGCCAAGGGAGAGATGAAAGATCAATTGTTCTTACTCAGCCTGTAGAAAACAATGCAGTTGATTTACTAAACGATTAGTGACTGTTCTAAGGAAAGTGGATATTTACTTCAGCTTTCTCTTAGCTTCAAGAATAAAGTGAAGCTGTGCTGTCGTTGTACATCCAATCAAAATGGCATTGTAAGGGAAAGGATAAAAGAAAATTTTCCATGCATCTTGCTATGCAGTTGAAATGAAGCTTCACTTTATTCACTAAACTTAGCTGACACTCATTTTGAAGAGTGAATTCACTTCGCTAGGTGAACAGTGTCTACTCCTTTAGTAAATTAACCCTATGAAACAAAAGTTGTTACTGTATGAGAGTTTACCTGCTAGTCCATAAACCTTGTATTCACTTCATAGCAGGAGCGGACTGACCATTTGGAAATTTGGGCACTGCCCAAGGGGGCGGGGTCAGTAGGGGGCCCCATGAGATGCCCCTGGTACCTTTCATAGGCTTTTTTGGGTGTGGTTTGAGTGTGGGGCCCCATGATCCCCTATGGCCCAGGGGCCCCCTGAGTTTTCAGTCCGCCCCTGCTTCATAGTATTACTAATGCGTAGAAAATACACATTTTCCTTGCACATGAGAAGCTGTTTGAAGCAAACAGATTTACTGTACTAAGTGCAGTAATTACCTGAGCTGCCTGTCCTTAAAGTAGAACTGATTTTCTTTTTGGATAGAGTGAATGAGGATTATAACCCTTGTTAGGGTGTTTGCCATCTGTGTCCCATTTGGAGAGATTTTCCTTCAATTCCTCTCCCAAAGTCACAACAGAAGGTGAGCAGTAATCAAAGTGAGAGAAATGCCTGCTTATCACCAGGGTTACCAAAGTAGTGTCCTTATTAAAAGATTTCCACTCTGTTCTTGTTCTAGTGTCAGGTCAGAATTTAAGGTTGTCTTCCACTGTCAGTCTTGGTGATAACAGTCACCAGGATATATAAAGAGGGTGATTCTCCCAACCAGTGCACAGGCACCTATTAAATTATGCAGGAGCGGACTGATCATTTGGAAACTCGGGCACTGCCCGAGGGCCCGGGGTCAGTAGGAGGCCCCATGAGATGCCCCTGGTACATTTTTCATAGGCTTTTTTGAGTTTGGGCAAGGACACAGGGGCCCCATGATCCCCTATTTCTCGGGGGCCCCATGAGTTGTCAGTCCGCCCCTGAATTTATGTGTTCAAATACCTCTCCACTCTATCCAAATCTTAAAACAAAACTTTTGCATTTAGTTATCCTTTAAGGGCATACTGTACTTGATATAATGTAGATACAAAATGCTGCCTAAATTCAACTTTCATTACAATACAGATTCATTCAGGAGACATTTATTTTCTTTGGATGTAATACTGTGAAATTAAGGAAAAATAGTTTTTGGGATTTTTTTAATTCTCTCGACTCAAATCATCAAATTGCATTACATTAATAATTACCTGATAATTTCTCAACAGAGGTGACTATGGCACCAAATGAACAATTACCACAAAGTCCAATACCTGCACAGACCAGACCTACAGTTTACTTAGGTAATAGTGCAATATTCTGAATAGGGCTTTTTACAAGATTTACAATCACAGCTGCTACTCATATAGCTCTGACAATTATATTGTCTCATCTGTTAATGCCTATCCATTCCTGTTGCTTAGCCTTCCTTAACATATTATTACTTTGCTATATGGCAGTTCCCAACAACATATATTGAGTTTTTCTGGGGACAGGGCTTACCTATGATAATTAAGACTTTTCTTTGAATACACTATTAATAATAGAAGTTTCAACAGGTTTGAAATATTTTACCCAAGCTTTGTTGAACAAAATATTACATGTTCAGATACATAGAGAAAGCATATAGGATGTTACAGGAACAAATAATTAATCTAACATTAAAATGAACAGGAATTTATAGGGTCTTGGAGTCATAAAGCAATGGCCACTGGACTTGGGGCTTTTGGAGTTATAAGAACTATTAGACCCCTAAAAAAAAGTATAAATGCAAGATAAACATTCAGAACTATATATTCAAAGGGCTGTATTTTTCTACACTGAGTAATGCAAGTTGTAGGTGTAGAGTACAAAAAAGGATAGAGGTAGAAGGGCGTGAGGGTAGGAAGGAGTGTGGGCTGAAATGAGGTCAGGGGTAAAAAGGAAAGAAAGTAGCATAGCAGGTAAGAGGAAAGAAGAATAGGTAAAAGAAGAATTGGAAAAAAAGGTAGAAATAGGGGAGGAATAATTGAGATATAGGGTAAACAAAATAAGGAGCCAGCTTATATTATGAGCACTGATCACAAGCTCTTTGACTTCATAACATAAGAGTTTGTGACTTAAAGGTAGAGGTTATCAATCTAAAGTTGCCAAAATTGCTTGAATTGTCCCAGTCAGTAAGCTTTTCAAAGAATATAATCTGGGAAATTGTTTTTGAGTTCCTCAAGGATGATTTTCAAGCTTTATCTATTGTCTTTTTTGTTGTGGCAATGATGTGGGTCAAGAGTTTGAACTCCCCCCCCCCATACTGTAGTTTCCAGGTTCTTTACAAATGAGTGAACCCCATAACTTTTGAGGTAGTAGTCTGCCTATTACCTTGTATTTAATTTGGAACACATAGTGGTTGATTTACTAAAACTGGAGCACTCAGAATCTAGTGCAGCTGTGCATGGTAGTCAATTCTACTACTAAATTCAGCTTGTTCAATTAAGCTTTGACAATAAAACCTGGAAGCTGATTGGTGTCTATGCACAGCTGCAGCAAATTCTGTGTGCAACAATTTTAGTAAATCTCCCCTATAGTTCCAAAATATGAAAAACTTTGGGACACCATATATGGCATAAGGTGCAAATTGACAAGCATCCTCTAAAGTAGATCATAGGATATACGTGAACTACTTTAGATATTCTGGCTTTTACCAAATATCACTGTAGCAAGAGTTTATAGTTTTCTTCAAATGCCACAGGCAATGCTGACTTTTATAAAGTCTTTTTCTCAACTTGCACTCCATTAGTTCAATAATTAATTCTCCAATAACTCAGACAGCTTTTGGAGACTAGGGATTAGCACAGTGATTTTTACAAAATTGATATTGCTGCGAAACTATTGATTTTGTAGTTGGTAAAATTTTGCTGAACTGATTATATCACTGCTACTTTTCCAAGCAAATATCTGGGTTGGCAAAGGCACTTGGCACAAACAAAATGGATTTATATCTATTGTGGCTATTGATGAGTATAGATATACACTATATTGCCAAAAGTATTGGGACAACCCTCCAAATCATTGGATTCAGGTGTTCCAATCACCTCCATGGCCACAGGTTTAAAAAATCAAGAACCTAGGCATGCAGACTGCTTCTACGAACATTTGTGAAAGAATGGGTCGCTCTCAGGAGCTCAGTGAATTCAAGCGTGGTACCGTGATATATTGCCTCCTTTGCAATAAGTCCATATTTGAAATTTCCTTGCTACAAAATATTCCACGATCAACTGTTAGTGGTATTATAACAAAGTGATAGCAACTGGGAACAACAGCAACTCAAAGCACGAATTGGTAGATCGCATAAAATGACAGAGCGGGGTCAGCGCATGCTGAAGCACACACTGCGCAGAAGTCAACAGCTGTCTGCAGAGTCAATAGCTAAAGACCTCCAAACTTCATGTGGCCTTTGCACTTCACAACAACAGTGTGTAGAGAACTTCATGGAATGGGTTTCCATGGCCGTGCAGCTGCATCTAAGCCTTATATCACCAACTGCAATGAAAGGTGTCTGATGCAGTCGTGTAAAGCACACCACCACTAGACTATAGATCAGTGGAGACGTGTTCTATGGAGTGATGAATCATGCTTCTCTGTCTGGCAATCTGATGGACTTGTCTCAGTTTGGTGGTTGCCAGAAGAATGGTACTTGCCTGACTCCATTGTGCCAAGTGTAAAGTTTGGTGGAGGGGGGATTATGGTGTGGGGTTGTTTTTCAGGGGTTGTACTTGGCCCCTCAGTTCCAGTGAAGGGAACTCTTAAGGCATCAACATACCAAGACATTTTGGACAATTTAATGTCCCCAACTTTGTGGGAACAGTTTGGGGATGGCTTCCTGTTCCAACATGACTGTGCACCAGTGCACACAGCTAGGACCATAAAGATATGGATGAGTGAGTTTGTAGTGGAGGAACTTGACTGGTTTGCACAGAGTCCTGACCTCCACCCTACAGAACACATTTGGAATGAATTAGAGTGGAGACTGTGAGACCTTGTCTTACATCAT
The DNA here is from genome assembly GCF_062004578.1 of Staurois parvus. Lineage (NCBI taxonomy): Eukaryota > Metazoa > Chordata > Amphibia > Anura > Ranidae > Staurois > Staurois parvus. Next base: position 2,085,085 of record NW_028318492.1, read on the forward strand.
TATTATTATTATACAGGATTTCTATAGCGCCAACAGTTTTCTCTGCGCTTTACAATATAACGGGAGACAATACAGCAACAATACAGTTCAATACAAGAGGGAAAGGAGGGCCCTGTTCCTTGGAGCTTACAATCTAGGAGAGTGCCTTACCTCACAAATGTGCTTCCAGAAAGATGGTCAAACATTCCCATAGACACACTCCTAAACCTTGTGGACAGCCTTCCCAGAAGAGTTGAAGCTGTTATAGCTGCAAAGGTTGGGCCATCTCAATACTGAACCCTACGGACTGAGACTGGGATGCCATGATAGTTCATGTGCGTGTAAAGGCAGGCGTCCCAATACTTTTGGTAATAATGTGTATATTTATTAGGAATATAGTTCATACTCTTTCAGCTAGATTGGACAATAGTCTCATATTCACACATGACTACTATCTAACTGCATAAGGGAGGAACAAGCAGGTTTCAGAAACCTTCCCTGATCATTATTTCCTACACACAGGTGACTTAATTTGGACTGCAGTAAAAAGTTTTCTTCATTCTAAAATGTTTGTCATACAGAATATCAGACTTCATGTAGCTTTTTGACTAATAAAAAAACATAATTTCAGATCTCAGGAAATATACAACATTATTCACTTTTACATCTGTTAATCTCTTAACCAAAGCTATTACAAATTTACTAACCCCAGATCAGAATGAAAAACTCAGTATGTAGATAACTCTGTGGATGTAGTTATCTGCCAGGAAGAGATCTATGTTTTAAAATAGACACGAGAGTCCCACATTATTTGGCAGAAACCCTTGGGTTAGTATTCCATCTTTCCTCAAGGAAAGACCAGACTGTTTCCACAGCCTCTATTTCTCATTATCTGCATATTTTAATTCAATAAACACATGCTTTCAGTCATTTCTCCTCCACATATCATGCCACAGAAACTGCCATATGATGTTACTTCTTTTTTCATAAAGTCATGTATAATTAGTATTTTGGAACATATGATTTTTTACTGCTTCCACTGGTTTAAAAAAAAGCATGTTTAAAAAATGGAATTTCATTGTATTATGTTTATATGATGTGGCAAGTTTGTGTAAACTAGCCATGATATTTTCCCACAAGTTTTTTTTCTTTAACAGTCCAAAGAAAATTAAACTTTCTGACTATAATTCCATCCAAGTCATTAGTCTCCCAGAAATATTCAATATTTCCTTATCAGAAGTGCATCCAGCAATAAAACATGCTGAACCAAAGTCATATGACATACTGAAAAGTTCTAGTAGCCAAACTGTTTTTAACTAAAACACAGTGGGGTTGTTATGTTCGTTATTTTACATATAGTTTACTATGCTGAGACTCTGTTTCTCTTAATACGTTTGAGGGATAATTAGCAGCACACTTTATTTATAGCTACGCTTCAGGACACCCTATGGAAAGCGCGTTAGACCTGTTTATTGCCACAATATTGTGAGAATATTGTTTCCACTTGAATACATTTGGATATGCTTCTGCTTTTCTATCTAGTTGTTCATTACCTTAGCTCAAAATTATTTTCAAATAATTAAAAATGTTCAGTTCACAAATAAATATATTATAAGTGTGCATTCCTTATTTTTTTGCACAAAATAGTCATTTAACAATTGAATACCTTTGTTTATCAAGAATCTGTGTTTTTCCATGAAATGTTTTATTTAATCTCAGATTATTCTGTTTACTGTTCTCTTTAATAGACACCTCAAAGAAACAATCAGTTATTTAGATGGCGAATTAACTTCTGTATATAAAAATCTTTGACCTGAAAACAATTTCACTCACACAAATTAGCAACTGAGGCACAATCATGAAAATTATGTATGCCTTTTATGTTGGCGAGTTGACCCCAATATCCCATTAGCGTAAAGAATAAAAAAAGGAAGGGAATACAAACGTATGAGAAATCATTTCAATTACTTTGAAATGCTTTTTTATAAGAAGAACATTAAGGAGAAACAAAGAATCACAATTAGAGGCCTATGATTACAATAATGTATAATTTGCCAAACTATTTAATTTGTACTGTCAGTGTGAAGTTTTAATTATTTTATTAACATTAAAACACCAAAAAGAATGAATATATGAAAACATACCAGGTGGTGTCACAGCAGTCCTCATGGACCAGGAAGTTTACCAGAGAGCACAAAGGAGGGACCAGCAGATGAATGAGCAGTATGTAAAAAACCAAAATGGAGAAAGAGAGGAAGAGAAAGCAGCACAGTCTAAGTGTTGTAAATAAATAAAAATCTATAAAATAAAGCGTATTGCACTCACATCTAATATAAATATAATGTCATATCTATAAAACCTCCAGCATCTATCCAGATGGTCAATGGTACAGCAACAAGCCCCACTAGGTGGGTGTAATGTCAGAAACTTGAAGCCAGGAAGTAAACCAGAGGAAACACCAGGAAGAGCCAGCATGAGTAACAGCAATGTGTATAGCTAAGATGGCAGCCACTGTGGACACCTAGAAAGTCACTGTGCACTATAATCCTTTTGTCTAGGTGTGCACTTTATATACCTGATAACAATAGGGTAGTGAGTGCAGTTTGTTTATTTCTTTTATTACCATTGCTTTAGAAAAATTCAAGATTAAATCTATCCAAAACTGATCACTGAGCTGTAAATTTACTAAAGTCAGTCACATGCGAAAATTCTTGAGCTCTACCTCTCCAACAAAAACCCCTCCTCAACTGTACTTCCAATTCCGTATCTGCTGTGACTTGTTTTTTGCATGGGTTAAAGTAGATCTAAAGCCAAAACGTTTTCTCACTTTGGATAGAGTAGGGAATGGTTAAAACAGACAAAAGTATGTGAGAATACATCTCTCCAAAGTGAAAAAAATCTTCCATCTGAACAAGTGTCTCCATTGGAAGATTTCCTTTTCAAAGACAATGGTTCCCAAGAAAATTATAAAGGACAAATTCCCATAATGTGTTCACAGACAACAATGAAAGACTTTTGAAAGGAGAGGGTTAATGGCACTGTATCACTAAAAGCCACTTTCTTATATTGCAGAGTTATTAAAAAGTCTAGATGCCAGTTTTTTCCAATATAAAACCCGAAGGAGACAATGTGTTTTCAGAGTTGGTGTGTCGCCCTCTTCATCAGGGCTTGAGAAATTGGAAACAATGTATAACTTTTAGTGTGTCAGGCTATTCATTATCAGCTGGTAGAGGGTGCCTCAACCAGCTGCTGATGAACAGCCTGACAAACTAAAGTTTGTTTTTTTAAATCAAAGTATCTCTTCATTATGTCCAAATACATATTTTTCACTGTGTTTGCAATCTAAGATTTTACTTTGGAAAAAACTGGTATCTTGACTATTTTTATTTTGCAGTATGGCACTTCAATGACATATTTATTCAACAGTAGGAGCCTGACAGAGATTCTAACACGTTCCCAATTTATCCAGAATTTTGAAAAGGTGTTTGCATGTGGTACACTTTAATACTGTCATTATTTAGTGGAGAAGAGTTCAAATCTTTGTCACCTTCATATCTCTTTGACAGAGGCCCAACCTTTTCTTACTCTAACCAAAATGCTGTGTCTCCATGATCAGAGTGAATACTGACAGGTCTTTCAATTTTTATTGTTTCTTAAATGGCTACAAATTCATTGTGCATGATGTAGCTATCAATCTCTCTTTGCCCCTCCTTAGTAAGGGCAGAATGGGACAGAATTAATGACAAAGCAGAGTTTTTGTATATTGCTGTTACAAGTCAGAGGCCACTAGCTGGGGATTAATGGGACACCTTTAGGGCCTATGTCAATAGGCTTTAGACTTGTGTTAACGGCATCAGTGTGACATCAGTCTGAGACTCATCAGAGAATATTCAGAATTCACTGAAAATTGTATTTGAAGTGCAGTTGACCTCCTTCGGAACTGCATTTCATCTGCTTATCTGCTTCAAGCAGGATTTGCATTCTTAAACCGGTAGTAAACCACAAATAAATAAAACAAGATAATCTTCTCCCTGCAAGTTAAGAGCATAATGTGCTGGTATGCATCGCATACTAGCACATTATGAAAGACCTACCTAAAAAATGAAGCTCTCCAGTGGAGCACTGTCACATCTCCCCAGGGCTTCCATCTTCACCCGGTCTTCTTTCTGGGTTCATGGGCTGTGGCTGTTTGACTGGCCAGGCCGCGATGACATCACTTCCACACATGCATGTGGGAGTCTCGGTATGAGGCACGGCTCTCTCAATGGATATCATTCCGTCCATAGAGAGTGCAGTGCATACTCGGTGACATCACCAGCACTGCTAAAGTAAATATCTCCTAAACTGTGCACTTTTAGGAGATATATACTGGACCTACAGGTAAGGCTTATTATAGGGTTACCTGTCAGTATAAATAAACAACACTTTACTACCACTTTAAAGACTGGAAATCCACATGAAGTGAACAAAAGTCAATGGACACAGACCCTTACTGCAACCAGTGGGAGTTACACATATATGTGCATATTTGGGTGCACCTTCATTTACACACCACAGTATACGTAGATCACTACTGCTAATGGACATGTACAAGAATTTACACATGCATTCCTGCAGGCCCATGGTCTATGCATTGACAAAAAATAGGTATCAAATACTTTGACATGGAAATGCTCAGCCATTTAGGGTGTGGATCTATACCATTAGACATTAAGGGATTGAAGAGGGATTATCTAAATTATAGAAAGTAGATCTCAGGCTGTTGTAAACAAATGCTAATTTATATACACTACATTTTACCTCTATGCTAAGCTATGCAAACTTTTTTTTTCTAACAGCCTCACCTACAATGTCACCAGTTTCATTTACAAAGGAACTTCCAATTGTACAGCCAGAGACTGTACTGGGTAAACAAAGAGGCTTCATCATGCTATCACAGCAATACTCAGCTGCTTTCACACTTTCACCTTTCTATGGCTGTATAAATTAAATGAAGAGCTTCTAAAGTTAGCAAAATTAATTAAAGTTAGTGCAGTCCATCTTGAATGGCTTAAAAATTTAATTCTCTGCATACTACTTTTGGCTTTTAGTTTTGTTTGCTAATTGCAGTATGATATTTATGTATTTTTTATTTGAAGAAAATACTTCCAAAGCACCATTATTTCATCATTTCTCTTATCCCATCCATATTCACAAGATAAAATGCTGATTACTCCTTTTAGCAAGTGATCAACTGGCTCCTTATGTGCCTCAACCAATGACAGTTTCACACATAATGCCTGGTAAAGTTTATATTTGTTTTCTCAACATGAAAAACATTTTTATTGTGGTAAAAGCATATATTAAGGGTGACCATGTGTTGTTTAGCTGCAACTAATAAATATTCCTAATAGCCATTTACAAAGAGTTTTAGTTTGAAATGATCACCAGATGTCATAGAAAGTCCATGTGTGACTGACAGCAAATCGATTTATGCAGATATCAATGCAGACAAAGACTGAAATGTATTGACAGCAGTATTCCAAATATTGGCATTAGCCAAGTGTGCTACATCACATCATTATAGGCTATATTTATCAAAGTGATAAATACAATAAAACAACAAAAAAAATCATATAATAAAGGTGCTGTGCTCCCCCTTCTACACATAAATACTGTACTCTTATTTATTTATGTACACTGCTCCAAAAAATTAAAGGAACACTTTAAAAACACATCAGATCTTAATGGGGAAAAATATCATGCTGGATATTTATACTGACATGGACTGGGTAAAGTGTTAGGAATGTGAGGATACTCCATCATTTGATGGAAATGAAATTGATCAACCTACAGAGGACTGAATTCAAAGGCACACTCGAAAATCGAAGTGAAAAAATGATGCAGCAGGCTAGTCCATTTTTTTAGTAGTTTGTATGGCCCCCACGTGCTTGTATGCATGCCTGACAATCTCAGGGCATGCTCCAAATGAGACCAGGGATGCTGTCCTGGGGTATTTTCTCCCAGATCTGGACCAGGGCATCACTAAGCTCCTGGACAGTCTGAGGTGCAACTGGGTGGGGTTTGATGGACCGAAACATGATATCCCAGAGGTGTTCTATTGGATTTAGGTCAGGCGGTATCAATTCCTTCATCCTCCTGGAACTGCCTGCATACTCTCGCCACATGAGGCTGGGCATTGTCATGCACCAGGAGGAAGCCAGAACCCACTGCACCAGCGTAGGGTCTGACAGTGGGTCCAAGGATTTCATCCCGATACCTAATGGCAGTCAGGGTGCCATTGTCTAGCCTGTAAAGGTCTGTGCGTCCATGGATATGCCTCCCCAGACCATCACTGACCCACCACCAAAAGGGTCATGCTGAATGATGTTACAGGCAGCATAATGTTCTCCATGGCTTCTCCAGACCCTTTCACGTCTGTCACATGTGCTCAGGGTGAACCTGCTCTCACCTGTGAAAAGCACAGGGCACCAGTGGTGAACCTGCCAAGTCTGATGTTCAATGGCAAATGCCAGTTGAGCTCTATGGTGCCGCGCAGTGAGTGCAGGACCCACTAGAGGACTTCGGGCCCTCAGGCCACCCTCATGAAGTCTGTTCCTAATTGTATGGTCAGAGACAATCACACCAGTGGCCTGCTGGAGCTCATTTTGTAGGGCTCTGGCAGTGCTCATCCTGTTCCTCCTTGCACAAAGGAGCAGATACCAGTCCTGCTGATGGGTTAAGGACCTTCTACAGTCCTGTCCAGCTCTCCTAGAGTAACTGCTAGTCTCCTGGAATTTCCTCCATGCTCTTGAGACTGTGCTGGGAGAAACAGCAAACCTTCTGGCAATGGCACGTATTGATATACCATCCTAGAGGAGTTGGACTGCCTGTGCAACCTCTATAGGGTCCAGGTATCGCCTCATGCTACCAGTAGTGACAATGACCCTAGCCAAATGCAAAACTAGTGAAAAACAGTCAGAAAAGATGAGTAGGAAAAAATGTCAGTGGCCTCCACCTGTGAAACCATTCCTGTTTTGGGGTCATCTCATTGTTGTCCATCTAGTGCACCTGTTGTTAATTAACACCAAAGCAGCTGAAACTGATTAACAACCCCCTCTGCTACTTAACTGACCAGATCAATATCCCTGGAGATTAATTGACTTGATGCTATACTCTGATTAAAAAGTGTTCCTTTAATTTTTTTTGAGCAATGTACATAAGGAAATTGCAGCACTTAATAAGCACGCAAAATAACTGTTATTAACTTAGATGGGGGGTATATGGTTCACAGTGGTATCAGCCTCCAAGGAGTAGGAACACCACAGTAGTAGCATAATCACAGGATGTTTGTAGTTTTTAACCTTCATTTATCAAAGTGTCTGGTGTCAACAAATACTAATATTCAGTTTCATTTTTCATCAGTCATTTTCCAGTGCAATCTTGAACTTGATAGGTTGTCTTGTGGCAACCAAGCCATATCTTACATCCCATACTTACATAAATGATTTCATCATCTGAAATTTGTAGTGCAATGTAGTTCAGTGGTCGCCTTTTCAGCAGGTGAGGAGCCGATATCCAGTGAACCTCCACAGCACCAAAGCTCCACAGTGAGCAGTGATTTACTTCCAGAGCCGCACAGGACCATAGCAAGTAAAGGTAGATTTTAATTTCATGCATTACACAGGCCCTCACCACAAGCACTGCAATTAGTAATTCCTTGGTCACAGCAGGGTTAAGTTACACATATATGTGCATATTTGGGTACACCTTCATTTACACACCACAGTATAGATCACTACTACTAATGCACATGTACAAGAATTTACACATGTATTCCTGCAGGCCCGTGCTCTATGAACTGTTAAAAAATAGCCATAAAATACTTTGACATGGAAATACTCAGCCAGCCAATTAGGGTGTGGATCTATAACATTAGATATTAAGGGATTGAAAGAGGGATTATCTGAATTATAAAAAGTAGATCTCAGGCTGTTGTAAACAAATGCTATTGTATATATTTTACATTGACCTCTATGCTAAGATATGCAAACTTTTTTTTTCTAACAGCCTCACCTACAATGTCACCAGTTTCATTTACAAAGGAACTTCCAATTGTACAGCCAGAGGCTGTACTGGGTAAACAAAGAGGCTTCATCATGCTATCACAGCAATACTCAGCTGCTTTCACACTGTCACCTTTCTGTGGCTGTATAAATTAAATGAAGAGCTTCTAAAGTTAGCAAAATTAATTAAAGTTAGTGCAGTCCATCTTGAATGGCTTAACAATGAAATTCTCTGCATACTACTTTTGGCTTTTAGTATTGTTTGCTAATTGCAGTATGATATTTATGTATTTTTTCTTTGAGGAACATGCTTCCAAGGCACCATTACTTCATCATTTCTCTTATCCCATCCATATTCACAAGATAAAATGCTGATTATTTCTTTTAGCAAGTGATCAACTGGTTCCTTACGTGCCTCATCCAATGACAGTTTCAAACATAATGCCTGCTAAAGTTTAGATTTTTTTTCCTCAATATGAAAAACATATTACTGTGGTAAAGGCATATGTTAAGGGTGACCACATGTTGTTTAGCTACAACTCATAAATAGTCCTAATAGCCATTTACAAAGAGTTGTAGTTTGAAATGATCACCAGATGTCATGGAAAGTGCATGTGTGACTGACAGCAAATCAATTTAATCAGATATCAATGAGGAGAAAGACTAAAATGCATTTACAGCAGTATTCCAAATATTGGCATTAGCCAAGTGTACTGCATCACATCATTATAGGTGTCATTTACCAAAGTGATAAATGCAATAAAACAACAATACAAAAAAACAACAAAAATTGCATACAATAAAAGTGCTGTGCTCCTCTTATCTACATAAATACTGTGCTCTTACAATATTTATTTATGTATATAAGGGGATGGCATCACTTTACTGTATTTATCACAGAATAACTGTTATGAATTTAGATAGGGGGATATATGGTTCACAGTGCTAGCAGCCTCCAAGGAATAGGAACACCACAGTAGTAGCATGCATAATCACAGGATGTTTGTAGTTTTTCACCTTCATTTACCAAAGCGTCTGGTGTCAACAACTAGTAAGATTCACTTTCATTTTTCATCAGTCATTTTCCAGTGCAATCTTGAACTTGATAGGTTGTCTTGTGGCAACCAAGCCAGGTCTTGCATCCCATACTTACATAAATGATTTCATCATCTGAAATTTGTAGTACAATGTAGTTCAGTGGTCACCTTTTCAGCAGGTGAGGAGCCGATATCCAGTGAAGTTCCACAGCTCCAAAGCTCCACAGTAAGCAGTGATTTACTTCCAGAGCCGCACAGGACCATAGCTGGTAAAGGTAGATTGAGTTCATACATTATATCTGATATATTTCATTAGTTTACAATAATCTTGGTGTCTGCAGTCTCATTGAATGACAATGAAATACAATAGTACTCAGAATGGTCATTTTTTTTTGTGTTTTTTTTCTTGTGGCGGAGCTCTGGGCCTTAAAGAGTAACTCCAATTTTGTTTAGAAAAAACATTCCCCTCTGGGTGATCTATGCAAGGATTTTAAGAAACTTTGTTGCAGATTTCTGAAGGAATAGCTGTTTGTTTGTCTGTGTCCATTTGTAGAGTGAATCTGTATGGGAGTAGTTTCATAGTTATCAATCAGCTGCTGCACCTGCAGCACTCTCATGAGGAAATTGGCAGAGTCTGCATCCCTTTAGATGTGATTTTACTTTAGGAGTATCTCAACAAAAATTAAATTTTTGTTGCAGGGGGTGCCAAAAATCTGACTTTTATCTTAGTGCAGATTTCTGGAAAAATCAGTTAAGACCAATCAGATAAGCAGGAAATGATGTTGTATATGCTATATTATTTTATTATTTGCTATTTTTTCCCCAAGAAAGTAGAATTACCCTTTAAGAAAAGAAAAAATAGTTTGTCTATTCAGAAAAAAATCACAAATTTGGTTGCTACTTGTTCCCCCCCCAGAGGGAGTAGGAATTGTTCTTCCTCTGCAGCTTCACCACTGCTTGGAACACAGTAAGGCTAGGTTCACACCTATGCAGTTTGCGTTTGATCCGTTTCTGCAGTGCGTTTTGCGTTTTTGCACTTGCATTTTTGACACGTTTTTGATGCATTTTGCTTTTCTTCTTGCTGCTAGGCAGATATAAAACACAAAATGCATCAAAAATGCTCCAAAAACCTGGCAAAAACACACTACATGCTTTTCTGCAGCATTTCCATTGAAGTCTACAGAACAAAAAATGCAACTTTTTGCGCTCAAAAAAGTCCCTGACCCTTTCCAAAAAATGCAAGGGGGGAAAACGCGGAGATGTGAACTTGTCCCATAGGAAATAATGTTAAATGGACTGTACTGCATTTCTGCAATACGCAAAATGCAAAATGCTGCGGAAAACACTTAGGTGTGAACCTAGGGTTAGGGTGATCTTTCCTAGCCTTAGCTGTGCTTGGCTATAGTTTGCTTTTTGGCTCAGCTACTGTTGTCAGAGGGATATTGAGTTCTCACTGTTGTAAAATTGGTCAAAGGTTTAAAGTGCTAGTACAACCTAAAAAAAACAATAATAATGTTATAATGCGCTAGTATGCATCACATACTAGCACATTATGAAATACTTACCTTAGAATGAAGGTCTTCAGCGGCCTGCTTTCACCGCTGACAGAGCTGCCATCTTCAACCAGTCTTCCTTCTGGGTTCGCAGGCTCTGGCCGCTTGATTGGTCAAGCCACGAAGACATGACTCCTGTGGTTGTGTGCGGGAGTCTTGGCCACGGCACAGAGCTCTTAAGGAATGGCCATTCCTTCAGAGTGCATGTGCCAGTGATGTCATCGGTTGCAGGGACACGTAATATCTCCTAAACGGTGCATATTCCTTGTACCTACAGGTAAACTTTATTAAAAGCTTACTTGTAGGTACAAGTGTCTAGTGGGAGTTTACTTCCACTTGAAGGTCACATAAATCATGTATCATAATGCTGCAAAGTATTTCTTACAGGAAGAATTTAGTTTGGCCAGTGACAACAGTGGTTCAGCTGCTGGTGGCATATATCCAAGCCAGCAGTAGAGATCCAGCAAGGGCTGGTAGTTGGTATCATCCAAAAATGGAAAAATGCAGGGCAGAGTTGTCCTGTAATGTATTTGCAATGATCTTTACATTAGCGGTAGTGATACCTGTGTTTTATTCAACGGTTAAGCCTGTTTATGTTGTAGTGACATTATTAAGAATACTTTCCCTGCAGATCCTAATATAAAAATATTAGTAGCATCCAACCTTTGTTCTAACATTAATAATCCAAACCTGTATACTCTAGTGTTGTTAACGTAAAAGTAATTTTAGAAATTTTAACACAGTTTAATACTTTTATATTATCTGATTTCCTAATGGCTTTATCGCCAGGAGATGTACCAGAGTTTATTGATGTACCACAAGTGAGCACTGATATGCCTATTAAACTGCGCACAACGTCTGGTAAAGGTACATGTGATAAAAGTGTTTGCTTATGCATTGATATGAACATTACTCTTTTGCTGTCCTGTACGTCTAAAAGACTTAAAAACTGAACCAGGCTTTGCTGGTACATTGTACATTTATGTATACCATTCATTTTTTTTATACCACCATTGCCCCTCATTCTTCTATCTTGACAAGTTTTCTTTTATTCTACACTGTGCATGATGGCTTAAAAAAGTATATTAGATATAATATACTCATTTAGGTTGTGCTTTTTCAACAGGGATGCATCCTAAATCAACTCTAGTGTCAAAATTGAGTACACACTTGCCTTTCCAAAAGCACACAACTACCCTAGGTAAAGACATCTATTCTATAGTATTCCTTTTCATGTGGCCAGCCAAGAATAATGTGGTAGCTGAGTTGATAAGTGTAGGTCATCATGAAAATATGTAGCTCAATTTTCAGTTGCAGAAGGCAAACACTAGTCAGCCGCCATTGCTGCATTCCTCATAAAAATGTTAGTTGCCTGGTTGTCTCTGGTCTCAGCAGTTTTTTATAGCATATTGGGAGGTAAGGTGCACCGGATCTCTTAGAAAAACTGAGAATGCCATTTGGGTATCTTGTCTGTTGTGTGTGTCTTCAATAGGCAATTCTCCAAATAACAGAGTTGGAAATCCAAAGAAGAATGTTTGGAAATGTTAGGTGGAAAGTACCAAACTAATTGATCATTTTTAACCACATAGACCAGCTTTCCAACATTTTATTATTTCACTAGCCCTGACAAAAAGAAGGGTTAGGGGCTATAAGCACTTTTTTCTGAATGCATTAATAAAAATAAAGAACTTTTTTCTGAATACATATTAAAGTATTGATGCCCTTTGGATCAACATGGGCAACTAGCAATTTTAGAAGGAAAGTTTGTTAATGGCTATCCATGTATTTTCTCAGTGTAGATTTCTTTACTGACTAATCCTAAATGTGACAATACCTCCTTATTAAATAAAAATAAAAAAGGCACAAGTCCCAAGATACAGTTGTGATTTTACACAAAGTAAAGTGCACAAAAAAAAGTTGTATAGCAGAACATATAGACAAAAATACATAGCACAAAATGAGAGAAAAAAAACAGCCTAGAGCATACCCAAGTCTAGTCCAGACATAAATAAGTAAATAAAGGCATTATAGCAGGCAGCAATGATCCCTCACTGCATACAGGTCCTGTGTGTAAAAGAATAGTCAGTGCCACTATATCTAAAAGGGCCTGCATCCTAACTAAATATCAGGCTCATATGGACTAACCAACATGTCCAAATGATTTTCTGAGAAGAAAAATACCATTAACATCAAAAGCAAACCTCTGCAAATGTATTCATGTACATTAAAGTGCATAGGTGTGAAAGGGCCCTCAATGTTTTCCCTAAAGCCTAACTCCGAGCAAATAAAAAATAATGTAGTTTTGTCTAGGGAAGAGAAGAAACAGTTTTAATTACCTCATCCTTCTCCCCCCCCCCCCCCCCCAGCAGTCAGCACTTATCCATGATCCAGTGGTGGCTTTCCCCCTGCTCTAGTCTTGATAATGTCAGGACTCTAGCCTGCTAGAAAGGGGTGCAGAAGCTGCAGGGACTGGTCTAGCTGCAAGAAGGAGCAGAGGATTGCTTTTGCTCCCCTAGACAAAAACAGGTAATAATATTCCACATTTTTGGTGCTTTACACATGCTGCACCCTTTCACTATCTTTGATTTTCCATCAGTTCAAAAGTACTTGCCGCAAATCATATAAAGTTACATGTGCTGTGCTTGCACCATTTATTAGAAAAGGCTGCTAACTTGGTAGTCTAACCTCCAAGGGAATATTGTAATGTGTTATAACAAACTTCCCCAAAGGAAAGAGATAAAGTATTTTTTTTGTCATAAATAATTGTATAAATAATAAAATATACATGAAACCTTACTGTCTCATGAAAATTAGACATATAGTAAATATATACATTGCATATATCATTAAAAACAATTGTGAAAAAGGCACAGCCAAAGCACAAGCACAAGCTCCAAAGAGCTTACCACCATGACATGTCACCTATGTGTAAATGTCACAAGTCAAAACAAAAACTGTAATGCAGTCTTATTTGAAAACCAGAGATCATTTCTAAAACAGTGAAAGGAATCCTAAAATGTGTTGATTACACTGAAAGGAAAGCACACCAAAGCTTCCCAGTATTTTGTGGTATTATCATAAGATATACAATATAGCAACATCTCTATAGTATTATAGCAATCAGTTTAGATTAAGAATACTGTAAATAGAAGCTAATTAGTAAATTTGACTAGGCTCAACTAGATAGAATTGAATTCACAGGTGGAAAAACTTTCATACTTAGATCATCAATGTCCCTTGAGACTTTGTTCCCACCAGAAGTGCAAGTGGAAATGAGCTCTAAGAGAGCACCTATGATTGCCTGCAACCTTATTGGTTGTCAACACTGCCTTACCTTCTACCCTATGATAAGAAGTTTTGCTTTAATTTGGGATAACCAAGAGAAAATTTTGAGGTCCTGTCCTACAGCCCTGAAATAAAGCAACCAAAAGACCCAGAGTGATCCAGCATACCACGCAATTCAAATTGGTGTTTTGTTTCTTTAGAACTTTTTCATAAAACAGAACAAATTGAAAAAGAGATGTAAAAAAGGGTAGCAAAAACAACAAAAAAAAAAGACATAATATAAATTCAAGGCAACAGTAAGTAAGCTACTAATGCTATCAAGTAAACTGTGCTCAAAATTAGAAAGTAGAGATGCACCAATACCGAAGGCCTGAGTTCACACAGGAGCAGTGCGAGAAACCTCCCTGCAGGCATCCCATGCTGAGTGAAGAGTGGGCGTGTGGCAGTGTATACTATGGTGGCAGATGTTCCATATTCTCAGTACTTTGAGGTGCAATTTGCGTCTATACAAAATGTATGGATGCAAATTGCACCACAAAGAATAGCATGTGATTTGAACAGGAATGCAATTCCTGTCCAATTCTCATGCGATTACTTCACTGCTCCTGTGTGAACCCAGGCTATCTTAGCCTGAGTTCACACAGGAGTGGTGCAGGGAGGTATCTTGTAGTGTAGAGTGGGCGTGTGGGGATGTATACTATGGTGGCTGATGCTCCATATTCCCAGCAGCAGGATGTTAAATCCCCGCTGCTTTCTCTCCTCTCCTTGCAGGGATGACAGTTCAGGTTAGAAGGCTTTTGATTGGTCAACACCGTCACATGGACATTGCTGACCAATCAGTTCCCATATAGCCTGTACTGTCATCGCTGCAAGGAGAGGAGAGAAAGCGGTTGGGATTTCAAACCTGTGAAGCGGCTTTCTCTCCTCTCCTAGCAACGATGACAGCATGGGCTAGACAGCATCTGATTGGTCAGTGCTGTCCATGTGACGGTGCTGATCAATCAAAAGTCCTCTAGCCTGAACTGTCATCCCTGTATGGAGAGGAGAGAAAGCAGCGGGGATTTAACATCCTGCTGCTGAGAATATGGAGCATCGGCCACCATAATATACATCCCCACACACCCACTCAGGATACCTCCCTGCACCACTCCTGTGTGAACTCAGGCTAAGACAGCCTGGGTTCACAGAGGAGCAGTGAAGTAATCGCATGCGAATTGGGCAGGAATTGCATTCCTATTCAAATCACTTGCTATTCTTTGTGGTGCAATTTGCATCCATACATTTTGTATAGATGCAAATCGCACCTCAAAACATCGGTACTCGGTATTGGCGAGTACATGACTGAAAGTATTGGTACTTGTACTTTCCAATCAAAAAAAGGTATCGGTGAATCCCTATCAGAAAGTTAATTCAGTTTATGTTAAGTGCTCTGGAATCCCCTGCCACTCATATTTCACTGACCACCTTTCCAGCTGAGTAGGAGGAGCATACAGATTAGAATTCGTGAAGTTTGTTCAGTGTTCTTTGTCTCTTGTAAATGTATCACCAATCACATTCAGTCTCCCAGGGGGAGTGGGGGTTACATTAGTGTGGTGACTGTGAGAATCCACTTAGAACATGTCTGCAGAGGTGTTCCAGCACCACAACAAAAAGGGGTGCTCCAAGATCACCAGAATACAGAAAAAAAGAGAATGAGGTGGGCTTTCACACTACAGCAAAGCCTGCATGAAAAACAGAATTATGGGTCAGGTAGTCTTTTCTACCTGTATGCATGCCAGGGCTTCATTTTCAGTGTACCTTTTATCTTGCTAGCATCAGCTCAAGTGTGGTTTCTATTTTCCATGGGTCACTGCAATTTGAATATCTTCATTACTCAGTTTTCCCTATTGCATCTCTTCAGCTTTTCAAAACAGAAAAACAGAAGTCAAGGAAAGAGTAAACACCTTTCTACTGGCCTCTCGTAAATGGGCACACCGAAGCTAGCTTTACGCGCAAAAACGTTTCATTGATCTCTTCCTGTAATAACTTGCTGCCGGATGGATTTGAGGGCAATTTGTCACATTAGTAGAAACCTGACAATGTTTTTTTTTATAACCAAAATGAAAAAGCCTTAGTTGAAATTGGACTTTCAAGCTATCACTCTGCAATTGCATGCAAAACCAATGAATAATGATTTTCAAAAATATTTAGCATCTGCAAAAATGAAACAGTCTATTTATGGTTCCACTACAATATCCAGTTTTGAGATGGCACACACTTCCCATGGCAACTCATAGCTTTATTACTTTTTAGAAACAAATCATCCTGTAATTTTTTAACAAACATGTAAGATGGACATAAAGTTAAGAGCTAAGTGACCTTTAGTCAGAGGAATCTGCAATTATGAATAAACAGTGTAAAATAGAAAAGTTATATATAATGTTTTTAGATAAATCATATTTTATTCTTTTATTCATTTTTTTTTACCTGATGTCTTGTATATATACGTTGCGCTAAAACGTATGTAGAAAATAGCAAATATAATAAATCAATATTATGTATTGACAAGTGAATACATGATTATCATACAAAAAAAAAAATTATCATAAAGTGAGAAAGTGCTGCAATATCACCCAATGAACACAGATGAAAATTAAGTAAAGTAATTCTCATTAAGTGAAAAAGTACTAATATGCAATAAACGTCCAAGGTACAAAATTCCAAAGGATTGTTATTCCACAACAGAAATATATATAACAGTCCTTTCAAAAGTGCATATCAAACAAAACTTGGTGTCTTCAGTGAATCACCCATACCTCTGTGCATGCAAAATGGGGGCTTCCCAGATGTACTGACCCCTAATTAGAGAGGTCACCAAGTGCTTTATTTAGTATGCCAAAATAGGTGTATCATGTGGCAGATCGGAAAACAGCATCTCCAACTACTCCACAGATGGACATGGATATACATATGGTCATAAGGGAATAAAACACATGCTTCTCATAGTGTAGACGCTAAAATCAATATTTATTGAAAAAGAATTACACTTACAGACAGAAGTAAAAGATAAGCGTTGCAACATATTCACCAAACCACGTGGCACGCTGTAATTCCGGTATAGCAGTACGCGATGACATCACAGGGGAGGCTCCACCCGTGGAGCTATACTGGAATTACAGTGTTCCACGTGGTTTGGTGAATATGTTGCATGTGTGGAGTAGTTGGAGATGCTGTTGTCTGATCTGACGCATGATACTTTATAACACTGTATTTACTTAGAATTTAGGAGTTTTTTGTCTCATGGTGAACTAATTTATCACAAATATACAGTAATATAGTTAACAATTAGACCCTTTTAAAAGAATAAAGAAGTGGCATCATAAAACAAAGTGTCTACTGTGTGTATTGTTTACTACTGCACGCTTTTTTGAAGTATTGCAACCATTTAATGATCAAATTCACAAGGCATATTAATCAATTCATTTAATATTTTTTCCAGCAACCACAAGCCAATTTATCCCAGTCAAACAAAGCACCATGTCCTCTCAAACTCACAAAAAAACCACCACTGGTAATGCTTGTTTTTTCACAAAATGGTCTGTTGAGCTTCTTAATCATTGCACAATGGCAGTCATCATTCATTACTTCAGCATTTCTTTCTGCTTACATGCACACAATCCATCCATTGTAGTAAGAAAATATCACAGCTTGATTGCTGTCACGTGACTCAATCTGCTGCAGCACCCATGGTATGACTTTGCTGTCAGCTTTGCTTTTTGTACAAGAAAATGATGTTGACGTTGACACAGTGTCAATTATCCTACCATTTTCTCTATCCTTTCCAATATGAGGAAATGTAAATTTAAATGTGCATTTGTGCCTCCAGGATGAATATTTCTGCAGAAAAAAGTATACAGTTTTTTTTTTTTGCTTCCATAAACCACACCATTTGACTTTGAGGTAGACATATCAAAGCAAAGTTTGTTTGCAGAGCGTGCAAACATCTTTCCATATGTAGCATATCATATGCTTTATTAAGGCAGTGGAATGTCAAGGATGTGCAGTAACTTAAAGCAAACAATAAGAAGCAGCTAATTCAAATTGAATTAAGAACAATGACAACTATGAAAATTTACTTCTGATTGGATAATACAAGTTACCACATTTTGCTAATTGTTTTTAACCTCATCATGTAAGGGCCGCCATATTTTTGTGAAGCTATAGTGGACAAAGATGGTTAGCTCTTAGGTTATGTGTATTTAATGTTTATCATATAAAAAAAAAAAATCACATCGTAGCACTGATTTCCTTCCTTTGATGTATCTACCTCAATAGATTTTCAGCAAGCATTTTTCATTGCAAGCGCAAGCATGTATCAGTGCAATTGAAATAGAGTAACTGAATGTGCTTTATTTTTTGTGGGGGTGGATTTCTTTTCAGCGTTTATTGGCATTCCTAATATTGTTACTACGCCGAAGAGCATTGTTAGGACTACAGTACAGAATCCCATGCCTGGTATAATATTCTTTATATTTTCAACGTAAAGTTATAAATTTTTGGCTGGCTTATGCCAGAATTATATGGAAATGATCGTATCCTCTTCTTTTATTTAATCCCTGTTTAAGATCCCTAATCCCTAATATCGCTAATTATATGAAGTTGTTTTTAATGAATATTCACTTTGATTTCTGTATACAAAAACTGTGTGTTCATGTTAGATTCTTTGGAGCTCAAGTTGTTTTACCGAAGAAATAGATGGACGAAGTTGATTTACTGACCAAATAGAAAATGCTCACTTAGCAAAATTAATAAGGGAAATATTTATACAGAACACAAAAATACTGTGAACAGTGGAAGAAAGCTGAAATGTAAACCTACACTCTTCTGTTGAATTCATCAGCCTTTATTTAAAATTCATTCACAGTATAGACAGGATAAAAGTAACAATAGAAAATGGAATGCAGCCCTTATTCTTCTGCTAATGTCACCAACCTTTTTTATAAATGCATCCATGGTACATTAAAAAAAAAATAATAATTTATTCGTGGCAAAAAATAGCAGTACATAAAACATAGTTATAAGACACAGTGCTCAGTGTATACATAAACACACAAACAATACTATAAAACCAATGTCAATCTAAAGACATCCGGATGCTGAATTTACAAATTGCCTACTTGGTGACACAGCAAAACTATACCGGGTCGATCTATAAATCCGTGACAAGTCCACATTGGGATAGGGGGCACAGTAGCTCAGCCCAACTGTCCATTCAGCAATAGAGCAAGACCAATGACCACACATGGAGTTTTCCAGCTCACCTTAAGTGTTAGTTCGTCATGGGAGCTGAGACAATCATATCCACATAGCCCATGATGGATAAGTCTGCTCAGGATTTGTATACTCAGTGTTGACCAACTCTTATACATTGATCAAGCCGGTGTCAGCCATGTGATTATATACTGCCGGGAAAACAATGATTGCATACCTAGGTTGAACTGGATTAAGATTATATTATATATGGACATTATTACCAGTCTTCCAGCCACCTTTATCCCGTCCAGCTTCTTTCCTTGAAACACTGTTGGTGATTTCGGGACTGTTGGTTGCTGTCCACTGTGGTATTAAACTCGCAGGGGGAAGTTCCCTCCCAAGCTAGTATTAGTTCCTATTCCACTGCTAATGGGCCCTGGGGCATGTGTGTATGTAAATCCTGCAGCACTGCTTTAATTGAACTATTGCCAGGCACAAGCGTGAATTCATATGATGCGTGTCCTGTGGGGAGTACTTACATACATTGTAATTAACGTCCGGACATCTTTAGATTGACATTGGTTTATAGTATTGTTTGTGTGTTTATGTATACACTGTGGGTATTGAGCACTGTGCCTTACAACTATTTTTTATGTACTGCTATTTTTTTGCCACAAATAAATAATTATCTTTTATGCAACAATTCCTGATACAAGCCTTGTTTGTTGTCGGACTAACCACTTGTATCATATAGGGGGCCTTACCCCCAGTATGCGACCTTGTTTTTTCAAACTTTAGGACTAATCTGTTTTAAAACTGAAATTGAGCCAACTTGATTACCTGTATTTATTGATATGTCAAATCTAGAGGGCTGTAGGAGAGTCATATAATCAATGTAGTAGTCTGTGCCACATACAGAAAGCACATTTATGTTCCAGCAGTCCTGGAGCAACTTCCCCTTTGATATAGTGATGACAGAGAGTCACTCACTCAGCACCTCCTTCATTCAGGAAATGTGTTGTAATTTTTGTTTCAGTGAATACAAGGAATTTTACTATTGGACAAGGTGGAGAGGAGGGGTTGATGTTGTCTCGCTCTACCTTTGTCCAATCAAAGAACTCTTTGTATTCACTGAAAAGTGTTTATTGTACCAGAGGAGAAGTCACTCCAATACTGCCATACCAGGAAAGTGCTTATTGTATATGGCACAGTCTACTAAAGTGATTTTGAGACTCCCCTGCAGTCCTTCAGGGTGATATATCAACAATTCAAGTAATCAAGTTGGCATAATGTACATTTTAGGAATAGATTACTCCTGGAGTTCTTTGTTCACTTATTTAGGTGAACCCTAGTCTATCATACAACTGCGTCTTGTCTGTGAGATTAGGTTGCATGAAAAAGTATATGGCCAGGTGCTTTGTGTTGTATTGTGTCTGAGGTAATAAACAGGGAACAACAAATTTAGAAATAGTTGTCAACAAAGGGTTACATTTCATACTGGACAAAAGATTGCAATGCGATGGATACAAAAGGATGCTATGGATAGCTGAGTCCTAAGAAAGGGAATTTAAACAAATATTTTATCAACATCTGTGAAGCATGTTATTATCATTAATTTGGGTTTTGTATAGTGAACAATATTTTTTTTATACGAGTCGTGGAAATAGTATGACCTTTTGATATATAGGGAGCAGCACAATATTCTATTATTTATATGTGGTGTAAATAAAAGACAGCAAATTCAGATGTGGGTCAAAATATGAAAGTTATGAAATATATAGAATACTTTTACAAAGCATCTAGTAAGAATAGTTTTAGGAGTAAGACTATTATTGTTCTTGAGATCCTCCATCCTGGAAGGAGGTTGATATCACCCTCACCTAGCAGGAGGAAGGGTGGGTACTCTATTCAACTACCACCCCCGATTTTTTTTTTCTCTAATCTTTATGCTACTTTTCAGCAAGGGGGAGGGGGAACACATAGGGTGACTGAAATATTTTTCAGTGTGCGTGAAAATAAAAGACATTTTCTGGTAACTGTAATATTCCTAATTATTGTCCGACAAATCAGTATGGATTTTAAGTTTAATCTGGAGACACTTTTTACTATGCATGTATCCTATCAATAGACGCTCCCAAAGGTTTTATTTATTCTGATATGTTATTGTTAATAGCAGGAGCAATTCATGTAGTGTACTATATTCCTAAGTTTTATATCCATAAACAGTGTAAATTAAATACTGCACTTTATTAAACTATATTTTATTACCTTATTATTATTATATTTTATTACTATTTTTTATACAGTATCTGGCACTGTTCTCTATAAAAGACAAATTGTGATTTTCTTGTGGGACATATATTTTTTTAATCCTAAAAGTCAATATCAACTACTTCCAGGGCCCTACAGACCACATGTCTATAATGGGTGCACCAACAAAACAAGAAGTGTCTAGTTTCCTGGCTCTAATCCCATTCATTCCTAGCCCACGTGCTTTACTGTTTCTTAGTTGGACCACCTGTACCAGTTATTGGCCAATAAGGCGTGGGGCCAGGCCAGAGCCAGCAGTTCAAAAGAATATATCATACATCTTTTGTTTAATTACAGAGCAGCAATTAGAGCCAGCAAAATGTGAAACTGGTTGGTACTAGTACCCACTGTATGGTGAAAGAGGGGGCACTATACATAGATAAGATGTGGTATGCAGGACGGGGGGAGGAGCCCGAACATGGCGGCCGAGGAGAGCGTGAGGCACTAGCACTCTGCTAGGCTCCGCTTTCCATCCTTCCCAGGGACCCTCGTAAATAAAAAAATGAAGGGGCAGACTCACCGGAGTTAGGTGGGCCGAGCAGGAGAGGCCGGAGAGCAGGGGAGCTGAGTGGCCCGTGAAGAGAGGCAGGAGCCGGGTCAGCCGGGAGACGAGGAGACGCGGCGGGATCATGTGACAAGCCGCGGAGGATCTCTGGGAGGAGGTGAGACCGGCCGGCATCCCGAGCAGAGAGGGAAGTGCCGGCTCACTCCTGGCCTCGTTCCCCGGCGTGCAGACTGGCCCTGGACCCTGGAAAACTGTGAGAAGCAGCCTGTAGCCTTGTGATGACCTCCAGGTGACCGAGAGACCAAAGGAGACCCGGAGGAATCCCCCTGGGACTGAGAAAGGCCCTCTACCCGACGACCAGAGCCTCTTACAAGTAAAGAGACGGGTGAGTGTGAGCGGCTGGGGCTTTTTACATACTGGAACATTGTGTGTGTACTATAATCTCCTGTGGCAGAGGGGAGAAAAAAAGGTGAAAGAGAGGAGGGGGGATTCCCAAGGGTCAAGAAGAGGTGGAGAAGAGAAGAGGAATAAGGAGACACAGAAAAGTAAAATAAAAGGAAAAATAGCAAGGCAAGGCTGGGTTAACAAGCCATAGACATTTGACTTACATTTGTATAAGGGGTCATAGAAGAAAACAAGACCCATAGAGGACATGAAGAATAAAGGAATTAAAGGAGCAGGACTCAAAGGGTCTCAAACGGGAACGATTAAGAAATATACTACTCAAGGAAATAGTACTCCAGAAAGGCCCCAAGATACTAGTGAAAAGGGTGAAATGGAAATCAGTCTGGGAAGTAACCCTAGATTATCACTGGACATGAATAGCAGCTGTAGTCAACAAACGGTGGAAAGGCTGGAGAAAAACGAACCTGAAGGTGAACTACATGTACCAAATAAAAAAGAGATGACAGAAATGTTTCAAAGTCTGGAGAAAATGATAAAGCAAGAAATGACATCTATTCGGAATGATTTGGGGCACCTGTTGCTGAGAGTGGAGGAAACAGTGGAGAAAGTTAAAAATCAGGCCCAAACCATTGTTAAACTAGAAAGGAAGATAATAAATATGGACTTTATTCAGAAAAAACTTCTTTATAGGATGGAGGTTCAAGAGAATAAAGAAAGAAGGAGTAATCTTAGGGTACGAGGAATCCCAGAGTCTGTAAAAGGGGAATCACTGTGTGAACTAGTTAGTAAAATTCTAAACTCCATAATGGATAGAGCGGAATCAGAAGTGATTAATCTGGATGGAGTGTTCAGAACAGGAAAGTTCAAACAGATCATGGGGAAGGAGAGACCGAGGGATACAGTTGTTCAATTTCAAAAATCTGGGGACAAAGATAAGATTTGGAGGAAGAGTAAAGGAAGATCAATAATTAAATATAGAGATTTAGATATCCAAATCTATGCGGACTTAACATCAGAGACCCTATGGAGAAGAAGATCCTTGAGACCTTTATTGGAACAAATGAGAAAGCAGAAGGTGCAGTATAGATGGGGAACCCCAGAATGCCTAATTGGATGGAGAAACGGAGTCACAGCCTATCTGAGATTTCCAGAGGAACTGAGAGTCTTTTGTGAGAGATTGGACTTGCAAAGAATGGAAATAGAAGGATGGGAAGAAGAAAAAGGAGAATTAGAAGATATAAGAAAAGAGGACTGGCTGGAAGAAGAGGGGGCGGTTTGGGGCGGGGGAGAGAGGGAGGGGAGAAATAGAGACTCGATTTTTTTTTTTTTCTCTCCCTTCCACGCTCCTCATTTCCCACCCACCCCCTTCTGAAAATAGGGTATTTCTTCTGGACTGATTTCATCTTTTTTTTTTCTTTCTGAGTCAAATTTTTAGAGAGAGGTAAACTGGGGAGGATGGAGGAGAGGTGAGCCGCCCATGGGCGGAGGTCAACCCCAAAGTCTTAAATCAAGGGTGGGAATGATCCCACAAATGATTAGTAGGCACTTTACAAGCCTAAAAAGGGATGGGGGAAGGGGGGGAGGGAGGGGACGAGAGTTGGGTGGGAGGGAGGGAGGGAGGGGAGGAGGTATTGGGTCAATACTCTACATGACAGAAGGGATAAAGAGGAAGAGGCAATCTGGAAGAAAGATGGAGGTAATCGGGAATGATGGAAGAAATACAGTTTATAAGCTATAATGTGAACGGGTTGAGTT
This sequence comes from Staurois parvus, assembly GCF_062004578.1. NCBI lineage: Eukaryota > Metazoa > Chordata > Amphibia > Anura > Ranidae > Staurois > Staurois parvus. The sequence continues at coordinate 2,109,191 of NW_028318492.1, forward strand.
GTCCAGGGAAGAGATTTAGGTTGTTTAATGAGTTACATCATAGGGCTACGTCAGTGGTATTTTTACAGGAGACGCATTTTGAGATAGAGGCAAACGTGAAATTGAAATCCAAACACTACCCAACATGGTACTATGCAGATTCTCCAATTAAAAGAGCAAAAGGGGTTGCAATAGGTTTTGCAAAGAATAGGAGATTTGAGCTAGAGGATAGAAGAACCGACCCGGAGGGGAGGTTTTTATTCTTAAAAGGTAGACTCCAGGGGATTGAGTGTACTTTAGCCAATATATACTGCCCTAATAAAAACCCGGAGATGTATATGAAGGGTCTGCTGAAAAAATTAATGGAATTTAAAAAAGGGCGCCTGATAGTAGCTGGAGACCTAAATTTCTGTATGGACCCACAAAAGGATAATACCTCTTCCGTGCAAAGAGAGGGGAGTAGGTCTCTGAGAGCTCTGAAAAAGTGATCCATGAATATCAACTAGTGGACACTTGGAGAATAAAGCATATGAAAGACAGAGACTATACCTTCTTCTCTAATGCACATGAGATATACTCGAGATTAGATTACATCTTAATAGACCATCAACTTATAGATCATCTGGTTAAAATTGATATAGAGACAAGGACGTTCTCGGACCATGCTCCGGTTGTAATGAAAATGGGATGGGGAAGAAGGTGGACGGGAGGATTAGGGTGGAGGTTAAATGAGGGTCTTCTTCTGGATGAGGATGTAGTTCAGAAAATCGAGAAAGAGATTAAAGTATACTTTAAGGAGAATGAAACAGAGGACGTATCGATAGCTACAGTCTGGGAAAGTCATAAGGTATTCATAAGAGGAATCTTGATTGCGGCGGGAGCAAAGAAGAAAAAGGAAAGAAGAGAGAGGGTCAGTGGGCTCTTAAAAGAAATATTGGACTTGGAGCAGATCCATAAGAAGAAAATAACAAAAGATACGAGACAGAGGTTATCGGATAAAAAAGATGAGCTAGAGAGGTTGATGGATGAGGAGAAAAGAAGAGTATACAACAGGGTTTTGAACGAGAGATATAGATGGGGGGACAGACCAGGAAGATATCTAATGAGAGCTTTGAATAAAAAGAAAAATAGGAACTATATAGAAAACATAAAAAGTTCAAAGGGGGAGTTGGTCCACTCAAATAAAGAGATTATTAAAGTGTTTACGGAGTATTACAAAAAGTTATATAATATTAGCCCCCAAGGCCCCCTAAAAGAAGCCCAAGAGGGAATTAATGAAAAAAAGATGACATACTTAAAAAATGCGGGATTACCAAAACTAAGTGAAGCACAGTTGAACTCCCTAGACGCAGAAATCTCCCAGGAAGAAATTAAAATAGCATTAAGAAGCACAGGGGGGGGAAAAAGCCCAGGCCCGGATGGATATACAGTTAAGTACTATAAGAAATTTAGTGAAGTACTGCTACCCAAGTTGGAGAAATATATGAATGCTCTGGGAGGTGGGATGGAAGTGAGGAGAGAATCCCTACAGGTCCATGTAGTGCTTATTCACAAGGAGGGAAAAGATCCATCTCAGTGCTCCAGCTATAGACCTATCTCATTATTGAACACAGACACTAAACTGTATGCAAAGGTGTTAGCAAACAGGTTGAGGGATCTGATGCCTGAATGGATTCATGGAGACCAGGTGGGCTTTGTACCGGGGAGAGAAGGTAGAGATAACGGCTTGAGAACCCTGATGCTTATTCAGAAAAGTAGAAAGGGGAAAGCCCCGGTGGTGCTCTTGTCAATTGATGCAGAAAAGGCATTTGATAGAGTGGACTGGGGCTTTATGATGGACAACTTAAAAGTGCTGGGGATAGGTGAGAGAATGCGAGAGTGGATAAGTAAATTATATAGGGAGCCTACTACAATCATCACGGTAAATGGGGAGAGATCAGAACCCATCGGAATGTCTAATGGTACAAGACAGGGCTGTCCACTGTCCCCTCTGCTATATGTATTGTCACTCGAACCTCTGTTGTCAATAATAAGAAACAGTGGATCGGTAAAGGGAATTCAGATAGAATCCATAGAACATAGAGTAGCGGCCTTTGCGGACGACTTATTGTTCTATGTGGGGAATCCCCGAATAACTCTCCCAAATATAATGAAGATTCTGAAGGAGTATGGTGAACTATCAAATTTAAAAATTAATCCAACGAAAACAGAGATCCTGAATATTAATATACCAAAGAATGAAAAAGAAAAACTACAAAAAGAATTCCCCTTTATATGGAGAGAAAAAGAGATAAAATACCTAGGAATAAAACTCACTGCCTCATCTAAGCATTTGTATAGATTAAATTATATCTCTTTAATAAATGAGATCAGGGAAGACTTAAAAAGACTAGAAGGAGGAAATCCATCCTGGATAGGACGTATAAACCTAGTCAAAATGGTAATTATGCCTAAAATACTGTATAGATTTCAAATGGTACCAATTAAAATTCCAGAAGCCTTCTTTAAGATAATGAAAAAAATGTTAACAAGATATATTTGGAAGAATAAAAAACCTAGAATAGCATATGAAACATTGGGTAGGACTAAAGAGAAAGGGGGATTGGGCCTACCAGATGTCAAGAGATACTATAAAGCAGTGGTTTTAGCAAGAATATATGACTGGACATTTAACCATAAGGGGAAAAGCTGGGTAACAATTGAAAATGATCTTAGTGGCAATAGATTGAGTCAGATAATATGGGTTCCACCACAGTTCAGGGGAATTAAAGAAAGCACAAGTATCTACACTTTAAATGTCTTTAGGGTATGGGACAATTTACACAAAAACATGAAATGGGAATTTAACTCAATATTAATGCCTCTCACAAATACTGAGTACTTCCCCCCCGGGACAGGATAAGATATCAGGGAGATGGTTTAGAAAGGAGGATACCCAATTGAGAGATGTTTTGGTGGAGGGAGAATTGAGATCACTTAAAGAGTTAATAGAGAAGAAGGGAGATATTTTTATTAGAATAGATGAGTGGAAATATCATCAATTGAAAAGTTTTATTGGAAACCTACCGAAACCCCTGAGAATAAAACGGGAGTGGAATATGTTTGAAAGGTTGTTAGAGACACGAAGGGATGGGAAGCACGGTATCTCAAAAGTGTATAGAATACTCACAGAATTAGACACAAACACAAAGTTAATTTTTATGACAAAATGGGAAAGGGATATGGGAGTTGGGTTTGATGAAGATAGACAGAGAAAGATGTTTAGATTGATACACGATAATGTTAGTATGAGAGAGGTTGAGGTTAATTATAAGTGTGTGACACGATGGCATATTACACCGAGTGTAGAGCACAAGATGAATGGGGAAAACTCAAATATGTGTTGGAGAGGATGTGGAGAGATAGGCACGGTGTTTCACATATGGTGGGAATGTCCGAAAATCCAGGCTTTTTGGAAGATAATAGTTAAATTAATTGAAGAAATAACTGGAATTGACATAGGGTTAGACCCAACAACGTGCCTCCTACACAATGTGGAGACATCTGTAAATAAATATAAAGATTCAGGTATTTGGTACTTCTTGAATGCGGCGAAAGGGTTGATACCCAAGTTTTGGCGGAAAGCTGAGGTACCGAAGGAGGTAGACTGGATTAATAGAGTAAACCAGATAGGTAGAATGGAAAGATCATACCATATGCAAGAAGATAGGATGAGAGTTTATTCCAAGAGATGGGAAAAGTGGGAAAGAGCAGGATTGAAAGAGAAATATAGGAAGATATGAACTAGGATGTTAGCAAAAAAATTAATAAGCCTCAAGAGATTAGAAAGGGCTAGAGTCTGCAGAGGGGGAGGAGGGGGGAGGAGGGGCGGGAGGGGGGGTAGTGGGATGGGAGGGAAAAGAGTTTTTAGTAAGGGAAAGGTAGAAAGGTTATATAATTGTCTATTTGTATGAGAATTATTTCCCTTTTTGGGTTTTTGTATTAATATGAAAAATTTTATAAATATTTAAATTAAAAAAAAAAAAAAAGATGTGGTATGCAGGCACCTTACAGTTCCTGCTATTAATAGTAAGAATTTAATAAAATATCACCATAGACTTTTTTTTTTAAGCTTATCTGTTTTCTTTAACAGGATAGGTATTTTCATGCTCCTGAGTGAACCTTGCGCACTCTTTTTCACACACTTATAATTCCATCTTCAGTTATACTGCCTAGAAGCTCAATATAAATTCTATTCTGTCTTTCAGTTCCAAATGAAATTTTATCAGTTCACCCAAAACCTGTCCCTAGCACTGAAGCACCAGAATCTGAAGCTGGTAAAATCATTATGTGCATTTTAATGGATACAATTTATGCTTTCTATGACAGAAGTCTTCCCTTTTCTAGCAGGCTTCATTTCTTATTTGTTTCAATTTTATTTCAGACAGCACACTGCCAGAGTCTAAAATAATTACAACAGATGCACCTCATACATATGAACCAGAAAAATCTACTTTAGGTAATATATGCTCTGAAGCCAGAATATATATTTAATTTAGAGCCTAATATTGTTAACCTGAAACATTCATCTTAGATCCTAGTATTTTCCATATGAATTTTCCATTTTTGTTCAGAGTTTTTTTTTAAGGTTTTTTTTTGGTGGCTCCATCAACAATTTTGAAAACTCAGAGGTTACCTCTACAGTGACTCTTTGCCGTCCCTTAGTACACTTCTTTTTTACAACAAAACAATAACCAAACTCCAGGCACACCTCTGCAATCTCGCTAGAAGAGTACCAGACAGTTAAATTATTCTGTGACAATAATGGCACACCTGGCAATCCACTACAGAAGAAGTAGATCTCTGCCCTACAATTTTAAATTACATATGCAGTACAATCAAATATGATGGTGGCCCAGCTGCTTAGATATAGTGGTGCTCTAATGTGCTGAGTCATGTGATGAGGTAAAGGAATACCATGACAAGGGTACCACAGAGGTATTCTTTAGGGTTTTTTTTACCAGGAGTCTAATTCAAAGTTTTTTTCTAGATTGATGTGGCCCTCTTAAGCGCCTGTTAAATCTCTTGAATACCACTAAGTACAAGTATACTCAAATCCTGATAATATGGTTTAAGTACAAATTACTAGTTAACTGTGCATGCTAGTTCTTCAGTGAGATAGAAATAGTGCAAAACCTGCCCCTTAGATGTTGAACTGTTGTTGCCATGGTAATATTTATGGGAACTTTAAATCATCATAAGCCTTTGTTTGCAGCCTCCGATAATCGCATCGTTGTTCAGAAGCACACATCAACATCCAAGTCCCATACCACGATTGGTAAAGTCATTTTATGATTTGGGCTTATTAGTTAAAATTGGGTCTTTGACTTTTTTTTGAGACACGTTTTACTAAAGGATATAACAATTGCTGTAGTATTGCCATAAGAAAAGCATTGTCCAATGCACATAAAACACACCTATGTGGTAAAATGTGGTAAAATATTTTTGCTTCAATGGTAGCAAATAAACAAAACAGATATGTTTGGGCTATAAGTGCAGAAAAGGATTTACTTGCTTTGAAACCAGCCTTCTCAATAAGTGTAAAAAAATAAACATTTCAGTTTTTAAAGCTTTGGATTCTGGGGAATGCTTGATTCTGGAGAACCGCATTGGTGATTATGTCCAAATGAATGAGAATGAATTGTCCTACATAACCAGAGTAAATATTAATATGCAAGTATATATTGTTTTCTAATCTTAGCGTATCGGACTAGAACCACATCTTTTACAACTAACACTCCCACTACTTCCCAAAGGACACAATCGACTCTGGGTAACTGTTTCTGTATAGTTTGCAATACTGTAGAAGCACATAGAGTATCTGCTATGGCTGCAAATATTTTGCTTGCAGTAAGGGCTGTGCTTACTTACTCGTCTATACATTCTCCAAAGGCTAGCAAGATGATTTGTATTCATTGCATATCTTAAACCTTCTTTTAATGCCTTTCTGCTTATATATAGTAGGCTTATCGTAACAGAATATTCAAACTTGCTACGTATTACAGTTTCATTGATTTTGCATGATGCCTAAATACATTTTTTTGCTTGATGAGCAGCCTTAGAGACTAAGGATGAGATGACCTGAACATCTATAAAAAGAGTTTTATTAACTAAAATTGCCATTATTTTACAGCATCAAAGAGAGAACGGGTTTCTCCTGCACAACCTAAAATTCCATTGCCAAAAAAGACACAACCTACAACTGGTATAGTAAAGGCATTAATTGTTGAGTTTATGCAGCATGTTCTTCAACAGTAACAGTGTGATTTTCCTCAATCAAAAAGCAGTCAAAAACCAACATAAAGGGATAATTGAAATACAACAATATTGCTGGACTAAAGTCCAGCCTTGAAGGAGCCATCACTAAGTTACTGTACCTTTTTTAAAATACTGGTGTCCTTGCTGCCATTCTGACCCTTTAATACTTTGCGTCACTGACCTGGAAGAATATGCATATACGCAAATGAGATTTTACCCTAAATTTTCTGGTCTGCTCCATACATTTGTTATGACAGATTTAATTTAAACGTAAGTAAGAATAATGATATAATTGAATTGCCTGTCCACCAATACACAATAATAAATTACCAGCTTCCTATCTAATTATTCATACTTTTAATGGAAATAATTTCAAATAACAATGAACCCTATATATGAATATGGTCACCTGCCTCATATTTTATCCTTATTTACGCTGGTTTCTTAACCCCATAAAAAGATAATTTTTTCCTTTTGAGATTTGAAAATCCATGAAACCTCATAGCAGTACAAGTGGTAGATGGACATAATGATGGTATTCCTGATCGCCCAGTACCAATTAATTTTTACCAGTAAGGGTCAATAACAGGCATAGTGAGTAACTTGTCATCAGTGTGCACAGAAAAAGTCTGCAGCAGGGGTCAATGGTCTTTCCTTTCAATGTATAGCAATATCCCAAAGGTAAAGAATACTGAACTGAAGAAAACAAACAGTGACAGTCAGCAACTTTCAGGAGGTGATCATTATTACAATACCTATGTTTGGTTTAGAAAGATGGTAACATAAAAAAGTATTAAAATACATTGTGGCATACGCCATTCAACTAGATTTGTTGTGAATAATTCCATTCAGAAAATATGCCAGCTAAATTCATAATGTTACTTTATTATTTTAACTCATTTATATATATCTCATTTGTTGCGTGGTATACATAATGCCTAAGTTTTGTTCCAGCTGAAGACCAGCATCTTTCCTAGAGACACGTAGAATTTTGTATTAACAAATACTTCTACTTCATTCAGTTAAGGAAACACAACTACTACATTACCTGAAGAAACAACCACCAGTGTGTGTAAATAAACTTACTTAATATCACATTTATATTCTTTTTATTCATGTGTATTAGGTTATATGCTTTTTCTAGGTATATGTATTTTTCTAAGAACAACATTTTTGTTAAAAGAGAGCTACACTCCTCATTTTGTTTTGCAGACCGAGTATTGTCTTATCTTCCTCTGCCAGGTTGTAAAGTCACCAGGGATGATTTTAAATCAATATTGCATGACTTGGTTACTCAGATTTGGAATGACTTAATCTTAAAATAATCTAAATCGTATAGTTTGAGTGCTCACTTTTTTATTTACAGTTCCTGTCAAAACTCAAAAAATCCCCCACAAAAAGGACCACTCAACTGTGGGCCCAACCCCACAAACTGGTAATAATTTTTTTTTGTTCACATTTTCACAACAGCTTTTTTTTTCAGATTAGCTTGCCTTTATTGGAGTGAAATGTATTCCACAAACACAGTGCTAACAATGCTGCTTTGTTCTACACAGATCTTAAAACATCTAATCTTTTCCCTCCTGACATTTTAGGATCTGACATTTTTGATACCACTGGGTAAAGAGAACATTTGCTTTGGCAACTACTCCATGCATGATGAGGAATGTTTTTTTTGGGGGGAGGGGGTTTCTCTGTGAACTATTTTGCTTTACTACAGCACACTTTTTAGTGCCATATGGAAGTGGTTAACGGGTACACAATTTCTTCCTTAAGTAACTAAAGGAATAACCTCTAAAATACTTGCTTGTATTTACCTAACTATGCTCTCATCTTGTTGCACTAAAGTTGGCTCTTGGATGACAGTTTGCTACACCTGGAGCATATTAATATATGTGTTTTTGCCAAAAACATGTTGTGTAATTAGACAGATTTTCTCACATCCTAAACTTCATACAGTTTTCACTGGTGTTCCTATAACCAAAGCATACTATACAAGCTCCAACCAACCACGTTATATTACAATATCATTTATGCAGATTTGCATATTCTTGTTTTAATAATCTTGTGTTAGATTGTAGAGTGGTATGCTTTCTGGCCATGACTTTAAAGCATCAAGGTATTAAAGCAGTTTCTTTCCAGACACTTGTGGGTGAGACTTCCTGTAAATTTAAAAATGAGTTTATGGACTCAATAAAAAAAAAAGAAAAAAAAAGACATGTTTGATCTTGTGTAACTTTGCATGTCTTTTTAGTAAATGACAAACAGAAAACAGCCAAAGTCCAGCTCTCATTTTGTAATCTGCATAAATCTGCTTGGATGTTTGTAACCACACAGACTTTACAGCAATTAGGGTCTGATTTTCCAGTGTAGCTGCTTCCAGGATCTGTCAGCAATGTGAGAGATATAGTGCTTGCTTACATGCAATTTCAGTCTACCCTTAAATGTGCACTTGCATGGGTGAGCACCTTAAATGTTAGCAACGCAAGTGATTTTGCCCTCACCCCTCCTCCAGCTCAGGGAGCTCCTATCTCCAGCATATGCTTACCTGAATTGGGAAGCTGAAGCTCTCTTTGTACAAAGTGCACTTAGTGGTCCCACTTTTCGATATGTTATTACTAAATAAGTGCCATCAACTCATAAAAGATCAAGGCCTTTTGTGCATGTGCACTAAACAGCTAGAACATGCCCAAAGTTGGGCTGGTGCATGTACACTGACTATTGGTGTAACTAAACTATAGCAACCCTGCAGTTATGGATATGCAGAGAACTGACTCTAAATTTCAATAAAGCAAGTAAAGTATGGAATATACAGGATATCACTCTGCAACCCTATTAGTACATCTTAAGTTTGACCTGTTACCTCCCTTGATAAGGTTCTCCTTGAATAATACATAATAGTAATAATAATAATTGTACAATAATGGACTTGGGTACAATCAGCCTGCCCATAGATGGTTTGAATCCTTGTGGGTCCCTGCTGAACCAGTCAAGATTCAAACTAACATGGTCAGCTGTACCAGCTAGGCAGAAAAAAACAAATTGGCAATTCACCTTAAATACAGAAGGGTTTTTTTGCACACATTTGCACACATTTACATATATGTGTTAGCCACAGTGCCTGCGTCAATGCTTCTCTGTTGTGCTGCTGACCTAACGCTTTCATTTTCAGAGTCTCCAAAGTTGGTGCACATATAGCAGTGGATTAATTAAGGACAGGCTTCCCTAGAGGGAGCCAACCCCTCCTTAAAGGCACAGGGATACACAGAGCACCCAGCAAGAGCACAATGGCAGCTGAAGGCTGTTGTTATGTTGGGGGGATGAGGGTTCCTACTCACTTCACACTGGAATTCAGAGGTTTTTCTTTAGGTTCCAGGGTCACTCTGAAAAAGGGACAATTTATAATGGTACTTTCTGGCATCTTGTGCTTCCCATTATTTAGTGGGACATACTGCAAATTTAAACAGGTTTCTGGTTTAAGGTTCTTCAAAAGAGTTGCTAGCAAGTCCAATTTAAGACATTAATAATGTAGGTGTGTTTTTTTCCCTCTTAACTTGTTTACCAGCAACTATGTACAGTACAATATTTTTAGTCTCTCCAGTAATCCAGTAAATACAAGGAACTGCAGACAATGTGACTATACTGTGACAATGGTGTTTCAAGCTAAAGAAAAATCCCATAATACAATTTTAAAATTCTACCAGATATATTGGTGGAATTTATATCAGTGAGTTAAATTGCCCAAATAAAGATCCCAACTGAGATGCCTAGGATTTGTTCTTCTCAGTATTTAGCAGCCTGATCTGCAGTGTCCATATCTTAAAAAATATTTGTTTGATGTAGATGATGTAGAGAACAATAGAAATAACTGTTCAAGAGACGAACCACATTCTAAAACAATCACATCTTCAGGTTCTCTCTGCAGATATCCACTAGACAGAAAAGTCAGTGGGAGTCCCAAGAAGTTGTGATTGTTAGCAGAGAAAGCCTAAAACCTGGCTGTGTGTGATGCTTTCATGTGGACACTTTTAAAGGTTCTTATGATTGTACACACTCTAAAAACTGATAAATAAACACAGATTTGTGTAAAGTGAGAGAAAGTGAAAGAAAATTCAACCTGAATTTTAAAAGCGGAGTTCCACCCAAAAGGGGAAGTTCCACTTTAAGCCTTTGTTACCCGCTCCCCATTAAGGATTGGCACCTTTGGGGAGCGGGAGGGAGCGGGTACCCAAATTTGATAGGTACCCGCTCCCACTTCCGCTGTGATCGCCTAAGGAGATCGGAAGTAGAAGTTGTCCTGCCCCCTCCCTCCCCGTAGTCTTCTGGAACATGTGACAGGTCCCAGAAGACTACGGGACCATTCACAAAGAGCAGCACTTCTCGCTGCAAGCTGTCACAGCCAGGTGCCCACACTGAAGATGCCGGCACCAGGGAGAGAAGACGGCCATGAGGACACCGCTGGACCAAGGGACAGGTAAATGTCTGTATTTTAAAAGTCAGCTGCTACAGTTTTTGTAGCTGCTGACTTTTATTTTTGGTTTTCAGCTGGAGCTCCGCTTTAATGTGTGAACCCATGTTCAATTCAAACATTTAATGTGCAGGGTATTTTGAGAAAATAAAGTTTCTTCCTTAAAGAAATGGATGTTTGGAGCAAGTTAACATATTTTAATTAATTTCCAGTCCAGGTTTACTTCACCTCACTTTACCTGCTATTACATTTTAGTAAATTGGGCCTTTAAGGAGAGATTTTGACAATTTTTCAACAATCACACCATGTCAGAACTTGTTTATTTGCACTTTATCTAAGCATAAACCTAATATGATGGTGTAGGTTAGGAAACAAATACTATTTTCACCATACTTTTGGAAATTGATTGTTCTCACCTATACGTGTGTGGCAGGGAGAATTATCTCCATTCAAATCTATCTGAGGTGAAGCAGATCTGCAGAGATATAGTGGTTTTCTTTTAAGAAAAGTACATAGTGTCAAAACACCTATGTCGCCTTGCCATTGCTATTTCTCACCTCCAAACACTTCCTTTTCTTACTTGACATGGCTCAAAGTGCACATATCCAAAGAGTTATTTTGAGCAATTTCCTAAAAAGTGTTGCTTTTCTGCATCATGTTTAATAGACATCTAGGCACCTGCTATCATCTAATAATGTGTGAGTCATCTAGCCAAATGTCAAAAGTTATTGCAACTGTTTTCAGAACTGAACTTTTTGACCTGTTTCTGGTTCACTTCAACCTGAAAAATTTGCATTAGAAAATGTTAGCATGCAATTACCTTTTTCAAGCAATATGAGTTACATTTGAGCAGACATCCTTTCTTTTTTATGTGTACATGTTTATGAAAAGCAACTCAACATGGTAAATGGGCTTTTGCAATCAAGTGTAATATTTAGGATAACTTTTTATTTTCTGGTGCCAGGTAAAACTGAAAAAGATGTTTCTCCTAAACCCCACAAAACATCTCAAAGTCCACCAACAACTGCTGGTAAATTTTATAAGCACTTTGATTGGAAAAACAACAAACATTTCTTTTATAATTTACTGTTTCCCCTGTTACTCATGGTTTCTGTTATATTCTGTGCAGTGCCAAAACCAGCACAAACTGCAAAGATGCCAATAAAACCGATTATTCATATATTTTCGGATCCAGCACTTCCAAGTGGTAAAGTGGCCTGATTTTAAATTGGCTTGTTTTTCAGCAATCATAAGCCAAAAGTGCAGACAGCTATGCATGAATGCTTTTAAATGATTTAGCTGATTTGACTTGTAGCTACAGTATTCTCTGCAGCAATTCTTTTCTTTTTTTGCATACACAACTGTTGAATGGAAGCTTTTGCAGATAAAGTGCACTTTTTTAACTTAAACTTACCATTCAGTTCTAAGATAAGACAGGACAGTTCATCACCTGCTTTGTTAATCATCCTGGCTTATTCAATATGACAATGCAAACAGTAATGAATATATGCAAAGTGCATTTCTCATAACAGCCAATCAGATTCAAATTTATTATAGTGAAATCAAGGATTGAAAAAGAAAAACACACTGAAGAAAAAAAAAACTATTTTATTGAGGATTCTCTTGACCATACAAATCAGCTCCATAGGTGTTTAGGAATGCTCTTTCATTTGTCAAGCGAAACCCTTTCATAGCCACACTATCTTATAAAACTACAGTAGCTCTTAAATATTTCTTACTCTAACCTCCACATTCTCTTCTTTTTTCCTGGATATCATCTGACAAGTTGTTTCTATTAAAAACTGACATATTAAATCATTTTCTACTTACAACACTTGTACTGTGGTGTTATGCTGCAGGTTTGTGAGTCCTTAAACTATGTATGAGGCCCTCTTGCCCAGTGTAGATTAAAGCTTAAAGGGGGTGCACAACTAACCAGGCTGTAAATGTAGTAACATATATGTGGTAGGTAGTGTTCACAAAATGTAATTAGATGGGAGGGAGGGCTTTTATAAGATGATCAGATAAACATGGTGACTTTGGGAACAGCATTGGGATGATTGTTGGGAATCATAGTTAATGCTGTCAATTAAGGGTTTCCAGCAAGCCCATGGGCACTGTGAACATTGATGCATGTAAATGAACACACAACCTTTTATGTGTTAATGCTTATTATTTTAAGGTGTCCAATTCAGTTTGAATAGACTCCCCTTCACAAGAAAAGTTTTTTTGCACTAATTTTTCCGCGCAGGACACCACACTGTGAATGAAAACATTTGCAGGTACATTTTGCCTATAGCACGGATGCATTTGGTTCTACTATGTAGCATATGTGTATTGGAGTGTCATTTAGAACAAAAATTGTTTTATAGAATTTTATAGAATTACTGAAAATTAAGGTAAAGCATCTTTTAAACGTTGGATTTTGGTAATGAATGTTTACCATGTGTTACCGCAATGAAAGGTGTGGAGCCAGCATTAAAATTACAAACCCCTTCATATGTGTGTTTGTATTAGGACTGCCAAAGTACCTGAATCAAGGGGTCAATGGGAGACTTATTCTGCAAACTCTAGTTCAGCAAACAAAATGGGTTAAATAGATGCAATCACAAGGCTTGGAAAAAGGGGAAGGGCTCTTGAAATGTATTGCCCACCACTGCACTGCTCTCTCTTCCCTTCACTGTTTTCCTGAGAATACACGTAGTACTCAGCTGACATCTGACAGTGATCGGCTTCAGTGCACCTGTGCATGTTTGCAAATGACATTTCTCCACTTGCATTGCATCTGAGCCCCTACATTTGGATTGTGCTTTGCCCTGTTCTGTGATTTCTGTGCATACCCCTGATAGCCACAGTGTAGGTGGATATTGTTTTTAGTTGTCTTTGATTTTAACCACTTCTGTACTCTTTTATCTACTGTTTGTCAAACGTCTTAAACTATGTATCAACTTAGATTTGACAAATGATTACTTCTAATAACCTAATGATCATTTTCAATTTGTCCTAATCATTCCATTAAAACCCTTTGCTCTTTAGAGTTGCAAATGATCTGTTAGTGGCAAAATATATCACTGTTCACTTTGTAAGTGGAGTTTGTAAAGGGATTTTTTCCCCAGAGTTTATTGAATGAGAAGCAGCTCTGCTGACTTTCACCATCCAATCATGTGCAAGCAAAATTAAATTTTTTACATTTTGTTTACACACAATTGGGTATGCAACATGAAAATTAACTGTATTCACAAAGGTCTGAAGTAAATTATCTTGCAAAGTGAACAGCCTTTTTGCCTTTAAGAAATCAACTTCTCTGTCCATCCTTTGATGCTGTTGAGCACCTATTGCTGCCCCTAATTCTTGTTTCTTTTCCTGAATGCCCTTCTAGCTTTCTGAAAAAATGCATATACAGTGGATATAAAAAGTCTACACACCTCTGTTAAAATGTCAGGTTTCTGGGATGTAAAAAAATGAGACAAAGATAAATCATTTCAGAACTTTTTCCACCTTTATTGTAACCTATAAACTGTACAACTCAGTTGAACAACAAACTGAAATCCTTTAGGTGGAGGGAAGTATAAATAAAAAAAATAAATAATATGGTTGCATAATTGTGCACACCCTTAAACTAATACTTTGTTGAAGCACCTTTTGATTTTATTACAGCACCCCGACTTTTTGGGTATGAGTCTATCAGCATGGCACATCTTGACTTGGCAATATTGGCCCACTTTTCCTTGCAAAAACACTCGAAATCTGTCACATTGCGAGGGTGTCTCCTGTGCACAGCATTCTTCAGATCACCCCACAGATTTTTGATCGGATTCAGGTCTGGGTTCTGATTGGGCCATTCCAAAACTTTAATCTTCTGGTGAAGCCATTCCTTTGTTGATTTCGATGTATGCTTTGGGACGTTGCCATGCTGAAAGATGAAGTTTCCCTTCATGTTCAGCTTTCTAGCAGAAGCCTGAAGGTTTTGTGCCAATATTGACTGGTATTTGGAACTGTTCATAATTCCCTCTACCTTGACTTTTCTTCCAGCTGAAGACAAACAGCCCCAAAGCATGATGCTGCCACCACCATGCTTAACTGGGGGTATGGTGTTCTTTTGGTGATGTGCAGTGTTGTTTTTGTGCCAAACATATCTTTTGGAATTATGGCCAAAAAGTTCAACCTTGGTTTCATCAGATCATAACACATTTTCCCACATGCTTTTGGGAGACTTCAGATGTGTTTTTGCAAAATTTAGCCCGGGTTGGATGTTTTTCTTTGTAAGAAAAGCCTTCCCTCTTGCCACTCTACCACATAGCCCAGACATATGAAGAATACTGACATTTTTTGCTGGCTGATTGCTAAAAAGAGTGGGAAATTTGAGTAGAGAGTGAAAAAGTTTTACTTTTGACTGATGGTGATTGCTGGTGCTTGTAGTTCAAAATTGATATTCAAGCAAGCACTATTTAGATTAAATAAATAAATAGATACAGTAAAGCAGCTTCCAAAAGTCTGGTGAAAGGAGCAGTTATTTCTTACCAGCAGCAAAAGAAATTTATACAGATAATCCATGAATCAATTGCATTGGTGGATATCCAGCGTTGCTAAGTTGTTGTGAAGCCGGGTGGAGCTAACACCAAGGAGCTATTCTATTTTGCTGTGAGGGTCCCACAGAGAGGTCTGGAGTCCGTTTCCAGGGTGTAACGAGTACCTGAGAAGTGCCTTATCCCCATCGGTTCCTAGATGACCACTAGTGCCCTCCTGAATACCATTTATATGCACATTTTGAGTGTGCGTCCGGTGAGTGCAAGAACACCTCTTTTCTCTTATCCACAAGAAGTCACCAGCACCTTATTTTTTTGAATCTTGTGAGGCGCGACCAATACCCCCATACACTGGATGATATAAGCAAGTTTTTAAGGAAAAATCATTTGTGGACTGTTATACGTTTATATTGTGCGTTTATGTCACTGATTTTCGTCCATATAGGACGACGCACTATTGTCACTTTGTTGCGCTCTCTGTTAGCACTTTTCACTTGTCACTTTATACTGTTATTCATATCTGATATATTATCATTATTATTTTTAGCGCTGCAATTTTGATATGCTTGTAGTTGTTTTATTTTCCTCTTTGGGTCTAGCTAAAGGCTTTTATTTTTTTAAATCACTTTTTCTGTCACTTTTTAAAAAGCATTTTTTTTCTTTCTTTCCTTGTCCCCGTTCAGTCTGCTAATTAAGGGGAGGAGTTAATTGGTCACAGGTGATACAGGTACTATATAACTTGCTGTAGAGCTCACTCTGAACTTGCCTGTATTTTACTTGCTGCACCTTTGACTAAGTGGACATTTGATAAATGGAGTTAAAAAAACGGAGTTGAAAACAGGAGATTATAACAGGAGTCTACTAACCTGTAAGTGACAACTGATTCTTCCTATTAATATTGTAACTGGGATAATGTGTGCAAGTAGGCTTGAAGGTTTTGTGCACAATGTGCCTCATGTATGCAGCAATGGAGCAACAGCTCCAGGATGGATACCGCTGCGACAGATGTGAGCGGGTTGCCCTTCTGGAAACTCTCGTTAGAGATCTGGAGGAGCAAGTTCCAACACTGGGCAGAACCGACAACCTTGAATGGGGTCTTCTGCTCTCTGAGCAGGTAGCTAATGGGATTGAGGTGGAGGGTGGAGGGGCTAATCAGGATTATCAGGTAGGAAGATGGCTTACTGTAACGAGAGGGAGTGGTAGGGGCTCATAGAAAAGGAAGGCTGGCCCTGGGTTTGTGCACCCAAACAGATTTGCCAAGTTGGGTGAAGATGTGGGGGTGGCAAGCTCAGGGGTGGCAGCCGAGGATGTCACTGCTATCCCTAACAGCCGGGAGGGCAGACCACCTGGGAGGGGTGGTGAGGGTAGTGCAGGAAGGCCTAGACAGCCGGTGGTAGTATGGGATTCTATAATCAAAAGGACTGATAGAATGATTTGTCACCAGGATCGCCTTAACCGAATGGTTTGCTATCTCCCTGGTGCCAGGGTTCGGCATGTGGTGGACAGGGCTGAAAAATTACTGGGAGGGGCTGGGTATGACCCAGCTATCTTGGTCCATGTTGGAACCAATGACAGAATGCATGGAAGGTGGAGGCTCCTTATGAATAAATTTAAAGAACTAGGCTGCAAGTTGAATATTACCTGTGCCATGCGCAACTCAGGAAAGACAGGGGGAGATTAGAGAACTCAATGCATGGCTAAAGACCTGGTGTAAGAGGGATGGATTTAGGTTTCTAGAGCACTGGGCTGACTTTTCATTAGGGTGCAGCCTATATGCTAGAGATGGTTTGCACCTAAATGGAAGGGGGTCTGCTGTGCTGGGGGAGAGGTTTATGGGAAGGCTGGAGGAGTATTTAAACTAGGATCGTGGGGGGATGAAAATTAGATTATAACAGTGTAGTTAGATCAAACAGGGGTCATTACTTATTGGTGGGTGAAATGGGGAAAGATGGGGGGAAGGCTATGGCAGATGATAAGAACATTCCCATGTTGCAAACAACCAGTGGAATTGGTACCATTTGTATGAAAAAATAAAATATGAAAAATACGAGTGCACAAGGTGTCAATGAATTAAAGTGTTTTTTCACCAATGCCAGAAGTCTGCCAGGCAAAATAGGTGAGTTGGAAACTTTGGTGCATGAACAGAACTATGATTTAATTGGTATTGCTGAATCTTGGCTTCATTTTTTACATGACATTAATATTCCTGGCTATGTTCTCTTTTGGAGAGACAGAGTAAATAGGAAAGGTGGTGGTGTCTGTCTCTATGTGAGAAGTGATCTCATAGTGAGTGTGAAAGAGGGCATAGTTGATGGAGAGTGTGATGAGGCTGAAGCATTATGGGTGGAACTGCAAATGGGGGTGCATACTACATAGGTAATCATTGGAGTTTGTTATAGGCCTCCCAGTGCTAATGAGGAGGTGGAGACTCAGCTCCTTGCACAGATCAAAAGGGCTGCGAGGGCTGGGACAGTGATAATAATGGGAAATTTTAACTACCCGGAAATTGACTGGAGTAATGGTACTGCAGGAACAGTTAAAGGGCAAACATTTTTAACCTACTATCGGACAATTTTATGGTACAGTTCATAGAGGCCCCAACTAGAAATGATGCTCTGCTGGACCTGGTAATCTCAAACCATGCAAAGCGTATTACGAATGTCCATATACTGTTATTATTGTTAGCCATAAACAGCAAGCACACACGGGAAAAATAAAAATGCTGAATTTTAAGAGAGGTAATTTTCCAAGGCTGAGAGCTGCTCCCTAAGATGTAGACTGGAAGGGAATATTGGCATTGATGAACACAACAGAGAAATGGGAGTTCTTCAAAAAGATTGTATGTGCACACTGCAAAATATATTCCCATGGGCAAGTTTAAAAGGCTAAAAATCAAACCTATGTGGCTTATGGCCAAAGTAAAAGAGCTATAGATAATAAGAAAAGAGCTTTTATTAAATATAAAAATGAAGGAACGCTATCATCATTTAAACATTACAAAGAATATAACAGAATATGCAAAAAGGAAATAAAGGCCGCAAACAAACGACAGATTGCAAAAGATAGCAGGACCAACCCCAATAAATTCTTCAAATATATTAATAGTAAGAAGGTTCGGTCCGAGCATGTAGGCCCTTTACAAAATAATCTAGAGTGGGTGACTGGGGACAAAGAGAAGGCAAATGTATTAAATACCTTCTTCAGCTCTGTGTATACAAAGGAGCATGGGGGAGCTCTTGTCCATAATGGGCATGGTATTGATACAGTTCCAGATGATCCACATTGGCTCACAATTGATATGATCCGAATATATTTAGACAGAATAATGGTGAATAAAACACCTGGACCAGATGGCATACACCCACGGGTCCTTAGAGAATTGAGCTCTATCATTTCAATGCCATTTTTTCTAATTTTTAGTGACTTTTTAATGACTGACATAGTACCACTGGACTGGCGTAAGGCCAATGTGGTGCCAATATTTAAAAATGGGTCAAAATCTTAACCAAGTAATTATAGACCTGTTAGTTTAACTTCTATAGTTGGGAAGATAGTGGAGAGTTTAATAAAAGACCACATGGATGAGTTCTTTCTGGAAAAAAATATTTTAAGCAACAGATAGCATGGATTCATGAAAGACAGAAGTTGTCAAACCAATCTGATTTCTTTTTATGAGGAGATTAGCAAAACCTTGGACAGAGGGGTGGCAGTGGACGTGGTATACTTGGATTTTGCAAAAGCGTTTGACACAGTTCCCCACACACAGCTAATGTGTAAGGTAAAGTCTACAGGCTTGGTAAAATTTGTATGTAAATGGCTAGAAAACTGGCTAAAAGATCGTATTCAAAGAGTAGTGGTTAATGATTCATACTCTGAATGGTCTAGGATTTTCAGTGGTGTACCCCAAGGTTCAGTGTTGGGACCCTTACTTTTTAATATATTTATATACGATATAGGGTCTGGGATTATAAATCCCATTTCAGTCTTTGCAGATGACACCAAGCTGGAATAACGTCCTTACAGGATGTCTCCAATTTACAAGCCGACCTCAATGCACTGTTTAATTGTGCAACTATGTGGCAAATGAGGTTTAATGTTGATAAATGTAAGCGTATGCACTTGGGGGCTAAGAATATGCATGCATCATACATACTAGGGGGGGGTACAACTGGGGGAATCAATGGTGGAGAAGGATCTGGGGGTGCTGGTAGATCACAAGCTTAATAATGGCATGCAATGCCAAGCTGTGGTTTCTAAAGTGAGCAAAATCCTCTCTTGTGTTAAAAGAGGTATAGACTCCAGAGAGAGAGATATCATATTACCCCTGTACAAATCATTAGTAAGACCTCATCTGGAATATGCAGTTCAGTTTTGGGCACCAATTCACAAAAAGAACATTGAGAAAGTACAGAGAAGGGCAACCAAACCGATAAGAGGCATGGAGGAGATCAGCTATTAGGTAAGATTAGAGGAACTGAATTTATTCTCTCTTGAGAAGAGGAGATTAAGGGGGGATAAGATCAACATGTATAAATACATCAGTGGCTCATATAGTGAACTCAGTGTAAAGTTATTCACCCTGAGGTCATCACAAAGGACAAGGGGGCACTCTTTACATCTGGAGGAAAAGAAATTTAATCTCCAAACATATAAAGCTTTCTTCACGGTAAGAGCTGTGAAAATGTGGAATAGACTCCCTCAAGAGTTGGTTCTGGCCAGCTCAGTGGATTACTTTAAAAAAAGGATTCTTTCTTGGATACACAGAATATAACTGAATATTAACATTTATAGGTGAAGTTGATCCAGGGAATATCTGATTGCCTCTCGGGGGATCAGGAAGGAATTTTTTTCCCCTGCAGGAGCAAATTGGATCATGCTTTGCTGGGTTTTTTTTACTTCCTCTGGATCAACTGTGGGTATAGGATCATAACTTTTTTTTTCCTAATGGTTGAACTGGATGGACTTTTGTCTTTTTCAGCCAGACTAACTAAATAACTATGTAATACGGGAGATTGTTGTTACATGTACCACACAGCCAGTACATGCCAGATACTGCAGCTTCTTTAATGTTGCTGTAGGCCTCTTGTCAGCCTTCCAGACCAGTTTTCTTCTCGTCTTTTTATCAATTTTGGAGGGACGTCCAATTCTTGGTATTGTCACTGTTGCGCCATATTTTCTCCATTTGGTGATGACTGTCTTCTCTGTTCTATGGTATATCTAATGCCTTGGAAATTCTTTTGTACCCTTCTCCTGACTGATACCTTTTAACAATGAGATCCCCCTGATGCTTTGGAAGCTCTCTGCAGATCATGGCTTTTTCTGTAGGATGCAACTAAGAAAATGTTAGAAAAGACCTACTAGAACAGCTGAACTTTATTTGGGGTTAATCAGAGGCACTTTAAATGATGGCAGGTGTGTACTGACTCCTATTTAACGTGATTTTTAATGTGAATGCTTAATTCTGAACACAGCTGCATCCCCAGTTATAAGAGGGTGTGCACACTTATGCAACCACCGTATTTTCGTTTTTTATGTTTACTCCCCCGCCCCCCAAAAAAAAAGAATTCAGTTTGTTTTTCAATTGAGTTGTACAGAATATAGGATACATTAAAGGTAGAAAAAGTTCTGAATGATTTATCTTTGTCTAATTTTTTTACACAGAAACCTGACATTTTAACAGGGGTGAGAAGACCTTTTATATCCATTATACAGGGGTTCTTCAAAAAGTTTCCACACTTTTTAACATATATAGATATATATATGTGTGTGTATGTGTAGAAAAGTGCAGAAATGTTTTGAAGACCCCTTGTATATGCACTATATCTTATAGTTCAACATTATCTTCTCTATCCTCTGTGAGTATATCAAAAGGCACTGTTTGGACCCTTGTCTTCTCCATGTATATATGTGGTCTTTTCATATTTCCATCATCTTAACCTGCCTTTCTACCAAAATTAACCATTACTGTTAATCACTCCCCAGTACCTAAAGTTCACTAAAATTTTTAGGTTTAATATATTATTGTGCTTAATCTTGTGATAATTGTGCTGTCATATTTACAATAAATTTTGAACTGCTCTTCCCAACTCCAAATATCTGCTCACCTATTAAGAACTACTACAAATGTTACAGTACGGTTTGAGCTTTTACCCCCACTGACACTGTTCAGGAGTTCTTCAAGCCTTCAAACCCTGCTCTTTAATTCACCTCCCAAGTATCTAAACTATATCACACTACTTTTGTGCTACTATTCAGAGAACATAAAAACTACCTACAAAAATTTAAAAATATATGGAGAGATAGAATAACATCCATTAAATTGACGCTTCAACCCAAATTAGTCTACCACTATAAAACTTGACCACATAAGATCTTCATTGAAGATACTAAAGCATTAGCTATTTTAAAATTTTCACTTGGAGTGATAACAGGTACATAATGGCTAAACAGGTTTTCCTCTCCTCTCAATCCCAGAGAGGTCTTGGCTTTCCTGACATAACTAAATACTATCTAGCAGTCTGCCTACACTACTTAACCTTGCCAGTTTTTCATCCTTTTAACAGGTGGATGGAGATAAGGAAGCTTTGGATCATGCTTATTCAATCGTACCTTTACTGTGGACAGCCACTGCCAACACGAAGGAACTTAATCTTCTTTGCCATTATGGTCCATACCAAATATATATGGACTTGCTAAAAAAAAAAATTCCATCTATCTTCTACAGCCCCCCAACAATGTCATTTCTCTACCTATCAACAGTACCCACTAGTCTCAGCCATCATATGGCCCAAACCTGGTTGGAAAAATTTTATTTTCAGGTTTCAAAACATCATTCACAGAGGAAATAAGACCCTTCTCTCTTCCAGGGCCTACAATTCACTCTTAACTACCATCAAAGTCACCATTCAGCTGTTTTCAATCAATGATTATGCTCATTCTATTTTAAAAAATCTGATGTTTTCTAGGTTGCCTTCTTTTGAGGAACTTTGCTTGAAAGGCCCTTCACAGACACACTTTATACACTGCTCAAAAAAACACTTTTTAACCAGAGTACAGCATCAAGTCAATTAAACTCCTGGAATATTGATCTGGTCAGTTAAGTAGCAGAGGGGGTTATTAATCAGTTTCAGCTGCTTTGGTGTTAATGAAATTAACAGGTGCACTAGATGGGCAACAATGAGACAACCCTTGAAATAGGAATGGTTTTACAGGTGGGGGGTCATTGACATTTTTTTCCCTGCTTATCTTTTCTATTTTTCGCTAGTTTTGAATTTGGCTAAGGTCAGTGCCATTATTGGTAGCATGAGGCGATACCTGCACCCTACAGAGGTTGCACAGGCAGTCCAACTCCTCCAGAATGGCACATCCATACATGCCATTGCCAGAAGGTTTGCTGTGTCTCCCAGCAGTCTCAGGAGCATGGAGGAGATTCCAAGAGACAGGCAGTTACTCTAGGAGAGCTGAACGGGGCTGTAGAAGGTTCTTAACCCATCAGCAAGACCAGTATCTGCTCCTCTGTGCAAGGAGAAACAGGATGAGCACTGCCAGAGCCCTTCAAAATGAGCTCCAGCAGGTTTGAATGTCTTTGACCAAACAATTAGAAACAGACTTCATGAGAGTGGTCTAAGGGCCCAACATCCTCTAGAGGGCCCTGTGCTCACTACCCGGTACCATAAAGCTCAATTGGCATTTGGCATTGAACACCAAAATTTGCATATCCGCCACTGGTGCCCTGTGCTTTTCACAGATGAAAGCAGTTTCACCCGGAGCAAATGTGACAGATGTGAAAGGGCCTGGAGAAGCCGTGGAGAATGTTATGCTGCCTGTAACATCATTCAGCATGAATGTTTTGGTTGTGGGTCAGTGATGGTCTGGGGAGGCATATCAAAGGAGGGACACACAGACCTCTATAAGCTAGACAATGGCACCTTGACTGCCATTAGGTATCAGGATGAAATTCTTAGACCCGTTGTCAGACCCTACGCTGGGGCAGTGGGTCCTGGGTTCCTCCTGGAGCACGAAAATGCCTGGCCTCCTGTAGCGAGAGTATGCATGCAGTTCCTGGAAGATGAAGGAATTGATACCAATGAATGGCCCCCATGCTTACTTGACCTAAATCCAATAGAACACCTCTGGGATATCATGTTTTGGTCCAATTGACACCACCAGGTTGCACTTCAGACTGTTCAGGAGCTAATTGATATCCTGGTCCAGATCTGGGAGGAAATACCCTAGGATACCATCCGTTGTCTCATTAGGAGCATGCCCCGATGTGGGGGCCATACAAACTACTGAGTACCATTTTGAGTTGCTGCAATGAAATTTTAGCAAAATGGACTAGCCTTCTGCATCATTTTTTCATTTTGGGTGTCTTTGAATTCAGTCCTTTGTAGGTTGATCATTTTCATTTCCATCAAATGATGGGGCATCCTTACATTCTTAACACATTACCCAGTCCATTGCAGTATAGATATCCAGCATATTATTCCCCATTGAGATCTGAAAGTGTTCCTTTAATTTTTTGAGCAGTGTATAAGGCATTTATAGATACTTAGACACTATTATTACTGACCCATTTCCTAACTATAAAAATATGCTCAAATGGGAAGACTTCCTAGGTTGCACTCCAGGATATGAAGAATGAGATAAGATATAGTATAGCACCAATAAAAACTTTATATGCATTTCATACAAAGCGAACCAATATAATCCTATACTATTGTTATAACACTCCAGAATTTCTCAACTGATAAACCCAACAATATCATCCACTTGCTGGAGGTGCCTATAGCCTATACCATATCTGCTGGTAATATTATCTACTGACAATGTCTCAAAATACACTACTTCCTACCAAATTCCTTCTTGAAACATTACTGGCCCAAGCTATACATTTTGAACCAGTTACATCCTTCTGGACTCAAATATTGCATTATAATAGTGAATTACATCTTCAGTCAGATCCCTAACTGCATTGAATGGGTAATTAACTAATGAGACAGCCTACAACAGATCTATAAAAACGCATCCACGATGTTCATAATATGGAACCCTCACAACAGAATTGAACCACTCTCCAAAATCTGGTCTCAATGGCAATTCCTGATTCCTAAGTAGCAGAACCGGATTCCCACCACCACTTTCTCACCCTCACTCCCGCTCCTTAGAGCCAGTTAGAGGCTATATCTGTCCCCTTAGGAGAAGATACCCTTCCCCTTCCTTACCCATCCCCCATACCCTTACCCTTTCCATTTCCATACCCATCCCCCATACCCATCCCCCCTTCCTCTTCCTACCCCCACTGCTTTAGCTGCAACACATGTATAATCTCTACACGTAGATTGGTTCTATAACCTATGCGGTTCTTACTATTGATGAACAGCTCCTCTGAACTAATGGAACAGTTGTGCTCACATGCCATTCATCACTTTGATCAGATTACCTTATTCTTTTTCCATGAATGTACAACAATGAAGAACACATGTCATTTTTTTATTTCAGGATAACTTTATTGAGTGTATTACATAACAACATTACAATAATATGTTACTGTTTTCTTTTGTTTTCTTTTACCTGGTACACATTCAGATACGATGTTCTGAAGCACAATATGTTGTCATTACATATACCATGTACAATATTTAAAAATAAAAAAGTTAAACAAAACGTAGCACTTCAAGATAAGCATACTTGTACAATCCTCTCTTAGATAGTTATTGCAGTAACAGATTCAACATTACTTTCACAGGCTACCAAGTTTAACATAGATGTATTTATTTATTACAAGAACTTGCATAGCACTACCAATTTTATGCAGCACTTTACATATATTGCACATTCACATCAGTCCCTACCCTGAAAAAGCGTACAATCTAAGGCCCCTAACTCACATTCATACAAGGGCCAATTTGGAGAGGAGCCAATTAGCCTACCAGGCCAGCATGTCTGTGGAGTGTGCAAGGAAACCCATGCAGGCACAGGGAGAACATACAAATTCTACACAGGTAGTGCTGTGGTTGGAATTCAAACCAATGGTCGAAGTGCTGCTAGGTGGAAGTGCTAATCACATAGCCACTAGACTACTCGGTCATTTGCCACCTTTTCTATGCTCCTCATAGGGCCCTCTATGATATTTTATTTGTTATTCTGTTTTGTATATCCTGCTCTAGATTTGCAAGCACTCTTCTTCACCTATTTGTATAGCACTATATGCACGGCACTATGTAAATCATTTTAATAATAATGATAGCTGATTGGTTCTTATGGATTACTGTATGATGAACATTGTCATAACTCTTTGCACCCATTTACTTTACAGAATAAGCCCAGTGCTGTATAATTTGCTGCAAGAAATAGAATCCTCTTGATCATGTGTTGCTATGAAACATTGCAGCCTTCTTCTCTTCTACAAAACTGTTCTTCAGAGCATAAAAATATTTCCTTATTTTATATATAAAGGCATGCCTCTTCCAGCCTTCTTTCCATTCTGCATTCCTTGATTTTTTTTACTCTACTGTACAATCCCATAATGGACATTTTTTGTTCTTTTTTTATTCTTTCAGAGAATCGTTTATAACATCTGTTTTTTTCTATTTATTTTCCAGTGCAAAGTGAAACACAAACCACTGCACCTCCAATCCCTAAAACAACTCAGTCAAATAAAATACCAGAGTCAAAACCCGGTAATTGAGATAACAGTTTTTCTAGTATAGGATTTAAGTGTAAAAAAATGTATACTTCAGTATAGTTGCTTAGGTCTTTGTTTTCACTGAGTATGGTCTACCGTTAAAATTGGAAATTATGAAAATATGGAGAGCACTTTAAAGGGACAGTCTGCTGAGATGTCAGTGAACATATTTGTGAATGTATGCTACAGTATTTCTTTTCAGTACCTAGGATCAGCTTTGATTATTTTCAGATGAATTTTAGTTTGGGTCTTTAGTTAGGAGAAGATAGGTGAATAATATATGTCCCATAAATGATCCTGGACATTACAGTCAGCAAAAAAAACTGTGCTCTACCTTGCAAACTACCTTGCTTATTATTCTAATTTGTTTCAAATGATATTACATGGGGAAGCGACCTTGAGATAAAAACAATTTTAGTCTTTTCTGACTGCTCACAGGTAGGTACATTATGAGTTTACATTGACAACTAGTATCATAGTAATCATTATTAACGCAATAAAGTACAGACTCAATGTCCCCTGTGTTAGTTAAGTATAATTTTTGAAAAACAAATGGAGAGCAACTTAGGAATTGTCATAAGGATAGGTAGTGTGCAGTTGTCTTGCTATTATCTTCTTAAAATTTGAGGTAGGCTTCTTCTGTATTGTTCTGTGTGAGTGTTTTTGTGTGTTTGGGTTCATTCATGTTTGTTACCCTTCTCTTTGTTTATATAAAGTACAGACTTCTTAAGATTTGAAGATCTGCACATATTTTATCATTATTAGTTTTAGGTCAATTTGATTTCTTTCTTTACACTGATGATTTATGCCTGGTTTGTTTTACTATTTATATAAATATAAATTATTATTATTATTACATACATTATTATTATTTTCTATAGAGAGAATGCAGCGGAAACTCTTAGTTTGCATGCTTCTTTGAGTAAAACTTTTGAAAAAGCTATGCTTGGGAAGGGGCAAAAAGAGATGACTCAGTAGTCAGTACCCTGACTTGTTTACCTAAGTGTTCAAATTCCACCCTAAGCTACTGAGCTCTGTGAGCACAAGCTTTTGTTTTAGCAAACTAGATAAGGATATACAGCAAAATATAAAGGGGAGACCAAAATTAAACTAACTGGCTGAATTCGATATTTTTTAAAATGCATACACTAATATACCTGAAAAATAAAATATTTCTAAGTACTTTATTAATAGTACAAATTGTGAAATTAATGCATCAATGTACAGTGGATGATCTGCAAATTTCTATAGCTTTATATACCAAGGCTTCATTGATTGCCTGTATATTCTGCACCGTGCAATTTGAATTATGACTGTTCAGTTTTAGGTCTCATCTATGTGACCAAGTGGAAAAAAAGAGGGTGGGCAACAAGCCTAAACTTTGTTTTCAGAAAAGTTGTTTTGCTCTATTCAGGTTTAGCAAGGCTTTTCACAAGTCTGCTAGTGGCAAATGCTAGGTGTTTCGATATGCACAGGAATAGTGCACTGTTCTATAGGAAAACAAGCATGACTTTGTACTTATTAGTAAAACATACCTTTTTTTTTACTGTCGTATGTACCCAGTTTTGCCAAATTTAAAGCATATCTGTGACCAGGCTATGGGCATTCAACTATTTACATACTCTTAACAAGCAACTGTAGCACCTATTTTGTGAACTTTGAGAATGAATTGCTCTCCAGTGTACGCAGATATAGACATCGAGTGCTTGTTTTAAAATCCATTTAGGTTTTGTTAAGAATAGGTAAAGACTTGGATAGCCATAGCCTGGCCACAGGTTAACTTTAAACCATAGAACCATCAATTATTACTAATATATCTTTATAAGTGCACAATTTTAAAATCAGCTCCTATACCTGTTTAGTAAATTTCTCATAACACAATTTTCTGGAAATATTGCCTTTCTGGTTGTACCCAAAGTTTACATAACCTATGAAAGTAAAGGATCTCTGAGCTGCGTTTTTCATTTGAAGCTCAGCTAATCCTTTAGGTTTACATATTTAAAGCCTTTGTAACCACACATATCTTAGTCTGGTTTTTTTAAGGAAAAGGCACTGGTGTTGACAAGCATGAAATAAAATTAGACCCATACGTAATATCTTTAAATTATGCAGAGAAAACAAATGGTTCTTCACAATGCCACTTACATATTTTTCAAATCTTCATGCAATAGTGTGAAACAGGCAAGCTAGTTGCAAGATTTAAAAACAGGGAAGACATAGCTCTGCTTATATGCTTCAGTAAGTAAACCCATGGGGTAGCTAAATCAGAGCAGATTTCAGCAAAATTCCAGAAACCATACAGCAGCAGCATCTGAAAGTTATTTGTGAGTTCCTGGAAGATATTAGTTTACTTTTACTTAAAAAAAACTACCCATACCTGCTTTCATTATAATTGTTAGTTCATTCTTGGCATAACCTATTTCTTCTATAATTGTCATTCATTCTGTTCTCCTTCACAGCTCCCAAAACCACAAAGAAAGTATCTATACATGTTATTAGCCTCCAGATCTTTGACAAACCAGATGTTCCCATGGGTAACACAATCTTTTTTTTTTTTCATTCCTGTGATTGCTCATTAGAACACCTTTTTAATTATTACCATGTACACAGACAGAGGTCAAACAGAATATTTCAATATTTTGCAAAAAAACATATTTTAAAAAGGTTAAAAAAAAGTCCCAAATCAAATGTTTGACCTCCCCAGCCATGAAAAAGTATTTCCCTCCTGCCTCGAATGATGCGTAACCATTTTACTATTCACAGAGTGGATCATTTCAATCCAGTCAATTCATTATATCAGTACAAACATTTTTATGGCAACTCAGTACTAATTAAGCAGGACATGGCCCCAATTTCTGAGTACCATAGGTATTTGAGATTTACTTATGTATTGCAGTTATAGACAGAGCATTTAGTATTAAAAATTAGGTGTGAGGGGCTGCTTTTTGTTTTATTTCTCTACCAGCACTATGCAGTGTTAAATTACAGCTTCTAATTTACCAAGGTTAATTTAATAAGACTGGAGCAACTATAGATCTAGGTCCCATAGCAGCTAGCCAGAGCCAATGAATAGCACAGTCTGACAAGTTACTCTGAGCAGCCTCTACTATTTTTTTTTTTTACAGTTTTCTTTGTTCTTTATCTTTCATATGTCACATTCAGTGTGTGGCTTGGCATTCCCTTTTGCTCATGTCTATTGAAGAGGAGTAGGGAGTCATCTTTTTTGGAAACAGTCTGCTCACGTCTTTTTCAGAGACAGCTCAAAGCAAGACTGGACTTGCTTGCTTGAAAGAGGTGCAGTCATACTGATACAGTAAGGAAAGTCCTGCATACCTTGGGTGGGGCATGGGATGGTGAAGCCTATTGGGGCGTTTATGTAATGGATCCTTTAGCAAAACTGGCGTAAACATTTTTTTTATACCTTGATGGGGATCCTTGAACTGCTATGAGCTATTTTTGTACATCTGCGAGGATGCTGAAGGTCCTCTGTACTCAATTCACGTGAACATAACACTTTTATAAGTCATAGGCATTATTTAAACACCTCAGTGATGCTCTCTGTGTATTAATATTTCAGTAACTGTCAGTACTAAAAATGTTCTCTCTTTCAGTTCCTAACACAACATTGACTCCTCAGGCCACAACAACACAAAGACCTGAAAGCCCTCATACCACTCCTGGTAAATCCTTTAGCTAATTAGAGTGGTATTTCTGCTTTTCAATGGCATGCATATATTACTGCACACAGCATACTATGATGATTTCTGAGAGTTTATGTTACTGATGCTGTACACCATGGGTGCTCAACCCATGGGTAGACAAGCCTGGAAGGTGGAGATACCTGAACAATGTAGAAGAGATCAAAGATCACAGGGTACAGTGTGTTGTTTTTTATTAGGATAACCTAGCCAGACCCCATTAAAAACTAAGCAAGGTTTGGAGAAACCTAGTAAATATATTAATATACATGTCGCTGTAAAAGTGTACACTTATCTTAACTTTTTAGCTTCAGTAAGAAACTTTGCATTCATTTCATTCACATTATGTCATTCCAAGTTGGATGCAAGGGTTATTCACTGTTTTATGTCTTCAGAGTAATTTGTCACTGTATATAAGATGCAAGGGTTATGGACAGAGTGCAGGGATAAAAAGTATGCATTTTTCAGCATACAGAAGTCAAGAGTATGTTATGTAGTGTGCAGGGTTCAGAAATGTGCAATGTACAGAGTGCAGGAGTATGTAAAATACTGAGTGTGTAACACACAGAGTGCAAGGGGCATGAGTATGTAATGCACATAATGCTGGGGTCAGGAGTGCGTAATGTACAGGGTGCAGGGGTCAGGAGTAAAAGTACTGTCCAGCCCAATGAACAGAGTGCAGGAGTCAGGAGTATATACATTCTAGTGCCCCTTTATTCATAGCACAGCAGCCCCCCACCCCCATGAGGCATTTTGCCAGCACACACATTCACATCCACATGCATACAAACACTCAGACATACACACACTCCCAAGCACATACACATATACACACCGATCAGACATAACTTTATGACCATTGAGAGGTAAAGTAAATAATACTGATTATCTCATTACAATGGCATCTGAAACTGGATGGGATATATTAGGTGAACATGTTCTCCTTAAAGTTGATGTGCTGAAAACAGAAAAAATTAGAAAGTGTAAGAATCTGAGCAACTTTGGCCAAGGGCCAAATTGTAATGGCTAGATGACTGGGTCAGGGCATCTCCAAAATTGCATCTCTTGTAGGATGTTTCCAGTTGGCAGTGATCAGGATCTAACAAAGGTGGCCCAAGAAAGGAAAACCAGTGAACCCGCGACAGGGTCATTGGTGGTCAAGGCTCATTGATGCGCGTGAGGAGCAAAGGCTAGTTTGTGTAGTCCGATCCATTAGAAGACCTACTGTAGCTCACATTGGTGAAAAATGTCATGCTGGTTTCAATAGTGTCAGAACACATAGTGCAATGCTGTTTGTTGTGTATGGAACAGAATAGCTGCAGACTGGTCAGGGTGCCCATGCTGACCTGTGTGCACAGCCACAGTGAGTGGGCATGTGATCACCAGAATTGGACTAAAGAGCAATGAAAGAAGGTGGAATGGTTTGATGAATTCAAGAATGGTTTGAGGAACACAACGAGTTTGAGGTGTTGATTTGCCTCCAAATTCTGCAGATCTCAATCCAATCGAGCATGCCATGGGATGTGCTGGAAAAAAAAATTCAATCCCTACAGGACTTAAATGATCTGCTACTGATGGCTTGGTGCCAGATACCACAGCATACCTTCAGAAGTCTAATGGAGTACATGACTCGACAGGTTATGGCTGATTGGTGTACACTCACATACAGTACATTTACGCATTCACATATATACACACACTCACTCCCATATGCATACATCTACACAATAACACCAACTTACATACACTCACATACACACATTAACACACACACCAGCTGCCACTTACCATTCTCTCTAAAGTCTATAGGCTGGCATGGCTGGATGTCCCTCTCTGCAGTCTCTGCAGTTCCTTGTCCCCATTCCTGCTGGTGGGAAAGTGTGTAGGCAGCAATCCTAAAAAGAAGCAGCATAACAAGCCTTGCCCTGTTTAAGTCCACCCTCCTTGTGTTTGTACAGAACTGTGGCTGCCCAGAAGCAATATGTTGGCCAGCTACAACTTCAGAAAACAGAAGCAGCAGCAGTGCCAGCACCCAAGGCACCAGGCAAGAGATAAAGGATATATGCTCTGACTGTCCAACGCTAGAGAGGTCCATGATGACAGGGTCATGATTTACCCATCACATGGCCATTATCATAAGGGAAATGGCAATCAGCCTGTTGCTGACCCAAACTATAAGACTAAGATTCTGACTGGCCACAAAGCTTTTTACTTCACTGTTGATTCTGTTTTGGGTAAAATGTGATGCAAGCAGGTTGGGGGAAAACATTATTTAAAGTTGAATGTTTAAGAAGAGCAAACAAGTACCACTGGTGATCTGTCTGGCCCTGCCACTTTGATATCAGATTGCCCAGTGAAGATAGTAGGTATCAGCAGTACAAGCATCAGTTGTAAGCAAATGTTTTCATGTAGCATGCCTCATTACCTTACTCTCAAAGTAAAGTATGACTACTGCTTACTCTATATATTTAAATACAAGAAACATGCATGGCTTTATTTTTTTCACATGTGTACAGCTGTAAAGTTGCTGCAGTTTACAAGTTGAATTCAAGTGACAGGCCATGGAAACTCTTGCAGGAAGACATTTTGGCTTGGCCCCATCTATTTAGCCAATTTGATTGATGAAGTATAAAGTATTGGAGCACATGTACAACTACTCTGTGTACATCTTTACAGCTGGACTAACAATTATTTCTTAAACGAAACTCTGTTCAGTTGATATATGGTCCATTACAATGAACTTAGACAAACTGTATATTTATATCTAATATCAACTGAGATGTACTGCATCATTAACATTTCATGCTTGTACAGCAATCCTTCCATCCATATAAAAAATCATCATACTGTATCATTCAGAACATTCTTTATCCATTCTTTATTCATTGTAAGTCTTCATACAGCATATACAGTGTGATATACATTATGAACAGGTATTTAAAAATGGATGTACATGGGTTTTCTTTTTCTCCAGTTCCCGTGCAAAAAGTTTCACAACCAATAACCCAAAAACCCAAACCATCTCCTCGGACTCGTACAAAACCTGGTAATACATTTATAAATTATTAAAAACTTTAAAATGTTCTGAAAAATGTGTAATATTTCAATAGTACACATTAAATGATAGTGTGTAACAACTCTCACACATGTTCTTACTGTATATCTGGCAATATTTAACATGAACATTTGTAGGAAGACTTTTTGTCTGTATATGTCAGATTCATGCTACAGTAGATTGAAACAACCATCTAGATCAATGATCTCCAAACTGTGGCCCAGGGGCTGGATGTGGCCCTTTCCCATATGGAAGAAAAATATATTTGAAATATATATTAAAAATATTCTTCCCAAATATATTGACATATATTTGAAATACTACAATTTTGGCCATATTCAATATATTTAAAAAAAAATTATATATATATATATACAGTTGCAAGAAAAAGTATGTGAACCCTTGGGATTACGTGGAGTTTTGCATGAATTGGGCATAAAATGTGCTCTGAACGTCATCTAAGTCAAAACAATAGAATAGAACACAGTCTGCTGAACATAATACTACACAAACATTAGATGTTGCCATGGTTTAATTGCACATAACATGTAAACATTCACAGTGCAGGGAGGAAAAAGTATGTGAACCTTTGGACTTAATAACTGGTTGACCCTCCTTTGGCAGCAATAACCTCAACCAAACGTTTCCTGTAGTTGCAGATCAGACCTGCACAATGATCTGGAGTAATTTTGGCCACTCCTCACAAAACTGTTTGAGTGTGGCAATATTCTTGGGATGTCTGGTGTGAATCGCTCTCTTAAGGTCATGCCACAGCATTTCAATCGGGTTGAGGTCAGGACTCTGACTGGGCCACTCCAGAAGGCGTATTCTGTGCTGTTGCAGCCATTGTTTTGTTGAATTACTTGTATGCTTTGGGTCATTGTCCTGTTGCATCACCCATCCTCTGCGGAGCTTCAGTTGGCGGATAGATGGTCGTACGTTTTCCTGCAAAATGTCTTGATAAACTCTGGAATTCATTTTCCCATCAATGACAACAATCCGTCCAGGCCCTGAGGCAGCAAAGCAGCCCCAAACCATGATGCTCCCTCCGCCATGTTTTACAGTGGGGATGAGGTTTTGATGTTGGTGTTCTGTGCCTTTTTTTCTCCACACATAGTGTTGTGTGTTCTTCCCAAACAACTCAATCTTGGTTTCATCTGTCCACAGTATATTTTGCCATTAGTGCTGTGGAACATCCAGGTGCTCTTTTGCAAACTTCAAACGTGCTGCAATATTCTTTTTGGACAGCAATGGCTTTCTCCGTGGTGTCCTCCCATGTACTCCATTCTTGTTTAATGTTTTCCATATTGTAGATGTGTCAACAAAAATGTTAGCATGTGCCAGAGATTTCTGTAGGTCTTTAGCTGACACTCTGGGATTCTTCTTTACCTCATGCAGCATTCTGCGCTGTGCTCTTGCAGTCATTTTTACAGGACGACCACGCCTAGGGAGAGTAGCAACAGTGCTAAACTTTCTCCATTTGTATACAGTCTGTCTAACCGTGGACACATGAACATCAAGGCTTTTGGAGATACTTTTGTAACCCTTTTCAGCTTCATGCAAGTCAACAATTCTTGATCGTAGGTCTTCTGAGAGCTCTTTTCTGCGAGGCATGGTTCACATCAGACAGTGCTTCTTGAAACCAGTAAACCCAAAACAGGTGTGTGTTTTTTAACCTCCCTGGCGGTATGATTATTTCAGATTTATGGTGCTGAAAGCGGTACCATTATTTTGCATGGAAATATGTAGTTTTTTTATTGTAGGCTGTAATTTTTAGGAATAACTCACTGAAATCTGTCCGAACAAGAGTCTAGTAAACATCCCGGGTATGATAAAATTTGAAACACAAAATCATAAGTTATAATTTAATAAATAATCATAAAAACTAATAATATAATAATAATACATTTAATTCAATAATATAATCAAACCAAAAACACTGAAAGTTGAAATATAGTGCCAAGTTCGCACATCGCTGAGCAAAGTCGCAAAATCGTTTTCAGTGTCTGATGACGAATTTCCCCACGAATCATTATCACTCAATTCTGAAAGTGGTTCTGATTTACTATCGCTGTTCTCTAGCTGATCTAAACCCGCTTTTGACCTAAAGGGATGCTTTTTGGATGCCATGGACTTTTCTAAGTTTCCAGACAGAAAGAACAGTCAAAATGCAGACAGGGGACAGGACAAAGCAGTAGGGACAAAATGTATGTGAAATGGGTTGAGACAGCAATGTTTTACTATGTAAAATTTGTTTTGAAAAAAATGACATTTTTTTAAATTTTCAAATTTCCCGCCGCCGGCGGTGCCCGTACGTCCCGACGTCACAGGGATCGGAACACAGAAGCCGGATGCCGGCATCAGCCGGAGGAGATGGCCGGGGACGCTGCAGGGGACACATCGCGGGAGCGAAGGACAAGGTAAGTGCTGCAGGGAATCCCTATGGAGCGCTGCATGGTAAGCCCGAGTGTAGCTCGGGGTTACCGCTTTTGGTACTGACATTTTACCCCGAGCTACACTCGGGAATACTGCCAGGGAGGTTAAAGGCAGGACAGCTGTCAGCAACACATCCAATATCATCACACTGATTGGAGTCAAGGTTGGCTCACTCCTGGCTCCAATTAGCTCTGGGAGAAGTCATTAAGCTAGGGCCTCACATACTTTTTCCTCCCTGCACTGTGAATGTTTACATGTTATGTGCAATTAAACCATGGCAACATCTAATGTTTGTATAGTATAGTAATAGTATTATGTTCAGCAGACTTTGTTCTTCTATTGTTGTGACTTAGGTGACGTTCAGAGCACATTTTATGCCCAATTCATGCAAAACTCCACATAATCCCAAGGGATTCACATACTTTTTCTTGCAACTGTATATATATATATATATATATATATATATATATATTGCATGTTGAAATGCGTTTTTATATATTACAAATATATGAAAAATATTTTTGTAATATAATGTTTTTAAATATATTCTTGAGATTTTTTTTAACATATAAAAAAAGTAATTTTAACATATATTTTTACATATATTTGTAAATGCATTCCAAAAATGTAGATTTGTATTTTTTAAGACATACAGTATATTTGA